>NC_142481.1:60230000-60855000 GCF_049115385.1 Moschus berezovskii | reverse complement strand
TTGTGTGTGCACACAAATGCGTTAAGTTCAAGCATATATAAACAAGAGAGAAGAAAAGATTCTTACTGTAGAATGCTAATACTACAGCAATAAATGTAGAAAGAATAATAAAGTTAAAAAAGTTACCAGGTTGCAGCCGTCATGGAAGGGAAAGTCGCTCAGTCGTGTCTGACTCTCTGCGGCTCCTCTGTCCATGGGATTTTCCAGACAAGAGTACTGGAGTGGGTTGCAGCCGTCATGGTTATAATTTATTCAGGCAATGATGATCAATTGAGGCTAAAACTGGATGAGAAAAAAAATATTTATGTGGTTTCATAATATCTCCACAAAATGTTCCTTCAACTACAAAGAGAAAAAATGCTAGCTTTACACCAGGTGAGAAACCTGATAGACATCACTCTAATCTATCGGTCAAAGTTACCATCATCAGTGTGGAGAAAAACCAACGTGATGTGATTCATATGTTGGACTTAGTAGGACAGCATCATTTCTGTGGTTCCCCTGCTACACATGCATAACCTTAGTCATAAGGAAACATCAAACAAACCCAAGTTGAGGGATAGTATACAAAACAACTGGCCTTGATTCCTCCAAAAATGACAATATCATGAGTCACAAAGAGGCTCAGGGATATTTAAGGTGACAGGTGAATAAAGAGTTATGACAAATAGGGACTTCCTTGGTGGTCCAGTGGCTAAGATTCTTTTAAGTTCCCAATGCAGAAAACCTGGGTTCAATCCCTGGTCAGGGAACTAGATCCTGCATGCTGCAACTAAAGATTCCGAATGTCACAACTAAGCCCCAGCAAAGCCAAAAAATTAAATAAATATTTCTAAAAAAAGAATTGTTACAAAAGCAGTATGTGATCTGAACTGAACGATGGACCAGTGGGAAATTATCTAAGGAGCAATATTGGGACAATTCTGAAATCAGAACAAGGACTGCATGTTTTCAACACTGAATTTCATTATTTTAGTAGTTTTCTGTCATGCAAGAAAGTATTCCTGTTCTTAGAAAATAAACCTGGAAGTGCATACAGGAAAAGGAGCATGAGGTGTGCAAACTCTCAAATGGTTCAGAAAAAAAATCATGCACGAATGTTTATGTTGTGCACGTATGTACCTAGTTAGAGATGGAATAGGAAGAGAAATAGAGATGGAGAAAATGATAAAGAAATGTGACAAATATTAACAATTAGGAAATACGGCTGCAGAGTATGTAGGGTGGTTAGATAAAACTCAGGACACCCAAATAAAGAAAAATATTTTTAGTATAGATATGTCCCAAATACTATAGTAATATACTTTTTGTAAATAAATTCTTTGTTTTTAACCTGAAACTCATGTTTAATTGAGTGTTCTTTTCTTTTGCTAATTCTGATATCTCTACTGTTATTTGACGCTACTACTATTAATTAATAGTACTATTAATTTGGAAGGTGATTTCACCTTTGTAAATATGAAATATATAGCTGATGTGATAAACAGTCTCTGTGATATTCTTTCAGGTTCTCTGATGTTTAAAATTATTTCAGAATAAAAAGTCATAATAATCAGGGCTCTTACATTTCTAATTCCTATGAACTAATTTATATATGTGTTAGAGGGTAAGGGGCAGACATGAAGTAGGTAACATTTTTGAGGCTTCTCTATAATAAGATATATTTGCATAGTTCCTTACAGATCAAGCATATTAGGGAATAATTACTGTTTATGTTATACTGAGGATCAATAAGGCTAATTAATTTTTCCAAGGTATTGCTATTTAGCAAGCTTTCTGTAGTATATTGTCAAAAGTAATCTTATCAATACAGCAAATCAAATATCAAAGATATTTCCACAAGTTGATTTTTTCATTCATTCTTCATATTAGGAATCATGTCAACTAATGAACTAAGTATTAAAGCTTTATTTTATGTTAAACAGTGAGTTTTTGAATCTGTAACTATAATAATTAATTGAGAGACTTTATTTAATTCATTGGAGTAAGATTCATAAACTCTGTATCAACAGAATAGAAAATAAGCAAAATTAGTAAATAAAAATTTTCAGAAGTACTCCTCATCACATTCAGTTCAGTTCAGTTCAGTTCAGTCGCTCAGTCGTGTCCGACTCTTTGCGACCCCATGAATCACAGCACGCCAGGCCTCCCTGTCCATCACCAACTCCCGGAGTTCACTCAAACTCATGTCCACAGAGTCGGTGATGTCATCCAGCCATCTCATTCTCTGCCGTCCCCGTCTCCTCCTGCCCCCAATCCTTTCCAGCATCAGTCTTTTCCAGTGAGTCAACTCGTCGCATGAGGTGGCCAAAGTATTGGAGTTTCAGCTTTAGCATCAGTCCTTTCAATGAACACCCAGGATCGATCTCCTTTAGAATGGACTCATCACATTAGTTAACATTAAATAAAATTTTAATAAAATGGAATATGAAGAATTTATTTATATGGTCTACAATTAAGTAGGAATTAATATGGATATCTTATTCTTTATAAAATTATGTTAAATAATCATTTTGTTCTCAGAGACTGTACTTCCTCCTGGTTCAGTCCCTAAATGCTCATTTATAACTGTTAAAGTCAGACATTTGCCTGTGGTGAGAAACCAATCTGCTAATTACTACTATTAATTTGGATGGTGACTTTGCCTCTGTAAAATTGAAATATTAGCAGATATGATAAACAATCTATTTTGAATCTATAAAAAGGAACAGCAAACATGTAAGTGCTTTTTATATTTTACCTGTGCTTGTGTGCTAAGTCACTTCAGTTGTGTCCGACTCTTTGCAAACTCATGAACTGTACCCCACCAGGCTCTTCTGTCCATGGGATTCTCCAGGCAAGAATACTGGAGGGGGTTGCCATGACCTCCTCCAGAGGATCTTCCTGACCCAGGGATCGAACCCACATCACTTATGTCTCCTGAGTTGGCAAGTGGGTTCTTTATTACTAGTGCCACCTGGGAAGACTTTACATTTTACTTAAATATGCTTATATATCAAAATGTCTATATAAATTTGCAAGCAAGTACAACTTTCTCAATGTCTCCTTTTTAAAATGAAGATATTTAGGTATATACATTTGCTGTCCTATAGGTAGCAGTAGCAGCAGCAGCAGCAGCAGCAGTAGCTTAGCAGCAGCAGGGTAATGTAGTAACTTTCTTTCAAAATATCTTCAAAGATTTAAAAGTGAATATATTTCACCTCCCTTTAAAAATGCAGTTACATTTCAAGTTTAAAATTAAGAATTAGCTGAGGAAAATCAGACTCCACTAAAATTCATTTTTGGAGAGAACTTGACAACCATACTGTATGGTGGATCGCCATCGGCCCTCCTCCCAGTATTGCTGTCTCAGTGTGTTCCCCCCCATCCCGAGTGTGAGGAGGACCTGTGTCTTGCTTCTAAGCAATAAACTGTGACAAAGGTGACATCCCACCTAGCATGCCTTTCTCGTGATTATGCTATATTCTGTGATATTGTCTTGCTAGCAGACTTGCTACAGAGACTCTCCTTGCTGGTTGCTGAAGGAAGCTATATCATGTAATGAAGTTCCTAAGGCAAAAGAAAAATATCTGTGGGCAGTCTCTGAGAACTGGGGGTGCCTCTAGGCACTATCAGTTCAGTTCAGTTCAGTCGCTCAGTCATGTCCGACTCTTTGCAATCCCATGAACCGTAGCACTCCAAGCCCCCCTGTCCATCACCAACTCCCAGAGTCTACCCAAACCCATGTCCATTGAGTTGGTGAAGCCATACAACCATCTCATCCTCTGTTGTCCCCTTCTCCTCCTGCCCTTGATCTTTCTTAGCATCAGGGTCTTTTCAATGAGTCAGCTCTTGGCATCAGGTGGCCAAAGTATTGGAGTTTCAGTTTCAACATCAGTCCTTCCAATGAACACCCAGGGCTGATCTCCTTTAGGATGGACTGTTGGATCTCCTTGCAGTCCAAGGGACTTGCAAGAGTCTTCTCCAACACCATAGTTCAAAAGCATCAGTTCTTCAGTGCTCAGTTTTCTTTATAGTCCAACTCTCACATCCATACATGAACACTGGAAAAACCATAGCCTTGACTAGACGGACCTTTATTGGCAAAGTAATGTCTCTGCTTTTTAAAATATGCTTTCCAGGTTGGTCATAATTTTCCTTCCAAGGAGTAAGCGTCTTTTGATTTCATGGCTGCAATCACCATCTACAGTGATTTTGGAGCCCAGAAAAATGAAGTCAGCCACTCTTTGCACTGTTTCCCCATCTATTTGCCATGAAGTGATGGGACTGGATGCCATGATCTTAGTTTTCTGAATGTTGAGCTTTAAGTCAACTTTTTCACTCTCTTCTTTCACTTTCATCAAGAGGCTCTATAGTTCTTCTTCACTTTCTGCCATAAGGGTGATGTCATCTGCATATTTGAGGTTATTGATATTTCTCCCTGCAATCTTGATTCCAGCTTGTGCTTCCTCCAGCCCAGTGTTTCTCATGATGTACTCTGCATATTAACCAGGGTGACAATATACAGCCTTGACGTACTCCTTTTCCTATTTGGAACCAGTCTGTTTTTCCACGTCCAGTTCTAACTGTTGTTTCCTGACCTGCATGCAGGTTTCTCAAGAGGCAGGTCAGGTGGTCTGGTATTCCCATCTCTTTCAGAATTTTCCACAGTTTGTGGTGATCCACACAGTCAAAGGCTTTGGCATAGTCAATAAAATAGAAATAGATATTTTTCTGGAACTCTCTTGCTTTTTCCATGATCCAGCAGATGATGGCAATTTGATCTCTGGTTCCTCTGCCTTTCCTAAATCCAACTTGAACATCTGGAAGTTCACAGTTCACGTATTGCTGAAGCCTAGCTTGGAGAATTTTGAGCATGACTTTACTAACGTGTGAGATGAGTGCAATTGTGCGGTAGTTTGAGCATTCTTTGGCATTGCCTTTCTTTGGGATTGGAATGAACACTGACCATTTCCAGTCCTGTGGCCACTGCTGAGTTTTCCAAATCTGCTGGCATATTGATTGCAGCACTTTCACAGCATCATCTTCCAGGATTTGAAATAGTTCAACTGGAATTCCATCAGCTCCACTAGCTTTGTTCGTGGTTACGCTTCATAAGGCCCACTTCACTTCATATTCCAGGATGTCTGGCTCTAGCTGAGTGTGAGTGATCACACCATCATGATTATCTGGGTTGTGAAGATCTTTTTTGTACAGTTCTTCTGTGTATTCTTGCCACCTCTTCTTAATATTTTCTGCTTTCTGTTAGGTCCATACCATTTCTGTCCTTTATTGAGCCCATCTTTGCATGAAATGTTCCCTTGGTATCTCTAATTTTCTTGATGAGATCTCTAGTCTTTCCCACTCTGTTGTTTCCCTCTATTTCTTTGCACTGATCACTGAGGAAGGCTTTCTTATCTCTCCTTGCTATTTTTTAGAACTCTGCATTCAAATGGACATATCTTTCCTTTTTTCCTTTGCTTTTCACTTCCCTTTTTTTTTACAGCTATTTGTAAGGCCTCCTTAGATAGCCATTTTGCTTTTTCACATTTCTTTTTTCTTGGGGATGGTCTTGATCCCTGCCTCCTGTACAATGTCACGAACCTCCATCCATAGTTCATCAGGTACTCCGTCTATCAGTCTAGTCCCTTAAATCTATTTCTCACTTCCACTGTATAATCATAAGGGATTTGATTTAGGTCATACCTGAATGGTAAACCATTCTAATGGTTTTCCCCACTTTCTTCAATTTAAGAGGAAAATTGGCACTTTAGGCAGCTTCTAGGAGATGGAGGCAACCTATAGCCCATAGCCAGTAAGAATTCCATGTCTTCAGCTTTACACACAAAATGAAATGAATTCTGCCAATAATCTGAGTGAGAATCCAGGTAGATTCTCTCCCATTATAGCTTCCAGATGAGGATGCAGCCCAGGTTATAGCTTGATTTCAGCCTTATTGAACTAAATGGCAGAGTTCCCAGGTAAGTTTACTTAAAGACACTGTGAGATTATAAGTGTGTGTGTGTATGTTTAACTATTAATTTTGTGGTAGTTTGTTACCTAGCAATAGGCAACTGATAGTGATAAATTTCTTTCATTTTCCGTAATGTTCCCCAAAGAATTTTGAAATTAAAGAACGTGAGTGTGGTTTAAAAATATGAAGCAGATTTCAGCTATAAATCATCAACATGAAAACGTCTTTGAATTTTAAAATATTAAATACAATCAAAGAAGCTTTCTTTAATTAGATTTCTTTTTTCTTTTCTTTTTTTTTTTATTTTACAATATTATATAGGTTGGTTTTTACCATTCATTGACATGAATCTGCCCCGGGTGTACATGAGTTTCCCTTCCTGTACCCCCCTCCTACCTCCCTCCTCTCCTTATCCTCCCTCTGGGTCATCCCCATGCACGAGCCCCGAGCATCCTGTATCATGTGTCGAACCTGGACTGGTGATTCGTTTCACATATGATAATATACATGTTTCTGAGCCATTCTCCCAAATCATCCCACCCTCACCCTCTCCCACAGAGTCCCAAAGACTGTTCTATACACCTGTGTCTCTTTTGCTGTCTCGTATACAGGGTTATGCTGGGAAAGGTTGGGGGTGGGAGGAGAAGGGGGCGACAGAGAATGAGATGGCTGGATGGCATCACCGACTTGATGATAATGAGTTTGAGTGAACTCTGGGAGTTGGTGATGGACAGGGTCACCAACTCCCAGAGTTCACTCAAACTCATGTCCATCGAGTCAGTGATGCCATCCAGCCATCTCATGCTCTGTCATCCCCGTCTTTTCCCGCACCCAATCCCTCCCAGCATCAGAGTCTTTTCCAGTGAGTCAACTTGTCCCATGAGGTGGCCAAAGTATTGGAGTTTCAGCTTTAGCATCAGTCCTTCCAATGAACACCCAGGATTGATCTCCTCTAGAATGGACTGGTTGGATCTCCCTGCAGTCCAAGGGACTCTCAAGAGTCTTCTCCAGCACCACAGTTCAAAAGCGTCAATTCTTCGGTGATCAGCTTTCTTCACAGTCCAACTCTCACATCCATACATGACCACAGGAAAAACCATAGCTTTGACTAGATGGACTTTGGTTGGCAAAGTAATGTCTCTGCTTTTTAATATGCTATCTAGGTTGTTCATAACTTTCCTTCCAAGGAGTAAGCGTCTTTTAATTTCATGGCTGCAATCAGCAAGGTAGATATTTTCCTAAGTATCTTATTCTTTTCATTGCAACAGTGAATGGAATCGTTTCCTTAATTTCTCTTTCTATTTTCTCATTATTAGTGTATAGGAATGCAAGGGATTTCTGTGTGTTGATTTTATATCCTGCAACTTTACTGTATTCATTGATTAGCTCTAGTAGTTTTCTGGAAGAATCTTTAGGGTTTTCTGTGTAGAGGATCATATCATCAGTGAACAGTGAAAGTTTTACTCCTTCTTTTCCAATTTGGATTCCTTCTGTTTTTTTCTGCTCTGATTGCTGGGGCCAAAACTTCCAGAACTATGTTGAATAGTAGTGGTGAGAGTGGGCACCCTTGTCTTGTTCCTGACTTTAGGGGAAATGCTTTCCGTTTTTCACCATTGAGGATAATGTTGGCTGTGGGTTTGTCATATATAGCTTTTATTTTTTTGAGGTATGTTCCTTCTATTCCCACCTTCTGGAGGGTTTTTATCATAAATGGATTTTGAATTTTGTCGAAGGCTTTCTCTGCATCTATTGAGATAATCATATGATTTTTATTTTTCAGTTTGTTAATGTGGTGTATTACAGTGATTGATTTGTGGATATTGAAGAATCCTTGCATTTCTGGGATAAGACCCACTTGGTCATGATGTATGATCTTCTTAATGTGTTGTTGGATTCTGATTGCTAGGATTTTGTTAAGGATTTTTGCATCTATGCTCATCAGTGATATTGGCCTGTAGTTTTATTTTTTTGTGCAATCTTTACCAGGTTTTGGAATTAGGGTGATGGTGGCCTCATAGAATGAGTTTGGAAGTTTCCATTCCTCAGCAATTTTCTGGAGGAGTTTGAGTAGGATAGGGTTAGCTCTTCTCTAAATTTTTGGTAGAATTCAACTGTGACGCTGTCTGGACCTGGGCTTTTGTTTGCTGGAAGATTTCTGATTACAGCTTCTATTTCCATGCTTGTGATGGGTCTGTCAAGATTTTCTATTTCTTCCTGGTTCAGTTTTGGACAGTTGTACTTTTCTAAGAATTTGTTCATTTCTTCCAAGTTGTCCATTTTATTGCCATATAATTGCTGATAGTATTCTCTAAGGATCCTTTGTATTTCTGTGTTGTTGGTTGTGATCTCTCCATTTTCATTTCTAATTTTATTGATTTGGTTCTTTTCCCTTTGTTTCTTGATGAGTCTGGCTATTGGTTTGTCAATTTTATTTACCCTCTCAAAGAACCAGCTTTAGGCTTTGTTGATTTTTGCTATGGTCTCTTTTGTTTCTTTTGCATTTATTTCTGCCCTGATTTTTAAGATTTCTTTCCTTCTCCTAACTCTGGGGTTCTTCATTTCATCCTTTTCTAGTTTCTTTAGGTGTAGAGTTAGGTTATTTAGTTGACTTTTATCTTGTTTCTTGAAGTGTGCCTGTATTGCTATGAACCTTCCACTTAGCAGTGCTTTTATAGTGTCCCAGAGGTTTTGGGTTGTCGTGTTTTCATTTTCATTCATTTCTATGCATATTTTGGTTTCTCTTTTGATTTCTTCTATGACTTGTTCATTATTCAGCAGCGTGTTGTTCATCCTCCATATGTTGGCATTTTTAATAGTTTTTCTCCTGTAATTGAGATCTAATCTTACTGCATTGTGGTCAGGAAAGATGCTTGGAATGATTTCATTTTTTTTGAATTTACCTAGGCTAGATTTATGGCCCAGGATGTGATCTATCCTGGAAAAGGTTCCGTGTGCACTTGAGAAAAGGGTGAAATTCCTTGTTTTGGGGTGAAATGTCCTATAGATATCAATTAGGTCTAACTGGTCTATTGTATCATTTAACGTTTCTGTTTCCTTGTTAATTTTCTGTTTAGTTGATCTATCCATAGGTGTGAGTGGGGTATTAAAGTCTCCCACTATTATTGTGTTGTTGTTAACTTCCCCTTTCATACTTGTTAGTAATTGTCTTACATATTACGGTGCTCCTATGTTGGGTGCATAAATATTTATAATTGTTATATCTTCTTCTTGGATTGATCCTTTGATCATTATGTAGTTTCCTTCTTTGTCTCTTTTCACAGCCTTTGTTTTAAAGTCTATTTTATCTGATATGAGTATTGCTACTCCTGCTTTCTCTTGGTCTCTATTTGGGTAGAATATCTTTTTCCAGCCCTTCACTTTCAGTCTGTATGTGTCCCTCGTTTTGAGGTGGGTCTCTTGTAGACAACATATATGGGGGTCTTGTTTTTGTATCCATTCAGCCAGCCTTTGTCTTTTGGTTGGGGCATTCAACCCATTTACGTTTAAGGTGATTATTGATAAGTATAATCCCGTTGCCATTTTCTTTATTGTTTTGGGTTTAAGTTTATACACTCTTTCTGTGTTTCCTGTCTAGAGCAGGTCCTTTAGCATTTGTTGGAGAGCTGGTTTGGTGACACTGAATTTTCTCAGCTTTTGCTTGTCTGTAAAGCTTTTGATTTCTCCTTCATATTTGAATGAGATCCTTGCTGGGTACAGTAATCTGGGCTGTAGGTTATTTTCTTTCATCACTTTAAGTATGTCTTGCCATTCCCTCCTGGCCTGAAGAGTTTCTGTTGAAAGATCACCTGTTATCCTTATGGGAACCCCCTTGTGTGTTATTTGTTGCTTTTCCCTTGCTGCTTTTAATGTTTGTTCTTTGTGTTTGATCTTTGTTAATTTGATTAATATGTGTCTTGGAGTATTTCGCCGTGGGTTTATCCTGTTAGGGACTCTCTGGGTTTCTTGGACTTGGGTGATTATTTCCTTCCTCATTTTAGGGAAGTTTTCAACTATTATCCCCTCAACTATTCTCTCATGGTCTTTCTTTTTGTCTTCTTCTTCTGGGATTCCTATGATTTGAATGTTGTGGCGTTTAACATTGTCCCAGAGGTCTCTAATATTGTCCTCATTTCTTTTAATTCGTTTTTCTTTTTTCCTCTCTGTTTCATTTATTTCTACAATTCTATCTTCTAGCTCGCTTATCCTGTCTTCTGCCTCCATTATTCTACTGTTTTTTCCCTCCAGAATGTTTCTGATCTCATCTATTGCATTATTCATTGTATATTGACTCTTTTTTATTTCCTCTAAATCCTTATTAAGCCTTTCTTGCATCTTCTCAATCCTTTTCTCCAGGTTATTTATCTGTACCTCCATTTTGCTTTCAAGATTTTGAATCATTTTCACCATCAAAATTCGAAATTCTTTATCAGGTGGATTCTTCCTCTTTTGTTTGTGTTGGTGGGCATTTATCCTGTTCCTTAACTTGCTGGGTATTTCTATGCCTCTTCATCTTGCTTATATTGCTCTTCGTGGGGTGACCTTACCGTCCTCTGGCAATTTGTCGAGTTCTCTTTATTATGTAGTTTCCTTGCTGTGTGTGGGATTGGACGGGTGGCTTGTCAAGTTTCCCTGGTTAGGGAAGCTTTTTCAGTGTTCTGGTGGGTGGAGCTGGATTTCTTCTCTCTGGAGTGCAATGAAGTGTCCAGTAATGAATTATGAGATGTCAGTGGGTTTGGAGTGTCTTTGGGCAGCCTGTATATTGAAGCTCAGGGCTATTTTCCTGTGTTGCTGGAGAATTTGTGTGGTATGTCTTGCTCTGGAACTTGTTGACCCTTGGGTGGTGTTTGGTTCCAGTGTAGGTATGGGGGTGTTTGGTGAGCTCCTATCAATTAATGTTCCCTGGGGTCAGGAGTTCTCTGGTGTTCTCAGGATTCGGGCTTAGGCCTCTTCCCTCTGGTTTTCGGTCTTATTCTTGGAGTAGTCTCTAGACTTCTCTATCTGTCATTTCCAAGGTGGTTCCCTCTGTTTTAGCTTCTGTTTGCTGGTCTCTTCAGTGTCTAATTTCCGCCCTGACACTAGGGGGCGATGGTGGACACTTTTTAAGTCTCACTTTTTCAGTCCTGTTCTGGGAAGGGAGGAATGCTGCAGACAAATATCTCTGGCATCTATAGGGAGTGCTGGCAGTGTCTCGGCCACACTGGGTTTGCCCCAACTCACGGCGTGTGTGCTGTCCCAGTCTACACTGCACTGGCTCTAGGTTGCTCTGCCGGGAACTGTCTGAGGCCGGCGCTGGGTTGTATGCACTTCCTAGGTCTGAGCGGCTCAGGTTTAGGTATTCAGGTACTCCACGGAGGCGCAGACTTGGTTGGGCCTGTGTTTTGTGCTTTCCCCGGTCTGAGCAGCTCAGGTGACCAGGTGTTTGGTGAGTGCAGTCACTGCAACTTATCGCCTCCCTGGTCCCTGCCACTCCGTTTTCTTGGTGTACAGCCGGTGCACATTCTCAGGTGGATGTTGACCGGTCAGAAACTCATGAAGTCTTGGTTAGCAACGACGCCTGCCTGCCGTTTGGTATCGGATGCCTCTCTGGGGCCAAGATTGCCCCCTTCCGGCTCTGGCTGCCCTCCCCTGCCTGTCTAGGCAGGGTATGGGCCGACTGCAGCCGGCTAGCTCTGCTCAGTCCTTTGTTCTGTGAGAGGGGCTGGCAGAGTCTTAGGTTAGGGCTTTTTGCCTTTTCGCGGGGTAGCTACCCCACAGTCTGCTCTGTCTCCAGTCAGCTCCCCCAGACTGCCCTCGCAGCATTCAGGCTGGGTCCTCTTTCTAAGCAGTTCAGCTGGCTCCTCCCTGCCCAGCCCCCACTTGCTAATGGTGGATGTGGGCGTCTGTGCTGCTTCGCCGCTGGTAGTTACCTTTTTGCAGGTAATCTGTGGGTTTTAATTATTTCTTTCTTTTTCCTCCCGGTTATGTGGCCCTCTGATGTTCCAATGCTCACCACAGACTCGCCAGTGAGAGTGTTTCCTGGTGTTTGGAAACTTCTCTCTTTTTTAAGCCTCCCTTCCTGGGATGGAGCTCCGTCCCTACCTCTTTTGTCTCTCTTTTTATCTTTTATGTTTTTTCCTACCTCCTTTCGAAGACAATGGGCTGCATTTCTGGGTGCCTGATGTCCTCTGCTGGCATTCAGAAGTTGTTTTGTGGAATTTACTCAACGTTCAAATGTTCTTTTGATGAATTTGTGGGGGAGAAAGTGGTCTTGCCGTCCTAGTCCTCCGCCATCTTGCTCCCTCCCTTTAATTAGATTTCTGCTGAAAGTTTATTCAAAACAAGCTAAAAAGAGAAAGTTTATTCTAAAATAATTCCTAGGAAAGTTTAACTTCTTAATGATAACTTTGGGGAAATTCCAAAGTTAATTTTTGAACAGTTAAGAAATTATTAGGCAATCTCTGATACATCTTTATGAGAAAACAACATAAATGAATAACATTTTTTTATCAGTGAACTGCAGATAGATAGGTTGATAGATAGAATACAAAAATATAATGGTTATGTATTAACAAGACATTTATATTTCATAATTTTGCACTAAAATTATGGGAAAATGCATCAAAACCTTAATTTAAAAATATTTTTAGCCTGATTCTGTACAAAAATAAATAATAGTTTAATTAAACTGTTACTGAAAAATTAGGAATAGAAAGAGAAGTTAAATTTTATTGAAGACTTACCTAATAGATTTGCAATGATGCGTTTGTAAAATAATTTTCAGTTCTACTTTGGAAAACAGGAATTTTAACTGGGTCTGTTTATGCGATGGCCAGCTCACCTGAAACAATACTGTTTTTAAGTACTCTATTTTACTATCCCTGTAAAACAGCAGATATTCTTAAAAAAATCCAAATTTTTTGAAACTGCTGCTGCTGCTGCTGCTAAGTCACTTTAGTCATGTCTGACTCTGTGCGACCCCATAGGCAGCAGCCTACCAGGCTCCTCTGTCCATGGGATTTTCCAGGCAAGAGTACTGGAGTGGGTTGCCATTGCCTTCTCCGTTTTTGAAACTAGTAATTTACAAAATAATGTCTACAAGTATCACAATAAATTGTCCAAGTGAACTGAAACGTAAATTGCATATTTATTCATTCATCAGTTAAAAACACACATTGAATTCCTGTGTATTCATCCATGTGACATATAGCATTTAGATGTTCTATTGAATTTCCCTTATTCAGTACTATTCTTCCCATTGGATTCTTTCCATTTTCTTTTATTCCCTTCCCCCTTTCCCCCACCTACTATACAATCTTGGTCATCTTTAACTTTCTAAAAGTATTATATTTTAGTTAAAAAAATAAAATAGGGACTTGCCTTGTGGTCCAGTGGTTAGGACTCTGCACTTCCAATGCAGAAAGCTCCCAGTGCAATGGATTCTGCATGTAGCAACTAAGATCTAGCAAATAAGTAAAATTAAAAAAAAAATTTTAATGTTTAAATCATAGAATGAATGATGTAATTATATATATATATGTATGTGCCTCTGGGGGCGCAAGTGGTAAAGAACCCAAGGTAAACTGTGAACTTGTCGAACACAAAACAAATGCATCATACTCCTTGTGGAGGGGGTCTTGCTAGTCACACAGAGCCTGAGGTTACACTGCCCAGCTCTGCAGCAGGGCAGAGGCTTGAGATAGCCACCAATCTCCAGCATCATGTCTTGTTTTAATAAAACCTTATTTTTCTTCAGCCTCAAGAAAGTCAAATGCAGCCCTTAGCCCAGTTTCTAGACACTAACTGCCCACAGTTTGCATGTATATGTCCTCTCTCTGCTGGTTCAGGTAAGAAACGGCCATTTAAGATTTCTTACTGCCTCTTTATGTAGGCAAAATGCAGGGCAGTGTTAAGGACACTTCTGCTGAAATTGTCCGTAGGTACCTGCTGCTGGACAGTTCATCCTTTCATTTCAAGGATCAGATTTCTCTTCATATTTACCTTGCCCAAGTGGGTAAAGGATGAGTAACCAATCAGCATCGTATCATCATCGTCGTCTCTCTGTATATTTCCATTCATGTATGTTGAGTGATGGGCTTCCCGGTGACGCTAGTGGTAAAGAACCCACCTGCAATGTAGAGATGTAAGAGACAAGGGTTAGATCTCTGGGTCGGGAAGATCCCCTAGCGGAGGGCATGGCAACCCACTCCAGGATTCTTGCCTGGAGAATCCCATGGACAGAGGAGCCTGGTGGGCTACAGTCCAAAGGGTCACAAAAAGTTGGACATGACTGAAGTGACTTAGCACACACTTCATGCACATGTTGAGTGAGAAAGCTGCATTTTGCTATAAGAATGAATTTTCCATTTTCGCTGCTTTATAAACCAAACAAGGATTCCCAATTAGAAACTGGATGATGAAGATAAGGAAAAAATGTGCACCCAGTATTTCAGGAAACTGTTGCTGGAGTAAAGTTAGTTTTGAAGCCACAGGCATCCTCGTGTTTGGTCTGTTTAGATAACACACTAGCATTTAGCCTATGTCACCTGTGCCCACAACTTTCCATGGACAGAGGACAGACCATACTGCGAAGTCATAGAAGCCAGCTTCATATGCAAACTTCAAAACCTTTCTCATCTAGAAAAGTCTCTCCAAATCAGTGACTCTGTTCTTACATTATATGCTAAATACACAAATTTATTAATAATTTTACCTCATGAAACTTTTATAAAAGCATATTCATTGCCAAAGGGAAAGCACCTTGAAACCAAAAACACTTTGAAAAACCTAAGTTTCTCCTTCTGCCCTATTTTGTAAAGACTTCCCCCCTTATGTTTTCCATTAATATTCTGTATTATGATACACAAACATTAGTGTGGATCAGAATTTCAAAGTTAACGTACATTTCAAAGCCATTAGAAAATGCACAGACTGTGGTTGTTCTTTTTATGAGAATGGAGATTGAAGGCAGCTGTTTTCAAAAGCACTAATGTACTTTCAAACAGTGATGTAATATCTAATGTACATAACCTTTTTAAGTCTGGTAATATAGAAGACATTTAGATTTACTGTGGAAACATGTCTCAATTTTACTTCCTCCAAAAAAAGGTACAGAGAGTCATGTGGAGTTTTGTTTTTCCATTTGGTGTCTAAATGCCATGGCCCATAAATAAAGCTACATACTACCCAGAACTGGGATAAATTTGTTATCATTTTGGCCTAACAAAAAGTATAAGAAACTATTCAGACTATTAAATGGTGTCCCTTTAGATTAACCAAAGTGGGGTTAATCTAAAGGATTAATCTAAACAGGATAAATATCCCATTCAAGTGGAGACTAATTAAATTGTTTGCTCTAAAAGAGCCATCCCTTATATAAATATTAATTGAGATCTAATTATTTTTAAAGAAGTCCTTGGAAAACAAAATAGACTAAGCCATAGTCTATCCTGGGAATTTCCCATATGGAGAGTAAGACTTAATCAGGTCAATACAAGATGTATTCGTTTCTTGTTTCTGCTGTAACAAATTGCTGCAAGCTTAATGGCTGAAATCTACACAGACTTATTATTACTATCTTGAAGTTCTGGAATTTAGAAGTGTAAAGTGGGTTGCTTTTTGTGCTCTGTTCCTTCCTGAGGTTCTAGGGAGACATCTGTTTCCTTGCTATTTCTAGATGCTAGAATTCTCCTGCACTCCCTCGCTCATGGCCCCTTTTTCCATCCTCACAGTCAGCAGCACGATATCTTCAAATCTGTCTCTGCTTGCCATCTCATCTCATTCTCTGACTTTGACCCTCCTGCCTCACCTTATAATGACCTTATGGTTACATCAGAGGCTTCCCTGGTGGCTCAGTGGTAAAGAATCTGCCTGCCAATGCAGGAAACATGGGTTCGATCCCTGAGTTGGGAGGATCCCCTGAAGAAGGAATTGGCAACCCACTCTGATATTCTTGCCTTGGGAAATCCTGTGGACAGAGGAGTCTGGTAGGGTAGAGTCCACGGGGTTGAAAAAGAGTCAGACATGACTTAGCAACAACTGAACAACAATAGCATGTTTATGTCAGCTCCCTCCCACCCCCCCTGATAATCCAGTCTGGTATCTCATCTCATGACCCTTAACTTAGTGATATCTAGAAAGTTCCCTTTTGCCATGCAAGATGATCCAGACACAATGAATGTCTCTTTTTTGGTGGGGGAAGGCATATTCTGCCTATTAAACAAGGTAAACTATCTGAAGTGCTGGAGTACTGTTAGAAAAACATGTAAAGGTGGGAGGTGGTATGAAACAGGGGATGAGAAAAACTAGTGCTGAGAGAGGTGGTACCCTGGAACTTAGCATTGCTTGAATGTTCAGGCTTCCTTAGGGACATATCAAGAGGTGTTACTAAGAGCAAACTGTACTACCCAACTCGATGCAGCAAAAGATTCAGATTATGTCTCTTGATATCCTGTGTTTGTGAAGATTTTGAGCAGGAGAGTGAGTCCATCAAATCCTTCTTTTGGGGATATAATGTTGGCACAAACATGGTGTTCTGTGACATGTGCTCATCTTAGGGATATAGGGGATGCCAGACAATGAACTGGAGGTTAAGGAAGAGATTTTTGAATTTTTATTTTTATTCATTGTTACAGTCATTTTAATTTCAAATTATATTTAATATGTAAGGTACAAAAAGTCAAGTATAAGCAAAATGTGAGTATCAAATAGTTAATGTAGATACATTTAGGGTTTATGTACTGTCTTTTTACTTCAACTTTCTTCCAAACAGCTCAAACGCACCAACAACAATAACAATAGTGATACCCAGTCCTAATGAGATTAGAAGTGACCCGTTCAGAGTACACCCCAGGCTGGGGACAAATGGGAATCAGGTTCAGTCAGAAACTGCAGCAGCAGAAGATTCAGAAGTTAGATATCCTATTGTTATTTTATACCGTCTTCCTCTTGTAGAGGTAAAAACTGGAGAATTCTGTGAATCATTGTGATTTTTAAAATTATAAATCTAGGGATGTGGATCCTGAGACAATGTCAAAATTTTAAACCTTCATGACTGATGGTATAACCTGAATTAAGGCACAGAATACAGAATAAAGAGAAAGCAAGTGAGAAAATAATGAATCATTGAGTAAGACTCTTAAAGAAGGAAAATGTTAAACGCTAACCATGAAGTTTTGGTGGATAAAAGGATAATTTATCTCCGTAGTATTATATACTAAATTCCTTTAGTCAAAAATGAAGGTAATTGAGAATGGTAATTCCTAGGACAGAGTACACTTCCCATAGCTTTGACATTTAATCAGTCAATGACTGGTGATCACAAAGTGAAAGTGAAAGTCGCTCAGTCGTGTCTGACTCTGCCACCCCATGGACTATACAGTCCGTGGAATTCTCCAGGCCAGAATACTGGAGTGGGTAGCCTTTCCCTTCTCTAATGGATCTTCCCAATCCAGGGATTGAACCCAGGTCTCCTGCATTGCAGGCGGATTCTTTACCAGCTGAGCTATCAGGGAAGCCCAAGGATAACTGTAGTGGGTGGCCTATACCTTCTCCAGCGGATCTTCCCAACCCAGGGATCAAACAGTGGTCTCCTGCAGTGCAGGTGGATCCTTTACCAGCTGACCTGCCAGGTGATCACAAAACCAAGTTTATCTATAATATGTGGACGATTCTTTTTCTCATCCCATTTTGCTGTTTTTAGAAACTATTAAATTAAAAATTGTACATAACATTTAACTAGTACTCAATAAATACTAGCCATTAAAAAGAATACTCTATAAAATGTTTTATATAATAAAGTTTATATGATGAAATGTTTTGTATTACTCACACAAATATATAGTAAGCACATGTTCATTTAGTACGTGAATGAGGGAAAAAATCAAAATATTAAAGCTGGTTAAAAAGAATTTAAGACAGAGTGTATATATAAACACAAAAACAAAAAAATGCTGGCATAAGATCATCAAATAATAGTATAAAATTAGTTTAGTGTCCTACAAGGCAATATAGCCTTAAATTTGTGGGCTATCTCTTCTGCTAGACAAAAATCGTTGGCAGCTTTAACAGACAAAACTCTACAAGTTGATATGAAACTTCCTAGAATTGGACTCTAATTAATAATAAATACATAGTAAAACAAAGGCAAATTCCCCTTTAGAATTAATAGTCATTGTTTTGTGGAGACTCATTCAGAACTGCTCCAAGTATTGCAGTAAAATGACATAAAGTCATCTTTTTGCCTAATTTCCAAGATTTAAGTAATTATACATTTATGTTCATTATGCAGTGAGAGAACTGAACTTTAGAAAAGATTCAACTTATCCTAGGTAAAAAGAATTATAAATGGAGAAACCAGGATTTCAACCTACATAGTTTGGATGTAAATAATTATTGATAACAATTGCTCACATATGTTGAGCCTTAGCAATATATTGTATGTGCGTGTGTGCATACATGCTAAAGTTGCTTCAATCATGTCTGACTTTGCAACACTATGGACTGTAGCCCACCAGGCTCCTCTGTCCATAGGATTCTCCAGGCAAGAGAGTTGGAGTGGGTTGCCATGCCCTCCTACAGGGGATGTTCCCATTCAGGGATCCAACCCACATCTCTTACGTCTTCTGCCTTGGCAGGCAGGTTCTTTACCACTAGTGCCACCTGGGAAGCCCAGCAATATAGTGTAAACTCACCTAAATGTTTTACATTAATAACTCATTTAATTCTTACAGTAAACTTGGGGTAAGTTCTGATTCCATCCTCATTTTCTAATAGAAAATTACTGTTTGCCAACTGTGTATTAGTGGGATGAGAAAAAGTGAAAGCCTTTGGCAGTGCATATTGTGTTGAGAATTATCTGCCTTCATTCAGCTGTGTTATTTCAGAAAAAGATTCTGGACCTTGGATGGACACATACTGCTGTTCACTGAGCTAATTAAATTTACTGTGTCCTGCAAATCACCATGATGAAGTGATTAGAGAATATATGGATTATTTGTTTTTTGATAGTCTTAATTTAGTGATTCATATTTTCTCCCTTGATTTCCTTCCTGTTTTTGAAATTTGTTTATTGATTCATATCAGACCAATTTGATTCATGTTTAAGCTCTGAGATCATCTCAAGGACTACACTTCTCTATCTATTTAATTATATATTGTTATTGACCATTTTTTAAAGTTCTACTTCTCCAAAGCAATGAAAGCTCAAGATTAATAGTAGCATTTCTCTAACTCAACCTGATCCTATCCATTCCGTTCCAAGCCATCTTTTACATCAGTTATCTCTGATCCCAACTAAGACAAAATAGGACTGTGATTGGTACTGGTAATGTTAATATTATTTTTAGTATCAGGATTGAGATATTTGGCAGAAATTGAAGAGTCAAAGGAAGGTTTATGTCCCATACAAATACATTATATTTTTATAGTTTATGGACATGTTCTATTGTACTGAAATAGCATGTACATTAAAATTGCAATACATTTGAAGTGACAGATATGAATCAAAAATAAATCAATGCTAGTTGATTTTCTTGAACCCTACCCATCTCCATCCAGAGTGTACACATGTAATTCAGGAGGCTGAAACTCTAAATTGCTGCTGACATTATCTTTCCAAAAGAGATATCTGTTGGTCACATTATCCTATTCAATCTGTTAAATATGTGCCAAGAATCAAAATTTCTTGCCCCTCATTCTGACCTTACTTTTTATAATATAGTTCTTTCTGAAAAGTCTTTTTTTCTTGCTCATCTTTTTCAATAGCAATCTATCAACGTTAATTAAATACTCCCAAGGTAGCACATGTTTCTTTATGGCCCTTTTCCAGCCTTCTATTCTATCAGTGTCTCTTCCCTATTTCTATATTAAGTACTAGCTTTGTTATAACAGTATGACAGTTGACACTGTGGTGTCACTATCAAAGTCTTTCTCTCCAAGTGAAATTCTGGGAAGAAAGACTGAAGCTAAGTCTTTGTTTTCTTAGTAGTTCTTTGCAAACAGTGAATGCTCAATAATGGGATATCAAATAATTACCTTGTTGGAGAGAAAAATGAGTCAGACATGAATTAGTTCCCACCTGAACAAGTATTTTTATATCCTCTTCTGATTGAATCCCAGAAATCACCTTTCATGTTTTATTTGATCATCCTGATTGCTTTGTCATATTTTCGCTCAATTGAGATAGTGACTTGAAGAGAGATTCATGCTATTCTAGCAGATGGGTTTCTCTAAATGGGTCAAGATATTATGGAAGGAAAATTTCCCACAACTCTCAATTATTTTCTTCAGGAAACAGAATTGAACCATGATTTCATACTGAAACCAAACTCTCCATCGCTGTATTTGAAAATACGAAGTTTGAAGCAGTTTAGTAATTTCTAAAGGGCTTTCTTCTATCTCCACTTACATAAAGAGAGCAACCACAACCTTTTTGCTTTTTCTAACGGTTTCAAAGTGTAACTTAGACATTCTAATACACTGTCGTGTTTTCATATCATGATAAATATTTAATGTTAATGGAAAAGAAGTATATATTTTGGACATAAATGTGGGACAAATCTTTAAAAAATAGAGAAAGGAGAAATTTGAGTTTCTAAAGGTATTTTATTCCTCAAAATGCTTTCCTACTGTCAATGAATCTGCTTTTAAAAATCTTTGTGATATGAAATTACAAATGAATATGTGTTTAGCACAGGAAGTAAGAAAATAGTAAGTACCTGCTTTTGAGAACTATCTTTTTAGGTCTAGAGGTGAACAGTTTTCAGTTCTGTTTGTGTCTGGAGCTACTCTGTTACTTTAAGAATTCACAGATGGGGTTGCCCTGGGGCACAGAGAGTGTTGGTGAGCATAGGGAATGTGGGTCATCCATTATAGGGTTCCTTCACTATACTGGAATGTAAAGATTCATATAATGTCAAAACAAACTTTCTCCTGGCAGCAGTTCCCCCAAAGAATGTGTACCCATCTGTTCTTCAAAGAGTATAATTCCATGGTTCTCATCAGTCAGTCACTCAGTACTGTCTGACTCTTTGCAACTCCATGGGCTGTAGTCTGCCAGGCTCCTGTCCATGGAGTTTTCCAGGCAAATACTGGAGTGGGTTGCCATTTCCTAGGCCAGGGACCCTGGGATCAAACCCATGTCTCTTGAGCCTCCTGCATTGGCAGGTGGATTCTTCACCACTGAGCCACCTGGAAAGCCATGGCTGTCATAAATAGCTGAAAAATAATGAGGGACTCTGGCCCCTTACCTGGTTTACATAACAGAGGGCATCATTACACATCACTTGAGATACAAGGGTCTAAATAAACTGAAAATTTTTTGTTTACTTTATATAATTTTACTCATTTAGAGAGAAAAAATACAAAAGAAAAACAGTCTGCTTGAAAGCTTGAACTGGCCAGGAGTAAGACAATGGTGTTATAATCTGAGATAAAATGAACCCTGAGATCTGCTATCCTTTCTTTCACCATCTGCATTAAAAAGGTGATGAGCCTTTTTGTCAGTTCCTGTGCCTCACCTAAATTATCCATGCACGTGGACTTGAGAGCTCATGACTAGGGGCCACATTCTCCATGTGAGCAGTGGTCAAACAGGAGATGGCAAGAATGAACATTGGCATTTTAGGAACAAGCAAACTAAAATGGACTGGAATGGGTGAGTTTAACTCAGATGACCATTATATATGCTACTGTGGGCAAGAATCCATTAGAAGAAATGGAGTAGCCATCATGGTCAACAAAAGAATGCAAAATGCAGTACTTGGATGCAGTCTCAAAAATGACAGAATGATCTCTGTCTGTTTGCAAGGCTAGCCAGTCAATATCACAGTAATCCAAGTCTATGCCCCGACCAGTAATGCTGAGGAAGCTGAAGTTGAGTGGTTCTATGAAGACCTTCTAGAACTAACACCCAGAAAAGATGTCCTATTGATTATAGGGGACTGGAATGCAAAAGTAGGAAGTCAAGAATTACCTGCAGTAACAGACATATTTGGCCTTGGAGTATAGAATGAAGCAGGGCAAAGGCTAATAGAATTTTGCCATGAGAACGCACTGGTCATAGCAAACACCTGCTTCCAACAACACAAGAGAAGACTCTACACATGGACATCACTAGATGGTCAATACCGAAATCAGATTGAGTATATTCTTTGCAGCCAAAGATGGAGAAGTTCTTTACAGTCAGCAAAATCAAGACTGGGAGCTGACTGTGGCACAGACCATAAGCTCCTTATTGCCAAATTCAGACTTAAATTGAAGAAAGTAGGGAAAACCACTAGACCATTCAGGTATGACCTGAATCAAATCCCTTATGATTATACAGTAGAAGTGAGAAATAGATTCAAGGGATAGATCTGATAAACAGAGTGCCTGAAGAACTATGGACAGAGGTTCCTAACATTGTACAGGAGGCAGGGGATCAAGACCATCCCCATGGAAAAGAAATGCAAAAAAGCCAAATGGCTGTCTAAGGAGGCCTTACAAATAGCTATGAATAGAAGAGAAGTGAAAGACAAAGGAGAAAAGGAAAGATACTCCCATCTGAATGCAGAGTTCCAAAGAAGAGCAAGGAGAGATAAGAAAGCCTTCCTTAGTGATCAATGCAAAGAAATAGAGGAAAACAATAGAATGGGAAAGTCTAGAGATCTCTTCAAAAAAATTATAGATATTAAAGGAACATTTCAGGCAACGATGGGCTCGATAAAGAACAGAAATGGTATGGACCTAACAGAAGCAGAAGATATTAAGAAGAGGTGGCAAGAATACACAAAAGAACTGTACAAAAAGATCTTCAAAACCCAGACAATCACAATGGTGTGATCGCCAACCTAGAGCCAGACATCCTGGAATGCGAAGTCAATTGGGCCTTAGGAAGTATCACTGCGAACAAAGCTAGTGGAGGTGATAGAATTCCAGTTGATACTTTCAAATCCTAAAAGATGATGCTGTCAAAGTGCTGCACTCAATATGTCAACAAATTTGGAAAACTCAGCAGTGGCCACAGGACTGGTAAAGTCAGTTTTCGTTCCTATCCCGAAGAAAGGCAGTGCCAAAGGATGTTCAAACTACCACACAATTGCACTCATCTCACACGCAGGCAAAGTAATGCTCAAAATTCTCTAAGTCAGGCTTCAACAGTACTGAACTGTGAGCTTCCAGATGTTCAAGCTGGATTTAGAAAAGGCAGAGGAACCAGAGATCAAATTGCCAACGTCTGTTGGATCATCAAAAAAGCAAGAGAGTTCCAGAAAAACATCTGCTTTATTGACTATGCCAAAGCCTTTGACTGTGTGGACCACATCAAACTGTGAGATGAGAATACCAGACCACCTGTCCTGCCTCTTGAGAAAATCTGTATTCAGGTCAAGAAGCAACAGTTATAACTGGACATGGAACAACAGACTGGTTCAAAGTCGGGAAAGGAGTACGTTAAGGCTGAACATTGTCACCTTGCTTATTTAATTTATATGCAGGGTACATCATGAGAGATGCTGGACTGGATGAAGCACAGGCTGGAATCAAGATTTCCTAGTGAAATATCAATAATCTCAGATATGCAGATGCTACCACCCTTATGGCAGAAAGTGAAGAAGAACTAAAGAGCCTCTTGATGAAAGTGAAAGAGGAGAGTGAAAAAGTTGGCTTAAAACTCAATATTCAGAAAACTAAGATCATGGCATCTGGTCCCATCACTTCATGGCAAACAGATGGGAAAACAGTGACTGACTTTATTTTTTTGGGCTCCAAAATCACTGCAGATGGTGACTGCAGCCATGAAATTAAAAGAAGTTTGCTCCTTTGAAGAAAACGTATGACCAACCTAGACAGCATATTAAAAAGCAGAGACATTACTTTGCCAACAAAGTTCCATCTAGTCAAGGCTATGGTTTTTCCAGTAGTCATGTATGAATGTGAGAGTTGGACTCTAAAGAAAGCTGAGTTCTTAAGAATTGATGCCTTTGAACCGTGATGTTGGAAACACTCTTGAGAGTCCCTTGGACTACAAGGAGATCCAACCAGTCCATCTTAAAGGAAATCAGTCCTGAATATTCATTGGGAGGGCTGATGTTGAAACTGAAACTCCAATACTTTGGCCACCTGATGTGAAGAACTGACTCATTTGGAAAGACCCTGATGCTGGGAAAGATTGAAGGCAGGAGGAGAAGGGGATGATGGAGGATGAGATGATTTGATGGCACCACTGACTCAATGAATATGAGTTTGAGTAAGCTCTGGTTGTTGGCGATGGACAGGGAAGCCTGGTGTGCTACATGTAGTCCATGGGGTCGCAAAGAGTGGGACACGAATGAGCAACTGAACTGAACTGAACTGAACTGATGTTGAAACAAATTGGGATATTAAATACTTGCTATTAGGGAGCTTTGAAGGCTTTCTTGGCCCTTCATCCTCATGCAGATCCTGTAGATCTGAGCATCATTATGTCAGTGTCACATGACCATCAAGCGCTGACCTGCCACCTCTTCTCTACCTCCACTCCCTGGAACCAGGAGCTGATTTCATGAACTTCACAGTGCACTCATTTTTGGTTCTGACAAATTTATAGTGTGCCTTGGGATATAAATTTAATTGACTATCATTTCAGGCTTTGTCATCAGAAAGGTCATTGGAGAAAAATACATAGGGAGATTCTGAAGTAGGAAAATTGTCAGTTAATCTGAGCTTTTCATTTAGCTAAGATTTTATTTTTAGGTCCAATTTCATCTTGCTATGCCAAAGGCCATTATAAAACCTGATGAAGAAATCATTTCCTTTTAAAAATGGTATAACATTTAACTGTAATTCTAAATTATATTCAACTTAATGGTAATATTAAGGTATATTTTGAGTGGAGGCTGAGTTCTATCTGCTTTACTCCTAGGCAATGGTGGAATTGTGAGGCCGTTGAAGTTGAATGATGTTTAGAATTATGTACTTATCACTTACAATACTTTGTTAAATTTATTTTCCTGACTGATGTGAAAAAATCTTTAAATATATGTATTTTAAAGAGTATTTTTATTTTAAAGATTACTTGCATTTCAAATCAAAGGAAAGAAAGATATATATCTGGAAATATGGTTTTCTTGGACCTCCTTTTTATTTTTATTTATGTATTATATCTATTTAGTCTATAGATGGCTCTTTACTTCAACATCATTTCCTAAAACGTATGGAAAATTGTTGTCCATATTTATTCTTCCTTTTTTCTGCTATAATTGCTTACTTACATTCTTCAAAATTTCTTCTTTTCATGAGTAACTAAGTAGAAGTAAATATTAATTTGCCATCTCCAAAGAAAAGTCAACATAACAGGCTCAACTCTCATACACTCATTTGCATGTCCATTGTTTTTATTTTTCAGTGAATGCTGAGTGCTTCTTGCATATGTATAATTTACTGGGTGCAAGAAAGAATTGAAATAAAATGGGTTGCACAAACCAGCTTTAAAGACTATTGAAGGAATGGAGACACTCTAGGATTTTCGCATACATCAAATAACAAGAACATAAAATAAGAGGTAAGTAGTGGTTTTTTTTTAAGGACAAGTTGGACTATTGAAAAGGACCTCTCCATAGACTAAGGGAAAAGTTTCATAAATGATGGGAAATTGCTATGAAAGTTGAAGAATAAGGAGAATTTGGATGAGTCAGAAATTAAGTGGAAAAAATGACAGGAAATGAGACCAACAAGTGGAGAAGGCAATGGCAAGCCACTCCAGTACTCTTGCCTAGAAAATCCCATGGATGGAGGAGCCTGGTAGGCTGCAGTCCGTGGGGTCGCTGAGGGTTGGACATGACTGAGAGACTTCACTTTCACTTTTCACTTTCACACATTGGAGAAGGAAATGGCAACCCACTCCAGTGTTCTTGCCTGGAGAATGCCAGGGATGGGGGAGCCTGGTGGGCTTCCGTCTATGGGGTCACACAGAGTCGGACACGACTGAAGTGACTTAGCAGCAGCATCAGCAGCAGCAGAGACCACCAAGAGTTAAGGCAGAGTTAGAAATAGAATGGGTATGATGGGCAGCAGATTAGTAAGAGCAGAGAAGGTGGTTTGTGTGGAAAGAAGGAGGAGTTATTCAAATGAAAAAGAAGGTTGGAACCGATCTTAAAGATCTGAAAGAGTTGGTTTCCACTCATAGTGGAATGAAATATCATCAGCCCTGGGTATCTGTGTAGGATTGATTCCAGAAACTCCTGAATACCCAAATCTGCTAAAGCTTAAGCCCCTTGTTTAAAATGGCATAGTACAGTTGGCTATCAGCATCTGAGGATGTGAATGCCATGGATACAGGGGGCCACTTTCATCCTAAGGGATGGTGGTCCTAAACACTTCAGTTTACTGTTGTAACAAAGTCAACAAACCCTTCATGCTTTTGTAGCTGATTAATGACCACTTGATAAATTTTGAGAAAGGACAGTAAAAAATATTTTTAAATACTGGAACTAATAGGGGATGTCCCCATCTGATATTTGCTCAGATGTACTTCCCTATCAATGCTTTAATCATTTTTTAAAGACTACTAGTTTTTGCCTCAATCACAGATGTGATGAAGCAGAAGTAGGTTATGCTACATCTAATTGTTCTTCATTCTCTGTTATATATTCTCATTTTATAACAATGATTTTAAAAAATTAATTTTTCATTGTTTAAATGAGCCATTTCATATTTCTCATAGCCAAAAATGAGCCCCAAATGTATTATTTTGTGATGCTCTCTTTTTCTTATCTTAAAAGAGCTAAACATAATGCTTGTTTTAAAGAATTTGGCAAAGTTGATATTGATGGGCTCTGGATTTTTTTTTTTTTTTGGCTTATTTTGCCTCCTGCTGGCTGCCTAAGTGATTGTTCCATCAGGCAGATATTAGAAATATACAAACACATGCAAGCTGCTTGCAGTCTTCCAATCAGATTTCATCTGCTAATGGGCAGCCCAGCTCTCTGATGTATTTAAATCCATCTGGTGCTTCCCATGTTTCTGTGATGTATTTATTCATGGCCATAATTTGGGTGTCAGCAACATGTTTCTCTGTCTTGAATTATCCACTTTTATCATTCAAATTATTGGTCTGTTCATTAAATGAGCTTTCATTTACATGCAACAGTGCTTTTGTTAATACTTTTAAATACTTTTGGGAATTTTGAGACATATTTCTAGAATCTGATTGTGCATTATGATCCAAGTTACTATTCATTTATTCCTACAAAAAAGACATGTCATTGCTTCATATTTCTGAGACCAAGGACTTGCATACCATGACGATCAATCAGAGGAATAAATAAAAGCCAGTGGCAAGAGATCAGTTGAGCAGGATGTTAATGTAACTCAAGAGAATAGTTTATGTATAAATACAGAAGTATAAACCAAACTTTAAGGAACTGAGGAAAAAATCACATGTTGGAGTGAAAATGACAAATGAAATCCACCCATTCTTAGTGATTGGCAGTTACTTAAAGCATGAAATAGGGGAATAGGTGGGGTAAAAATAAGATCAAATGAACATCGTGAACATTTTCAAGAAGGAGGGACTTGTACGTCTATGAGGATGAGGGAAAGGACCAATGAGGGTCCAGGCATGTAGAGGGAACATAATTTTATTATTATGGGAAAGTCCACAGAATAATGGAAGGCAACTTGAGTCATTGATGTAAGAAGAGAGACATTCAAGGTTATCAAAAAGGTGGAGGCTGATAGAAAAATCATAGTGTGTGTCTCTGCCTTTTAAAGTGAAAATGCAGCCCTTTTACATTTTTCATCTTATCTGATTGAAACTCTATACCTGTTAAACAGCATCTTCCTGTTTTCCCCTTCCCACCATTTTATTTTCTGTTTCTATGAGTTTGACTACCTCATGTGAGTAGAATCTTGCAGTATTTGTTTTTCTGTGACTGATTTATTTCACTTGGCGTAATGTCTTCCAGGTTCATCTATGTCGTTGCATATGACAGGATTTCCTTCTTTTTGTTATGGCTGAATAATATTCCATTGTGCATATATATATATATATATATATATATATTTATTTATATATAAAATTTTCTTCATCCATTCATCTGTTGACATTTAGGTTGTTTCTGGCTCTTGGCTATGGTAAATAATGCTATGATCAATATGGGAATGCACATATCTCTTAGAGACAATGATTTTAATTCTTTTGGAATTAAAGTGGCATCTCTTGCCTATTGTCAGGAGTAGAAATCTGAGCACTTCTGACCACTGCATCTTAGTATTGGAGTCTCCATGGAAAAATACTGCAGTCAAGCCCTGGATGGAAAAATGCTTTACTCACGTGGAGAAGAGACAGAGCAAGGTCAGCTTCAGTGGCAGATATCAGTCCCCAATGGCCAGTAGGTGCCTCCCTGCAGCTGATGGAGCTTAACTGTGCTGCATTCATCCCTCTGTTTTCCAGCAAGAGGGCCCAGTGGACAGATACAGTCATGAGGTTGTCATGATGCGCATGCTTAAGCAGAATGATCTAAGGAGCACACAGAATTTGAGTCTGAAATTCTGAAATTGGAAAACATTTTCCTATTAGAAACATTTGACTGTGTTTTCTGTTGCTGTGTTAATAGTTTTTGTTTTAATTATTTTGTTGTGGTAAAATATACATAATATAATTTTACCATTTTAACAATTTTCCCACTAAACATTCATTTCTGTTCACTATGTCAAGGAGTTGATTGATATAGGATAATGAGTTATTAATATGAAGCTAAAGGTCCGTCTAGTCAAGGCTATGGTTTTTCCCGTGGTCATGTATGGATGTGAGAGTTGGACTGTGAAGAAAGCTGATCGCCGAAGGATTGATGCTTTTGAACTGTGTTGCTAGAGAAGACTCTTGAGAGTCTCTTGGACTGCAAGGAGATCCAACCAGTCCATTCTAAGGGAGATCAATCCTGGGTGTTCATTGGAAGGACTGATGCTAACGCTGAAACTCCAATACTTTGGCCAGCTCATGCGACGAGTTGACTCACTGGAAAAGACTCTGATGCTGGGAAAGGTTGGGGGCGGGAGGAGAAGGGGACGACAGAGAATGAGATGGCTGGATGGCATCACCGACTAGATGGACATGAGTTTGAGTGAACTCCGGGAGTTGGTGATGGACAGGGAGGCCTGGCGTGCTGTGATTCATGGGGTCGCGGAGAGTCGGACACGACTGAGTGACAGAACTGAACTGAACTGAACATTGTTTTCCTTCCTCCGAAATTAGCAGTATGTTAATATTCCAGAAATATTTTTAATACAATTTTGTAAGATGAATATTTACAGTTTTCCTCTGTAGTAGATTCTTTTAAAATTTTATATTGAAGTATAGTTGATTTACAATGTTGTATTAGTTTCAAGTGTATGGCAGAGTGATTCAGTTACATACTTATATCTATTCTTTTTCAGATTCCTTTCCCATATAGGTTATTAGAGAGTTTTGAGTAGAGTGCCTTGTGCTGTACTGTAGGTTCTTGTTGATTATTTTTTATATAGTAGGTTGTTTATGTTAACCTGAAACTCCTAATTTATCCCTCCCCCTACCTTTTCCTTTTGGTAGCCATAAGTTTGTTTTCTAAGTCTCTGTAGTGACTTCTAAAAGTATGGCTAGCATCATTCAGTGCAGGTCAAAAGCAATAGAGAAAAAACCAAAATCCAGTATCAAACTCACATTCAGGTCACGATGAAATGGGTGTTTTCTTCTTCCTTTCACCATTAACACAGCTCTAATTTCCTACTGCCATTTTGGTTTTTATTTTTATTTTATTGATGGGTACTGATGTTAAACATTTTTTTAATATACCTATTGGTCATTTTTGTGTCTTCTTTGGAGAAAAGTCTTTTCAAGCCCTTTGCCTCTTTTAAAATTGGGTTATTTATTTGTTTTGTTTTGCTATTAAGTAGCAAGAGTTCCTTATGTACTTTGGAAATGAACCCTTATCAGATACATGGCTTGCAAGTATTTTCTCCCATTCTATAATTTACCTTTTCACTCCATTGATTGCTTCTTTTGATGTGCAGAAGCTTTTGGTTTTAGTGTAGTCTAGCTTATCTAATTTCAGGTCTTATGTTTAACTGTTTAATGCATTTTGAGTTGATTTTTGAGGATGGTGTAAGAGGAAGGCCCGATTTCATTCTTTTGCATCAGTTCAGTTCAGTTCAGTTCAGTCGCTCAGTCGTGTCCGACTCTCCGTGACCCCATGAATCACAGCACGCCAGGCCTCCCTGTCCATCACCAACTCCCGGAGTTCACTCAAACTCATGTCCACAGAGTTGGTGATGCCATCCAGCCATCTCATTCTCTGTCGTCCCCTTCTCCTCCTGCCCCCAACCTTTCCCAGCATCAGAGTCTTTTCCAGTGAGTCAACTCGTCGCATGAGCTGGCCAAAGTATTGGAGTTTCAGTTTTAGCATCAGTCCTTCCAATGAACACCCAGGACTGATCTCCTTTAGGATGGACTGGTTGGATCTCCTTGCAGTATAAGGGACTCTCAAGAGTCTTCTCCAACACCACAGTTCAAAAGCATCAATTCTTCGGCGATCAGCTTTCTTCACAGTCCAACTCTCACATCCATACATGACCACGGGAAAAACCATAGCCTTGACTAGACGGACCTTTGTTGGCAAAGAAATGTCTCTGAATATTCAATTTACCAGGTATAATTTATTGAAATGAATTTCCTATCCCAATTGTGTGTTCTTGGCACCCTTATCGAAGATCAGTTGATTGTAGGTGTGGGTTTATTCTAGGATCTCTATTCTATGGTACTGTTCTCTGATGCCTTTGTACCAGTACCATACTGTTTTGATTGTACCTTTGTAATATGTTTTGAAAACAGGAAGTGTGAGGCCTTCAGTTTTGTCCTTTTTGCTCAAGATTATTTTGACTATTCAAGGTCTTTTGTGGTTCCATATGAATTTTAAAATTGGTTTTTTTTTTTTTAATTTTGGCAAAAAAAAAAAAATACCCTTAGGATTTTTAAGATGCATTGCACTGAATCTGTGCAATAGATTGTTTTAGCAGTATGGACATTTTAGCAATCTTGTCTTCTAATCTTTGAACATGGCTTATCTTTCCATTTATATGTGTCTTCTTTAATTCCTTTCAGCAATGTAGTTATCACTGTAATAAGTCTTTTTCCCTCCTTGGTTAAATTTATTCTTAAACATTTTATTCTTCTTGGTTGTATAGTAATGGAGATTGTTTTTCTAGTTTCCTTCTCAGATTAATAATTGTTAGTCTGTCCACATCTGGCTTTTGCATGTCGATATACATTTTCATTTTAAAAATAGAATGAGGCATAGAATCTAGAGAAGAAAATTGCAAAGACCAGGTTGGGGAGGTGGGAGGAGATGAGTTATGACAGAAAATCAGTGGAGATGTGGAAGTCAAACAGGGTAATACAAGCTACAGTGTCATGGATAATGAGATTCAGGCCCTCAACAATGAGTTCATCCATCTTTCCTGGGTACCTGCTGTTACTCTGTGACAAGTACTGTGATGTGTGTTGGAAACACAATGGTGAAAGTCCAAGGGCAGGAAGTAAGATTGAGTATCTAACTCTTTCAGAGACTAGAGAGAATTTCAGTATAACTGAAATACAGAGTGTTAGGTCAAGGCAGTAGAAGATTTTAAGAAGGAGGGGTCAACACTGCCACATTCTGAAGAGATATTGTGAAATGAAGGGAGCATGGCCACTGAGTTATTTAGAAGGCAGGCAATGGTGATGTTGACAAAAGCAGTTTCAGTAGATTTATTTTGGGTTCGATGCCATATTAAGGGATATGACAGGTAAATGAAAGAAGAAGAAATATGTGGAAAACTGAGCCCCAATCAGATTAAGACCTTCAATGCCTGTAAGCGTGAGAATAGAGTCCACTCTCTTAAAGGTTATTTTCAACACAGTTGTGTTTTTCAGAATGACACAAAATTTGCATGAATTCTGGAGTTGGAACAGCTTTCTTGTGTATCGTCTAGTTGCACAGCTCTGCATGAATATGACTCCTTGGTATTTTGTGCCTTTGCTTTGCTGATGTCCTGTGCTTACTGCCCCACACGTATGTGGTGGCTCAGCACTTACAGGGACTCATTTCAGGGAATTGGACTTGAAAGGAGGGGAATTTGGTGCATTGAAAATGAGTTGGGAAATTAGGGTGAGGGGTTTTGGGCAAGGAAGGTGTTATGTTGTTTTTCATTTAAGGAATGCTTGAGAGTTTTAAACGTTGAAAGGAATGCATTCCATAAAAAGAAATTTGGCTATCCATACAAGAAGGCAGGGTTGAGGAAGCAAGTTTGCTGACACGTTGGAAAGGATAAGATTGGGAGAAGAAATGGAAAGACTAGAATTAGTGAAACAACATACTCTCCGTAGGAAGTACACCCCAAGGTGCCCACCCTAGAGTATAGTGGATTAAGGAAAATCAATACAATGCAACTATGTAGAGCATCCAGTGGTTTAACATGTATTTGTTCTTCGTCAGTTCACACAGTTGTGGTCAGATGGTGAGTGCAGCCCTGAAATTAAAAGACGCTTGCTCCTTGGAAGAAAAGCTATCACCAATCTAGACAGCATATTAAAAAGCAAAGACATTACTTTGGCAACAAAGGTCCGTCTAGTCAAGACTATGGTTTTTCCAGTGGTCATATATGGATGTGAGAGTTGGACTGTGAAGAAAGCTTGAGCACTGAAGAATTGATGCTTTTGAACTGTGGTGTTGGGGAAGACTCTTGAGAGTCCCTTGGATGGCAAGGAGATCCAACCAGTCAATTCCAAAGGAAATCTGTCCTGAATATTCATTGGAAGGACTGATGCTGAAGCTGAAACTCCAATACTTTGGCCACCTGATGTGAAGAACTGACTACTTGGAAAATACGCTGATGCTGGGAAAAATTGAAGGCAGGAAGAGAAGGGTACGACAGAGGATGAGATGGTTGGATGGCATCACTGACTTGATGGACATGTGTTTGAGTAAACTCCAGGAGTTGGTGATGGACAGGGAAGCCTGGCGTGCTTCCCTGTGTCCATGGGGTTGCAGAGTTGGTCATGACTGTGTGACTGACCTGAACTGCTACATATGCTTGTGTGTTCATTTATTTTTAGTGAAGTGCATTATATTTTGAGAAACTTATCAGAGGAATCAGTTGAAACTAGACCTTCCATAGAGCTAACTTAGAAAATTTAACTATTCATAACAGTTTTTAAATGATCCTATGAACTAAGCATTCTGCCAAGTACTTTACGGGCATCATTTTATTTCATTTTCACCACAGACCTATGGATTAGCAACTATTAATATTGCCAAGGGTCATGGAGACAGAATATAAACCAAGATTTGATTGTAAAGCCCCTGGCCTTATCCGTGCTGATGTACTGTTTTCATTTACCATGTTTAAAGTAAGATGGAACATGCAAAAATAGTTCCCATAACCTGTTCTGTTTCCACTGTGTATCATAGGCTGAAATGCAACTAGATTGGACCACAAACATAGAGGACCAGTTGGAATTCAAGAAAGGTTGGTTTCAGTTCAGTTCAGTCGCTCAAATGTGTCTGACTCTTTGCGACCCCATGAATCGCAGCACGCCAGGCCTCCCTGTCAATCATCAACTCCCAGAGTTCACCCAAACTCATGTCCATCAAGTCGGTGATGCCATCCAATCATCTCATCCTCTGTTGTCCCCTTCTCCTCCTGCCCCCAATCCCTACCAGCATCAGGGTCTTATCCAATGAGTCAACTCTTCCCATGAGGTGGCCAAAGTATATGAGTTTCATCTTCAGCATCAGTCCTTCCAATGAACACCCAGGACTGATCTCCTTTAGGATGGACTGGTTGGATCTCCTTGCCATCCAAGGGACTCTCAAGAGTCTTCTCCACAGTTCAAAAGCATCAATTCTTTGGCACTCAACTTTCTTCACAGTCCAACTCTCACATCCATACATGACCACTGGAAAAACCATAGCCTTGACTAGACGGACCTTTGTTGGCAAAGTAATGTCTCTGATTTTTAATATGCTGTCTAGGTTGTCTAGTAAAGTAATGCTTAAAATTTTCCAATCTAGGCTTCAGCAATATGTGAACCGTGAACTTCCAGATGTTCAAGCTGGTTTTAGAAAAGGCAGAGGAACCAGAGATCAAATTGCTAACATCTGCTGGATCATTGAAAAAGCAAGAGAGTTCCAGAAAAACATCTATTCCTGCTTCATTGACTATGCCAAAGCCTTTGACTGTGTGGATCATAATAAACTGTGGAAAATTCTGAAAGAGATGGGAATACCAGACCACCTGACCTGCCTCTTGAGAAACCTGTATGCAGGTCAGGAAGCAACAGTTAGAACTGGACATGGAACAACAGACTGGTTCCGAATAGGAAAAGGAGTACGTCAAGGCTGCATATTGTCACCCTGCTTATTTAACTTCTATGCAGAGTACATCATGAGGAACGCTGGGCTGGAAGAAGCACAAGCTAGAATCAAGATTGCTGGGAGAAATGTCAATAACCTCAGATATACAGATGACACCATCCTTATGGCAGAAAGTGAAGAGGACCTAAAAAGCCTCTTGATGAAAGTGAAAGAGGAGAGTGAAAATGTTGGCTTGAAGCTCAACATCCAGAAAACGAAGATCATGGCATCTGGTCCCATCACTTGATGGGAAACAGATGGGGAAACAGTGGAAACAGTGTCAGACTTTATTTTTTGGGGCTCCAGAATCACTGCAGATGGTTATTGCAGCCATGAAATTAAAAGACGCTTACTCCTTGGAAGGAAAGTTATGACCAACCTAGATAGCATATTAAAAAAAGGTTGGATTACATGTCACCAAAACTCAGTAACTAAGCTACAGCAGTTTGTTGAAGGGATGCTTTATAGCCAACTGATGTAGATCAGTTTAAGAAGTGAATTTTTCATGGTAAATGACAGATGCATAAAATAACAAGGTGATGTCTACCAAAAACAATCTATTAAAAATCAAGAAGAGAGTCGTTTGAAAGGGACTATGCAGAAACTCAAAGGCATATAGATGGTGTCATGTACATGTGACCCTGTGAGCCTTAGCTGTCTGCAGGCTTCCATTCTGTTTCACTCTGGTCCACCTCTCTCGTACTTCCTGCTCTCTTCTCTGTCCATTCATAGACAATGTACTCTTGACTTGTGTTCCATTGTCCCTTTCACTGTAGGCTCTGAAATCTACCTTCCCCTTGCACAGACCTGCCTGAATCTCAGGAGTGATTTCAATTCAGCTTCAAGCTGGGAGGCCTACTGCATAAGGTTTTGTTTAGGCACGTAACATTCCTGGTTAGGATGACCTGCTGTTTTCATTTTCATTTTTCAGTAGAGAAAACTGAAACTAGGAGTGATTTTTCTAAGGTCCAACTTAGAATAATTTGTGTGGATAGGGCTTACATTCTTGCTTTCTAATGCTATATGTCATAGCCTTCTATTGGATAGTAGTACCTAGATATAGGCTTCTCCCAAGATAGTTTGGTGACACAATGTAAATTGCTTTGAGGATCACACTCATTCACATCATAATGCTTAGGTCTGACAGGTAAAGATGCTGAACTGTGAAGAGTAATGGAAACAAAGTGTGAGTGTAACTAAGGGCACAGATGGTTGCTGAAAATTATAAAATCAAGGTGCCAGGGGTTATGAAGAATCATACTCTGAGTGTACATGCTCCAGAGGTTCTCAAAATGATGGAAACTTATGATAAATGTATAAATGTATGACATCTTTGATGTTATTTTTTCCTATCATATTATTATCAAATGTTCTTAGTGCTGATTTATCTCCATAAAATCTCAATAGATTTCAATATTGTAGAATACATATAGAAAAATATCACTAGTGTAAAACCACTATGATACAGTGAAAATCACTGTTATAACAGCAAGTTTCTTTAAGAATGCAAAAGAGCCCAATAGAAACATTTGACTGTGCTTTTCTGTTGCTGTTTTCTATTTTTGCTTTCCTTTCTCTATAATTACAAAAGAAGAAACTACTATTACTGCCTCCTTCAGAGACTATAAAGGAAAACGAGTAACAAAATTTTTCTTTTTTTCCCTCACATGCAGCATACTGGTTTTATATGATTTTTGTTGTTTATTTCATTATTAAAAGTTTTTCTAATAAACTATTTCAAAATTATCACACACTGAAAAAAATGTTAATTGAAAAAACCAATGCACTAACATCATGTAATCTATTAACTTCCTAGTTGATCTCTATTTCTTTAAACAAAACCAAATGCTTTCTCCCCTATTATTAGCCATACTACTAATTAATCAGTCACATAGCTCTGCAAAATTTCATAGAAAAACATTCCTTTCTCTTGAAATTGCACTAGTAGTTTGCAGTACTTACCTTTTGTCTGTTGCAGCTATGTAGATAAGATTAGCTTATAAGGCTTCATTTTAAATATTCAATATTTAATAAGTATTTATTAAAGCAAATGCAAGGTAAAAGAACCTATTATTGTCTTTCTAAAAATGGAAGAGCTCAGTTATTAATTTGTAAACCCTGAGGAAGTTAGTTAACTCTATGAGATTCAATTTTCTCCACAAGAATAGCATAATAGTTTTTTCTCCATAAGGGCAAGCATTTTCATAATCTTTGGATCTTGTTTTAGGCAAAGAGTTCTCACATATGACACTCATAGCACAATCCAGACAGGAATAAATGGCATATCTGACTTCAAAATTAAAAGAATTTTGTGCTCCAATAGACTTATTTAAGAAATAAAAAGATAAGCAGCAGATTGTGATAAAATATTTGCAAATGATATATCTGACAAATGATTTGTATCAGAAGTATGTAAAACACTCTTAAAAATCAACAATAAAAAATCAAATAATCCAATTTAAAAGTTGAGGGAGAAGAAAAATGGGCAGTGATTGTTAATAGGTGCAAGCTTTCTTTTGGAGATGATGAAATGTTCTAAAATTAGATTATGGTGATGGTTGTACAATCTGTAAATATACTAAAAATGATTAAGTTGTGTACATTTAATGGATGAACTGTGTCTTATGTAAATAAGATTTCACAAAGTTGCTAATAATGGAAAAAAAATACCAATAGACACTTCACCAAAGAGGATATATAAATGGCTAATAAACACATGAAAGGATGTTCACCATCATTAGTTCAGTTCAGTCGCTCAGTCCTGTCCGACCCTGCAACCGCATGAATCACAGCACGCCAGGCCTCCCTGTCCATCACCAACTCCCGGAGTTCACTCAAACTCATGTCCATCGAGTCGGTGATGCCATCCAGCCATCTCATTCTCTGTCGTCCCCTTCTCCTCCCGCCCCCAATTCTTCCTAGCATCAAGTCTTTTCCAGTGAGTCAACTCTTCCTATCAGGTGGCCAAAGTATTGGAGTTTCAACTTTAGCATCAGTCCTTCCAATGAACACCCAGGATTGATCTCCTTTAGAATGGACTGGTTGGATCTCCTTGCAGTCCAAGGGACTCTCAAGAGTCTTCTCCAATACCACAGTTCAAAAGCATCAATTCTTTGGCATTCAGCTTTCTTCACAGTCCAACTCTCTCATCCATACATGACCATGGGAAAAACCATAGCCTTGACTAGACGGACCTTGGTTGGCAAAGTATAGTCTCTGTTTTTTAATATGCTATCTAGGCTGGTCATAACTTTCCTTCCAAGGAGTAAGCGTCTTTTAATTTCATGGCTGCAATAACCATCTGCAGTGATTTTGGAGCCCCCCAAAATAAAGTCTGACACTGTTTCCACTGTTTCCCCATCTATTTCCCATGAAGTGATGGGACCAGATGCCATGATCTTCGTTTTCTGGATGTTGAGCTTCAAGCCAACATTTTCACTCTCCTCTTTCACTTTCATCAAGAGGCTTTTTAGGTCCTCTTCACTTTCTGCCATAAGGGTGGTGTCATCTGTATATCTGAGGTTATTGACATTTCTCCCAGCAATCTTGATTCTAGCTTGTGCTTCTTCCAGCCCAGCGTTCCTCATGATGTACTCTGCATAGAAGTTAAATAAGCAGGGTGACAATATGCAGCCTTGACGTACTCCTTTTCCTATTTGGAACCAGTCTGTTGTTCCATGTCCAGTTCTAACTGTTGCTTCCTGACCTGCATACAGGTTTCTCAAGAGGCAGGTCAGGTGGTCTGGTATTCCCATCTCTTTCAGAATGTTCCACAGTTTATTGTGATCGACACCGTCAAAGGCTTTGGCATAGTCAATGAAGCAGGAATAGATGTTTTTCTGGAACTCTCTTGCTTTTTCAATGATCCAGCAGATGTTAGCAATTTGATCTCTGGTTCCTCTGCCTTTTCTAAAACCAGCTTGAACGTCTGGAAGTTTACGGTTCACATATTGCTGAAGCCTGGCTTGGAGAATTTTGAGCATGACTTTACGAGCGTGTGAGATGAGTGCAATTGTTCGGTAGTTTGAGCATTTTTTGGCATTGTCTTTCTTTGGGATTGGAATGAAGACTGACCTTTTCCAGTCCTGTGGCCACTGCTGAGTTTTCCAAATTTTTTGGCATATTGAGTGCAGCACTTTCACAGCATCCTGTTTCAGTATTTGAAATAGCTCAACTGGAATTCCATCACCTCCACTTTGTTCGTAGTGATGCTTTGTTCGTATTGATGCTTTGTTCGTAGTGATGTTTTCTAAGGCCCACTTGACTTCACATTCCAAGATGTCTGGCTCTAGGTGAATGATCACACCATCGTGATTATCTTGGTTGTGAAGCTCTTTTTTGTACAGTTCTTCTGTGTATTCTTGCCACCACTTCTTAGTATCTTCTGCTTCTGTTAGGTCCATACCATTTCTGTCCTTTATCGAGCCTATGTTTGCATGAAATGTTCCCTTGGTATCTCCAACTGATCACTGAGGAAGGCTTTCTTATCTCTCCTTTCTATTCTTTGGAACTCTGCATTCAGATGCTTATATCTTTCCTTTTCTCCTTTGCTTTTTGCTTCTCTTCTTTCACAGCTATTTGTAAGGTCTCCTCAGACAGTCATTTGGTTTTTTTTTTTTTTTTGCATTTCTTTTCCATGTGGATGGTCTTGGTCCCTGTCTCCTGTACAATGTCACAAACCTCTGTCTATAGTTCATCAGGCACTGTATCTATCAGATCTAGTCCCTTGAATCTATCTCTCACATCCACTGTATAATCATAAGGGGTTTGATTTAGGTCATAGCTGAATGATCTAGTTGTTTTCCCTACTTTCTTCAGTTTAAGTCTGAATTTGGCAATAAGGAGTTCATGATCTGAGCCACAGTCAGCTCCTGGTCTTGTTTTTGCTAACTGTATAGAGCTTGTACATCTTTGGCTGCAAAGAATAGAATCAATCTGATTTCAGTGTTGACCATCTGGTGATGTCTGTGTGTAGAGTCTTCTCTTATGTTGTTGGAAGAGGGTGTTTGCTATGACCAGTGCGTTCTCTTGGCAGAACTCTATTAGCCTTTGCCCTGCTTCATTCCATGCTTCAAGGACAAATTTGCCTGTTCCTCCAGGTGTTTCCTGACTTTGTACTTTTGCATTCCAGTCGCCTGTAATGAAAACGACATCTTTTTTGGGTGTTAGTTCTAAAAGGTCTTGTAGGTCTTCATAGAACCATTCAACTTCGGCTTCTTCAGTGTTACTGGTTGGGACATAGGCTTGGATTACCGTGATATTGAATGGTTCGCCTTGGAAACGAACTGAGGTCATTCTGTTGTTTTTGAGATTGCATCCAAGTACTGCATTTTGGACTCTTTTGTTGACCATGATGGCTACTCCATTTCTTCTAAGGGATTCCTGCCCACAGTAGTAGATATAATGGTCATCTGAGTTAAATTCACCCATTCCAGTCCATTTTAGTTCACTGATTCCTAGAATGTCTACGTTCACTCTTGCCATCTCCTGTTTGACCACTTCTAATTTGCCTTGATTCATGGACCTAACATTCTAGGTTCCTATGCAATATTGCTTTTTACAGCATTGGGCCTTGCTTCTATCACCAGTCACATCCACAACTGGGTATTGTTTTTGCTTTGGCTCCGTCCCTTCATTCTTTCTGGAGTTATTTCTCCACTGATCTCCAGTAGCATGCTGGGCACCTACCGACCTGGTGAATTCCTCATTCAGTATCCTGTCATTTTGCCTTTTGATACTGTTCATGGGGTTCTCAAGGCTTCTCCAGTGGACCACATTCTGTCAGACCTCTCCACCATGACCCGCCTGTCTTGGGTGGCCCCACACGGCATGGCTTAGTTTCATTGAGTTAGACAAGGCTGTGGTCCATATGATCAGATCGACTAGTTTTCTGTGATTATGATTTCAGTGTGTCTGCCCTCTGATGCCCTCTCACAATACCTACTGTCTTATTTGGGTTTCTTTTACCTTGGTCATTGGGTATCTCTTCACAGTTGCTCCAGCAAAGTGCAGCCGCTGCACCTTACCTTGGACGAGGGGTATCTCCTCATGGGCCGCCTCTCCTGACCTTGAATGTGGAGTAGCTCCTCTCGGCCCTCCTTTGCCCGCGCAGCTGCTGCCACTTGGATGTGTGGTTGCTCCTCTCGGCTGCCGGCCCTGACCTTGGGCATGGGGTTGCTCTTCTCGGCTGCCGCCACTGGTCTCGGACGTGGGGCAGCTCCTCTCGGCCAAACCGCAGTGGCGCAAAATTTCATCTCACTGGAATGGTTGTTTTAAAGAATATAACACAAGCATTGGCAGGCATGTGGAGAAAATGGAACCCTCAAACGTTACTGGTTACATGTGAAATGATATAGACGCTTTGGAAAATAGTATGGCTGTTTTTTAAAAGTTGGATATGAATATATATCTACAACTCAGCAACTTCTCTCTAAGTATCTACCAGAGGGAAATAAAAGTGTATGTTGACAAAAGACTTGTGAATGTTCATAGAGGCATTATTCATAATAGACAGAAAGTGGGAACACTCAGAACTGTATAAGCAGAATATGAAGCCCATAGAATGGGATACTACTCAGTCATAAAAACGAGTAACTACTGATACCTACAAAAGCATGAATGAAACTTCAAGTATTATGATAATTGATTAAGAAAAACTGCCCAGAGGACTATTTTTTGTTTGATTCTGATTATGTGAAATGTCTTGAAAAAGAAAATTTATATAGATGGATTAGTGGCTGGCTGGGGCTGGAGGGAAAATGGGGATTGAGTGCAAACAAGCCTGAGGAATCTTTTTGGGGTGCTGCTGCTGCTGTTGCTGCTAAGTCGCTTCAGTCGTGTCTGACTCTGTGCGACCCCATAGATGGCAGCCCACCAGGCTCCCCCATCCCTGGGATTCTCCAGGCAAGAACACTGGAGTGGGTTGCCATTTCCTTCTCCAATGCATGAACATGAAAAGTGAAAGTGAAGTTGCTCAGTCGTGTCCGACTCTTCGCGACCCCATGGACTGCTAGGCGTGTTCTAAAATGAACTGTGGTGATGGCTGCACAATTGTATAAGTTAAAAAAATAATTGGATTCTGCACTTAAAAATGAGTGACATTTAATGGCATGTCAGTTACACTTCAGGGCTTTCCTGGTGGCTCAGTAGTAGAGAACCCTCCTGCAAATGCAGGAGATGTGGATTCAATCCATGGGTTGGAAAGATCCTCTGGAAAAGGAAATAGCAATCCACTCCAGTATTCTTGCCCAGGAAATCCTATGTGCAGAGGAGCCTGGCTGGTGACAGTCCATGGGGTTGCAAAGAGTCAGACATGGCTTAGCGACTAAACAACAACAAATTACACTTCAAAAAGATATTTAAAAGGCTAAACAAAGAAGAGTAAAAATAACCTTGAATTATGTAGAGCATTAAAGAAGAACCAGGAAAATTGCTGATTCTCTTTCCATATATTCACATCAGACTTTTAATCATGTATATATACACACAATTACATGCATGTATGTAAGATTAATAGTCTAGTGTTATGTTTCTGTAGGAGTACTGCTGGTTAAGTAATGGGAAGTGAAATAAGGAGATCTTGTGATATAGTAGAGACTGCTTATCGTCTTTGCCATATGACTTAATGAAGGATCACTGTTGGCAGAGTGATCAATTAGTTACCTCCTAGGATTCCCTTCAGGGTAAGAGTTAAGTAATTACTATGATTAAGAAAAGTCTGTTTATTGAAATGGTGTGGATCGTGTTCATTTTTCTTTCATTGTTCATTGCTAATGGTATAGAATAGAAAATTTGAAAGATATTGCATTCAAAACTAAGATTCTTTTCCTGTGAGTTGTATTGTACTTAAGAAATTACTTCTTGTGATACATTGGTCAGAGTTGTAACAATAATATAGTCTTAGTGACATGAGTTTGAGTGAACTCGGGGAGTTGGTGATGGACAGGGAGGCCTGGCGTGCTGTGATTCATGGGGTCGCAAAGAGTTGGACATGACTGAGTGACTGAACTGAACTGAACTGAGTGATTTTTCTGAGACCTAAGAGGTGGTTTGGGACTTCCCTCATGGCTCAGTGGTAAAGAATTCAGTTGACAATGCAGGGGATGAAGTTTCAATCCCTGGGACAGGAAGATCCCCTGGAGAAGGGGATGGCTACCCACTCCAGTGTTCTTGCTTGGAAAATCCCATGGACAGAGGAGCTTGACAGGCTACAGTCCATGGGGTCACAAAAGAGTTGGACTGTACTTTGAGACTAAAACAGCAAAACAAGAGACAGTTTAGATCTTTGGGAAGCTTTAGATGTCATTCATAAGAGGGGGAGGAGGGATCTGATAATGGGAGACCCCATCACGAATCATCAGAAAACTCAGAGCTCTAGAACATGTGCTCAGTGGGTTAGAGATGATGGAGGAGACATGTGGTTTAACATCGATCTCATGGGAATGACAATCCAGGGTATATCCTAGAAATTCACAGTCTACTGGGATGCTTCCAGGGTTGGGTGTTCCAGATGGTACAGTCCATGCCTTGGCATATTAATGCTTCCCCTGATACCACTTTCTTGTGCTGGTGAATTTGCATATCAGGTGTATATGCACTGGTGACTTCCTGAAGTCAAAAATATGTATCCCCCAAGTGATATATACATATATATATATGTGTGTGTGTGTGTGTGTATATATACACGTGCCTTATATATATATGTTCTACATACATACAAATATATGTGCCTTAACTCCATAGTGAAAGAGTACTTCATCACAATGCACCAGAACACCTATTTTATGATGTTTGCTAGAATTCTATAAGAATAGAAGAACATTTCCTGAGCTGAAACTATGTGGTACACAATTTTCTGGCATTGTATAGACATGATGTATAGTATGAGTAGGAATTGCACATTCAGCTAAATTGCTAGGATAACATAACAAGACCCCGCAGTCACTATGCTTTAATTGCAGAAGGTAACAGCCACTTAAGCAGGAATAAATTATGCCCAATTGTTAAGGACAATTCTGTTTCTTATCAGCTGGTCAGCAACAAGAGACTGGGATATATGGACCATTAATCTGTGTGCGAGCATCTGTTCTGTTGTCCCTTTCAGAGAGAAAGTGAGAGACCTTTTGACCTCCCTTGTCAATCATCAGCAAATTAAAAACAACTGGCATCTTCTATATTGTAGGTCACTTTTTAAAGGAGAATATTAGCCTAGATAATAGACTTACATTACTTTTAAAACCAATTAAGCCTTCTAAGACTTCTCCCTCTATACTTTCTCATATTCTATAACTGAAGCATTTCAGAGAGAAAGAGACTCAAGACCAGGAGATTCTGTAAGTCATCATGACTTTAATTCTCAAGTTCCCTATATTTTCTTGCTTTACTTTTGTATTCTATCCTTTCTCCTAAGAGGGCGATCAATAAATAAACAAATATATAACTAAACAAAAACACATTTAAAAAAATGAGGAACAATGGAACACTATAGATAGAAAAAGGAAAAGGATGAAACCAAGGAGGTTAATTGCTAAATTCATTCTCCAAAGCTCTGTGTTTCTAAGTCCAGGTTTTCAAATTGCGTTTTAGAAAGTTTACCGCAAACTTACCTGGTTTTATAGTAGCAAAGGCAAGGATAGAAGTGATTCATACAGTCTTTATGACAAAATCAATCAGATGATGAGAAAAACACAATTCTTAATACTGTCACTGGAAAGAAATTTGTCATTAAGAGACCATTGTGTTATGTAGTGACTCATAGCATCAACAGTATCGTTATCCATGAATACTGAGAATATCATAATTTTCTTTTCTTTTTATTACTTTTAGCATTACTCAGTTAGGGGATGCATTGTACCAAAAAGTTGTTAGGTAAAATAATTGATTCTGGAGAACACTTGGAAGGCAGACCGTGTTTCTAATGTGCTCTAGGGGAAGGGACTAGCAAAAAGAACCTTAGTTATGCATGTTGGCTAAGTATTATAAGGAAAATACGAGCTCAGGGAAATGTTGGCTGTTTTATAAGAGGAAAAGACTATGCATCACCTGGATGGGAGCTGAATTCATGGGATAAATGACCAATGTGTTGACACCGTTGGAGAGAACGTGAGTTTTCTCATGCTTGTGAGGAAGAGTCCAGTGGGTATTTGGGTATGACAGGTACACATGGTGGCAGAAACTGGCAAGATGTCCGCGATCACATTTCCTGTTTCTAGACATGTGGGGAGAGCGCGTGTGCCAGTGTCCCTTGCAGGTGGATTGCAGCCTCTCAACTGGTTCTAGACAGTGGAGCGCAGCAGGGGGTGAGGGATGCTTTCGCTAGGCCATGGTCCTGAGCTCATTTACGTGCTCCCAGGCAATCTCCCCCTTTCTCCTGCCTCTGTTGCCCATGCCCTTTATTGTGGGCACCGTGGGAAAGAAGACTGGATATGAGAGGAGAGGGGACAGCCAGCCTCTGCACATCAGATTGTGATGTGCCCTAGAGGGGGTTACCCTGAATAATCCAGCTCATTGAAAAAAAACAATTGTAGTAATAATGAAGAAATAAGTGAGTCAGAATTTACCTATCATATTTTATTATCATTATTTAGCCTAATATTATCTATCACATTTATGTAAGTATAGTGTAATTTCAGACTTATTTAACTTTTTTCTTACCTCTGTCATCATCAAATATTGTCTTTGCTTTCAATATTTGAAAAGTGTAGATATGTTAAGTGACCTATACAAGCCACAAAGTTCATGAAATTACCTGTTGGAATTTTTGCCTTTTGATTGATTTGCTTATACTTTTTAGTTGGGAATGATGTTAGGTTTTTCCATTTATTATTTGTTTATATTATATAATTTAGTAGGGTCAACTATAATTTATTATGTTATTATATATTTGTAATTGTATTTTCTTAGATAACCATCCATTTCATTGAAGTTTTCAAGTTTATTTGGAAAGGAGTTAAGTGATATATCACCATATATATCAAGACAGTGTGAACATTTTGATCTGAATGGGCCCCTCTCTACCATTTACTGTTTAATTGATAGGCCACTTGAAATTACTGGAAAGTTCTGTCTTCTTAATTTTCTTTACTTTTTGTGAAAAGGTAAACATGTAAAATACCTATTACATGTTCATTATGAGAATTAAGTTCATATATACACCCTTTAGAATCCAGCAGGAACTCAATGTATATGAAGGAGTATTAACTGTTTGACAGTATCTCTAGCATCTTTTTACATGCATGATAAGTTGTACTCATTTGTTCTTTTTTCACAGAAAAGTAATTAACCAACTAAACTTTGAGTCCTTTCGCTAGGCTCACATCCTCACCCCCATTTTCCAGCCAGGTGGGAAGCACCTCTCTTTCTTACTGCATGTGACAAATGGCGGACAGTCTGATGGCGGACAGGCAAATGGAGGGGAAAGCAGTACATTTGGCTTGCCTGGCAGCTCCCATTGTGGATTCCTTATTGATTACCACTCATCTTTTCATCCTTGAATAAGGAAAATGTATTCTTTCTGTGCAGCAGATCAAAAGGAAAATAGAAGTTGACAAAGATGACCTGAATTTAACTTCTGGAATCTCAATAACAAATTCTTAGGGTACATTGTAGAGAATGGGTAATTAGAGGGGAAAAATATAAATATTAATGTCTAGGACAAAAGGTTTAGAGTGTTTACATTTAAAAAGTAACATTTAATGCACTAACAGTATTTATTATTGAACCTACTTAAAAAACAAAAATCACTAACTTATTTTAGTTGGTTCAGTTCAGTCACTCAGTCGTGTCCGACTCTCCGTGACCCCATGAATCACAACACGCCAGGCCTCCCTGTCCATCACCAACTCCCGCAGTTCACTCAAACTCATGTCCACAGAGTCGGTGATGCCATCCAGCCATCTCATTCTCTGTTGTGCCCTTCTCCTCCCGCCCCCAACCTTTCCCAGCATCAGAGTCTTTTCCAGTGAGTCAACTCGTCGCATGAGGTGGCCAAAGTATTGCAGTTTCAGCTTTAGCATCAGTCCTTCCAATGAACACCCAGGATTGATCTCCCTTAGAATGGACTGGTTGGATCTCCTTGCAGTCCAAGGGACTCTCAAGAGTCTTCTCCAACACCACAGTTCAAAAGCATTTTAGTTGGTAGGGATACACAAAACAAAGAAAGTATTTTAAGAAGCAAGAGTTTTTATAAAAATTGGGGAAACCAACTCTGTATTGGCAAAAATTATTGAACATTGATGAACATTTCCAGCCCTGCCATTTATTAAATATATAATCTTAAGCAAGTCCTCTTCCAACTTTGAACCTTAGTCTTATTATTAATAAAACAGTAAAAGTAATAATTTTTAGTAGGATTTTGAGCAATTGTATAAAAAGTACTACATGTACAACGAGAGGAGAACTGGAGTTTATTCCATCAGGACCTTTTCTCTTTCCTTATCATTCCTATCCTTTATAGAAAAATGCAAGGCGAGGATAATAGAGAAAACTTGGCTGTGCTATATATTGTAGTAATGTGTAAGGAATAATATAAATAGTAAGCTATTAATGAAATTTTGATGCCAACTGAAATAGAGGTCACAGCATAAACACTGAAGTGGGGAAACTATAAAAAACAATTACTATAAAGTTACAGGCAGGATTTTCATTTGCATTTCCAGATTCAGAATATATGATTATGCACAAGGCCATCAATGTCTGAAAGTAAAAAAACAAAATATAAAATATCATATCTTTTCCATAAAGAAAGCAAATGTACTGATAGAATATGTAGAATATTTTTTTAGGGAGCAATCTGAACATAAGGAATTCTATTATTTGGAAACATGTGTACATGGAATCTTCCAAATGACAGCTCTTTCAATATATAACTTCTAAAACTATAGTATAGAAACTATATGCACACCTATAAAATTATGAGTAAAAGTCCAAATGAAAGGGAAATGAGTTTAATTATCAGATCTATTTTGTGATATCTCAGGAAGAGCTTATGCACTTGTTTTAATGGTTTTCCTTTTAGTGAAACTCTTAAAGCTTTTCCATTCATTAATAATATATGGAAAATCTTAGAATTAATTTTGTGTGACCACACTTTTACTGAAAAAAACAAAACAAAACTAAGCACAACTCTCAAGAGCTCTCTTATTTCAGATTGATGATTCTCCAGTAGTAATATTTCATCCATCAATTATTTAATTCTTCACCAAAGGATTAAAATAAAACATGATACTTAGAATGATATCATATTTTGATAAAGGAGTGTGTACAGGAAAAATTATAGCTTAAAAACATGTATTATTAAAGAGTCATCCAAAATCAGTAATCTCAGTTTCCACCTAATCTAGAAGAAGTTAAAATTAAATCCAAGAAAGACAATGGACTGGATAAGCAAACAATAGAGAAAATCAACAAGGTCAAAAATTATCCATTAGAAATGTTAATAAAATTGAACCCCCAGAAAAACTGATTTAGAAAAAAATAATCTTTATGAAGAATAAAGAGTGACATAACTACCAAACCTGTGATTTTAAAAGGGTGAGAAGAGAATATCTGGACAAGTTTTAAGGAGGTATGTTAGACATTTTCTTATACTAAGTCTTCAAAATCTAGCATATATATTGTAACTGTAGCACATATGAATTTGGACTAGTTACATATCAAGTCCTCAATAACCACATGAGGCCACCATGTTGGATGCACATACATGTGTGTAGGGATCTCAGTCAAATTTGTCGCAAGCAACCAAAGTTGAAAACCTATGTTTACCAAAATTAAAGACCAAATAAGACCAATTAATGTATGGTTTTGAGGTATTTATCTTTGTGTCTACAGCAAAGGTCTAATTTGTAAACTGTTGCTTTTGAAATCAGACTTGCAGATTAATTTGTCAGCTGAGGTGGAGGGTGTCTTATAGGCTGGTGTTTCATTGGGATTGACCAGTAGGTAAAACAATCATCAACTGAAAGGAAATTGACAATAACAGTAAGAGAAATCTCGGACAATATGGAGGCAATTAATGCTACAGATTAGAGCAATCACAATTCCAGATGAGGTAAACATTAAACCCAGAAGGGATTCAGTAATTGAGGCAGTAAAAACTGGGCAGAAACAGTAGGCAGTGCTTCGCCACAGCATTGGGAATATTCTCTGGAATGATTCTGCATGGGAGAGCAAACAATACGTCTTCTCTTCTTTTCACATCCCTAAATGACATGTACTCTTCTCCTCACTCTTTGGTTTTCAGGGGGAAAAAGTTTATTTTAATTACAGATAAACAGAAAATAGGATTAAGTAGAGTCTTTTTTAGGTGGTAATCACTTAAACTGCCTCTTGGGATTAGAATTTTGAGTCTTCCTCTTACTTTTAATAAGTCTAGTTTCCTGTTGAGACTTGTCTAGATTACCTCGTTTGTCTCTTATTATTTGAAATTAGATCCTAGTGAGTGCTGTTAGTCTTGTTTGTGTTCCCACGCACTAATCAAGGTACATAAATCATAATAATTGACCTGGGTTTAGTTCTGTTCCTCCTTCTAGCTAATTAATGATATAGTCATCACAAGTAGTAAAAGAGGTAAAATGCACTGACTGATTATTTTGAGTATTAAAGACTCAATGCATAATCTTGGATTGGCTGTTAAGGATAAAAATCTGCTTTTACTTGAGTTTCAGAAACAGGATTTGGGGAACTCAAAGTTATAATAAGTTTCATTAAAATCAACTCACATTCTATTCATTAAAATATCCTGGTTTACTAGTGTCATAGTGTTCAAGATGAGATAAGTCAAGAACTTAGAGTGGCTTATCTCTCCAATGTTATTTTCTGCAAATGAAGAGAAGTGCATGGTTCTAGGTAGTATCATGAGGGAACAGAGATAACTCTCTCTTAAGAATTTGAATGGAAGATCAGCTTAATAGGCTAAAGAAAGAATTCCACCTTTCTATATGCCATTGTAGCAGTAAACAAGGATAATAGATGAAAATAAAAGTTATGACTCTCACGGTAAAATCATGAAAATGATTTTATTTAACTGATTTAAAAAATTAAATAGTTTGAAACAGAATTATAAATTGAGTAAAAAATTTTTTTAAAGTCTAGGCTATTCTCTCTTAGAAAATCCATAAAACACCATAATTGTAAAATATATTGTGCAACAGAGAAAAAGCTTTGCCTATAGAAGTGGATGTACTTTGTTCTTCATTTTTGAAAACTTCTTTTTCTGTGGTTTTATCATAATGTGTATCGGCCCTATGAGTTAAAAACTATGTTTTATTTTTCCCTCCTTTCCCATCAAAGTTTTTACTCTGAAATAATTTTAAATTTGGCTTCTCTGGTGGTTCAGTGGTGAAGAATCTGCCTGCCAATGTAGGAGATGTGGGTTCTATTCCTGGGTCAGGAAGATCCCTTGGAGAAGGAAATGGCAGCCCACATCAGTATTCTTGCCTGGAAAAGTCCATGGACAGAGGAGCCTGGCAGGCTACAATCCTTGGGTTACAAAAGAGTTGGACACAACTTAGCAACTAAACAACAACAATTTAAAAATTTATGTACAGTTGTAAGAAATAACATTAAGTGATTCTGTGTACTTGTCACCCAGTTTAACTAATGGAGCCATCTTTCAAAATAGTAGTACAGTATTACAACCAGAATACAATCCACTGATTTTATTCACAATTCCTCATTTTTTTAAGTACAATTGTCCTTTGATATCTGTGGGGGATTGGTTCCAAGAACCTCCATGGATACCAGAATCTGGAATTCTAAATTCTATAGTCAGCCAGCCAGCCCTCTGTATCCAGGGAGCTTCTCCATTCTTAGACTTAAGCAACCACTGATCCTGTAGTGCATACTGTATTTATTGAAAATACTCAAAACATAATTGAACCATGCAGTTCAAACTTGTGTTGTTCATAGGTCAGCTGTGAAAGTGAAAGTCATTCAGTTGTGTCTGACTCTTTGCGACCCCCCCGGACTATACAGTCCATTGATTTCTCCAGGCCAGAATACTGGAGTGGGTAGCCGTTCCTTTCTCCATGGGATCTTCCCAACCCAGGGATCAAACCCAGGTCTCCCGCATGGCAGGTAGATTCTTTACCAACTGAGCTCATGTATTTTTGCGTGTCTGTGTTTAGTTTTATGCAGTTTTGTCACATGTGCAGGTTGGTGTATTCATTACTACATTCAAGATACAAAACAGTCCTATTTTCACAAGAATCCCTCATGTTACCCTTTTATACCTTGCTCCCACACTCTACTCCCATCGCTGCTGCTGCTGCTAAGTCACTTCAGTCGTGTCCGACTCTGTGTGACCCCATAGACAGCAGCAAACCAGGCTCCCCTGTCCCTGGAATTCTCCAGGCAAGAACACTGGAGTGGGTTGCCATTTCCTTCTCCAATGCATGAAAGTGAAAAGTGAAAATGAAGTTGCTCAGTCATGTTCGACTCTTCAGTTCAGTTCAGTTCAGTCACTCAGTCATGTCTGACTCTTTGCGACCCCGTGAATCACAGCACGCCAGGCCTCCCTGTTCATCACCAACTCCCAGAGTTCACTCAAACTCATGTCCATCGAGTCGGTGATGCCATCCAGCCATCTCATTCTCTGTCGTCCCCGTCTTCTCCCACCCCCAATCCCTCCCAGCATCAGACTCTTTTCCAGTGAGTCAACTCGTCGCATGAAGTGGCCAAAGTACTGGAGTTTCAGCTTTAGCATCAGTCCTTCCAATTAGCCTCAGGCAAAACCTAATCTCTTTTCCATTTCTGATTTGCTATTTTAAGAAGATTATATAAATAGAATCACACAATATGTAACCTTTTAGGTTGGCTTTTTCACTCAGCACATTTTCCTCAATGTCATTTCCAAATTGTTTTGTGTATCAGTAATTTTTTTTATGTTGTTGGGTAGTATTCCATGGTATGGATGTACCACAGTTTATTTCACCATTTGTGCATCAGAAACCGTGTGGTTTGTTTTCAGTCTTTGGCTATTGCAAATAGAATGACAAATGCTATGAACATTTGTTTACAGGTTTTTCTGTGTTCTTTCTCTTTCTAAGAAATACACATGTAAATTCTATGGACTTTTGCTGTGCAGACTGTAAGGTCAAAACAGCACATGACGTTAAGTAAAAGAACCCAGATGCCAAATAATGTAACAGGATTTAATGGCTAGGCGCCCCTGGGTGGGATTCCCAGACCTAACAGAGCGAGGTCGGGGAAGTCCACGCTGAACAAAGCCAGAGAGCGACTTATATAGCCTCTCAGTAACAAGCAGCAAAATTCTTCCCAAAAAAGGCGAGGTCTGGAGTGGCGGTCTTTCATAGGTCAGCTAGTTGAGGTGGCAAGACCGGGTTGGTTGCTCTGGAGGTTAGGAGGGAGGGTTGATTTCTGTCGAGAGCTGTTGCGTCAGAGACTATTCAGTGGTTTGGCAGGATTTTTTCCCGCCTGCGGGAAATGAAGAGGAGAAGAAGAAGCCAAGATGGCCACCGGAGAAGAGAAACCAAAATGGCCACCGGGGAGGAGAAGCCAAGATGGCCACTGGGGTCTGGCCTTACACAGACTTTAAATATGCTGTTTGAAATTGTGAATTAAGCAAGGTAGGCAAACTCAATAATTTTTTTGAAAATGCTTAACTAAATGTGTGTTGGTATCATTTAAAAGTAGTTTTTAGATTGTCTATAAAATGAATTTGAGATCAAAATTTCCTTGGAAGAGGAGAGAGGTGATTGGAGGTGGTATGGAGTTCTTGAATCACCTTAAAATGAAATTCTATGGAGCTCTCATAGAGCACACTGGACACTCCCTCTGAGCAGTCTGTGCCCAAAAAGATGAGAGAAGCCAGGGTGGAGCCTCTGCCCTGCTTACTGTGTTTAATCAGTGATTCCCTTTTCCTGGGGGAAACTGAATGAGGAGTTGGCATGGGCTGAATTTTAACTGGTATCTCTCTACTTTTCCTGTGGAAGAAAACAGCAAGCATTAGACATGATTGTCCCTACCTCTCAATGACCTCGTAACACCGAATATTACAGTGCAGAATGAATGCCATTTTGGATTGAATGCTAGGACTCCCTTGAGGAGCCTGTTTCTATTTGTTCAGCTGAGGACCAAGACGTTGTTGAGGGAAAAACTTTATTTACCAGAGGCTCACAGTAACATCCTCAGAAGTTGAGGTAAAGAGAGTAAGATATTTTCACAGTGTTCTTTTTTTTTAACTTTCTGTTTTATATTGGAGTATAGGCTTCCCAGGTGACCCTACTTGTAAAGAACCCACCTGCCAATGCAGGAGACATAAGAGATACAGATTGGAAAGATCTCCTGGAAAAGGGCATGGCAACCCACTCCAGTATTCTTGCCTAGAAGATCCCCATGGACATAGGAGCCTGGTGGGATACAGTCCATGGGATCGCAAAGAGTTGGACACATCTGAAGCAACTTAGCATGCACATACCACCAATTAACAATGTTATGATAGTTTCAGATGGACTATGGCAAAGGGATTCAGCCGTAACTATACATGTATCCATTCTCCCTTAAACACCCCTGCTATCGAGGGTGCTACATAACATTGACCACAGTTCCCTGTGCTATACTGTAGGACCTTGTTGCTTATCCTTTTTAAATATAGCAGTGCATACATAAGTTCAGTTCAGTAACTCAGTCATGTCCGACTCTTTGCGACCCCATGGACTGCAGCTCACCAGGCTTCCCTGTCAATCATCAACTCCTGGAGCTTGATCAAACTCATGTTCATCAAGTCGGTGATGCTATCCAACCATCTCATCCTCTATTACCCTCTTTTCCTCATGCCTTCAATCTTTCCCAGCATCAGGGTCTTTTCTAAGGAGTCATTTCTTCACATCAGGTGGCCAAAGTATTGGATGCTGATCTGAAACTCCCTAACTGTCCCTTTCCCCCATTCTCCACTGGCAACCATAAATTCATTCTCGAAGTCTTCACAGCATTTCTTTCTTGTTGTCCTTACTAAGGTAGGGTGCTGTGCAAACTACTTGTTTAAGATAAAAAGCGTATTGCTTTCCTCAACATCCCCCCCCCACCCCCGAGAATCCAGTAAAACAAAAACCCAGAGATGTGCCATATTTTGGAAAGAAAGCAAACTTAAAAAACCACAGATTCCATACAGTATCCACTTGCTTTCTAGTATAGCTCTATTTCTACAAACAAGTCAAGGTTTCAGCATCTCACTGAACCGTAAAGCAGAAATCATGAGAGTGAATCTCGCAGACAACAGTGATATTATGTGTCATCCTTTTCTCATTCAATTTTTCAAGAGTAAACAGTTCCTTATCTCACAACCTGTCTGTGTGTTCAGAGGAGAGGTTGTACATTGCCCTTCAGAAGTGGGGAACTGTTGGGCTTTTGTGTTAAGGTCATTTAAGTCACAAACCCCAGCTATTTCTCTCTTTCTGTAAATTAAACACACTCCCCGTCGTGTTGTAATGGATTTCAGTCCTTTGTAATTAAAGATCCAACTGTTCACCTCCTGAAACCAAGTGCTTTTTACCACATTGTTGCTTCATTTATCTCTGGGGGAAGACAGTGATCCACCCGTTTGCTGCTGCAGTGACGCAGCACTCTCAGTACTGCTGGCAGTAACACAGCAATAAAAGCGAATACTAGACATTTTGGAGGAGAACCATTAGGAGAACTCTGTAATGAGTTTTGTTTTTCAAGAGCTTTTCAGTGAAAAAGATTTACAGCAGAGGAAACCTCAGTCAGACGACTGGCTCATCAGAGTCTTAGCACTGCTCAGAGTGATTGAAACATTTACTCTCAAGTTCTTCAGCTGGACTTCAGCTTTCCTTCATCTCATATTTCCTGTCCCCTTTCATAAAAGAATTTAATTTCTTGCTTATTTTCTTCTCTTTTACTTTAACTCATTCCGTGGTTGCTCATGACTCATGACAAGTCCTTCTTTTCCGAGTCCTATGCTGGGTTCCTCTGAAAGCAGAGTCTGTGACGGAGGGTGGGTGTGCTGTTCTCAAAGGAAGCGAGAGTTTGTGAAAAGGAGGGAGGCAAAAGAGGAGGAGGATGCATTTTCATGCTGATGCTACAAAGCTTGTTGAGTGTGGCTGGTTGCCAGATCCATGGTAACAAGGCTCTGAGAAGCTGAATAAGCAGCATTATCATCAGCTTAGGGTGGAAGGGAGACGCACTCATGGACTGAATCCCGTTTCTGTTCAGAGGTTCACCCTATGAAGTCTTGCATTTCTGCAGATGCATGTCAGGACACTTGTATCCCATTGATTCTCCTGGGGAGGTCAACGAGGAAGGCCCCATAGAAGCAGAGGTGCTCTTGGGGATGTTTGTCAGAATTCAGCCAGGGCTCAGGCAGAGATGGTAGTCACAGCAGCTGATGGAATAGAAGACAGTTGAAGCTTACTACGTGTCCAGTACACAGGACATTGCTTCCTGTCGATTGTTGGTCCATGTAGAAGCACTGGTGAAGCTAGTCCCTGCAATTGGGGGGGATTTAAAATAGTCTTGGAATTATGTTTTACTATAAAAAGAGATGACTAATTCAATCCTCTTTGAGAAACTAGAAGACAGGGAATGTACATGATTCATTCTGCATTTTTAAAATGAAATGGAAAGTTTCCCCAAAACAGATGGCTCAATACAATTCTTACTAATAATGAGTATTTGTGGATAATTTGCATTTTTGGGACACCATGATTTACAAATTTCGGTCACTAAAAGAATAACTTCAGTGCATTTTTCTTTTAACATTAGTTTCCTATCAATATTGGAAGTTTGGTCTCTGACATAATAGGGTCATGGAAGAAGTTTGCTCTTAATAATTGTCATTTCAACTCAGGAATCTCTGGAGACTATAATGTGTCCATTTTCATTTGACAAGTCTGGTCTGTTCAAGACCCAAAGCCCTGGACGTGAGGAGCTGTTCTCCAGTACACGTGAGCATGAAGACATTTCCTGTAGCTCAGATGACAGTCCCCTGTGCCTATTTGTATCAGTGATGACTTAGGAACTTTTAGCTAAAAGTTTCCCTAAGAATGCTACGCTACTGCTGGCAAATGGAGGTTAAAAAATAAGTAAGAATGTAAAAAGCAGTGTTACATTGGACCATGTTTATTTGGCTTTCTTGCATTTTGGCTTTTGCTGAGGATTTTTTAAAAGTGTAGGCGAATGATGTGTAGACTGAATCTTAGGACATATTTAGCGATAAGATTTTAAAAAAGTTTCAAACCTCTGTTGTTATAGAAATATCAGTTTGTATTCTAGATTAAGACACAAGCAAACAATTTGAATCTCCTTCCCATAAAATTCAAGCAACTGATTTTTTCCCAAATCCACGTAACAGATTCTTCAGTTAGGTATTTTATGTTCTTTAAAATTTTTCTTTTGAAAAATACATCTTGCATTCTTCTAAAGATATATAAGGATTTTGAAATCATATTCTTTGAATAATATTTCAGATGGATGACTTTTAAAATTTTTATTTTATTGAAGTATAGTTGATTTACAATGTTAATTTCTACTGTACAGCAAAATGATTCAGCTATACATATATATATATATATACATGTATATACACATTCTCTTTTGTATTCTTTTCCATTATGATTTATCACAAGCATTGAATATAGTTCCTTGTGCTATACAGTAGGTCCTTGCTGTTTATCTATTCTATATATAATAGTTTGCATTGGCTAATCCCATACTCCTAATCCATCCTCTCCACTCCCACCCTCTTGCTAATCATGAGTCTGTTCTCTATGCCTGTAAGTCCTTTTTCTGTTTTGTAGATAAGTTCATTTGTGTCATATTTGGATTCCACATGTAAGTGATATCATATGGTGTTTGTCTTTCTCTTTCTGACTTACTTCAGTTAGTATGATACTATTCCATCATATATATGTACCACATCTTTTTTATTTATTCATCTATCGATGGACATATAGATTGTTTCCATGTCTTGGCTATTGTGAATAGTGTTGCTATGAACATAGGGATGCATGTGTCTTTTTGAATTATAGTTTTGTCCGGATATATGCCCAGGAATTGGATTGTTGGATCATATGGCAACTCTATTTTTAGTTTTTCAGGAATTTCCATACTATTCTCCACAGTGGCTCACCAATTAACATTCCTGCCAACTGTGTAGGAGAGTTCCCTTTTCTTTACACTCTTTCCAGCATTTGTTATTTGTAGACCTTTTAATGGTGGCCATTCTGACTAGCATGAGTTGGTACCTTATTGTAGTCTTTTTTTTTAAATTTCTCTAGTGATTAGTGATAGCAAATGTCTTTTCATGTGACTATTGACCATCTATATGTCTTCTTTGGAGAAATATCCATTTAGGTCTTCTGCCCATGTTTTGATTGGGCTGTTTGTTTTTTTGTAATTGAGTCGTATGAGCTGTTTCAGCAAGTATTTTTTCAACTGCCATACAAAATTAGTCACAAATGAAAAAAAAATCGAAATTATCTTCCTTTATTGCTTTTTTCCTGTATTTGCTTCATGAACAGGTCTTCCCTTGAAGTCAACCTATTTCAATACCTAAACAAATGTTCTGTTCACTGTAGAGTCTCAGAAATAATTTCCCTTTTAAATAAATCATTCAATATCATATAATTTATGGTTACCCACATTTGGTCATAGTCAAGTCCATGTTTTGAAAGAAATATTTTAGGACTACAAAGGTTAAAAACGTATGCTATGAAAAATTGTGTCTAGATCCCAGGGAGTGAAATCAGTGTCACCTATTTAATATTTATCACTGTTTCTTACTATCAGAAGTGGCATCAAATAATTCCTCAAAACTACCCCTGCTCTTTATGTCATCTGCTGCTCTGTCACGGCACGTTAGCTAAGACATAGACACTGGAAAACCTTTCATCCTAGCCTCTACCTAAACTGCCTGTAGATAAAAAGGAGCTCCCTAATCCCCAAGCCATGACAGTAGTGTCATCTATTATACTGAAGAAGCAGAGGGAGGGAAAAGGGTAGATGTTGTTAAGAAACAAAATTCAGCTGAATAAACTTGAAATTTTAATTGGCTTTATTAAACAGTTCATGAATCAAGTGTCCTCCCATGTAAGGTTGCTCTTAGGAGTTGTGCAAAATGCAGGGGGCAGGGGTGGTGGTTATAGAAGGAGGTTAGGGCACGAAAGTGACTAGCCAAAGAAAAGAATAGTTTCAGGCCAGGTCACCTTCTTTTGGGAGAGAGGTAAGGGTCTCTCTTGTAGATTACCTCTTCCTGTGTGTGTGTGTGTGTGTGTGTTGGGGTAGGTGGAGGAAGAGGCGTGTGTGACATATTACCTCACTGGTACTGACCAGAAGATTCCAGACTGGCTGATTAGGGTTCCATTCCTGGGGAAGGTCAAAACTGCAATTAGGTCAGGTATTAAATCTCGGTTAGGTTTCATGGGCTTTAGCATGAGTGATGCCATTTTAGGCCTGTGGTTTTTCTCTTAAATAAGATTAAAACTTGGGGCTCCAGAGATAGGTTGCCTTCAGTCAGATCTGGCCTCCACTGTTCACTAGCTGTGTGGCCTTAGGCAGGTTACTTAAGACTCAGTACCTCACCTGTAGAATGGCCATTAAAAAATACGAGACAGCAAAAGAGACACAGATGTATAGAACAGTCTTTGGGACTCTGTGAGAGAGGGAGAGGGTGGGATGGTTTGGGAGAATGGCATTGAAACATGTATATTATCATATGTGAAACGAATCGCCAGTTCAGGGTCAATGCATGTTACAGGATGCTCGGGGCTGGTGTGCGGGGATGACCCAGAGGGATGATAAGGGGAGGAGGGAGGTGGGAGGGGGAACTCATGTACACCCGGGGCAGATTCATGTCAATGTATGGCAAAACCAACCAATATAATATTGTAAAATAATTAGCCTCCAATAAAAATAAAATTTTTTAAAAAATAGAAAGATCTAAGCCCATAGGCTGTTAGGAGGCTTGAATGATGTAACATGTGCAAGGTGCATAGGACATTGTAGTGCGTTGATTATATCCACAGCGGTGAGCTATGATATTTCTCTTCTCTCTGTCCTAGTTGCTTCCCAACATTAATTTCTATTCTTGGATTTCCTCCTTTATAAAAATGTACTGCTTGGGAAGTCCACCCTATCTTCATGGCTTTGGGTGTATACAGTAATTACTCCCTTATACCAGGTTTCACTTTTCATGGTTGCAGTTTCCTGAGGTCAACTGCAGTCTGAAAATATTAAATGTAAAATTCTGGAAATAAATAGTTTATAAGTTTTAAACTGTGCACCATTCTGACTAGCGTGATGCAGTCTTGCACCATCTGGCTCCAACCTGCCTGTGAATCCCTCCTTTGTCCCTGCCATTCCTTAGTGTTAGTCACTTAGTACTCATCTTGGTTTTCAGATTGACTGTCAAGGTATCTCAGTGCTTATGTTCAAATAACCCTTATTTTACCTAATAATGGCCCCAAAGTGCAAGAGGAGTGATGCTGGCAATTTGGATATGCCAGAGAGAAGCCATAAAGTGCTTCCATTAAGTGAAAAGTTGAAAGTTCTTGACTTAATAAGGAAAGATAAAAAATCCTATGCTGAGGTTGCTAAGATGTACGGTTAAGAATCAGTCTTCTATCTGTGAAATTGTAAAGAAGGAAAAAGAAATTCATGCTAGTTTTGCTGTCATGCCTCAAACTGAAAAAGTTAACAGCCACAGTTAGTGGTAAGTGCTTAGCTAAGATGGAAAAGGCATTACATTTATTTATACAGTGAGATATTTTGAGAAAGCATTAGAGAGAGACCATATATACATATATATATAAAACTTTTATTACAATATGTTATTATGAATGTCTTATTTTATTATTAGTTATTGTTGTTAATCTCTTGCTGTGCCTAATTTATAAATGAAACTTTACCATAAATATGTTTGCATAGGAAAAAGCGTAGTGTGTGTTGGGGTCGGTACTATCTGCTGTCTCAGGCGTCCACTGGGGGTCTTGGAACACAGTTCCCTGTAGATAAGGGGATTATTGTATTTTCTTTTTGTTCTTCTGTATCAGTTCTTCCTTTGATATGTTAACAGCACACAGAGCACCTCTTCCTAGTGTAAAGGCTGATAGAAATGTAAATAGTTCAGCTTTTGAGTAGGGAAGGAGGCCACATATGGGAAGAGGAAATAGGCTGCCTTCTGTTCTTTCCTTGCAGATAACCTCACCATCTTGAACCCTCAGAGAGTTCAGCAAGAGAATGTATGGCTTGGGGAAGTGGCCAGAGCATTTGGCACCAAGATTCAGCAGAGGAATCTTGGAAACAATATTTCTAGTAAAATGCTGCCTTCTTCATGTGTAAGGGGCAGGTTCTGCAGAGTCCTGCCTGCATACAGAATGCTTCAGTCTGTTCTTTTCTCTAAATATATCCCATTTTCAATTTCCTGTTTTATTATAACCGTGTGCTGTTGTGACTCTTGTGCTGGCATTCTTGCTTGGCTCTCTTTGTTCCTGAGTAGGGGAAGTCCGTGTCAAAGACAGAAGCCTGGGGACTCCTGAGAGTCCTTCATGGGCAAATGGTAAAATTCCCAAAGTCCAAATCCTAAATGCAAAACAGCAAATGGTTTTAGTGTTCTATGTTGACACACAAAATATGTTCACAATTATATGGTTTTTTTTTTTCTCATATAGTGATGGTTTTCAAGTGAGAAATCCACCCTTCCCTCTGAATCATGTGTCAATGATGACAACAGGAAAAGATACTGAAGATGAGAGATGTACCCGAGGTATTGTCACAGGTAGCATTCTGGTCCAAATATGTTTTTTGGGTAGGTTCTGTGGCCATGAGACTCTCAGTACTGTCACACGATTTCAGCATAGGGCGCATAAGAATCGTCTTTTCATAACATTTCTGGATCTAATGAAATAGTTGATGTTAGTCATCCCAAATGAAGCAACGGTTGATATGTTATCCTCTTCAGTTAGGACTCAAAAGATTAACATTTTGAAATCTAGAAACTAGCTCTTATTGATGCTCATTGAAGGCGTTTTACCTGATTCATGGCCAGAATCTCTATTACGTTCTGTAACGGGTCATAAATGGGCCTGACGACACACAGTGGATGGAATGCATTGATGAAATAAAGATAGCATCTGACAATTCCATACTTTGATGATAATCTCTGATTGAAATGCCTTGGTCAAGTGTTTTTGAGAACTAAGATTTTCTGATCACCCAGTGCATGGGAACTTTAAGAAAATACACACACACACACTCTCTCTCCCTCTCTCTTCAAACTTTCTCTATCATTTTATTGCACTGACTCGTTTGTTTTCATCTTGCTGTCATTCAAAACTATGAAGAATAAGCAAGTGTTCAAAGATTTAAAAAGCAGTGATAAATAAGTAAGTGTTGATGTCATTTGCACAGGTTCCTAGTAACTACAAAAATAGTTTCATCTTCATTCCTCTAAAGAATCTGGAATTGATTGCCATAGAGAATGTAAGAAAAAGAGAGATGGAGACCTAAAATAAGACAACCAAATGTGCAGCAATTCTAAAAAAACCCAATTTAAAAAGTTTTGAGTTTTTAAAAGTGAACCTAACATATTTAGTATAAATAGCATGTCTTTCTAATATTAGAAAACTTGCAAGTCATGAAATTTTATCAGAGTCACTTGAGGATAATTTTAACACACAAACATAGAAATTAAGATAGATCAGATATTTCACTCTATGTGTTGATATACGAAGAGCAATTCCAAGATGTATTTACGTGTGTTACAGTTTTCTTCTTATGAGGTTACTGTCATTTGCCAGAGCATTTTCTCATTATTTCTAAACATTTGCTAATGGGTGGGCTTACTAGTATTTCTTGAAAGAGACAGAAAGAGCTCCCATGTGAATTTAACCTAACTTTTCTCTAAATAAGTTACCCTTTCTTATACTCCATTGTGTCAGTCTTGCAAATTCTCTGAAGAGACTCATCTTTGAAATCAGTTGATAAAAACAAGCACAAAGCAGGTTGCTGTGATGTTGGCTACTAAGAAGGCATGTGTGTATCTGTGTGTGTGCCTGGTTATAACATGCCCATCCATCCTTAATAGCATGCTCTATCATAAATCCAAGAAAGGAGAAACCTATATTACAGCAGAGCAATGTCCAATAAAATTTGATCATCTTGCAGCCTGAGAATTGAATAATGAGTTAAATATTATTATTATTATCATTATTTAAATTAATAAGATAAGGTAATATAGTTTTGGAAATGGTTCAGTCTTTAATTGAAAGAACATGTGTAGAATTTATTAATTTTATTTTTTTCAAAATCAAATGCTCATTAGTGAGCAAAAAGCAGAGGGAGAGAAACTCAGTCAAACAAAAGAAATAAGAATATACACAGCCCTTAAGATGGGGTAACTTTTCAGCAAAGCCAGATTCCCTGAGCTCCTCTGACACACTCCTTGATGTGGACTGATTATCTGACAGAATAACAGTTACTCCTTTTGCTGAGGCCAACTACTAGATGCAGCTTGCAGGCAAGAGAGCCTGTCATCAAAGCAGCCCATTATTCTGAGGTGTCAGGGAACAGGCAGATCTAAGGGACAGAAGAATCTGGATCCATATTCTAGATATTTTGCTTATAGACAACGGATTTAAAGAATCAACTATAAGAAGTTTTTTAAAGAAGATTTATCTATTTATTTTATTTTTGACCGTGCTGGATCTTCCTTAGTGCATGAGTGAGTGAATGAGTAAGTCACTCAGTCACGTCCGACTCTCTGCGACCCCATGGAGTCCATGGGATTCTCCAGGCCAGAATGCTGGAGTGGGTAGCCTTTCCCTTCTTCAGGGGATCTTCCAAACCCAGGGATTGAACCCAGGTCTCCTACATTGCAGGCGGATTCTTTACCGACTGAACTGTCAGGGAAGCCCTGGTGTGCGAGGACTTTCTCTAGTGTGGCGAGAGGGGGCTACTCTTCTCTGCGGTGCATGGGCTTCTCATTGCAGTGGTGGTGAGTCTCTGGAGCACAGCCTCCAGGGTGTTCAGGAGTTGTCGTCTGTAGTCTCTAGAGCACTGGTTCCATAGCTGTGGTGCACAGGCTTGGTTGCTCTGCAAAATGTGGCATCTTCCCAGACCAGGGATTGAACCCATGTGGCTTGCATTGGCAGGCAGATTCTGTCCCCAGAAGGGATTGTAAGTGGTGAATCAGTGAGCTCGCTTTCTTCCTGTTACACATGGGAGGGCTCGTGGTGATTATCTAGTTATCCCATCATGAGTGTCTATTAGATGTGTTGGGTGATCAATAAGGTGATCATCTGGCTGTAGGGAATCAATAAGGAGCACTTCTGGATCTCACTGAAAAGAAAGCACATCATCCAAAGGTCCTGAACTGAGAGCTGGAGCCATCAATGGGCCAGACCTTCATAGGATTAGCACACTTTTACATGCATGCAGAAAAGTTACATTATTTTATTCAGGATCATTTTTTTTCCATTATAGTTAGGGGAAGGGTGTATGTGTGGATGCTAAAGAAGCAGGCAATAAAATGCAGCTACAGTTTTGTCTGCTTAGGCATCATTTCCTTTTGGGAACCCTTATGTGAGCTGTGTGGGGCTATCCATCAGATGGGCTGGCCCTGTGGGCACGGATCTCAGGTGGGAGAATTGAAGCATGTCACCCCTGGATACAATGTTGATATGTGGGTGGAAATAAAAAGGATCATAATAGTTGTAAGAAGACTGCTATGGGAATATGGGAGCCTGAAGATCCACCACCCAAGATGGATGGGTCATGGTGGAGAGTTCTGACAAAATGTGGTCCCCTGGAGAAGGGAATGGCAAACCACTTCAGTATTCCTGCTTGAGAACCCCATGAACAGTATGAAAAGGCAAAAAGATATGAGAGAGATGAACTCCCCAGGTCGGTAGGTGCCCAATATGCTACTGGAGAGGAGTGGAGAAATAACTCCAGAAAGAATGAAGAGACAGAGCCAAAGCAAAAATGATGCCCAGTTGTGGATGTGACTGGTAATGGAAGTAAGGTCTGATGCTGTAAGAACAATATTTCATAGGAACCTGGAATATTGTTAGGTTTGTGAGTCAAGGTAAATTAGAAGTAGTCAAACAGGAGATGGCAAGAGTGAACATCGACATTTTAGGAATCAGTGAACTAAAGTGGACTGAACAAGGAAATTTAATTCATATGACCATTATATATACTACTGTGGGCAAGAATCCCTCAGAAGAAGTGGAGTAACCCTCATAGTCAATGAAAGAGTCCAAAATGCACTGCTGCTGCTGCTGCTAAGTCACTTCAGTAGTGTCCGACTCTGTGACTCCATAGACGGAAGCCCACCAGGCTCCTCCATCCATGGGATTTTCTAGGCAAGAGTACTGGAGTGGCTTGCCATTGCCTTCTCCGCCAAAATGCACTACTTGAGTGCAATCTCTAAAATGACAGAATGATCTCTGTTCATTAGCAAGGCAAGTCATTCAGTATCACAGTAATCCAAGTCTATGACCAAATAGTAATGCTGAGGAAGCTGAAGTTGAACGGTTTTATCAAGACCTACTGAAACTCCAATACTTTGGCCACCTCGTGCGAAGAGTTGACACATTGGAAAAGACTCTGATGCTGGGAGGGATTGGGGGCAGGAGGAGAAGGGGACGACAGATAATGAGATGGCTGGATGGCATCACCGACTCGATGAACATGAGTTTGAGTGAACTCCGGGAGTTGGTGATGTACAGGGAGGCCTGGCGTGCTGTGATTCATGGGGTCGCAAAGAGTCGGACAGGACTGAATGACTGAACTGAACTGAGCTGAACAAGATCTTTTAGAAATCACACACGGACTGCAGCCTACCAGGCTGCTCCATCCATGGGATTTTCTAGGCAAGAGTACTGGAGTGGCTTGCCATTGCCATCTCCGCCTTTTCATTATAGGGGACTGGAATGCAAAACTACAAAGTCAAGAAACACCTGGAGTATCAGGTAATTTTGGCCTTGGAGTGCAGAATGAAGCAGGGCAAAAGCTAATAGAGTTTTGCCAAGAGAACACACTGGTCATAGCAAACACCCTCTTCCAACAACACAAGAGAAGACTCTACACTTGGACATCACCAGATGGTCAACACCGAAATCAGACTGATTATTTTCTTTGCAGCCAAAGATGGAGAAGCTCTATACAGTCAGCAAAAACAAGACCAGGAACTGACTGTGGCTCAGATCATGAACTCCTTATTGCCAAATTTAGACTTAAAGAAAGTAGGGAAAACCACTAGACCATTCGGGTATGACCTAAATCAAATCCCTTATACAGTGTAAGTGAGAAATAGATTTAAGGGACTAAATCTGATAGAGTGCCTGATGAACTATAGACAGAGGTTCATGACATTGTACAGGAAGCAGTGATCAAGAACAAGAAATGCAAAAAGTTTGTCTGAGAAGGCCTTAAAATATCTGAGAAAGGAAGAGAAGCTAAAGGCAAAGGAGTAAAGGAAAGATATACCCATTTAAATGCAGAGTTCCAAGAATATCAAGGAGAGATAAGAAAGCCTTACTCAGTGATCAGTGCAAAGAAATAGAGGAAAACAATATAATGGGAAAGACTAGAAATCTCTTCAAGAAAATGAGAGATACCAAGGGAACATTTCATGCTGAGATGGGTTCAATAAAGAACAAATGGTATGGACCTAACAGAAGCAGAAGATATTAAGAAGAGGAGGCAAAAATACACAGAAGAACTATACAAAAAGATCTTTACAGCTCAGATAACCATGATGGTGTGATCACTCACCTAGAGCCAGACATCCTGGAATGTGAAGTCAAGTGGGCCTTAGGAAGCATCACTATGAACAAGGCTAGCAGAGGTGATGAAATTCTAGTTGAGCTATTTCAAATCCTGAAAGATGATGCTGTGAAAGTGCTGCACTCAATATGTCAGCAAACTTGGAAAACTCATCAGTGGCCATAGGACTGGAAAAGGTCAGTCTTCATTCCAATCCCAAAGAAAGGCAATGCCAAAGAATGCTCAAACTACTGCACAATTGCACTCATCTCACATGTTAGTGAAGTAATGCTCAAAATTCTTCAAGCCAGGTTTCAACAGTACATGAACCAAGAACTAGATTTAGAAACTGAGAAGTAGATTCAGAAACCAAGCTGGATTTAGAAATGGCAGAGAAACCAGAGATCAAATTGCCAACATCCGTTGGATCATCAAAAAAGCAAGAGAGTTCCAAAAAAGTATCTACTTCTGCTTTATTGACTACGCTAAAGCCTTTGACTCTGTATCATAACAGTTCAGTTCAGTCGCTCAATCATGTCTGACTCTTTGCAATGCCATGGACTGTGGCATGCCAAGCTTCCCTGTCCATCGTCAACTCCTGGAGCTTAGTCAGACTCATGTCCATTGAGTTGGTGATGGCATCCAGCCATCTCATCCCCTTCTCCTCCACCTTCTATTTTCCCCAGCATCAGGGTCTCTTCCAAGGAGTCAGTTCTTCGCATCAGGTGGCCAAAGTATTGGAGTTTTAGCTTCAGCATCAGTCCTTCCAATGAATATTCAGTACTGATTTCCTTTAGGATGGACTGATTGGATCTCCTTGCAGTCCAAGGGACTCTCAAGAGTCTTCTCCAACATCACAGTTCCAAAACATCAAATTTTCAATGCTCAGCTTTCTTTGTAGTCCAGCTCTCACATCCATACATGACTACTGGAAAAACCGTAGCTTTGACTAGACGGACCTTTGTTGGCAAAGTAATGTCTCTGCTTTTTAATATGCTATCTAATTTGATCATAGCTTTACTTCCAAGGAGCAAGCGTCTTTTAATTTCATGGCTGCAGTCACCATCTGAGGTGATTTGGAGCCCCCAAAAACAAAGTCTGTCACTGTTTCTATTGTTTCCCCATCTATTTGCCATGAAGTGATGGGACCAGATTCTTAGTTTTCTGAATGTTGAGTTTTAAGCCAACTTTTTCACTCTCTTCTTTCACTTTCATTAAGAGGCTTTTTAGTTACTTCATCTTCATCGGAAATAGATGGGGAAACAATGGAAAGACTGACAGGCTTTATTTTCTTGGGCTCTAAAATCACTGCAGATGGTGACTTCAGCCATGAAATTAAAAGTGCTTGCTCTTTGGAAGAAAAACTATGACCAACTTAGACAGCATATTAAAAAGAAGAGAGATCACTTTGCCAACAAAGGTCTATATAGTCTAAGCTATGGTTTTTCCAGTAGTCATGTATGGATGTGAGAGTTGTACTATAAAGCAAGCTCAACACTGAAGAATTGATGCTTTTGAACTGTGATGTTGGAGAAGACAGTTGAGCGTCCCTTGGACTGTAAGGAGATCAAAGCAGTCAATCCTAAAGGAAACCAGTCCTGAGTATTCATCAGAAGGACTAATGCTGAAGATGAAACTCCAATACTTTGGCCACCTGATGCGAAGAACTGATTCCTTGGAAGAGACCCTGATGCTGAGAAAGATTGAAAGCAGGAGGAGAAGGGGACGGCAGAGGAAGAGATGGCTGGATGGCATCACTGACTCGATGGACATGAGTTTGAGTGTACTCAGGGAGTTGGTGATGGTAGGAAAGCCTGGCGTGCTGCAGTCCATGGGGTCGTGAAGAGTGGGACATGACTGAGCAACCGAACTGAACTTAACTGAGGATCTCAGCAGCATGCAGTGGGCCATGAGGATGAGGTGAAACATAGATTGGATACTGAAGAAATCACCCATGCCCCATGCCAAATTTAGGCCTTGGACTTTCCAGCGGTGTGCCACAGTAATTACCTACTGTGTTAGCTCCCTGTTTCTGGTATAACAAATGATCACGGATTTAGTGGTTTAAAATAGCACAGATGTGTTATTTTTTAGTTCTGGAGGTCAAAAGTCTGAAACTGGTCCTGTATGACTAAAATTAAGGTGTCGGAAGAGCTGCATTCATTCTGGAATCTAAGGGAGAATTTGTTTCCTGGCCTTCTCCAGACTCTGGATGGTGCTTGCATTCCTGCTCACGTCCCTTCCTTCTCATTTGATGTTAGTTATGTAGCCTCTTCATTTCTCTCTCTTCTTCCAACGTCTGATCAAATTCCTTAATTCTAACCCTTCAGCATCCTTCCTGTAAGGACCCTTGATTATAGTTGGCCCACACATTTAGTTCTGAATAATTTCCCCATGTCAAGATCCCTAACTTGATTACACATATTCTTTTTTGCCATACACAATAACAGGTTGTAGGAAGTTAGATGTGGCCAAACTTAGAAAGGTGTTATTCAGTTTATCACATCTATTTTCAGCTGGCTTGAATTGGGATTTTGTCACTTTTATGCAGGAGAATCCTAGTTAAGACCCAATGAGTCTGCATTTTTATTTCCCTTAGAAGTCAACTACCTGTTATTAATATATTCTCCTCCATTTAGTGCATATTGTAAATTTGAAGAAGCAGAGATCTTTAGAAGAAATGACAGTAGAATGTGAATTATTAGTATTTTAACCCTCACTAGAGCAAATTACATATTTGCTTTCAGGTTTAGTTTATTCATTTATAGTATGCAGATAATAACTCTTGATTTGCCTGATTCACAAGGTTATGGTGAAAATCAAATGAGATTTAAAAAACACACTAAATTCATGCTGCGTGCACATAGAAATTACTTTTTTTAAATCTCATGTATATGTCAGCTTTAGGGTGAGTTATTCATTCAGTATTATTAACTGTAGTTTTTGGCCATGAATCTTGCTGTAATTGCTTTTGTGTATTCCTCCAACCTAATGAAAAAAATAAAGATATGTAAGTCTCCTCTGCTTGAAGAAGGCAGAGAATAGGCAATTTCCTTTTCCCCTCTGCTTCAGAATCCATTGGGGAAAAAAGCAAAACAAGAAGAAATGAAAGGGAAAAAACCTCTAACTTTTATGGAAGCAAAGAAATGATCATACCTCAACATGCCAAAATGTGAAGAAGATGTATTAAATGTTGTGAAATAATGCTTAGAAACAAGTAAGTATAAGAGAAAGCAAGACATACCTTTTTGTATATAAGGAAAGTTAAAGATTCTCCTGATAGCCTATGACTGAGAACAAGATAACTTTTTTCTGTTTAGTTCAGAGAGATAGAATATATGAATGTGAACAAGTAACACCTCAGAATGATGGAGGAGATACTGATGAAGGGAAAGCCATATTACAGCTCTTTAAAAATATATATACAACTTGTCTGAAGGCGGGGAGTTCGATTCTTGACCTAAGGAAGATGGGAAGGTAAATAACAGTCCTCAGGTCAAAAATTAATGTAAAGACATTTGCTGTGAGCCCAATGACATCGTGGATACTAAAACTGAAGGATGATGTACAAAACGATGGAAGAAATCCCAGATTTGATGAGAGCGTGCTTGAAGTAGCATATCCAAGTCTATTACGAATCCCTGCCTGAGATATCTAGATAAGAAATGATCTGTTGAGGACCAGTCTTAACATAACCAGTATGTGATCTGAGCACAGTCACTCCACCATCAATCAAAAGGGAAAAGGGGCTAAAGTATAGAGAAGAAATGAATGTAGATCATAACGAAAAATTGCCCAGAGGAGGAGAGGGGTCACCAAGATAATTTGCATAATCAAAATCTCCCTAAACAAATTCTTTAAAGAAAATATAAAATATTTAAAATTATATGACAAAAGAAGAAAATAGTGAGGAAAAAGTTAAGGCATTGCAGAGATGAAATCTTTATCTCTATCAGTTCAGTTCAGTTCAGTCGCTCAGTCGTGTCTGACTCTTTGAGACCCTATGAATCACAGCACGCCAGGCCTCCCTGTCCATCACCAACTCTCAGAGTTCACTCAAACTCATGGAAGTAAGCTGAGGCAAGCTCTAATTACCAGAGTTTGAGTTTATTCGAGACTAGCAGAGGAATTGCCTTTTAGGAAATGCAAACTGTGGCAAGTCACAAGTGGGTCTGCTGAAGGTTCAAGGTAGGCTGTTTTTGGAGTTCGCATGGCATGCAATGGGGAGGAAGTCTAGTCAGAGTCTGTGATAACTTAATTCGCTTGAGGATGGGGAGAGATCTTTGGTGGGTGTTTATTGGTAAGGAGGGTAAGTTTTGGTCTTCTGTAAATCAGACGTTTATGGACAATCAGTGTCTTTGTTTTCTTGAGGGCCCATGTGTGAGATTTTCTTTTCCATATCCTCTGATTCCTTTTTAGATTGAAATCCTTTCAAAGTAGCATATACATATAAAATATATTTCAGATTAATTCTCAAATATAAAATTGAACGACTCCCCCCTCCCTCCAACCCGGAACTAAGATCTTGAATTGCTCTTGTGAAAAGGTACAGCTTGTCCCAGGGACAAAGTAAAGGCCAACTTTAACTGATATTTCTAAAAAATGTAGGTTTTATTATTATTCAGGTAAAATGAGGCAAACAGATCAGGAGGCAATTGCCATTGAATAAATAGTTCGTTACTCATAGTTCCCAAGAGAAAGGGCACATCCTGCCGTGCAGGACCACACATAGAAGCACCGGGGTCCATTAGGAGGCAGAGGGAACAAAGAGAAAATGTGGAAGAGTTTTCATCTTGGTTTTTGTGGGAAGGAATGGGTGAGGCAGGCTAGGCAAATTTAAAATTGGTTAATTTAAATAACTTTAGTAGGCTCTGGGCTAGAAGGCTCTTCTTGTTACCAAATCCAAGCTTGCTCTGCTTGCCACATAACAGGCCAATAAAACTGGATACGAGGTGTTGAGACAAGGAATATGACTATTTGGAAAGCTGGCTGACCAAGAAGATGGCAGACTAATGTCTGAAAATAACCATCTTATTGGGTCTGGATGCAGGTTCTTTTACAGAACAGAGATGGGGGGAGGCGAGGAAATAAAGTAAAAAAGCCATTAATTTTGCAAAAATCTCCTAGAATAACAAGCCTTGGGTAGGGGATGTGTTAATTTCTTCCTTCTGTTGCAGGAAGGGGGGCCCCTTCCAGGGCCCAAAAGTGGGCTCTTGTCTAACACCCGGAAATGAATTGTCTGAAGAGACACACATGCTGACAAAATGAGAGACTTTATTGGGAAGGGGCACCTGAGTAGACAGCAATAGGGTAAGGGAACCCAGGAGGACTGCTCTGCCATGTGGCTCAAAGTTTGGGTTTTACGGTTTTGGGATTAGTTTCAGGTTGTCTCTGACCAGTCATTCTGACTCAGGGTTCTTCCTGGTGGCACATGCATTGCTCAGCCGAGATGGATATCAGCAAGGAGGATTCTAGGAAGTGACAGACACTTGGCATCTCCTTTTGACCTTTCCTGAATTCTTCTGGTTGGTGGTAGCTTGTTAGTTCTGTTTCTTACCAGTACCTTCTGTCCTAAAATAACTCACACAAAAGTTTACTATGGTGCCTCGCCAGGGTAGGCGGTTTCAGTCAGTAAGTTTCCCCTAACACTTCCTGAAACCACCCATAGGTGGATGGGATCCTGAATAAAGACTCTTTAGTTTAATATTCAGAGGGGCAGGGTTCCCTGAGGCAAGCCATTATGTATAAACAATATCCTTTTTTAATTTTTAAAATTTTTATTGGAGGCTAATTATTTTACAATATGATATTGGTTGGTTTTGCCATACACTGACATGAATCCACCCCGGGTGTACATGGGTTCCCCCTCCTTTTAATGAACAAAGGCAATGGGAAGCAAAAGTTAAAGAAACAGATCCAACATGAAGTCCGTTATTCCCTGTCACACCCCTAGTTGTCTGTCACCTAGTGTTGGGGTGATGATAGCAGGGGAATCCTGGCCTGAGTGTGAGTGTACTGTGAGAGCCACATAAAGGAGGAGGATGGGCTTTGGAATGGTTGGTTTGCAAACAAAAGGCAGAGTTTGGTAGGGTTGTAGCTGTTTCTAGGAATTAGTAAATCCTAGAGGAATGTCTTTACCAGTGTCAGCAAGGCCCCAGATGTCAAAGTATCATGAAATACAGAAAACATGATTAATAAAAGATGTAGTAGTGTTACAGGAAGGGGGATCCCTTCCAGGGCCCAAAACTGGGCTCTTGTCTACACCCAGAAATGAATTGTCCAAGGAGACACATGCCCTGACAAAGCAAGAGATTTTATTGGGAAAGGGTGCCCAGGTGGAGAGAAGGATGGTAAGGGGATCCAGGAGAACTGCTCTGCCATGTGGCTCGCAGTCTCGGGTTTTATGGTGATGGGATTAGTTTCCGGGTTGTCTTTAGCCAATCATTCTGACTGAGAGTTCTTCCTGGTGGTGCATGTCTTGTTCAGCCAAGATGGATATCAATGAGAAAGATTCTGGGAGATGGTCGGACATGTGGTGTCCCCTTTTGACCTTTCCTTCACTCTTCCAGTTGGTAGTTCCGTGTTCCTTACCAGGACCTCCTGTCATAAAACAACTCATGTAAATGGTTACTGCAGTGCCTGGCCAGGGTGGGCCATTTCAGTCAGTGTGTTCCCTCACAGTTTGATCTCCTTGCAGTCCAAGGGACTCTCAAGAGTCTTCTCCAACACCTCAGTTCAAAAGTATCCATTCTTTGGTGCTCAGCTTTCTTTATAGTCCAACTCTCACACCCACACACAACCACTGGAGGGCTCTTAACAGTGGTGCTCTTAACAGAGCTCTTAATAATGAGGGGGTCTTAATAGACAGTGAACCACAGTTCTAAAGAATGGCTTGCCATGCTTTGCCAAAATTATCATTTATTGTAACCATGATGTGATATTTATTTAATCAGCAGCAGCAGCAGCAACATCATGAGAAACGCTGGGCTGGAAGAAGCACAAGCTGGAATCAAGATTGCTGGGAGAAATATCAATAACCTCAGATATGCAGATGACACCACCCTTATGGCAGAAAGTGAAGAGGAACTAAAAAGCCTCTTGATGAAAGTGAAAGAGGAGAGTGAAAAAGTTGGCTTGAAGCTCAACATTCAGAAAACTAAGATCATGGCATCTGGTCCCATCACTTCATGGGAAATAGATGGGGAAATAGTGGAAACAGTGACAGACTTTATTTTTTTTGGGCTCCAAAATCACCACGGATGCTGATTGCAGCCATGAAATTAAAAGACGCTTACTCCTTGGAAGGAAAGTTATGACCAACCTAGATAGCATATTAAAAAACAGAGACATTACTTTGCCAACAAAGGTGCGTCTAGTCAAGGCTATGGTTTTTCCAGTGGTCATGTATGGATGTGAGAGTTGGACTGTGAAGAAAGATGATCACCGAAGAATTGATGCTTTGAACTATGGGTTGGAGAAGACTCTTGAGAGTCCCTTGGACTGCAAGGAGATTCAACCAGTCCATTCTAAAGGAGATCAGTCCTGGGTGTTCATTGGAAGGACTGATGCTAAAGCTGAAAGTCCAATACTTTGGCCATCTCATGCGACGAGTTGACTCACTGGAAAAGACTCTGATGCTGGGAGGGATTGGGGGCAGGAGGAGAAGGGGACGACAGAGAATGAGATGGCTGGATGGCATCACCGACTCGATGAACATGAGTTTGAGTGAACTCCGGGAGTTGGTGATGGACAGGGAGGCCTGGCGTGCTGTGATTCATGGGGTTGCAAAGAGTCGGACAGGACTGAGTGACTGAACTGAACTGAACTAAATTACATTGTATATTATCTGTAGAATACTGAGTTACACGGGAATACGCTTTCAACAATTTTGTGTGGTAGTGTCCAAAAAGAAATTTGTTTTCCTTAAAATGAGATACTCTATGAATGCGCTATTGAAAATTTTATATCTTTGAGGCAGAATGTTGGTAATGCTGCCCCTGAATTTGTATTTCATGCTATGTAAATTAACATCTGAACAAAGAAGTAAGAGTAATACATTTTAATAACAAAAAATACTAAAAGGAATACATGGATGGATATAGTTTCGTGCATATGCCCTCAGAGACTTCAGAATTGTAAGAGTTTGCATGTAATTGGAACCCAGGATGTGTGAAAATCTGAATAAAAAGGAATTTAGGATTCCAGACAAAAAGGAAAAGACAAAGGGAAGGAGTATTTATTCAGTCAGTGGGAGAACTTTTCACCCAGACTCATTAACATAACTACTAAACTTACGCTATAACAGGTATTTTCTTTTGTTAAAATAAATATCACCATAGGTATTAAGGATCTTGGAAAGGATCCCACGCAGTGGTAGAAAAAGATGAGAAGTGAACCAATTCATTTTGCAGAAATGGTTGGTCAGTTTACAGCACTTTGTGGACCAGAGATATATGAAGCATCTATTCACTATGTTTTCATTCAGATACTTGTCAACAAAGTAAAAAAACAAATTCTGTTACCGTTCAGCAGGGGGCTAGTGTTATTTGAGAATAGATATCAGTAACTTATAGGAAGGCATTGGGAATGTTTCTCATTAAAATCACAAATGGCTTCATGTTGGATGTGAGGATGTACAGTCTGCAACACAGAAATAAGATTCAGAATTTCCTTTTTAAATTGGAGAAATGAAATGAACTGTCAAAATAGAATGAAACTGAAGAGGGACACAGCTGGCTCATTGACTGTGGACTTCCATCATTAAAGTTTCTCATCTGAAAAATGGACATAAAAGCTGTCAACAAAGGACAAAATCCCTGGTCACAACATTGTTACCAGCAGCATGAAAGTTTTTGGTATAAAGTCTGTACATGCTTGACTTACTTCTAAATGCCATGTGCGTGAAATTCTTCTAAAACTCCACAGTTAAGTTTCAACTACTTAATTTTTGTTGAAGATAAAAACCTCTGTGTTTTCAACAACTTTACAAAGCTTTTTAGATAATTAGCACTTTTTACTTTAGGTCTCTGCATCTGTTTTGGAGAGAGACAAAGACACTTCAAATGTTAAAACATTTGCGAGCAAACACTTGCCTTTTCGTGTATTCAAGTGCACTCTGTATATACTTTGATGAAATCTCAGTTCCATCTATAGGCATATCTCAGAGATGTTGCTTCCCTAGTGGCTCAGATGGTAAAGAATCTGCCTGCAATGCAGAAGACCCAGGTTCAATCCCTGGGTTGAGAAGTTCCCCTGGAGAGGGACTAGGGAGGCCTGAGGAGAGGACAAGACACAAGGAATGGCCGGTCAGTGGATCAGTAAGAACACACATAACATTTATCAGATAGGTTTGTGTCTCACAAAGGTACAGTTCACGGTACTCCCAAAACAATCATGATAGTGACATCAAAGATCACAGATCACCATTATAAGTACAATGATAATGGAAAAGTTTGAAATACTGAGAGTTACCCAGGTTTGACACAGAGACATGAAGTGAGCAAATGTTTTTGGAAAAATGGTGTCGATAAATTTGCTTGACACAGGGCTACCACAGACCTTCAATTTGTAAAAAGAGCAATATCTGCAAAGTACTATACATCAAAGTGCAATAAAATATTCCTGTATTTATTCTGAGATTGTCAATAAACTAATGTTTATAGGAACATTGGGAATGTTCTTAAGAAGGACTTGATAGAATATAAATATATGCCATATTGTACAGGATATATATTTCCATGTCCATTTTAACCATGGGTCTTAATGATCATTTATGTTGCTTAAGCAACTTCCAAAGGTTATCTCATTTACTCATGTTGAAATTAAGTAAGGAAGACAAGGTTGTTACTAATGTTTGTTTAAAAATATGGAATCTGTCTTCTCTGCATGAGCTATTTCACTTGGCTTGATACCCTCTAGACCTGTCCATGTTGTTGCAAGTGGCAAGATTTCTTCTTTTAATGACTGAGTGGTATCCCAATGTATGTACATACCGCATGTTCTTTATTTCTGTTGATGGACATTTAGGTTGCTTCCATATCTTGGCTATTTTAAATAATGCTGTGATGAACACAGGGGGACATATATCTCTTTGAATTGGGGTTTTTATTTTCTTCACATCACTACTCCAGTGTGCAACTGCTGGATCTTATGGTAGCTCTATTTTTAATTTTGGGGGACTCTCCATGCTGCTTTTGACAGTGGCTGTGCCAGTTTGCATTCCCAGCAGGTGTGAGGGTTTCTTTTTCTCCACCACCTCACAAAATTTGCTATTTGTTGTCTTTTTGATTGTCATTCTGACAGGTGTGAGGTGATACCTCATTGTGGTTTTGATTTGCATTTCCCTGAGAATTACTAAGCCGTGTGGTGATACTCACAGAGAGATGTGAAGAATACTCACTGAAAACATTGATAGTGATGATGAAGTAAAATTTATATTTTAAGATAGGACAGGAAAAAAAAATTAAACATGACATTCTCTCTCTGTGTTTCTTTGGCCTTCTCCCTCCCTAATGTGCAGTGTGCATCTGCTTTACATGTTAACCAGAGTCCCTCAAAGATAAGCGTGCCTGCTCAACCATAAAAATATTTTTTTTCCTTTCTTCTGATGCTACCAATGTAACTTCTTAAAAAAAAAAATATGTTCTTTCTCAGTTCTGTAAGGGGTCGTGGTGACTTGTTGCTCACTTTGTGTATGCTTACCTGCACTATATATCTTTGGTGACCTTTATGTAAAATATCAAGATGTCATTTTGATGTACGATCCTTTGTCTTAAAATGTATGTGACTGTGCCTTAGACTTCTAACAGGTGGGCCAGTTCTCAGAGCTTTCTGAAAATTTGCTTCCCAGGCTATGAGCCTCAGTTGGGCTTGAATAAAATTCCTGGTTTTTTTCTTAACTTGATGTAGTTCATTAAATTTTTGTTGACAGTGATTGTTTCTGGGTGATAGGAATTCCAGACTTTTCTTTTTTGTACCTTTTTATGTTTTGAACTTTTATAAACAGAAAAATTAAAAACTAAATGAAGCCCTAACTAAGAGAGAGCTTAACAGAGGGAAACTATGGTATAAGAGGGGCATGTGTGTCTGCTAAGTCTTTTCAGGAGTATCCAACTCTTTCCAGCCCCATGCATCATAACCCGCAAAGGCTCCCTGTTCCATGGGGTGCTCCCCAGGCAAGAATACTGGAGTGGTTTGCCCTGCTCTCCGCCAAGGGATCTTCCCCACCCAGGGATTGAACCCACATCTCTTACGTCTCCTGCTTTGGGAGGCGGGATCTTTCCCACTAGCACCACCTGGCGGGCAGCGTCGTAGTAAAAAAGAGCACTCGGTAAATAGAACGAGACTGAGCATGCGTTTGCCATCAAATGGGTAGATGGATGTCTTGATACTCTTTGGCTTTTAGCATTTGCTAGTGTTGCTGTTCCTTTACGGTTATTTCTAAAATGTGTAATAATTCAGGACCTTCTAGTCATTTTCCCTTTCTTCCAGGATCCTTCCCATCGCAGGTATGCGCCTCAGCTTTGTCATTTATGTAAACATTTAGAGAGTGCCACAGACACAGTGAGAGTGTAATAAACACCAGCGCTTAATGTTATTATTGTTAGTATTAATTAACCCATACTTCTTGAATATGTATGATAATTCTGTTGCGTGTTGCATTTGAAAAGGGAGAAGCATACAACACAGATGATTGTCTTTAGAGATCTTATACTCTAACGAGGATACAAAGGAATCTCTTAAAAATCCAGTTCTCCCATCATACTGCGACAGCCATTTGTTTTTTAACTAAGATACAGTCCACAGCACTGACATGTTACCTAGTCTTTTGTGATCTGACATTTCCCTATAGACTAGCCTTTTAATAATGTTTCATGCTCAGTCGTGTCTGACTCTTTGTGACCCCAGGGACTGTAGCCCGCCAGGACCACCTGTCCATGGGATTTCCCAGGCAAGAATACTGGAGTGGGTTCCCATTTCCTTCTCCAGGGGATCTTTCTGACCCAGGGATCGAACCCATGTCTCCTGCATTGCAAGCGAATTCTTTACCACTGAGCCACCTGAGAAGCCCAGCTTCAGCCTTACTACTTGCCATTTACTTCTTTTAACTTTTCAAAGCACCCATGTTTTGTGATTCCTTTGTCTTGTCTGCACATTAATCTTGCAGAAGCCCCCTTCTCTTCTTTGTGAATAATATTTTCCTTACTTAGAATTTTCTGGAGACAACATAAAACTGGCTAATCAAGGTGTATTCTTTAAGATTTGGCTCAAAGCCTCCCTTTTCTATATAGCCCTCTCTGATCTTTTCTCAAATTCCGACCTTACGACGTGTGTTATTTCTGAGGCTGACACATTGGTGTATAACTGTAGTTCTTAGCTGGGGGCCATCTTTCTCCATGGGGGACATTTGGCAAAGCCTGGAAATAGTTTAGTTGCCACAATGGGGCGATGTTCCTGCATTTAATGGGTGTAGGCCAGGGAGAGTGGTAAAAGTCCTGTGATGCTCAGAACAGCCTCCCCCAGAAAAGAGTTGATTGGTCCCACATGGCAGGAGTGCTGAGGTTCGAGACCTCATGTTGATGATTCTCCCCAGCCACTAGGTTATGACCTTCCCTTCTGTTTTATCTCTGTATTCTCAGCATTAAGTCCAAAGCCTGCAACATGTTCATTAGATATTTCCTAAATCCATGAAAGAAGGAGGGGATTAAAGGTACGCATGGCTGTATAAATGATTATTGTCGAATAATAAAGACACTGGCAGTATTTTGACCAATAACAGTACTTCCTGTTTGGGGAATTAAACTGTTGAAACGTGGTGTTAGATGACAGAGGGAACAGGGGTATGGGACAGAGAAATCACAGTAATTGAGGATTAAGATTTTAATAACAGGAAAGGAAAATTAAGAGAAAATATCAGAGATTCATATGTACAGTGACATTTTCAACAGAGTAAATCTTTTAGTAGATAGAAAAAAGTGTTAGAATAATTTTTATTATTGTAGCCAACCAAGATTAATGGTATGTATAGTTACAATAGGGGCTTCCCTGGTGGCTCAGTTGGTAAAGAATCTGCCTGCAATGCAGGAGACCCTGGTTCAGTTCCTCAGTGGGGAAGATCTGCTGGAGAAGGGATAGGGGACCCACGCCGATATTCTTGGGCTTCCCTGGTGGCTCAGCTGGTACAGAAGTGAACAGCTACTCACTCCAGTATTCTGGCCTGGAGAATTCCATGGACTGTATCGTCCATGGGGTCGCAAGGAGTTGGACATAACTGAGTGACTTTCACTTTTACTTTATAGTTACAATGAATGAGATTATTTATCCTTTTATTAAAATTCAGCTCAGTTCAGTTCAGTCGCTTAGTTGTGTCCGACTCTTTGTGACCCCATGAACCACAGCACGCCAGGCCTCCCTGTCCATCACCAACTCCCGGAGCTCACTCAAACTCAAGTCCATCGAGTCGGTGATGCCATCCAGCCATCTCATTCTCTGCCGTCCCCGTCTCCTCCTACCCCCAATCCCTCCTAGCATCAGACTCTTTTCCAGTGAGTCAACTCATCACCAAAGTATTGGAGTTTCAGCTTCAGCATAAGTCCTTCCAGTGAGCACCCAGGATTGATCTCCTTTAGAATAGACTGGATGGATTTCCTTGCAGTCCAAGGGACTCTCAAGAGTCTTCTCCAGCACCACAGTTTAAAAAAGCATCAATTCTTCGGCAATCAACTTTCTTCACAGTCCAACTCTCACATCCATACATGACCACGGGAAAAACCATAGCCTTGACTAGATGGACCTTGGTTGGCAAAGTAATGTCTCTGCTTTTTAATATGCTATCTAGGCTGGTCATAACTTTCCTTCCAAGGAGTAATCGTCTTTTAATTTCATGGCTGCAATCAGCATCTGAAGTGATTTTGGAGCTCAAAAAACTAAAGTCTGACACTGTTTCCACTGTTTTTCCATCTATTTCCCATGAAGTGATGGGACCAGATGCCATGATCTTCGTTTTCTGAATGTTGAGCTTCAAGCCAACCTTTTCACTCTCCTCCTTCACTTTCATCAAGAGGCCTTTGAGTTCCTCTTCACTTTCTGCCATAAGGGTGGTGTCATTTGAGTATCTGAGGTTATTGATATTTCTCCCAGCAATCTTGATTCCAGCTTGTGCTTCTTCCAGCCCAGCGTTCCTCATGATGTACTCTGCATATAAGTTAAATAAGCAGGGTGACAATATACAACCTTGACGTACTCCTTTTCTTATTTGGAACCAGTCTGTTGTTCCATGTCCAGTTCTAACTGTTGCTTCCTGACCTGCATACAGGTTTCTCAAGAGGCAGGTCAGGTGGTCCGGTATTGCCATCTCTTTCAGAAAGTTCCACAGTTTATTGTGATCGACACAGTCAAAGGCTTTGGCATAGTCAATGAAGCAGATATAGATGTTTTTCTGGAACTCTCTTGCTTTCTCCATGATCCAGCGGATGTTGGCAATTTGATCTCTGGTGCCTCTGCCTTTTCTAAAACCTGCTTGAACACCTGGAAGTTCACGATTCACATATTGCTGAAGCCTAGCTTGGTAATTTTGAGCATGACTTTACTAGCGTGTGAGATGAGTGCAACTGGGCGGTAGTTTGAGCATTCTTTGGCATTCCCTTTCTTTGGGATTGGAATGAAGACTGACCTTTTCCAGTCCTGTGGCCATTGCTGAGTTTTCCAAATTTGCTGGCATATTGAGTGCAACACTTTCACAGCATCATCTTTCAGGACTTGCAATAGCTCAACTGGAATTCCATCACCTCCACTAGCTTTGTTCATAGTGATGCTCTCTAAGGCCCACTTGACTTCACATTCCAAGATGTCTGGTTCCAGGTGAGGGATCATGCCATTGTGATTATCTTCATCGTGAAGACCTTTTTTGTTAGAACTAATGTAATGTATCTGAATATTAACACAACATTGATTATTTAAGATGTGCTGTCTCAGTCTTTCTCACTCTTTATTCCAGGTATAAAATTCTGTGTAAGTGAATGCTTTTTTTTTCTGATATTAGTTGATGGTAGGTGAAATAATTCTTATAACGTAAGAGCTACTTTAAACTTTCAAACTAAAATTAAATGGAAATAGTTTTGAAGTTTAAAATACTTCTTTAAATTTTTATGCCTTTTTGAAGTGTATTATTTCAATCAACATCAGCCAAGAAAGCACTGAATTACTATGAAATACAGCTCTTGAAATACTTCCAAGTTGTATAGGAAAAAAATCCTCCCAAACTGAAATGGCTGCCAATCTCACAGACTAGAAGGAAAAGAGAGTTAAAAAGCTGTCAGAAAATGGAGAATCTGAGACCCTGTACTTCTTTCAGTTCAGTTCAGTCTCTCAGTTGTGTCTGCCTATTTGCGACCCCATGAACTGCAGCATGCCAAGACTCCCTGTCCATCACCAGCTCCTGGGGTTTACTCAAACTCATGTCCATTGAGTCAGTGATGTCATCCAACCATTTCATCCTCTGTTGTCCCCTTCTCCTCCTGCCTTCAATCTTTCCCAGCATCACGGACTTTTCCAATGAGTCAGCTCTTTGCATCAGGTGGCCAAAGTAATTGGAGTTTCAATGTCAACATCTGTCCTTCCAATGAATATTCAGGATTGATTTCCTTTAGGATGGACTGGTTGGATCTCCTTGCTGCCCAGGGTCTTCTCCAGCACCACAGTTCAAAAGCATCAATTCTTCAGTGCTCAGCTTTCTTTATAGTCCAACTCTCACATCCATATATGACTACTGGAAAAACCATAGCCTTGACTAGACGGAGTTTGGTTGGCAAAGTAATGTCTCTGCTTTTTAATATGCTGTCTAGGTTGTTATAACTTTCCTTCCAAGGAGTAAGTGTCTTTTAATTTCATGGCTGCAATCACCATCTGCAGGGATTTTGGAGCCCAGAAAAATAAAGTCTGACACTGTTTCTACTGTTTCCCCATCTATTTACCATGAAGTGATGGGACCGGATGCCATAATCTTAGTTTTCTGAATGTTGAGCTTTAAGCCAACTTTTTCACTCTCCTCTTTCACTTTCATCAAGAGTCTCTTTAGTTCTTCTTCGCTTCCTGCCATAAAGGTGGTGTCATCTGCATATCTGAGGTTATTGATATTTCTCCCGGCAATCTTGATTCCAGCTTGTGCTTCTTCCAGCCCAGCGTTCCTCATGATGTACTCTGCATAGAAGTTAAATAAGCAGGGTGAGAATATACAGCCTTGATGTACTCATTTCCAGATTTGGAACCAGTCTGTTGTTCCATGTCCAGTTCTAACTATTGCTTCTTGACCTGCATACAGATTTCTGAGGAGGCAGATCAGGTGGTCTGGTATTGCCATCTCTTTCAGAATTTTCCACAGTTTATTGTGATCCACACAGTCCCTTAAATATCATAAACATAACTTTTAATATCATATTTTCTTTATAAAGGTTAAATGAAAGTATAATGAGAATTTCCTACTTCTGCTTGTAGATATTTAGGAAAGCTCATTTTATTGATATACTTCCATAAAATCCCATCCCAGGACTGAAGATTTTTTTCCTCCCTGCCTTCCAGTTTCTTTTAATGTTCCTTTCCCTCTCACATTCTTTTTTAACTTTAAAAAAATATTTGTGAAGTTTTTGCATGTGAATAACCTCCATATAGACAGGCATAACTGACATATCACTTGCATTATTTGGAGTGTATAACATATTGATTTGATATTTGTATATATTGCAAAGTTATCACCACAATGTCTGTTAACATCTGTCACCATACATACTTAAAAATTTTTTTCTTATGAAGAAGACTTTTAAGATCTATTTTTTTTACCAACTTTCAAATATGCAATACAGATTATTAACTGAAGTCACTATGAAACTTATTTATTTTATAACTAGAAGTTTGTACCTTTTGACCCTCTTCACCCATTTTTTTCTATCTCCCCATCCCCAACCTGACAACCAAAAGTCTGTTCTCTGTATCTCATGTAGGTCCACTTTTTATGTTCTACCCTTTAAAATGTGTACATGCTAAGTTGCTTCACTCATGTCCGAGTCTTTGCAACCCCAAGGACTGTAGTCCACCAGGCTTCTCTGTCCATGGGATTCTCCAGGCAAGAATACCAGAGTGGGTTGCCATGCCCTCCTCTAAGGGGAGTTTGCGAGCCAGGGGTTGAACCCGTGTCTCTCACATCTCGCAAATTGGCAGGTGAGCTGTTTACCAGCAGTGCTGCCTGGGAAGCTCACCCTTTAAAAGTACATGAAGTGCTTTCCACAGAGGCTGCCTGTAGTGTTTTTACTTATAACTTTTAAAACTATATTTTAAATCACTATTTTCATCAACACTAAAATTTTATAAGCAAAATGTTTTCTAAAACTCTTTCTTCTTTAGTACAGAAGAACTTGAGAGAGTCTGACTCTTAATACCACCTAATGGTTATCACTGAATTGCAGTTCCATAGAAATTTCTGACTCCAAAGTTGTCCCTAGCTGAAGTAATAGTTAAGAAATAATGGCTTACACTAATCTTCTATGTGCCTTTAGGAGACTGATTAACGGCCACCCAAAGATATCAAACTCTACTCCCCAGAACCTATAAATGTTACTTTATAGGGAGAAGAGGTCTTTTCAGGTGTGATTAAGTTAAGGATCTTGAGATGGCATGATTATTCTGCATTATCACTGTGAGCCCTAAATGCCATCACAAGTGTTCTTATAAGAGACAGACAGAAGGAGGTCTGATCCAGACAAAAGAGAAAAAGGTGCACACAGTGGAAAAGGTTTTGGAACCATGGGGGCTGAGAGTGGAGGGATGTGACTGCAAGTGAAGGAATGCTCGCTGCCACCAGGAACTGAAGGGAGCAGACAACCTGATTTCAGTCTAGTGACACGGATTTCAGACTTGTGACACTGATTTCAGAGTTCTGGCATCCAGAGTTGTGAGAGCACAAATTTCTGTGGTTTTTTTAAACCCCCAAATTTGTGGCAATTTGTGGTTGTATCCCCAGAAAACAAATATATGGCACTTGGCACCAAAACATATCTTACGAGTAGATGGAAAAAGAGATTGAAAAATGAATGCGCCATTTGTGGGTCCACGTATGAATGTGAATGCAGCCAGTTCCATCAGTACATAGACGACTACGGAATCAGGTTTGAAGGGGAGCTGAGAAAGCCTTTGGTCCACTTTGATTCCCAAGGTAGAAACTCTTGGTAATAACCTCTTTCTTGGTTGATCATTAAGCATTTATATGACTCCTTTTAGAGACAGAGGGCTCACCATTTTAAAGGTAATGCATTCAGTAGTTGGATATCTATAATTCTTTGGGGAAAAATGCATGCATCATGATAAAAATGAAGATAAGACAGGTGGAGTTAGTGGAAAAGAAACTGTCTGCCAATTCAAGAGACATAAGAGATATGGGTTTGATCCCCGGGTGGAAAGATTCCCTGGAGGTGGGCCTGGCAACCCATTCCAGTATCCTTATCTGGAGAATCCCATGGACAAAGGAGCCTGGTGGGCTACAGTCCATAGGATTACAAAGAGTCAGACATGACTGAAGTGGCTTAGCACACACGCACAACCTATTTATACATTTGGCAGATATTAATCAGCATTCATAACATGTGAGGCAATTCTTCAAGACACTGGGGCACAGCACAAATAAAGAAGAGAAAGAGAAGATTATTTTGTAGTTTGTTACAGCAGCCACGAGAAACTAATACATGCCTGACATAAGTTAAGTGGAAATAAAGTAGTGCATGGTGCCTGAAGTAAGACATCAATAATAGAGTAAAAGAATTCTAGAAAAGAAAAATAAAAAAATGAGGTTATTGATAACAAAGTGATGAACTTCACACATATAACAAGGTATTGATGGAGGATAAGTTTTTTAAAAAATGAAAAATTATTATTAAAGCAATTGCTTTGCCATTCTTACTGAAAAGTCATTCATATCTTTTAAGCAGTGCGGCCTAAATGGGTTTTTCCTGCAAATATGGTTGTTTTAAAGAGGGAATACGAATACCTTATACATAACTTCTATTAGTTAATTATATCCTTTTGATTCTTCTAAGAAGAAAAAATCCTGAACACCATTTAATAAATATTGAGAAAGTCCACTCTTCTGTTTAATTGTCAAATTCCTGTTATCTTCTTAGTTCAGCATAGTGCGGAATAAAGTTGCTTAGAGTATCATGTTGTGGCCTGTCTTAAAGCAATGCTGTTGAATCCTGTGCAGGGAAAGTTGTGCAGTTTTTCTGTGGGGAGAGACGTGACCAACAGAGGGAAAAATGAGAATACCCATGCTTTAAAGGCTGGATGAGGCAGATTATGGGACTTGTATAAGACTTTAATAACTGGGCATCAGGAAGGAACTTACTTTGAAAGTTAAGCAAGCAGAAGAGGGACATGGCAAAAGGATCGTTACCTGAAACAGCTTAAGACAGACTAGCGACAGGAGCCTAAGAGATGGGAAGTTAATGAGGGAATTAGGACATAAGAATTGTTTTGTCTAGTGAGAAGCACAAGGAGAGAGAGGAGGGACAATTCAAATGCAGAATCTGCAGAACTTACTGACCCAGGGGAACGAAGAAAGAAGAGCCAGACATTTCTCCAGGATGTATACAGTAGGTGACTGGGGAAAGGAGCAATAGGGAAGAACCATTCCAAAGGCTGGATGTTATAGGAGAAAAAAATGAATGAATGTGACGTTCCAAACAGAAGTTTTCAGTGGTTAATTAGTCATACAGAAACAGAATAAAACAAGAAGCCAGAATTCTGACTTTCCCAATAGAAACATACTCAGGGGCATCAGTCCGTTTTATATTCTGACTCGCTTTAGCTGGTAGGTTTAAATTCCTCTGACTCACTTACTCTGATGCTAACTAGTAGTGTGAAAGACGGACATAAGACTGAGCCCCCCAAAAGATGATGGGTGACTTTGGTGGAGTGTTGTGTCGGCCTGTGGGCGAGAGACAATTCTGTCAAGCTGAACATGAGAAATGTTTGTTTTTTAACAGTCTATGATTATATGTGTATAATTATGGCTGATATGCATTGTTGTTCAGCAGAGACCAACACAACCATGGTAAGGCAGTTTTCCTCCAATCAAAAAATAAATTTAAGAAATATCTATGATTGATGTGAGGAGTAATCTTTGTAATGATAAACCTCATTAGCAGCATTCTTGAAAAAGGAACTATTGGAATTGGACTCTTTGATCATGGAAATACAATTTCAGCATCAGTTGCAGCCTGGGTCCACAGACATTGGAATGGGAATTCTAGAGTTCTGTTTACAAGGTGTGGGTATAGAGTGGGATAGTCAACCCCCATCTGTACCTCAGTCTCCTTACCTGAAAAATAAATGTTTTCTTCATAGGGATGTTATAAGGATACAGTGTCCCTACTGTGCAAAACCAATGCGACAGTTTTGATTCATGGCAGTGCCCGGCTCTTTACAGGGACTCAGTAAACATTAATTCCAATCTTTATACCCTACCCACCTCCCATACACACACCACACACACACAAAAAAACTGTTTTCAATTGCTCAGCTAAGAAAAATGATCATGTTTATATTGCTTTGTGAACAAAGGCTCAGGTCAGTGTATAGGTAGTAAAACTCTACCCTCACTGGACCACTGGGGAAGTCCCTATGTGTCAGTGACTTTGAATACATTATTGCACTTAGTCCTGTGAAAGCAAGCATTTCACCTTTTAGTTGATGAAATAGTCTACTGTTTAAGCACACAGTGGCAACATCCATATGTTTTAATACTTTAATAAAATAGCTTCACTGTGCCCACGCTTAATCAAGTCCAGGAAGCATAGATGTATTTAAGAGAGGAGAGGACCAACATAATTCAGGGTAAGAATTCCTTAAAATTGACTTTGAATGGATAGTCGGATACGAAACAACCCACGTTGTCATTATAATTTATTTAATCCAGAGCATCATCTGGCAGTTTACTCCCAGTAGATTTTAGGAGTTTACCTTCAAAGGTACACTGGGTTAGTATTCTTTCATAGGGTACAGACATGACTAACACTGAGGAGAATGACTAATGCTTTTCAAAAAGTACTGAATGCTGGGTCCACTTAGAATTCATCTTGGTGGAAAATATTCTGATCATTGAAAAGCTAAGGCAAAGTATGAGTCCTGAGACTCATAACAGCTATAACAAAGAGCATGAGTCACATTTGTCATTCTTAGTTGGAAATGAAAAGTAAGTACATTTGATATTTTTGTGAAACAAATTCTATGATTTTTATTTTTTTTGTCCTGAGCAAGAGTAAAACACTTCTTACTTTTCCTGGCCACCTCTATTTTGTTATTTAAATATAAAGGGTAAAAAATGTTTTAGACCAGCTACCAGTGGGGACTTGGATAGTGCTCCAGAGATGGCAATCAATGGAAATTCAGATTACACTGTGACTTCAGTGTTTGAAACATTTAAAGGAGAAAACAATGGGAAATTAGGTAAACTAGCAGCATTTGTAACAGGGCAGTTTACACAGTTCATTAAGACAGACCATGGAGTCAATAATGTAATGGCTCTGAGTTTTTGTTGGAACCTCTCTCTAGCTTTTCATAAGCTCATCTCTGGTTTGCAATAATTTAACTGTTTTTTCCCCCCTACAAGCCAATAGGGTATATCAACAAATGTGCAGATAATGAAAAATCAATGCACTCTGTCAAACGCTCCCACTTCTCTTCAGATAATTCTCACTTTGGAAAGAAACTAAAGCACTAGCAATATTAAATTCTTGAAGAAATAATAGGACAAGTCAAGCAAAACAATCTATTTCCCATGAAGTGACTGGACCAGATGCCATGATCTTCGTTTTCTGAATGTTGAGCTTCAAGCCAAACTTTTCACTCTCCTCTTTCACTTTCATCAAGTGGCCTTTGAGTTCCTCTTCACTTTCTGCCATAAGGGTGGTGTCATCTGCATATCTGAGGTTATTGATGTTTCTCCTGGCAATCTTGATTCCAGCTTGTGCTTCCTCCAGCCCAGCGTTCCTCCTGATGTACTCTGCATATAAATTAAATAAGCAGGGTGACAATATACAACCTTGACGTACTCCTTTTCCTATTTGGAACCAGTCTGTTGTTCCATGTCCAGTTCTAACTGTTGCTTCCTGACCTGCATACAGGTTTCTCAAGAGGCAGGTCAGTCACTGCAGATGCTGACTGCAGCCAGGAAATTAAAAGACACTTACTCCTTGGAAGGAAAGTTATGACCAACCTAGATAGCATATTAAAAAGCAGAGACATTACTTTGCCAACCAAGGTCTGTCTAGTCAAGGCTGTGGTTTTTCCCGTGGTCATGTATGGATGTGAGAGTTGGACTGTGAAGAAAGCTGATCACCGAAGAATTGATGCTTTTGAACTGTGGTGTTGGAGAAGACTCTTGAGAGTCCCTTGGACTGCAAGGAGATCCAACCAGTCCATTCTAAAGGAGATCAATCCTGGGTGTTCATTGGAAGGACTGATGCTGAAGCTGAAACGCCAATACTTTGGCCACCTCATGCGACGAGTTGACTCACTGGAAAAGAGTCTGATGCTGGGAGGGATTGGGGGTGGGAGGAGACAGGGATGACAGAGAATGAGATGGCTGGATGGCATCACCGACTCGATGGACATTTGTTTGAGTGAACTCCGGGAGTTGGTGATGGACAGGGAGGCCTGGTGTGCTGTGATTCATGGGGTCGCAAAGAGTCGGACACGACTGAGTGACTGAACTGAACTGAACTAAACTGAAGCAAAACAGTCACACAGGATTTGCGGTCAATTCAGGAAGTATATTTGTCTCAGGGCTCAAGAAATGTCTTCTCTCATATTGAAGTTATTTTGTTGTCATTTTGATTTGCGTTTCTCTTCATACTTTATTTTTTCTTATAGGTTTGTTATGAACACTTAAAATGACCTGACTTAAAGAAACTTATTCTTTAAGCAGCTTTTCAGTTGTAAATACTGGCAAGTACTTATCTTTCTATCCATTCTTATTAGTTTGCATGATTTGATGGGTTATTTTAGAAATGATAAATTTAAAAGTACATAGTAATTCACTTGGTGAATACTCTATCTGTGTTGAAACTTTGCATTTAAATCTGTACTTTAATCAAAAAAAGAGAAGAATGTTTGGAAGAGGAAAAATGACCACAGGCACATGGAAAATATTTTGTTGGGAGTTGTGAAATATAGACATAAAATGTATTTCAATAGTATGTAGCATTAATTTAAAATATATGTGCACTCAGCATTGATATATACTAAAAAAAAAAAAATCCTGTGTTCTTCTCCCATCTGCTGCTTCTTTTGTTTTCCCCCCAAAATCTAATGAGTTCCAGAGAAGAGGCATTGGTTTTTTCATAAAGCTAGAGAATATATCTTTCCTTTCATAAAATGCCAAGCTGTGTCCAATATTCTTGTGATTCATAGAATATATTTGCTGAAACTGGAAAGTTCTGAACTCACTTGATGAAAGAAGCATGAAGATCTGTAAAAAAATTTTAGAAATTCCATTCCATTATAATCTGTAGCATCCACTAACAACCAATTTGGAGATTCTTGACTTTATGTAAAAACTTAAGTTTCTATTTTAATATTAATGCATATAAGAAGTACTGAACCAACTTTCAAGAAAAGAAAGTGGACACTGTGTTACACAGCTTTTGTTATATATGCTGATTTTTTTTTTGAAATGTACATCTGTGATTGTTGGTTCATATAAATAATCTTAGATTTCTATGCTGAAGACTTGGAAAATAAAATTAGTTTCTAATGATATCTGTTTATGCTTTTGCTAGTTTCAATGACTTTATTGTTTGGCTAGGCTAAGTATCCTAATTTACATATCTTATATTTCACCTAACAGTGTTTTAAAATCTGTTGTTATATAAAACCCTGCTTGCTTTTCTGAATTCATAACTGTAAGGAGCAACATATTTATGATCAATGATGGAAAGTATGCTTCCAAGATGTTTTTATTTGCATTTATAGATATAATTTGCTAAAGGATTTATGTGCGCACTACTCATAAATGTTCTGATCAGATGTTTGACTGTAAAACATTTCTAAATGCCAGCCTCCACAGGCTAATGATCTATTCGTCCGAAATAGTATTCTGACACCCGTAAGTGTTACATATTTTAGATCTTTTAGAGATACCCTTTGTATCTCTACCTCCTGTTTCAGTACATACCTAGGACAAGAATAAATTCCCTAGACAGTTAGGACGATTCAGAAGATAGGGCTGATGATGGACCCTGACCTATGAAGCAGGTTAACCCACGATAACTTTACAGGTTAACCTCTGAAGTCCAGGTGAGAATTCACAGAGAGTCAGGAAAGCCAAGAATACACAGAGTACTCAAAGTAAAAAGGAACACAATGAGAAAGTCACTTGCCAGATGATAGAGTATTGTATATGATGAAGGACCTCCATGGGAAATTGAGACATCCTGGCTAGACAGATAAAAATGAGTGATATGCCCAGACCATCTCAATTTATAGATAGGCTTGTACACGTCCAGGGAATATTTGTTAATTCACATTCCCCCCACATAAATACGGTTGTCCTACATTATCTCATTAAATCTTACCCTGTCGTTTCTCCATAAATACCTGGATCCCCACCCACCTACCCCTCCCACCCTTGGACCACCTTTTCTAGATAGTCCAAGGCAGTTTGCTTGGCTCCATTATGAGTTCCCCATCTTCACTTTTCTCTTTATTCCACATGTCCTGTTTATTGTCTTTGTTGTTACTGTATAGTAGCTAAGTTGTGACTGACTCTTTTGCAGCCCCATGGACTGTAGCCCACCAGGTTTTAGAACTGGGAAAATTGTACATTGATATGTTGTCAAAGCACAAGTTGTATGGAAGGGAAGACTTTATTTAGACTGTTTTAATAGAGGAGAGAGACTGAATTCAACTTCCCTGATACAAAAGGTCAGAGGGATTTTAAGTGCTGGGGTGAGTAAGTGGAAACGTTCTGGAGGACATTAAGGGGGAGGAGGGTTAATGGGATGTGTTGAGTACATCAGGATTATTCCTGAGTTTGCAAATGGTTTTCCCTGTGATTAGGCCTTTGCATTTGCTAATTGGTGTCCACCAAAGCTAGTCTGCTATTCTCCCACAGAGGCTGGGAGATAGGGGTGCTATCTCTCCTCTGATATTTACTTTCAAAGAGATGGCTCCCAGGTCCCTGAGAAAACATTCCCTGAGTTGTAAATCTGACAAGAGCCTGGTAGAAGATTTATATACATTCCAAAGGTGCAGGGGAGAAATTTACAATTGCAAGTTTTCTAAGTAAACGCTCTAAGAATAAGCAAGTCAGAGCCGAAAGTTAGGAAGAAATCTGTCTAAAGTTTAATGAAACTGAAGAGAATGTTAAGGCTGTCTAAATCAAGGGTTCATTAATTTTCAAATATTAACGTTTATATCCATAGGCTGTCTAGGTCAGGTGTTTATTGATTTTCAAATATTATTGTTTATGTTCCTTGTGTGTCGGTTGCATATCTTACACCTGATTATAAATTCTGTAACACACAAATGCATGAATGTAAATATTTCATACCAGGTCTTCAGCCTTCTGTGTTCTTAATTCTATATCCTATTTCTAGATCTCCATTATCATTTATTGTGTCAAAATTCACCAGAATACCTCTAGTACCAAACACTGAAAACAACTAAGACAGTCCCTTCTCCCCAAGACCTCTCTCCACTGGGTACAAGAATGCGTAGATCTTTATTGCCTGAGGGTAACTCCATTCATAGACGAGAGTGATGGTGGTCCAGTGTATTATCCAGTAGCCTTCCTGCAAGCTGCACCCTTGGACACATAGTCTGAAAGAATATAATACAAAAGCAATCATGCATCCCTTTGCCAATTTAGTACATTCCAGTGCAGAAAGTATCTGCAGAGGAGAAATGCACATTGCTTCTCTTCATTGTTCAGTTTGTTCCTGACTCCCCATAGTCTTTTTTCAAAACTCTAGAGCTGCTCTGTTCTGTATGGTAGCCATTAGACACATGTGACTGCTGAGCTCTTGAAATGTGACCAGTCGAAGTTGAGAAGTGCTGTAATTTAAAAATATACACTGAATTTCAGAAACAATATAAAATGATGTAAAATATCTCTGATAATTTTATATTCATTATTTGTTAAAGTGATATTATTTTGGATATATTGGGCTAAATATTAAAACAAGTTTTATCTATTTTATCTTTTACAATATGGTTGCTAGGAAATGTAAAATCATGTGTGTGGCATGTATTAAATTTCTGTTGGTCAGTAAGACTCAGAGAGTCAGACTCCCCACTTCCCAGTGCCTAGGGTCTTACTCTCCTTTGCCTTGGTCCCTATTATAAGGATTGTTGGGCTTCCCAGGTGACGCTAGTGGTAAAGAACCCGCTTGCCAATCCAGGAGATGTATCCCTGGGTCGGGAAGATCCCCTGGAGAAGGAAATGGCAACCCACTCCAGTATTCTTGCCTGGAGAATCCCATGGACAGAGGAGTCTGACAGGCTACAGTCCATGGGGTCACACAGAGCCAGGCATGACTGAAGCAATTTAGCATGCGTAAAGATTATTGCCTTCTAGGTCTGCCTGCCTCTCTTGTTCAAATGCTATCTGTACCTCTTCCCTACATCACTGAGCTACTTAACACTAATTTATCATTTATAACGGTCATATATATATCATTTTATTCCTCACACTGAAAACATATTCCCTTTTGTATCTAATCCTCCCATGGAGTTTATAATTAAACATATGGTATAGCTCAATAAATATCTATTTAATGTTCTAAGTTCTGAGCAAACAGCTAGCTGAAAACCCACTGTTTTCAATTTACCATCACATTCCTATAATTTCATTTAGGGGAGGAAGGAGATGAAAAATAAAACTTTTATGTAAACTGTTTCTCTGAGTTCAGAGACTTTGAGAAAACCCAGCCTACCACCTTCCCGAGCTCCAACCTGGTCATTAGGTCTCAATCAAGGGGGTGGAAATAAGTTACCAGATGGGATCTGATTTCTTGCTTCTCTAAAGGAGCTTATACTGCATTCAAGGACAAGTTGAGTAGAAGATTTTCTACTTGGATAAAATCAAGGGAACTATGATGAAAAACATACTTTTTATTGATGTGCAAGCTTTTCTTTTTTTCATAAAGAATCTTACTCAATGTTGTGATTGTTTGTTATAAAAATGATGTCAAAAGGCAGGGTGCTATCCTTGTAAACTGTCAATAAGCATCCTTGATAAACCAGTGAAAGAAATCAGAGTATTCACTGAAAAGAATTTCAACCCCATGCTGACTTCAAGCAAGTATAATTTAATGGAAACATCAATGACAAAATATTCCTATGGTCAATGTGCAGACCTATAAATTATTAAATCCTCCAAGGCTGTTAAGGAATGGTCAAATTCAGTTTTCAAAGTGTTTTAGGTAAATGTGTTTTAAAAGAGTTTCCGCTTGAGGCACACATAGAACAGCTTACTCTGTTCCCTTGTAAAAGACTAATCGAGTAGCTTAAAGCATCATAAAAATGATCGTCTCCCCCAGGGAATAGAAAACACCATTTTATCTTTCACATTGTCCATTCTGGGCACACCAGGGAATTATACTTGCTGCTAATGCAGAAGATGAGTGAGCTCTTACCTAAACACACCAGGAATGAGGATTTTTAGAGGATGATTCTAGAGGGGGCTTTGGGACTGGGGCCGAAGTTCACATTCACTGTCTTCTAACAGCAGCTAAGGCCGGGGGTCCCGAACTCCATGGAGAAGTGCGTGGAGCTTAGTGAGAACCCAGCGTGAGGAGCCCAGCTCTGAGAGACATGCTAGAAATGCAAACTTACTCCATTTTCTCCCAGTTTCAAGGCTGACATTGAGACTATATGGATTGCTGCAGTTGATGAAGATAAACATTTCATTTCCAACAAAAGGAACCAACATGTTACTTATTCTGAGTAATGATTTACATATTAACTTGGAAAAATATGCATTATGCTTTTTCTGTATTAAAATTGAAAGGTCAGGGTTTAAGTCAGGATTTCTTAGTCTCAGAACCATTAACATTTGGGGTTAAATAGTTATTTTTCAGGGGGAGATGACATCCTGGCATTGGAGGATACTTAGCAAATTCCTGGCCTCTACTCTCTAGAAGTCAGTAGCTTCTGTCCCTGGTTTGTGACAACCAAAATGTCTTCACACATTGCCAAATATCCTTTGTGGAGGAGGGCAAAATTGCCCCTGAGACCACTGATTTAAATTAATAGTTTACAGAGTTCACTTACATATCTGTACATAATACACTCACATATACTGGATCTCTATCAGGGTGTACAGGTGCATATGATCATATAGAAATCATAGCATATCTAAGTATACTTTACTAAACACATGAAGTAAAACTTCAGTGTGATCAGTGTCTAGGGAAATCAAGAGGGACAATAATGATCTTCTCAGATTATATATTCATGAGCCAAGGCTTTTTTTGTTGAACATTTGCTTCAAATATCATTATGTTAGTTATAAAAGCACCCATCATTATAATTAAACAAAACATAATATTCTAAAAATGTTTGTTGAGCAAATTGAATGAGCCAGATGCTATTCCAAGGTTTTGGGTTGAAGAACAGAAACGAAGCGAATGGATCCCTGCCCTCGTGAAGCTTACAGTAGAGGGTAGTTGTGTAATAATTAAATAAGTGTGTTAGTCTGTCAGTCATGTCCGACTCTTTGTGACCCCATGGATGGTAGCCCACCAGGCTTCTCTGTCCATGGGATTTCCCAGGCAACAATACTGGAGTGGGTTGCCATTTCCTTCTCCAGGGGATTTTCCCCAGGGATTGAACTCAGGTCTCCTGCATTGCAGGCAGATTCTTTACCTTATGAGTCACCAGGGAAACCCAATAATGAGTCACACAAATATGCAATTAAGCATTGTGACATGAGCTCTGAAGGCAGGGTTTATAGTAGAGACTCTTCCCCAAGGAAGAGAATTATAATACATGTACATATGCCACATGCCAACAATGGCCACTGTTGTTGTTCAGTTGCTCAGTCATGTCCAACTCTCTGTGACCCCATGGACTGCAGCACACCAGGCTGCTCTGTCCTCCACTATCTCCAAAAGTTTGCTGAAATTCATATCCACTGAGTCAGTGATGCTATCTAACCATCTCATGCCCTGTAACCTTCTTCTCCTTTTGCCTTCAATCTTTCCCAGCATCAGGGGCTTTTCCAATGAGTAGGCTCTTCACATGAGGTGGCCAAAGAATTGGAGCTTCAGTTTCAGCATCAGTTTTTCCAATGAATATTCAGGATTTATTTCCTTTAGGATTGACTGGTTTGATCTCTTTGCAGTCCAGGGTACTCTCAAGAGTCTTCTCCAGAATCACAGTTCAAAACCATCAGTTCTTTGGCACCCGGCCTTCTTTATGACCCAACTTTATGGCACATCCATACATGACTATGGAAAAACCTTAGCTTTGACTATACAAACCTTTGTTGGCAAAGTGATGTCTCTGCTTTTTAATATGCTGTCTAGATTTGTCATAGCTTTCCTTCCAGGAAGCCAGCACGTTTTAATTTTGTGCTTGCAGTCACTGTCCACAGGGATTATGGAGCTCAAGAAAAGAAAATCTGTAACTGCTCCCACTTTTGCCACTTCTATTTACCATGAAGAGATGGGACTGGATGCCATGATCTTAGTTTTTTTAATACTGAGCTTCAAGTCAGCTTTTTCACTCTCCTCTTTCATCCTCATCAAGAGGCTCTTTAGTTCCTCTTTCAGTTCAGTTCAGTTCAGTCGCTCAGTTGTGACCGACTCTTTGTGACCCCATGAATCACAGCACGCCAGGCCTCCCTGTGCATCACTAACTCCCGGAGTTCACCCAAACTCATGTCCATTGAGTCGGTGATGCCATCCAGCCATCTCATTCTCTGTCATCCCCTTCTCCTCCCGCCCCCAATCCCTCCCAGCATGAGTCTTTTCTAGTGAGTCAACTCTTCGCATGAGGTGGCCAAAGTATTGGAGTTTCACTTTCTGGTGTTAGAGTGGTATCATCTGCATATCAGAAGTTGTTGATATTTCTCCCGGCAATCTTAATTCCAGCTTATGATCACCCAAGCCTGACATTTTGCATGATGTACTCTGCATATAAATTAAATAAGCAAGGTGACAATATACAGCCTTGTCATACACTTTTCCCAATTTTGAACCAGTCAGTTGTTCCATGCCTGGTTCTAACTGTTGCTTCTTGACCTGGTAATAGGTTTCTCAGGAGACAAGTAAGGGGTCTGGTACTCCCATCTCTTTAAGAATTTTTCACAGTTTTTTTGTGATCCACACAGTCAAAGGCTTTAGCATAGTCAATGAAGCCAAAGTGGATGTTTTTCTGAAATTCCCTTGCTTTCTCCATGATCCAACAAATGTTGGTAATTTGATCTCTGGCTCCTCTGATTTTTCTAAACCCAGCTTGTACTTCTGGAAGTTTTTTGGTTCATATACTGTTGAAGCCTTGTTTGGAGAATTTTGAGCATAAACTTACCAGGATGTGAAATGAGCACAATTGTACTGTAGTTTGAACTTTCTTCAGTTCAGTTCAGTTCAGTCGCTCAGTCGTGTCCGACTCTCCGCGACCCCATGAATCACAGCACGCCAGGCCTCCCTGTCCATCACCGACTCCCGGAGTACACTCAAACTCATGTCCACAGAGTCGGTGATGCCATCCAGCCATCTCATTCTCGGTCGTCCCCTTCTCCTCCCGCCCCCAACCTTTCCCAGCATCAGAGTCTTTTCCAGTGAGTCAGCTCGTCACATGAGGTGGCCAAAGTATTGCAGTTTCAGCTTTAGCATCAGTCCCTCCAATGAACATCCAGGATTGATCTCCTTTAGAATGGACTGGTTGGATCTCCTTGCAGTCCAAGGGACTCTCAAGAGTCTTCTCCAACACCACAGTTCAAAAGCATCGATTCTTCGGCGATCAGCTTTCTTCACAGTCCAACTCTCACATCCATACATGACCACGGGAAAAACCATTGCCTTGACTAGACGGACCTTGGTTGGCAAAGTAATGTCTCTGCTTTTTAATATACTATCAAGGTTGGTCATAACTTTCCTTCCAAGGAGCAAGCGTCTTTTAATTTCATGGCTGAAATCAGCATCTGCAGTGATTTTGGAGCCCAAAAAAACAAAGTCTGACACTGTTTCCACTGTTTTTGCATCTATTTCCCATGAAGTGATGGGACCAGATGCCATGATCTTTGTTTTCTGAATGTTGAGCTTCAAGCCAACCTTTTCACTCTCCTCTTTCACTTTCATCAAGAGGCTTTTGAGTTCCTCTTCACTTTCTGCCATAAGGGTAGTGTCATTGAACTTTCTTAGGCATTGCCTTTCTTTGGGATTAGAATAAAAACTGATGTTTTCCAGTCCAGTGGCCACTGCTGAGTTCCAAATTTGCTGGCATACTGAGTGCAGCACTTTAACGACATCACCTAGGATTTTAAATAGCTCAGCTGGAACCTCTACTAGGTTTGTTCGTACAATGGTCACTATTGTTGTTTAGTCATTAAGTCGTGTCTGACTCTTTGTTACCACATGGACTGTAACCTTTTAGGCTCCTTTGTCCATGGGATTTCCCAAGCAAGAATACTGGAGTGGGTTGCCATTTCCTTCTCCAGGGGATCTTCTCGATCCAGGGATTGAACCTAGTCCCCTGCATTGCAGGTGGATTCTTTTCTGCTGAGCCACCATATTATCATTTAAATCAATGGTGGTGCTCAAGTAATTCCACCATGTATTGGAGTAGGAGGCTGGAATCAGGGGACAGGTGTTATCCGTGAAGGTAGACAATCTTGGTTGGTTCAGGTAAAATAAAGACTAGGGGTCAAGTTAAACTATCAACCCATAGGTTGGAAAAAGGAAGGAAGACTGGAACAAGAAAAAAGAGTGATGCTGTACAGCAAAACAAAAAAAATTATGCATTCTAATAAGAACTACAGTTGAATACATACATGTATATATACTGTATACATATACATATATATGTATATTGTAAGATTTAAATAGCAAATCTGTTCTGTAAAACTCTTAAAAAGAAAAAGACTTGGAGATTCTAAATTTCTGAACATCAATTTTCCTGGACAGCAAGATAAGGGGAGAGAATTTATATGGTGGTTCATAAATGCAAGGTACAGAGGTACAGTTGTATTTATAAGCTGTCTACGAAGGAGAATCAAAACCCATGGAACAAGTGCTGTAACAAAGATGAACTCTTTTCTTAAAAGCTAGTGAGTTTATTTTCCACTCCTGCTGGGAGTCCAAAGTGGGTTAGGATTGGGAGGTTCTGGATCTCATAACTGATAAGATAGAAATTCCACCATCTGGTAGCTGAAACTTCTGGAACACCATGGCAGGGCAAACTGCGGTCTTTCCCTGACTGTAAAAGTCACACAGTATTGCCTCACCATGTAGGGGAGAACATGAAATATTTTGAAGAATATTAGTATGTCTGCTATAGACAGCACGATGTATATTTTGTACACTTTACAACAGTGTTTGTATTTAGTACTACAGTGTCTGTGACAGAAACAAAATAGAAGGAACTAAATGATCATCAGTAAAGCCAGGTTAAATGCCACCGTAGGGTAACATATTATGGAGTGGAATACTGTGGAGGAGGTCCTCCCATGTTTATTTGGAAAGAGCTGCCAGATGAATTGTTAAGGACAAAGAAGAAAACAGGGGGACTTTTATAGTGTGAAACTTCTGCTGGCAAAACTGGGGACTGGGGGGTCAAAAGAGAAACTTGTTTTTACTTGCTAGCCTTCTATACTATTTGGATTACCTCCGTTTTGAATTTTTCATTTTTACTATGGATTTAATCAAGCACTACTGAATTACTAGGCTAGGAGAATATAATGGTTATATTTTGACTGCTCAGATGAGAGACGTGTTATGACTGGAGCCCATTCAGAAATCATAGTGCAATAAAGGAAAGAATCTTTAGAAGCAATACAAGCTTAGAGCAATTTTAACTTGTTCTCTTTCTTAAGCCTAAAATTGTTTAATGAGCTCAAACTGTGGCTGGCATTTTGACCATCAATTATCACTGTGTATTTATAGATATGCTCTTTCCCAGCAATTTCAGAAGGTTAAAGCAAATCTATATAATCAGTCTATTATTTGCCAGAAGATAAAGTGCCATTGAGGCTTGTGTAATCAAAGGCAAATGGTTCCAAATCTAACTTTAGCATTGGCTGGTGTTAAAATGCTGAAAGAAAGGGCTTTTCAAATATAAGATAAATGTATATATTTACTTCCAAATATAGTCAGGTTGGGGCTTAAAAACCACAGTTTTTCACGTATGAATATGGTTTTATTGACGCACCATCACGAGGTATATTACTGGAGTTATGTTTTTTAGGAGTGATGGATTTTTCTTGAGTCAGATGTTTCTTCAGTGCAGCTGGGTGTGCTCTGGTGCAGTTGTAAGCTTCTTTAAATGATTCTTCCTCCGGTTGGTCACAAGTTTTCTTCTTTCACCCAGTCAATATTTATGGTTCAGACAGAAATTCAGAGTCACTTCTCCAGGGACAATTTCTGTGACTTCAGGACTGGGTTAGGCCCCTTGAGTGGATAATTTGAGTCTGCTTTACAGTTTTCCTCAGCTCTGCTTGTTACACCATCCAGGTAAAGTTTGTGTTTGACTTGATTTGTCTGCCTCACACGACTGCAAGTTCCAAGTCTGCTTTGCTCTCTGTTGTAAACACACCTCTGATCGCAGCCGCTGAAACATGTTGTTGTTGATCAGGCACCCTGTGGTGTCTGACTCTTTGTGACCCCAAGCACTGCAGCACACAAGGCCTCCCTGTCCCTCACCATCTCCCGGAGTTTGCCCAAGTTCATGTCCATTGCATCAGTGATGCCATCCAGCCATCTCATCCTCTGATGCCCTCTTCTCCTTCTGCCCTCAGTCTTTCCCAGCATCAGGGACTTTTCCAATGAGTTGGCTGTTCGCATCAGATGACCAAAATACTGGAGCTTCAGCTTCAGCATCAGTCTTTCCGACAAGTCTTCAGGGTTGATTTGCCTTGAGATTGACTGGTTTGATCTCCTTGCTGTCCATGGGACTTTCAGGGATCTTCTCCAGCACCACAGTTCAAAGCATCAATTCTTTGGCGCTCTGCCTTCTTTATGGTCTAGCTCTCACAACCGTACGTGACCACTGGGAAGACCACAGCCTCAATTATATGGACCTTTGTTGGCAGAGTAATGTCTCTACTTTTCAACACACTATCTAGATTTGTCATAGCTTTCCTGCTGATAAGCGATTGTCTTCTGGTTTCATGTGGCTGCAGTCACCATCTGCAGTGATTTTAGAGCCCAAGAAGAGGAAATCTGTCACTTCTACCATCCCCCCTCTATTTTCCTTGAAGTAATGGGGCCTGATGCCATGATCTTAGCTGAAATATAGGAAGTTTCAAAAGATAGCTATTGAATGAATGTATGCTGGCAAATGTACGCGTTCATATTCATGTGTGTGCATGTCCTATGCAGGGTAATTACAGGAAGAGGCTGGGGTACTGCAGGGAGAGTAAAGAGTCATGCCTTCCCCTCTCACATGAAAAGAACTCAGAGAGAATGATGTAGTGTGTTGGAGTCTGCTCTGAACCATCCCATGGTACATGGAGAACCAAGGCAAACCCTGTATTTCCTGGCCCTAGTCCCATCATGGTGTGATTTTTGAAATCATATCTCAGGCTTTGGAAAACACAGTGTGGCCACTGGACTGTTTTGTCCACCAGACTGCCCTGGTTCAGGGTGGGGGTGGGGAAAGATAGTGGGATTATATCAGGAGTTGGATTTTCCTATAGAGGAATGAAGGTATAGACTGTCAGGCTTTGAAAGCATGGTGTGAATCCACGGGGTAGCAGACCATTAAATATCATGTAAACAGGCAATTAGAACTAGCAATGGGGCGTCTTTGGGGGGACACCATGAGAATGGCTTGGTCTTTCCCTCTCCTCCTATAAACACATTTCATTTGCTACCTTATAGTTTCTTCTAGACTTCCCTCAACGATCCAAAAAGTTGGCTCCTCATACGCAGCCTTTCTCCCAGTGACAGACTAAGGAATGAAACAAGGTCGTTAAGAGGTGGCCGTCTGTTCCACTAGGGAGATCCGTGCTCTTGAAGGTCCAGGCTAGATTGAATCAAGGTCATCAGAGAAGCCGGGCAAAGCTGTAATCAGGTGACCTCTGGGCTGATGATGAGTGGGGTAGATCCCTGGGCAGGGCAGAGGAAGTGTAGACAGGAGAGAGCACAGGAATTACAGTGATTTCAAGGGCTGAGAAACGACTGTGGTAATTGTACCCTGGGAGCTGAGGCTGCACAGAAAATCTGCACCAGTTGTGCGCTTGGTATGGAGAGTGGATAGTATCCTGCAATCAGACAGGATCATGTGTAGTTTCTGAGCAGCTGAAGTTTCTCAATCTGTCTAGGTTTCAGCAGGACACACTGAGTCAGTGTGGAGGAATGGCAAACCAGTGCTGAAGTCCTTAGAATGTAAGCACAAGAAAGAGTAGTTTCTAAAAGACAGAGATTCTAATTTCTTATATTTTAGGTTTGTAAGTTTGTTTTCACTTGAAATTTTCAAAATTTATTAAAATTATGGGAAAATCATCAACTTAGAAGACAGGCCAAGATTGGGAAAGAGTATCAAGATTTTGCTAAAGGATACCTGTTTTGTGACATTGATAAACAGAAAAATAGAAACACAATTGGACAAGCTTAGGACCAATTAAAGAAGAAATAGCCATGCTTGTTGTTGTTGGTCAGTGGTTGATGGCATAGTTGACTCAACTGGAATCATGAAAAGACATGTATTTGTATCATTGAAGAATGAGGTTTGTTATACCACTGGAGGATGTGTTTTGTGTGTGAGTGAGTGAGTGAAAATCTCTCAGTCGTGTTCAACTCTTTGCGACTCCACGCGCTATATGGTCCATGGAATTCTCCAGGCCAAAATACTAGAGTGGGCAGCTTTTCCCTTTTCCAGGGGATGTGTGTAGGCATTTGTGTATATTATATGCAACCCTCCACACACACACATTTTGTAGGATAATTGCTTTACAACATCGTATTGGTTTCTGCCATACATCAACATGAATCAGCCATAGGTATACATAAGCCCCTCCCTCTTGATCTGTCCTCCCATCTCCCACCCCATCCCACCCCTCTAGGTTGTCACAGAGCACCTCACCAGGGATTTTTAAAATGTAAATACTGTAGCAATGTTAATTTTATTATCTGACAGATCTTCTTTTCCCAATAATTGCTCTGCAAGAATTAAATGCTAAATCAGCAAAGTTCTAGAGTATTCAGTCGATCTGCTTATTATACAAGATTATACAATTTCTGTCAAGTGGTTCCCAGAGGCTTCCAAAACAGGTTAACTTTGTCCTAAATGTAGATTAATTTCTTTACTATTTCCCAGCCTCATTTAACCTTTTTAGTGTGAAGTATGATTCGTTTATCTCATTCTTAAAATTTGATTTAAATATCAGGAAAATTAACTCTCAGAAATGTTAATTCCTTTGATACATTTTAGGAAGTATAAGCACTAGAGGTTTTCATATTAATTTTGGTTGTACTTTTTTATTACCTACCTCCAAATATATTTATATAAACATTTGTATAATCTCTGATGACATTTGGGAAATTTCATGTTGCTATGGAGAGTCTCTCCTGTGAATAAAGGATATTTGTTCAAGGAAATAAAGGGAATTCCTGCAAACATAGCAAGACCTTTGTCCAGTGTACCCTGTTAAGTAATATATGTACTTTATTTGGCCTGTGCTTCCTTGGTATATAATTCGTTAAAAATATGAGAATGTAGCAACATCAGCTAGCCCAGAAGCAATGCTATTAACCTGTGTGGTCAGGGCAGCTGGAGCCGTGTGGGAGCAGTTAATCAGCTAACGGATGTTTCTGTAGGGAAACGGTGTCAGGGGGCGGCCAACGAGTCGCACAGTCCAAGTGGACGGAATCATGATTCCACGATCACAGGCCTGTCTCTGGGTTGTTCTGCTGCCTGTCTCTGCAGACCTTTTCTCCTCCTCTGCCACTTTACTACTGCCTGTCGTTAATTTACTACATCCATTGTTTACAAAATTACTGAATTTATAAGATAAAGGGTGTTTTGTACTCACAAAAGAAGCAAGTTTAATTATAAATTATGTTACTCATATCTGTAACCTGCTAGCTTTTAAAACTTTACAGTATATATATATATATATATATATACTGTATATTTTTGTATATATATATATATCCTGTATATTTTTGTGTATATATATACTGTATATATTTGTGTGTATATATATACTGTATATTTTTGTATATATATATATACTGTATATTTTTGTATATGTATCTACTATATATATAACATTTCATAATTTATTATTTTAATACAAGAAACTACAATAAACTATGAATAATAGGTCCAAATATCACCACTAGGTAAACTCTGGAGTTGCCTTTTCTAGGTGGTCTCATCTTCAAATTCTATCAACAGGGTGTAGGATATTGTAAAATATTTTAGTTTTTGCTTTTCTGGAAAGGGAAAAAGGGTATTTCATCATTTTAATTTGTATCATTATAGGTGACGTTCTCGATTCTTACTTATTGGCCATGGCCAAAAATGCTTATTGAATCTAATTTATCTTTAAATGTAAAGTATGCTTACTGGATAGAGATATCATAGCTCAGTTGGTAAAGAATCCACCTGCAGTGTAGGAGACCCAGGTTCGATTCCTGAGTCGGGAAGATCCCCTGGAGAAGGAAATGGCAACCCACTCCAGTATTCTTGCCTGGAGAATCCCATGGACAGAGGAGCCTGGCAGGCTACAGTCCATAGGGTCTCAAGAGTTGGACACAACTTAGCGAATAAAGAGAGAGATATATTACATGCAACTCTCAGGGTATGAGATAATTTCAGTCTATACAAATAAAATAATTAAACTTTAATAACTTACTCTTCATAATAATTGGTAAAATCTGGGAAAACATGAATAGAATCAGTCATGTATATTATTCATCAAAACATGTTTTGGATTTCTTATCAAGCAGGAGAGCACAGCAATAGACTGTCAATCTGTCAACCACAGATCAGACCAGTGGTTCTCATAGTGGGGTCCCCAGACCAGCAGCATCAGTAACACATGGGAACTTGTTAGAAATACCTAATTTCAGTTCAGTTCAGTCACTCAGTCTTGTCCGACTCTCCGCGACCCCATGAATCACAGCACGCCAGGCCTCCCTGTCCATCACCAACTCACTCCCGGAGTTCACTCAAACTAATGTCCACAGAGTCGGTGATGTCATCCAGCCATCTCATTCTCTGTCGTCCCCTTCTCCTCCCGCCCCCAACCTTTCCTAGCATCAGAGTCTTTTCCAGTGAGTCAACTCGTTGCATGAGGTGGCCAAAGTATTGCAGTTTCAGCTTTATATCAGTCCTTCCAATGAACACCCAGGATTGATCTCCTCTAGAATGGACTGGTTGGATCTCCTTGCAGTCCAAGGGACTCTCAAGAGTCTTCTCTAACACCACAGGTCAAAAGCATCGATTCTTCGGCGATCAGCTTTCTTCACAGTCCAACTCTCACATCCATACATGACCACAGGAAAAACCATAGCCTTGACTAGACGGACCTTTGTTGGCAAAGTAATGTCTCTGCTTTTAATATACTATCAAGGTTGGTCATAACTTTCCTTCCAAGGAGTAAGCATCTTTTAATTTCATGGCTGAAATCAGCATCTGCAGTGATTTTGGAGCCCAAAAAAATAAAGTCTGACACTGTTTCCACTGTTTTTCCATCTATTTCCCATGAAGTGATGGGACCAGATGCCATGATCTTTGTTTTCTGAATGTCGAGCTTCAAGCCAACCTTTAACTCTCCTCTTTCACTTTCATCAAGAGGCTTTTTAGTTCCTCTTCACTTTCTGCCATAAGGGTAGTGTCATGTGCATATCTGAGGTTACCTAATTTGGGGCCCGCTGGACTGCAAGGAGATCCAACCAGTCCATTCTAAATGAGATCAATTCTGGGTGTTCATTGGAAGGACTTATGCTAAAGCTGAAACTGCAATACTTTGGCCACCTCATGTGACGAGTTGACTCACTGGAACAGACTCTGATGCTGGGAGCGATTGAGGGTGGGAGGAGATGGGGACGACAGAGAATGAGATGGCTGGATGGCATCACTGATTCGATGGACATTAGTTTGAGTGAACTCCGGGAGTTGGTGATGGACAGGGAGGCCTGGCGTGCTGTGGTTCATGGGGTCGCTAAGAGTCGTACATGACTGAGTGACTGAACTGAACTGAACTGAACTTAAAAACCTAGTAATCAGAATATTGGGGTGGGGGCCCTCAATCTGTGTTTTAACAAGCCCTTCAGGTGATTATGGGTTTCCATAACAGCTCAGTTGGTAAAGAATCCACCTGCAATGCCAGAAACCCGAGTTCAATTCCTGGGTTGGGAAGATCCGCTGGAGAAGGGATAGGCTACCCACTCCAGTATTCTTGGGCTTCCCTGGTGGCTCAGCTGGTAAAGTATCCGCCTGCAATATGGGAGACCTGGGTTCAGTCCCTGGGTTGGGACGATCCCCTGGAGAAGGGAAAGGCTACCCACTCCAGTATTCTGGCCTGGAGAATTCCATGGACTATATGGTCCATGGCGTTGCAGAGTCAGACAGGACCAAGCGACTTTCAATTCAGTTCACTTCAGGTGATTATGGTGAAGCAGGCACCTTGAAGTCTGAGAATAACTGGGCCAGCGTGAGGAGCCTCGTGTGAGATGCTGCTGGAGCACTTTTCTCATCCCCTGCATCATGGCACTTTGCACATTTGCTTTTTAAATTTTTTTTGAAATTTGTTTTCAGCCTTGCTGGCTTTTCTCTGGCTGCGGCGCGCAGGGCACGGGCTCCAGGCACAAGCACCTCAGTAGCTGTGGCTCCCCAGCTCTCAAGCACAGGCTCAGTGGTCGTGGCGTGTGGGTTTAGTTTCTCCATGGCACGTGGGATCTTCCTGGATAGGAGATCAAACCTGTGTCCCCTGCGCTGGGAGGCTGATTCTTTGCCCCCTAGCAGCCAGGGAAGCCCAGACGCGTTTTCTAGTAAGACCTCGCTCCTCCTCCTCTCTCTCCCCGTCTCTCTTTCTCTCTCTCTAACACACACAAACACACACATACACGTTCTATTTATTGGTGTCTTTACTCTTTAATCTTTTCTAGATAATAGCTTTGTTAATGTATTGCTACATGTGGAGAATCTATTAACTTTTAAGATAAAAAGTTCATTTGCTAAATTTTCCCCATATGTTCAAACTCATAAAGTGTTTGCTGTGATTGCGATGTATAAACAAAAAGCATATTGCTCAACTTGGCATAACTTTAAGAATACTTTTGTGGACTTGCAGCAGCACTGCTCTGAACATGCTCTATTAAATTCTAAATCTTTCAGACTAGAGGTCATTACAGAAGCCTTATATGTGTTGGGATTTTAGACTGAAAATTTCAAATCAAAGCTTATTTTTTCCTAAAGACAGTGCATAGAATATGCATGTTATTATTACTACCATTATTATTATTTATCTTTAAAAAATATGTTGAGGTAACATTGGTTTGTAGTATTACAATATTAATATTGCAAATATTTCATGTGTAAGACATTATATTTAAGCTTGTATGTGCACCACAATGTGCTCACCACCAAAAGTTTAGTTTCCATCAGTTACCCTGTGGTTGATCCTCTTTGCCCATTTCATTCCCTCCATATGGCCCATCTGGTATCCACGACTCTGTTCTCATATATACTTGTTAGTTCTTGTTTGCCACTGTTACTATTAAAACTGTGTATGTTAATATCTTTACATACCTTATTTCCTTCAGTCTTTATAATATCTCTATTATTCTTGTGCACATTGGTCTGCAGGAATATGCATTATAAAAAAATTGGATAGACACTCAAAATTTAAAATGTGTGTGATTGAGACTATTAATTTCTGCTCATTAGAACAGATTCTAAATAGACTTTAGATTAACCTAAAGGCTTTTAATGAAACTAAATTTTATTAAGCAGTTATCATATTTACTATTTATATAACTATCATGTTATCTAATATTGTACCGTTTAATGTGGGGTTGAATAGTAGGATTTTCTTTCTATGTAAATAATTCTTTGGAAAGATTATTTGTGTCCTAAGGAGCTATAACTATGCTGTTATGAATTTGGGTATCTTCTAGGCTGAGGAGTTTCTAGAGAATTCATAAAAGTTTTCTATTTTTCAGTGCATTTTAGTCCAAGTCATCATTTTCTATATGTTGAGTGCCTATAAATTCATAGCTTCAAAGAATGGTACAGTATTGAAAATGCAATAACGAATAAGAAAATGGAAACTATTCTTCCGTAAATAAATTCACTCTGGTCCCATTAAAGTTCATCAGAATTTAAGAATAATGCGAAAGCATAGTGCCTGTTTATTAAGTGCTACTTCATGAGCTACTCTTTTGGAACCAAACTTATAAAGAACTATGTTTACTCTTGCTGTGGAGCCTATTCAAAAGAGGATGCTAAGAAAATTGGAGGTACTCATTTTCTTATTTGCATCAAAGTAACAAAATGGGCTTTTTACTAGAAGATGTATTTTTCAAAAACAATTTAATAGAAGATTGTACTTATAACAAATATTGGATTTTTTGGAATTAAAACATTGAGGTATTTGAAGCACAGATAAAGTAAGAAATCTGGGTTTCTGTAGTTGTCAGAGAAGAAATCTAAAGATAAATAGATCATCCTTTATGGAAAATGTAATTAACTTATGTGCACTTTAGTAGCATTTGAGTGACAGAGAAAAATGGAGATTGGCCATAACAATTTTAGAGGAGAAATGGATACAATCCAGTGATTCTGCACTGATGAGACTTTGCCTTCCTTGAAGGACAAATATGGACAATTTTGTTTGTAAAAAATATATCCCATTACATTCAGAGAAACATTCTTGATTGGAAATGTGATGTGAGATAGTGTGTGTGTGTGAGGTAATTGGGCATTCAAATGTATAATGTTTTGCCTACTCAAAGTTCACCTCCATCATGGTTTGGGGGCATTTCCCAGTGCGCTGACTGGTGAGAGGCAGAGGGCTTCCTACCAATGGACCTCATAGGGGGATCCCACCTCCTTACTGACTCTCTGGCAGCCAGTGTGTGGGCTTGCATCTTAGACTGGGATGTTTACTTGCTTCCTACTCAGACCAGGTGCTGATGAGTCTAAGACTGTGGGAGAGCTGGTTCCTGGCTCTCAGCTCTGAGGGCTGCCTTGGTTTCTGGGCAATTTCTAACCCAAGTCCTTGAGAAGAATCCCATAAATTTGCATTATCTTTCTACTGTATTTCCTTCTTGCTTATGGTGATCATTATTAGTTTCTTTTGCTTGCAACCAAGATCTCTAATGTTGGAAAATATTTTTGAATCTATTTCTTAAGAGCTTGCTATAGTTTTAGTAATGTGCATATGTTGCAGTTTTATTAACTAGGGAAAATCATGGTTTATGCCTCCACAGATTTACAACTTCAAGCAAGATGTGAATCAGTATGGAAAGTGCAACATACAGAGTAATAAAATAATCAGTGTTAATATGCATGTTAAGGAACTAACATGTTATACAGGATATATTCAACAAAGTGCCATGACTTTTCACACACAGTAGCCCTACTTTCATTGGATAAATTTGAAAACAACTCTGTGTGTGTGAATGTTTTGTGGTGTTTAAAAAACTTATGCATGATTTTCTCAAAGACACCCAATTCAGAAACTACTTTTTTTTTTTTAACATGAACTGCCATCTCCAGAGAACACATATAATTTGAAAGGGCGCTTTAAGATTATGATCCAATGACTGACTTTTCCAATAAAAAGAAAATTCATCCATCTTTTCTCTTGCCTTTGCATAACTGAAAACAACTTCTCATTTTAAATACTAATAATTCAAGTCTTTTGAAGCTGCTCAAATACTAAAAAATCTTTTTTTAAAAAACGTGCTGATAACCAAGTGCACAGATGGCTCTGTAACCTATCTGCTAGCATAACCTCGTACTGGATATAAAGAAATAGGTATACTTAAGGCATTTCTCCCTTTATACACTATGAACTTAATACAAGTTCTGTGTAAAGATAAAGAGGGAGACAAACTGTTTGTTTCTGTACACTTTCATCTAAAATAGATCAAGTTGTACCTATCAACTTTCATTCCAACTTTGATTCAATAGTGAGACCTATTTATGTGTTTAGCAATGTGAAGATTTCTGGCAGCCAAATCTTCAAAGAAATAACTACTTCATAGTCTTTCAGGGAGCTAAGTAGGGGAATGATATAGGAACTTTTTGAATCTGATAATGTTTAATCTGCAACAAAATCTGGGTACGTATAATTTTCTTTCCTAGCATACCATATCTTATTCCTTCAGTTCAGTTCGGTTCAGTCACTCAGTCATGTCCGACTCTTTGCGACCCCATGAATCACAGCACGCCAGTCCTCCCTGTCCATCACCAATTCAAACTCACCTCCATCGAGTCGGTGATGCCATTCAGCCATCTCATTCTCTGTCGTCTCCTTCTCCTCCTGCCCCCAATCCCTCCCAGGATCAGAGTCTTTTCCAGTGAGTCAACTCTTCCCATGAGGTGGCCAAAGTATTGGAGTTTCAACTTTAGCATCAGTCCTTCCAATGACCACCCAGGACTGATCTCCTTTAGAATGGACTGGTTGGATCTCCTTGCAGTCCAAGGGACTCTCAAGAGTCTTCTCCAGCACCACAGTTCAAAAGCATCAATTCTTGGGTACTCAGCTTTCTTCACAGTCCAACTCTCACATCCATCCATGACCACTGGAAAAACCATAGCCTTGACTAGAAGGACCTTGGTTGGCAAAGTAATGTCTCTGCTTTTTAATATGCTGTCTAAGTTGATCATATCTTTCCTTCCAAGGAGTAAACACCTTAATATGAATTTAAAAATGTCTTTGTCTTCAAAAGTATTATTCAAAAATGGACAATGTGCTGATGTGCTCAGTTGTGGTCGACTGTGACCCCATGGACTCTAGCCCACCAGGTTCCTCTGTCTATGGAATTTTCCAGACAAGAATACTGGAGTGGGTTGCCATTTCCTTCTCCAAAAAATAGACAATAGTTAAGAAAATTATCTTTAAAGATTTTTTTTTTTTTTAATGCAGAAAGCTTGTTGAACTGGAGGTTGATAAAAAACAAATATAAATCTGTTGGTCACTGTCAATTACCTCAAATTAATATCTGATTTAAAAGTTACTTTCATACTATACCCAAGTAGAAACTAAGTCAGTGTGAAAGAACAAACAGATATTTGCAATAGGAGGTGGCTTGTTTTAGACAGTATTCCTGCATTGATTCGGGCAGCATTAGTGTGGGCATGGGGAGTGATCAGGTGACCAGTAGTCATTGGAAGTCGTTGGAAGCTGAAGCTCCTATACTGTGACTGCCTGATGCAAAGAGCCGACTCACTGGGAACAACCCTGATGCTGGGAAAGACTGAGGGCAAAAGGAGAAGGGATCTGCAGAGGATGAGATGGTTGGATGGCATCACCAACTCAACGGACATGAATTTGAGCAAATTCCAGGAGATAGTGAAGGACAGAGGAGCCTAGCATGCTGCAGGCCATGGGGTGGCAAGAGTTGGACACAGCTTAGCGACTGAACCAGAACAAGAACAGCAAAGTTCTCTCTGCGAAGTCGACACACACTCCTTCACAGTCTTTGGTACCGAGGGTGGGTGACCTTGCGTTATCTAATAATAGCACATCCTTTACTTTCCATCTTGCCAAGGTAAGTCATTTTCAGAATCCACCTTGGACTTTTACTTGAAAATGTTGTATTTATCACTTTTTTTCCCTTTCTCAAATTCCCCTATCATGATAAGAATGTATTTTTTAAAATAATCAACAATTTGGAAGTGAAAAGAGTTCTGAGAATCCACCATTAACTAAAGGTATCAGTGGCAGGGGAATCAGAATGTGACCCAGAAATGGTAACTAATTTAGGAAGCAAAGTAATTCTCAGCCCAGAACCTTGTGTGGAGGAATAGTGAAGCCATCACACCCACAGACACCCTGAGAAGCCCAATACTCAGGGGTTTCCATTTACCCCTCAGTAAGGGTCGGGCCCTGGGATGAGAAGGGAAAAAAACTGACAAAAAAGAGAAAAATACTGACTGTTGACAGAGCACAAAAGAAATTTCCTCCTCTCTGCACATACAGGAGTTTATAGTTTCTCGAGCTGGCTTGAGGCAGCTCCTTTGTTTCACTCTCAGTTCTGACTGCCTTCTTTTCCAGAAATGTCATCTCTGTGAAGCAGAAGCTTCAGTGATTTCTGTGATACATGGATTGTGCTGCATGGAAATTAATATGGCATAGGGACTGAGGGTGTTGATGTCTGTTCTGATTTTAAAATTTGAGAAGTGCATGCGTGTTCAGTTGCTCAGTTGTGTCCAACTCTTTGCAACTCTTTGGACTACAGCCTGTCAGTCTTCTCTGCCTATAGGGTTTTTCAGTCAAGAATACTGAGTGGGTTGCATTTTCCCCCTCTGAGCCATCTTCCCAACCCAGGGATCAAACCTGCATCTCCTGTGTCTCCTGCATTGCAGGGGAATTCTCTACCCACTGAGCTATAACAGGCACACACTCACTTTGCATTAAAAACTATTATTATTATATTTTCTACAATTGACAGATATTTTTTACTCATATGGCTACTAAGTTGTTAGGGATATGGATACATATTGCATTGCTTGGTCCCAGCGACTTAAAAGAGGGAGATTGTTTGGTTATTTCTTTTGCCTAGGGGCACTGTTCAAATAATCACAGATGTACCAATGGAGCTGTGATCTGAGAAAGTTTGGGACCCTTTGGTCTAAGCCAATTATAGCACTGCCATTCTTTTGTGTAAGATCCTAACTGCCCCAGCCTGCCTTGGAGTTAGGAGTCACCTTAGGATCCAGTGTTGGTCAATGAGATGCAGGAGAAATTGTACTGTGTAACATCTTAGAGAATCATTTCTCTTCCTAATAAGAGCTGTCCGTGGGAGATGAAAAGATTTTGCCACCTGGTCAGCCCCTGCTTCCTGCTTTTGAAGGTGGCCCTGTTGCCTGGAGCTGAGTTAGCCATCATCCCATGTGATTTGACAACTAAGAATACAAAGCAAAATACTGAGGACAGCAGGGAAGAACAGCAACCATCTACCTCCAAAGTTCTCATTAGCTAAAAGGAGAACCTCGGCTGGTTTAAATCACTGTGGGTGACTTTACTATTACTTGTGTCTGAAATTCGTAACTGATGTAATGAAAATGTAAACATGGATGAGTCTTGAGTTAACAAAAAGTATGAAATAGCAACTATACATGGTGAATTTGTGAGACATTGAGGGATGGTGAGGCTTCACAGAGTTACCGTCTATAGAGTCAAAGGCAAACAAATAATGTACAAAAGTACATCACTTTTTAAAATATGAAGGTAAATGCTAGAGGAAAGATTGAGGGTGTTTGCCAAGAGAATTAGGATAGGGAAGGTAGGGGTAGTAATAATAACTAATGTTTAATCAACCCTGAATATTCATTGGAAGGACTGATGCTGAAGCTCCAATACTTTGGCCACCTGATGCAAAGAGCCAACCCATTGGAAAAGACCCTGATGCTGGGCAAGACTGAGGGCAGGAGTAAGAGGGGCCAACAGAGGATGATATGGTTGGATGGCATCACAGACTCAATGGACACGGGTTTGAGCAAACTGGGAGACAGTGAAGGATGGGGAAGCCTCGTGTGCTGTGCCATGGGGTCACAGAGTTGGACACAATGTGGAGACTGAACAACAATAGCAAAACATTTACTTTGCTCTTAGCATGTTCCAGGAGTCGTGCACATTGTTTCACACGTCTGCTCACAACAGTTCTATGAGGTAGAGACTTTTTAATGTCTCCATTTATCAGATGAAGAAGTGAGGCAGAAATACAGCACATAACTTAATGGCTAAAATAGGAGACTGCTGTTGTTTATTATTAAACTTTTCAGCAAGCTTTTGTTTTTTTTCACTAAGTACTTTTATTAATGTAGCAAATATAAAAATAATTTAAAAGATTTCAGCAACCAAAGTTTTACTCACTTCTGTGTTTTGAAGAAATAAAGTATCTCTGAATTAATATTCCTGAATCATTGTGCTGTTATGTTATGTTCTTAATAACAGTGAGAATGTTGGATCTGAAGAGACAACATAGTACTTTAAATTGATGTTTGCAATGTCTGGCAACAATTTTAGAAGTGGACTTGTGTTGGCCAGAAATCCTGATGAATGCTATTCTAAAATGTCAGGCATCTTGAAAGGGAATCATGGGTTGGGCTTTGGCAGATCTTGCATTTGCAACTTAACTTAGGTGGTTGTTTCTATTTCATTGAGCACCACAAATGCAAATAGATCGTAGTTAATTTTAAATTCAAGCAAGATCAGATACAATTAGGAAAAATATAAAATAAATTAACTTCATCTTAACTTTCACCAGAGAAACCAATATTATTTCCTTTAAGATAACATCTTAGTATTTTCTTGGATCTGAACAAGGCTTTAAGGATTGTTTTGTCTATCTTAGACCTGGTCTGCAAACTTCTCTATAAATTCCCAGAGAATGAATTACCAGTACCTGTTAAATCAATCCTGTGACAGGGAAAGCAAGCCTTTTGAGGTCATCCAGAGGGATTCCAATTATGTGTTAGAGACTCATATTGAAATTACTTTTAAGAATTAATAATCTTGATTAACAAAGCTTGAAATAACATAGTCATTGAACTAATATATAAAGATAATTAAGTGAAAGACAATATGAGATTTTCTAAGGCTCTTTCCTTTCCCATTAGTTTACCCAAATCAAAGTGCCTGCTAGGTACAGTTAGCCACAAGAGACTTCACACACTGGGAGATGGGAAAGGGACACCAAATGCTCTTATTTTTGTTGTTGCTGCTCATGTTGGAAATAAAGTGAATAATTTAATCCAGCTTTTATGAGAATCTATATCCTAAGAATTTGCTTTATCTTTGGCAACAGAATTTGTTTTCATCTATATGAAAATTATGGTTGTTCAGTTCAGTTCAGTCGCTCAGTCCTGTCTGACTCTTTGCGACCCCATGAATCATAGCACACCAGTCTCCCTGTCCATCACCAACTCCCGGAGTTCACTCAAACTCATGTCCATTGAGTCAGTGATGCCATCCAGCCATCTCATTCTCTGTCGTCCCCATCTCCTCCTGCCCCCAATCCTTCCTAGCATCAGACTCTTTTTCCAGTGAGTCAACTTGTCGCATGAGGTGGCCAAAATATTGGAGTTTCAGCTTTAGCATCAGTCCTTCCAATGAACACCCAGGACTGATCTCCTTTAGAATGGACTGGTTGGATCTCCTTGCAGTCCAAGGGACTCTCAAGAGTCTTCTCCAGCACCACAGTTCAAAAGCATCAATTCTTCGGCGATCAGCTTTCTTCATAGTCCAACTCTCACATCCATACATGACCATGGGAAAAACCATAGCCTTGACTAGATGGACCTTGGTTGGCAAAGTAATGTCTCTGCTTTTTAATATGCTATCTAGGTTGGTCATAACTTTCCTTCCAAGGAGTAAGCGTCTTTTAATTTCCTGGCTACAATCAGCATCCGCAGTGATTTTGGAGCCCAAAATAAGTCACCTCTATATCCAATTGTATGTTCTTCTGTTGTTGGGTTTTTTTTTTTTTTTTGTATTGACCTGAATGCTCCTTTTTAAAAACATTTATTGGAGTTTGGTTTATTTACAATGTTATGGTAGTTTCAGGTGTACAGCAAAGTGACGCAGTTATGTGTATACATATACCCACTCCTCTCTTTCAGACTCTTTCCCCATATAGGCCATTACAGAGCATAGATGTCCCTGTGCCACACAGCAGGTTCTTAGTAGTTACCTATCTTATATAAAGTGGTGTGCATATGTGCATATATTCCACTGTGTTTATGTACCACATCTTTATCCATTCCTCTGTTGATGGACATTTAGGTTGCTTCCATGTCCTGGCTATTGTAAATAGTGCTGCAGTGAACATTGGGGTGCATGTAGCTTTTGAGTTGTGGTTTTCTCCAGGTATTTGCCCAGGAGTGGGATTGCTGGATCATATGGTATTCTAGTTTTAGCTTTTAAAGAACCTCCACACTGTTCTCCATAGTGGCTGTATCAGTTCACTTTCCCACCAAAAGTGTAGGAGGTTCCCTTTTTCCACATCCTCTCCACCATTTATTGTTTGTAGATGATGGCCAATCTGTAGTTTTGATGGCCTCATTGTAGTTCTGATTTTCATTTCTCTAATAATTAGTGATGTTGAGCATCTTTTCACGTGCTTTTTGGCCATCTGTATGTCTTCTTTGAGAAATGTCTATTTAGGTCTTCTGCCCATTTTTTGATTGGGTCATTTGTTTATGGGTATTGAGCTTCTTGAGCTGTTTGTATATTTTGGAGATTAATCCTTTGTTGGTTGCTTCATTTATAAATATTTTCTCTCATTCTAAGGGCTATCTTTTTGTTCTGTTTGTGGTTTCCTTTGTTGTGCAAAACCTTTTAAGTTTAATTAGATCCCACTTATTTTTGTGTTTCTATCAGTTCAGTTCAGTTTAGTTGCTCAGTCCTGTCTGACTCTTTGCAACCCCGTGGACTGCAGCATGCCAGGCCTCCCTGTTCATCACCAGCTCCCGGAGTTTGCTCAAACTCATGTCCATTGAGTTGATGGTGCCATCCAGCTATCTCATCCTTTGTCATCCCCTTCTCCTCTCGCCTTCAATCATTTCCTGCATCAGGGTCTTTTCAAATGAGTCAGTTCTTTGCATCAGGTGGTCAAAGTATTGGAGTTTCAGCTTCAGCTTCAGTTCTTCCAATGAAAATGTTTCTAATAGTATCTTCTAAACCAGCAGTACTTCTTACTCATACTTCCTGTGTGGGGTACTACATAATTCGTGGTATATAAAAAATACATATATACATATAATACCTTTTTAAATGATGAAACCATCACTTCATGACTTTCATTCTTGAATATGTTCTTTGATTTAACTAACTAAATCCAACATGATTATGTAGTTTACATTTCACTAGTCCAAGTGAAGGCAAAAGAAGGAGAAAGATTAATTTTATAAGTTGTATGTGGTACCAAAACCACATGTTAGACTTAAAAATAAAGATGTTTCTACACAAAGGAAAACATTGTCCTTTATTGATTATACATGGATATGGATTTTTAAAAAAAATCATCAGTTGTCATAGTCGAAAAGAAAATTTAGGAGTAGAAGGAAAGACAACTTTGCATATAAAGATTATTTTCTATTTTCACATTTATTTTTTAAATGGTTCATACAAGCAGCACAGCAATGAAGTTAGATATAGAATCAATATTCAAAGTGAATAGTTTTTATAATATACCATCAAAAAACAATTTGAAGGCCCACAAATATGTATATTTAAGATGTATAATTTACAACTAAAATATAGTGGATCTAGAAATATATCTAGCAAAAGTTTTTTGAACTTGTTCATGGTGTTATTAAAATTTTATTGGAATACAGTATGTAAAACTTTAATAAATGGATCTATATCCTATTATCATGATGGAAACACTTACTTTTTGAGACTATTCTTTCAAAGTTGATTTATAGGCTTGAGACCTCTCCAGTAAAAATTTGCAAAAGTTTTCCATGAAACTTGACAAGCTGATTCTCTGGTTTATATAGAAGTCCAGTGGTCCTAAAAGACAAGGCACATTTGAAAAAGAAGGTGGATAATGAGGGGAAACTTTTCCTATTTGAAGGTTAAGATTTTAAAAACCATGGTAACTAATATAGAGTATCACTGATAGATGGGTATGTAAATTGACCAACACAATAACATGTGGGCTCCCCTGGTGGCTCAGATGGTAAAGAATCTGCCTGCAAGGCAGCTGACCTGGGTTTGATCCCTGGGTTGGGAAGACCCCCTGGAGAAGGGAATGGCAACCCACTCTAATATTCTTGCCTGGAAAATTCCATGGACAGAAGAGCCTGGCGGCCTACAGTCCATGGAGTTGCGAAGAGTCAGATATGACTGAGTGACTAACACACACACACACAACATAATAACATACAAAGTCCATACATGGTACCAGTAAAATTATGGATAGAAATATAAGCTTGCATTTCTTCAGAAAGGAAGCATGTATATTCAATAAGTATAAACATTTGAAGAAAGTTTAAATTCACCATAATCAGAAACATGCAGAATGACCTACTATGTTGTGTTCATTCAACCAGCAGAAACAAAGTAGAGGTAAAATACCCAGTGTTTGAGAGTATGTGGATCAATGAAATGTATTATTCATTACTGTCAGCAATTTAAATTGGCACAACCATGTTGGAAAACTAGTTTTATATTAGCTTATAAATTTGAAATTTTATATACCCAGAAATTCTATCTCTTGTGAAATATTTATTAGAAATTTTATACCTTGCACCAGAAGACTTAAAGCAGATAATTCATAGAAGCAATATTTGTCATTTTAAAAATCCAGAAATGGCCTAATTTATTTTTTAAAAATTTTACTATATTCACAAAAAAGATAGCAACAAAATTAATGAACTATACTCTACAAGGGTGACAGGACAAAATAAATTATTCTTGTAACATCCTATTGAATGAAAAATAAAAAGGCTACATGAACAATGGTTTTTTTTCATGTCTTCAAAAACTAGCAAAACTAGAGTTAGTTCATGGGTATTTCTTATATTAATTATCTTCATTACTTTTAAAAATTAAGAAATAGACTAAAAATTAAAATGAAATTAAAGAGATCCGTGTATGAACTTATAGTGACAGAAAATGTGAAGCAAACATTATGATTTCTCCCATTCCATGTAGCTGATAGAAAGAAATAAGAGATCAGAGAAGTTAATCCGTTCATCAAATGTCATACAAATACCATGGTACAAAAGCTGAATTCAGTCAGTGGGATTTATTTATTTTTTATTTTTTTCGAGATACAGACCATTTACTTATGAATGTGTAAAACTCAAGAAAGTCCACATTATTCCTGCAACATGTTGAACGTGCTTCAGAATTCACACAATAGTAATTTTCTTATGGTTCTGGTTAAATTATATATACCAGTTTATAACAAATGGTAAAATCTGTAACTCTGTTCAAAGTTTTAAAAGATTACTTAAGAATAGTTTCTTGTATTTCTATGCCACCTTTATAGTTCTGGTTTCTCATTTCTTAATTAGTAAATTCAGCGTGCAGTTTCTATCCCAGGCTAATTTATACACTTCCGGAAGGAACGGCCTCTTAAATCCACAGAGTGTTGAGGTGGGGAACTGCCAACCACGTCAGATTCGTTTCACATATGATAATATAGATGTTTCAATCCATTCTCCCAAATTATCCCACCCTCGCCCTCTCCCACAGAGTCCAGAAGACTGCTCCACACATCCGAATCTCTGCTGTTGTCTCGTATACAGGGTTATCGTTATCCTCTTGCTATATTCCATATATATGTGGTAATATGCTGTATTGGTGTTTTTCTTTCTGGCTTACTTCACTCTGTATAATAGGCTCCAGTCAGTAGGATTTAAATCCAGTATATTCCTGCCATACCACATTCCCACAAAGAGCAGGGGAATAGAAAAGAGTAGTTCCTTAAACGGGCTTTGCACAAAACTTGTAAAATTATGGAAGGTGTACATTCCTCGTAACTCTTTTAAGAGCAACATTTTTCTCTAAGACCCGTAAGTCTAATTTATACAAAGCTTGTTTCCTTTAATATTTATCTAGCTTCGTTTGAAAATAATGAAATAAGAAGCTAGCTATACAAAAATACAGGCAACAGCACTGACATTTTAAATATTTACAATAAAGTGAAGGCAAATTTTGTCATGCATTCTCCCATGCACTTTGACTCAAATATCTTTTAAAGCATTTTCATAACATTTTGCCTTATCAGAGCTGAAAGAAGCATTTGAGATCATCTATTCCAAATCTTATTCTATAGATAAAGTTCCCAAGGTTAAAGTGCTCATAGCCAAGCCTGGACTCAAGGTCACTTCTCCTGGTGTCTAAATCCCGTGGAGGTTTCTAGTCCTGATCTAGTGACCTGAGGGATTTCTGTCATTCTGGACAGAGTAATGCTTTTAGAAGCAATTTGAGGAAGAGAAAGTGAATGCCAAATATTCTAGTGTATTCCTCACATGGGAGATGGCTGTACCACAAATTTGTTATGCGTCTACAAAGTGCAATCACAGTGGAATTTAGCAGCTGCTCCCCACTGAGCCAGTCCCTCTGCTGCTTCGGGTAAACTTTATTAAAAGTTAGTGAGGATGGACAAATAAATTCGTGCTTATTTAAAATATAAAGGAATAAAATTGGTGTGACCACATGGGAAATATCCTTAGTTATTTTCACCTATTCTTAAATAGGGACAAGGTGTGGAATGCTTTATTGATGTCTTTATAAAGAGATGCCATTTTTGAGGGAAATCAAATTAGATCTAACTTCAGTCTCTTTTCAAAAATATTTCTCTTATTTCTATTAATAAAAAGTGAGCACTTTGAATGCTATCAAATCCAAGAAACAGCTGTCTGTCAAATTTATAGTTTAGGCTCACCTAAAAACAAAACAAAACTCCCAAAATGTCATACCCTCTGCTTGGAAATTCCCTCTCCTGCTCAGATAGTGACTCAGACTCCTGTCTATTATTTAAAACAGTTTATACGTTTCCTCTTCTAATCTCCCAATGTATTAAGCTTCTTTCATTTTTACCTTATCATTGCAATTGGACTTGCTTTAGGGTTTCTCACAAGTATGCCCACCATTGCACTGTGACCCATGGAGGCAAAAACTACGTCTTACTCACAGTGCTTACTGACATCGCCATTGTGGTCTGAACATGATTTTTTTTTTTTTTCCTGTCCTCACTGCTCAGCATGTGGGGTCTTAGTTTCCCAATTAAGGATTGAGCCCATGCCCCCTGCACTGGAACCTCTGAGTCTTAGCCACTGGACCACCAGGGAAGCCCTCTGAGCATCTTTCTCACCTCTCAGTGTTCCGCCTGTGTTGTAGGAGGCTGGGAACCTGTGGACTATGTTTCCCAAACTCCTATTATTTCTGGGTCCTGTTCAGTTCAGTTTCAGTTCAGTTCAGTCGCTCAGTCGTGTCCGACTCTCCGCGACCCCATGAATCACAGCACGCCAGGCCTCCCTGCCCATCACCAACTCCTGGATTTCACTCAAACTCATGTCCACAGAGTCGGTGATGCCATCCAGCCATCTGATTCTCTGTCGTCCCCTTCTCCTCCCGCCGCCAACCTTTCCCATGGGTCCTGTTAGGTTCAGTCAATGAGAGGTACAAAGAGGGAAAATGCTACTCCTTTCTTGGAGCTGCAAAGGTAGTGCCAGGAGCAGCCTGGGATCACTGGGAGCTCCTGGGAGGGCAGGCAGGGTTCTGAACGTGCCCTTAGGCAGTTCCGCTCCAGCCGTGCCTGCCAGGGGGCACAGTGTCCTGGGTAACATTATCATCCTTTGCTTCTCCACCTCAGGAGTGGTGGTGTTCTTCTGCACTTTTGAATAACCTTTCTTTCCGGGCTTCCCAGGTGACACAGTGGTAAAGAATCCACCTGCCTGCCAGTACAGGAGATGCAAGAGATGCGAGTTCAGTCCCTGGGTTGGGAAGATGCCCTGGAGTAGGATGTGGCAACCCACTCCAGTAATCTTGGCTGAAAAATTCGATGCACAGAGGAGCCTGGCAGGCTGCAGTCCATGGGGTCGCAAAGAGTCAGACACGACTGAGTGACTGAGCAGATGCACAACCTTTCCTTCTGTTCTAACAGCTCTTTCAATACCCATATAAGAAAATTCTGTGTTAAACTCTTTTTGTTGAAATTCACAGAACAGTTCTGTTTATTCATATTTGAAACTATTGAAATGTTTACTATAAAATAAGGACTGTAAAAAAAATAATTTGGATGCGAGATGGCCCTTACTAACTACATATGATTCCAGGGCTGCAATTACCAGGTTTTATTTTAAAAGGACACGAAACTCATAAGAGCAAAACAGTCTTTAAAAAATGATTATAAAGTCAGTCTTTAAAAATGATTATAAAGTCAGTCTTTAAAAATGATTATAAAGTCAGATTTAAAATGATTATCTCAGTCATCATTTCTGTTTAACACTAGCAGATACCCCCACCCCCGCCAACTCACTGTGTTAGGTCATTTGTAGGTTAGCTCATTGTTGAGTATAAGATGTTGTCAACATTATATATACCCAGCACATTAAATGCAAATTTATTTCAAATTTCAAAAGACAGTGATTTGAATATCAAAAGATTAAGAAAGGCCCTTGAAAAAATTGACTGAAGAACACAAATATTTTTGCAGAATTCACTTTTGTGTTTATATTGTTGAAGTCAGATAGATGCAAACTGAATGTCAACATTCAGTCACACAGTTTTGTCAGAAATATAATTTAAAAATAAAGAAAAAGAAAACTCAGCATAAGTTAGGTTCTTCAGTGGTTACAAATTCTTCCCATCCCACCACATACATCTCTGTGATGTGAACTACCACCTCCTCCTGTCACTAAAGTAGACTCTTTCTCCAGCCCCTTAAATCTGAACTGGACTTGTGATTCGCTGTGACAAATAGAATGTGTTGGAAATGATATAGTGTGACCTCCAGAGATTAAGCTTCAAGATACCTTGCTGTTTATATCCTCATCCTCTCTGATTGCTGCCCTGAAACCTCCATGTAAGGAAGCCAAGTTACTGTGTGGAGGAGAACTGAAATGCTCCAACTGGCATCCAACCAACACACATGAAAAGAGGCCATCTTGGATTTTCTAGTCCACCAACCACCAGAAGTAGGAGAAATAATAAATCATTATTGTCTTCGGCCACTGCATTTAGGGATGGCTTTTACATAGCAGAGTTTGGCTAAAAATACAACAGTTGCTTCAGTTTTAGATTATTTAATTTAATTAATTAATTTATTTTTGATGGTTAGCATTTGTTTATTTTTTAAATTATTTAAAAAAATTTTAATTTATTTATTTTAATTAGAGGCTAATTACTTTACAATATTGTATTGGTTTTGCCATACGTTGACATGAATCCACCCATCTTGAACCCCCCTTCCACCTCCTTCTCCATATCATCCCTCTGGGTCATCCCAGTGCACCAGCCCCGAGCATCCTGTATCATTTATCAAACCTGGACTGGCGATTCATTTCACATATGATAATATGCATGTTTCAATGCCATTCTCCCAAATCATCCTACCCTCACCCTCTCCGACAGAGTCCAAAAGACTGTTCTACACATCTGTGTCTCTTTTGCTTTAATTAAAATTAAAAGCTTCTGCACAGCAAAGGAAACTATAAGCAAGGTGAAAAGACAGCCTTCAGAATGGGAGAAAATAATAGCAAATGAAGCAACTGACAAAGAATTAATCTCAAAAATATACAAGCAACTCCTGCAGCTCAATTCCAGAAAAATAAATGACCCAGTCAAAAAATGGGCCAAAGAACTAAACAGACATTTCTCCAAAGAAGACATACAGATGGCTAACAAACACATGAAAAGATGCTCAACATCACTGATAATCAGAGAAATGCAAATCAAAACCACAATGAGGTACCATTTCACGCCAGTCAGATGGCTGCTATCCAAAAGTCTTTAAGCAATAAATGCTGGAGAGGGTGTGGAGAGAAGAGAACCCTCTTACACTGTTGGTGGGAATGCAAACTAGTACAGCCACTATGGAGAACAGTGTGGAGATTCCTTAAAAACTGGAAATAGAACTGCCACACGACCCAGCAATCGCACTCCTGGGCATATACACCAAGGAAACCAGAATTGAGAGAGACACATGTACTCCAATGTTCATCACAGCACTGTTTATAATAGCCAGGACATGGAAGCAACCTAGATGTCCATCTGCAGACAAATGGATAAGAAAGCTGTGGCACATATACACAATGGAGTATTACTCAGTCATTGAAAAGAATAATTTGAATCAGTTCTAATGAGGTGGATGAAACTGGAGCCTATTATACAGAGTGAAGTAAGCCAGAAAGAAAAAGACCAATACAGTGCTTTTGAACTGTGGTGTTGGAGAAGACTCTTGAGAGTCCCTTGGACTGCAAGGAGATCCAACCAGTCCATTCTAAAGGAGATCAATCCTGGGTGTTCATTGGAAGGACTGATGCTAAAGCTGAAACTCCAATACTTTGGGCACCTCATGCGACGAGTTGACTCACTGGAAAAGACTCTGATGCTGGGAAAGGTTGGGGGCGGGAGGAGACGGGAACGACAGAGAATGAGATGGCTGGATGGCATCACCGACTCTGTGGACATGAGTTTGAGTGAACTCCGGGAGTTGGTGATGGACAGGGAGGCCTGGCATGCTGTGATTCATGGGGTCGCGGAGAGTCGGACACGACTGAGCGACTGAACTGAACACATATATATGGAATTTAGATTATTTTAATAAATAGCAAAGAGTTGCAATATTTTAACGATTGTTACTTTTTTGAAGACTGTGCCCTTGCCCATATAAAGCAGTAATTTTTTTTAAAATCAATAGTACTTTTTAAGCTAATTTTATATTTTCTTCAAATAGTATCCCATTAGTGAATAAATGTTTGTCATTGTCAGAAATCTCAATTTCTGAAAGAAAGTGAATGTGCAGGTTTTTATGAGTGATCAAAATATTCATCCTATACTGGTTCATATCTTCAAGAGAAAAATGACATTTAATAAGCAGACCAGTGATTTTGACAATACATGATGTAATGAGATGTTTTCAAAGGAATCCATGAGTTTCTTAAATTTCCCTCTATGTTTTAAACAAAATTAGCAGGGTCAATGAGTAAAGGTACAGTGTATTCAAGAATGTACAGCTTTATAATTTGTATAATATGTATTTTGTTCAGTATTGTTGAGGTTGCGTTTCACTTCACTGCAGCAGAAGCAGCGTGTACATTCTGATTTGCTAGTAATATATAAATCTCCCTTTCTTTGGGGGAGAGCCTGTGAGGGTGAAATGTTCTTGAAAATGAATCTAGTGAAGAACTGATGCCTATAAAACCACACACTCAATATTTGATGTTATCAAAATATTGTTAGATACATAACTATACATGTATACATATGTTTATAAGAAACAAAAGTTAAGTAAAAGTAAAACAAAATTAGACAATAATAATCGTAACCTGACAGTGGATCTGTATTCAGTGGCATGTCTGTGGTGCTTCTTGTGCAAGAAAATTTTGACATTCTTAATTCAATCAGGGGGTTCAATGATGTAAAAGAATTTCACAAGGACTTTGTAACTTAAAAAGGCTCACATCAACTGGGAACTTTTTAGCAAATAAAGAGAACATAAATATAATGGATTTGAATAATACAGCTTTTCTTTTAGTCTAAAGTGGACCCTGGGTAGCAAAATCTGAATATACAACAGATAACTACAAGAATTTAAAGTTGTCAAAACTAACATTTTTACCCTTTGGTAAATATCATATCTATGAGATATGTTTTGAAATCTAAGCATGAACATATTAAATCTCTCATTTGGGCTAAACACGTAGTGGCATCAAATACATTTATAATTATTAGCCGTTTTTTGAAAGTTTTTTTAAGAACAGTTTCTTTGGTTTACTTTTCTTTTAATTATTTTATTTTTTATTGAAGGATAATTGATTTACAGAATTTTGCTCTTTTCTTTAAAACTACTTTATTGAGGTATAGAATCATCATACATAAAGCTATATTATATTTAATGTATATAACTTAATACATTTTCTTGGATTTTGTTGCTGTTTAGTCACTCAGTTATGTCTGACTCTTCTGCATTCCCATGGACTGTAGCCTGCTAGGCTCCTCTGCCCATGGGGTTTCCCAGGTAAGAATACTGGAGTGGGGTGCCATTTCCCCTTCCACCAAATCTTCCTGGCTCAGGGACCGAGCCCATGTCTCTACCGCTGGGCCACCTGGGAAGCCTGTTTTTACATTAATAATGATTTGACCATTTTATTAAGCTTTCCTGTGTCATGGGAGCTAGAAAACTTGCCTTAGTCATTTTCAGACAATATCCATGACACTCTTGGAAGGGAGGTATAAGTAATAAGTCTTAGAGAAACTTGGTGACTTGCTCAAATGGGTGAAAGAAGTAGAAATTCGAAAGTCTTGCTCTTGGCCTCATCCCCTCCACTGTTTCATTCGAGTGGGCCACAGTGCTGTTTTAACTGGGATCAATTTTATTTTATTTTTAGGCCATTTTTCTTTTCTTTTCTCATATACAAACTACTTAATCTCTAATTATTTATTTATTTTCTTATATAAATATGTGAACTAGAGTATCACACTAATTTGTATTAGAAGACTATTGTTACAGAGGAATGTTGTCTGTGAGCACTCTTGGTGGTTATTGCAGGTGGCTGAGTTCACTTTTCATCCATGAAATACAGAGACATTTTAACTCTTCTAAGATTTTACAATCCGAAATTTTAATGCACATGATTTCTGTAAATTTTGAAGGAAAATTGCTTTTAAATACCTTTAATGGAAAAATAAGGTACTGAAATACTGGCAAGCTATACAAACTTTACCCAGCCTTTGTAAGCATCTAGAGCAGCACTGTCTAGCGTGGCTTTCTGAGGTATGGAAGGAAATGCCCTATATGTGCATCGTCCAGCATGGCAGCTGCTGTTGAGCACTCGAAATGCAGATGGTGTGGCCCGGCATCAGGCTCTAATAGGAACACAGCTAGTGGGTGCCGTGTTGACCAGCGGGTCAAAATGAAATGGCTTCAAGCATCCATCCCCCTTAAAGGGCTGACTGCCCACACTGTTCAGACAGCATGCAGAGGGTCAGCTAGTCTCTTTAAGAAAACAAGAGAACTCTGTTACTGCACTCTTCCTGTTCCTTGCCTCTGTAGAGACGGCACCATTGCCATGTTTGCAAAAGTAATGACCAGTTTTACTTGCAGGAGATTAACCCCAGCTATCCCCATTCTTCTGTAACAGTGGTTTTTCTGCCTTAGATTTGGAGAACTGCTCCCTGAAGACACTTTACAGCTCATCAGCTGCTGGGCAGAAAACCTGCCGTGCTTTGTGGATCTGAGATCTAGGTGGTGGGTGGATTTGATTTTCCTGGACCTGCTGGAGGACAAAATTGTTTCTGCTTCATTATCCTAAGAAATGGAAACTTTTCAGGAGGCGGTCTAGAGTTCCAAAACATAAATATTGGTGGCTATAAAAAATATTCAAACTTCTCATCTATGGAATTCTTTGTTTTCTATAGTAACTGTGTTCCCTTATGTTTATATCATTTCACCATAAAGATATCACAAATCTAGGCATGACATTTCTGAATGCTATGTATTCCTACTGGGATAAGCTTTTTCTATAAGAGAAGTAAAACTCTGACTGCTGTAGTCACATGGTTTTACCAAGACAAAACTGTACAGAAAGCAAATCCATCTTTGACATGTAATTATCTTTTTCTGCATCCTCTCCTTCCCCCACCACATCTATTCTTTATTCTGTTTTTTTTCCCCTTTTCTGTCTAACCCTCTTGAATTGGTGATCTTTGCCCTCTTCTAAATCATGATTGGTTCCCAGGAAAGGGGCTGAAATTCAGATGAGGATGATCAAAAATAGTCTTACCTTTTTAGTATACTTGAATTTTAAGCACAGTGTTATATCTGTTTAAGAAATTGAGTATTTTGTCTTATGCTAAACATATTTAAAATAATTTGATGCAATCAAGAGTTTACTTCCTAGCTCCTGAAATCTCACCCCAAGTTTGGGTACCTAAAGTTCTTATGTGTAAAGTTAATCCTGATTTATGGTCTTTTAATCTTTCTAAATCAATGAAGACATCTAAATCAGGAAAGAACATATATGGAAAATGCATCAGTGGATACTGGTGTCATGATGCCTTATGATGTTAAATCAGATATGATAAGTCACATTAATGGTATGTACTTTTGACATAGTCACCTGGTGGCTCAGATGGTAAAGAATCTGCCTGGAATGCAGGACACCTGGGTTCAATCCCTGGCTCAGGAAGATACCCTGGAGAAAGGAATGGCTGCTGCTGCTGCTGCTCAGTAGCTTCAGTCATGTCTGACTCTGTATGACCCCATAGACGGCAGCCCACCAGGCTCCCCCGTCCCTGGGATTCTTCAGGCAAGAACAGTGGAGTGGGTTGCCATGTCCTTCTCCAATGCATGAAAGTGAAAAGTGAAAGTGAAGTTGCTCAGTCATGTCCAACTCTTCGCGACCCCAGGGACAGCAGCCCACCAGGCTCCTCCATCCATGGGATTTTTCAGGCAAGAGTACTGGAGTGGCTTGCCATCACCTTCTCCGAAGGAATAGCTACTCACTACAATATTCTTGGAGAAGGAAATGGCAACCCACTCCGATATTCTTACCTGAAGAGGTCCATGGACAGAGGAGCCTGGTGGGCTACAGTCCATGGGGCTGCAAGAAGTTAAATACAACTGAGAGACTTTCACTCACTCACTTTTGATATAGTGTAATAGGAATGGCAAGTGAGCCTTAGGAAGCATCACTACGAACAAAGCTAGTGGAGGTGATGGAATTCCAGTTAAGCTATTTCAAATCCTGAAAGATGATGCTATGAAAGTGCTGCACTCAATATGCCAGCAAATTTGGAAAACTCAGCAGTGGCCACAGCACTATAAAATGTCAGTTTTCATTCCAATCCCAAAGAAAGTCAATGCCAAAGAATGCTCAAACTACCGCACAATTGCACTCATCTCACACGCTAGCAAAGTAATGCTCAAAATTCTCCAAGCTTGGCCTCAACAGTATGTCAACCAAGAACTTTCAGGTGTTCAAGCTGGATTTAGAAAAGGCAGAAGAACCAGAGAACAAATTGCCAACATCCGCTGGATCATGGAAAAAGCAAGAGAGTTCCAGAAAAACATCTATTTCTGCTTTATTGACTATGCCAAAGCCTTTGACCGTGTGGATTACAACTGTGGAAAATTCTTAAAGAGATGGGAATGCCAGACCACCTGACCTGCCTCCTGAGAAATCTGTATTCAGGTCACAAAGAAACAGTTAGAACTGGACATGGTATAACGGACTGGTTCCAAATTAGGAAAGGAGTTTGTCAAGGCTGTATATTTTCACCCCGCTTATTTAACTTATATGCAGAGTACATCATGTGAAATGCTGGGCTAGATGAGGCACAGCTGGAATCAAGATTGCTGGGAGAAATATCAGTAACCTCAGATATCAGATATGCAGATGACACCACCCTTATGGCAGAAAGTGAAGAGAAACTGAAGAGCCTCTTGGTGAAAGTGAAAGAGGAGAGTGAAAAAGTTGGCTTAAAGCTCAACACTTAAAAAATGAAGATCATGGCATCTGGTCCCATTACTTCATGGCAAATAGATGGGGAAACAATGGAAATAGTGACAGACTTTACTTCCCTGGGCTCCAAAATCACTGCAGATGGTAACAACAGCAATGAAATTAAAACATGCTTGCTCCTTGGAAGAAAAGCTATGACCAACCTAGACAGCATATTAAAAAGCAGAGACATTACTTTGCCAACAAATGTCCAGCTAGTCAAAGCTATGGTTTGTCCAGTAGTCATGTATGGATGTGAGAGTTAGACCATAAAGAAGGCTGAGTGCTGAAGAATTGATGTTTTTGAACTGTGGTGTTGGAGAAGATTCTTGAGAGTCCCTTGGACTGCAAGGAGATCCAACTAGTCAATCCTTAAGGAGATCAGTCCTGAATATTCATTGGAAGTGCTGATGTTGAAGCTGAAACTCCAATACTTTGGCCACCTGATGCGAAGAACTGACTCGTTAGAAAAGACCCTGATACTGGGGAAGATTGAAGGCAGGAGGAGAAGGGGACAACAGGGGATAAGATGGTTGGATGGCATCACCGACTCGATGGACATGAGTTTAAGTAAGCTCTGGGAGTTGGTGATGGACAGGGAGGCCTGGAATGCTACAGCCATGGGGTCGCAGAGTCGGACACAATTGTGACTGAACTGACTGAATGGGAATGGCACTTTACCTCCGCAGTCTTCCCTTTGCCATCATTCCAGTTTAATCATGAGAAAAGACAAATTCCAATACAAGACATTGTACAGAATAACTGACCAGTATGCCTCAAAACTGCTAAAATAATAAAAAAGAAGGAAAGCTTGATAAAGAGAGCCAAAAGTGTTCTGTGTGTGAAGTCACTCTGTCGTGTCCGACTCTTTGTGACCCCATGGACTGTAGCCCACCAGGCTCCTCTGTCCATGGAATTTTTTAGGCAAGAGTACTGGAGTGGGTTGCCATTTCTTTCTCCAGGGGAATCTTCCCAACCCAGGGATTGAACCTGGGTCTCCCGCATTGCAGGCAGATGCTTTACCATCTGATACCTCCAAAAGTATCCTAAGGAGGCACAAATACTAAATGTAATGTAGTGTCCCTGATGGGATCCTAGAATACGTGAAGTACATTAGGAAACACAAAGGGGGGTCTGAGTAGGATATGACCTTTTAGCTAATGATAATATACTAGTGTTGACTCATTAGTCATAACAAATGTACCAAACTAATATAAGATATCAATAATAGAAAAACTATGTTTGTGTATGGGGGGGTGTAAATGGGAGCTTTCTGTTCTTTGTAATTTCTCTATAAATCTAAAAGTTTTAAAATTAAAATTCATTTTTATTACAATAATGTTACAATAAATTTATATATTTAAGAAATATTTAAAATTTAAAAAAATTTAAAACTGACTTTCAAAAGTCATCCATGACATCATGCTCACTGTACTATATTTTAATCACAATGATATCTGAAAATCCTAAATGCTTTGTTTTGAAAACTGTTATACTTCATACTTTAAATCTTATTGCATTATGCAAACTATGTAAAGAGATGCAAAAGTATAATTTCTGAGGAGAGTATCCAGTGTTGCCTATAGTTTTTACCTTTACTTGCAAAGTGTCTTTATTATGTAAGGGTTGTATCAGGTGAGATATTAATAGGAGAAATCCACTGCTAGAGCTCTGGGTATTTGCAGAGTTGCAAAACTCAGTGTGTGTATTATTATCAAAGCCATCACTTAAGCTATTTGTAACACACTGATTAAAGGAGAAAACAAAACAGTAATAGGGCAGTAGAAAGATCACTTGTGAAAAGTGCATTTAAGTTATACAATGTTGATCCCCTTAACTGAAAATATAATACAAAATAAATGTAAATATCATTCATAAAATATTAACTCAATGAAGTTTCAATCCTAACGATGACAACAATGAATATTTTTTTTATGTTGACTGTTGTGGCAAAGAAACATTGGTTATAGTCAGTATAAATATATTTGGAAGGGGTTTTTGGCAATAACCTTCTTGCCTCATAAACAGGTTTCTCAGACCAATATCTATGTGTGTGAGGTCCCCCACACCAACAAGCAATTCTCAGACACCAGCGGCATCCAGAGATGGCATCAGGTTCCTCAGGTTGAGGGTTCAGTCCTACAAGACCGTCACCGTGTCCCCACTTCAACTTCAGTCACGAGTCCAGGTTGTTACCAGTGCTTCTGACTGACCAGCTATAAATCAGAGCTTTCCAGGACCCCCTCCTTGGGTTCAATTAATTTGCTTGAGTGGTTCCCAGAGCTCAGAAATACTTGACTTACTAGGTCAACGGATTATTATAACAGGATTTAACTGAGGAACAATCAGATGAGAGAGATACTCAGAGCAAGGCTGGGGGCGGGGCGTGGAGCGGCCATGCCCCTGCCGGGAGCACTGCCATCCGTCAGCTCGCCACGTGTTCGCCAACCTGGGCGCTCTCAGACAGCTGTCCTTCTGGGGGTTTATGGACGCTTTGATTACGTAGACATGCTTGATTCAAACTCCAGTCCCCATCCTTAGAAGTCACCTCATTCACATATCACAAGACATCTTTAAAACTGTCAACACAGGGATTCTAGGAGTTTGGGGAGCTCTTGAGCCAGGAACCAAGGAAGACGACCAAACGAATAGAAGAAAAATACATTTGGTCATTCAGATGACCAAAACACATTTCTCATGAATCACAAAAAGAATCAATTTTGAGCAGTCATCAACAAAACTGCAGAACAGGAAGCCCAGCCTTGCCTCCCCGCAGGGAGACACCCACAACCAACTGCCTTTGTAAGAAATCCAAAAACCAGGTAAGAGGTTCAGGCACCAGATAACACAGTCCACATGAGTAAGGGAAACGAGGGACTTGCATTTTAATCTCTTCCCACCCTTTCGCTGCGACTGTGTTCCTCCATGGCCTGATGATCCTTTTCTCAATTTGAAGAGCTCCAGGAGCCTCCGTGCGCACTGTGGTGGGACACACAGGTCTCTGGCGAGTTGCACCAAAAGGAAATCGAAAGCCTGACTTTACAAATTCTAACATATTTAGTTTGATTTATAATGCTTTCCCAGGCAGGGTCTGGCCCATAATATGCATATGCCAAACCTGAAGCACCAGCAGTTGTTTTTATCTTAATCAGTGGAAAATATAACCACAAATGTATACACAGGGAGAAATGATTTGTGACGTCTGAATCAGCAGTACAGTAATGTGCGAAATTAGGTCTCTACGCTTTTCTGATTTTTTCCCATTCAGACTCATTGGCTTTTTTTTTTTTTTCCTCCTGACATTAAGCACCACTCTGGAAGGGATGGAGGAAAAAAAAAAAAGCACAAATCAGTAGGTCTTGATGAACAGCCCTTTTCTGCCACCAATGAGTCATGTCCCTCTAGCAAGTCATAATCCTCTCCTCATCAGATTTATCATCTGTGCAAAGAGAGCTGTAATAATATAGTGATTACAGGAACAATATTGATTGTCTGACTCTCAGGGGCTTTTACTTCAGGAGCACTGTCTCAGCCATGAGGTTGATGCTCTACTTATCCTTGGCTCACAGATGAGGAGACTGAGAATGAGGAACGGTACACAGCTTGCTCAAGGGCAGGCTTGAAGCTGGGCTACCAAACTCCAGCACTGCTCAGACCACTACTCTGAACTGTCAGCGTGCAGATAGCTAAGGCCACTGAGTGCTAACGGACCCACCACGTGCTGGGCACTCAGTGGGGGTTGTCACAAATTATATCAGGATGACTCTGTGCCATTATTCTGTCTTTTTTAAAAAAGGAAGTCGAAGAGGGATCAGAACCACAGTCAAAGCTGAATTCATATATGGGCTTCTTGGTTTATAATGTCTAAACTCTCTCCACTGCATCATGTGGTCAGTGTGGCTCTCTCCCCTCTGAGGCCATCAGGCAGGGTCTGGTGGTGCAGTGGCTTAAAACGCCTGAGTGTTTTATTCAGTGCTAGCCTCCAAGTCATTCTATTACCATAGCCCATTGATATGGAAAAATCCATCTTTAATGGCTGCTATGAAAATTTACACTTTGTCCTAAAGAAGTTATTATTACCAGGAAATGTCCAGTTATTTTTAATGTTTGATATGTGTAGTGATCCTTTTAAAATGTATCCTCTAATTTATTTTATGGGAACAATTAAGTATAAAGTTTTAGTAGGAAGACAACTTTTCTCTTCTAGAGAGTCTGAGACACATTCCCCTGTGTGGAGTCATTGAAGGAAATAATTTTAGAGCTTTGTGGACCAGAATGCTGAGCCTACTGTCTGTGGCACTTTGGACAGACTGCTGAACTTCACTGAGGCTCAGTCTGTTTGTCTGTTAAATGGGCACAATGATATTTCCCTCGAAGATTGCTATAATACTTTAATTAGATAATAAGAGGCATAATGTTCAATAGTATTTAATCCCTTTGATAATTACTTACAGAAATCATCCATTTGTATCTGCTTTGGCTTAACATGCTATGTTTGAAAATAACAAAACCAGGGATATTGGTCTAGAAATACAGAGTAAACTTAAACAACGACCTTTCTTTTCCATTGCTGTCTTTTTTTTTTAACAGACCTCAGGTTTTCACTGGCACTGGCAGAGTTCAGGAAGGAGCTATACTCTTATGTGAGGGGCAGCAAGTCCTCGAATGAGAGCAGTAAAACTGGGGTCAGAAAAACAAAATCCAGTCCTCGATGCGTCTCTTACTAACTCTATGATCTCCTCAGATCATTTAAATTCCTGTTCTTGTTTTCTCATCTGCAAAATAGAAACATTAAAAATACCTGTTCTGCTTTGTTTGCAGGCAAGAGCTATCTCTTATGGTTATACCGGAGATGACTGCTCCCATGTCCCCCTTAATTTGGTTCATTTCATAGCAAGGTTGCTGCTGCTGAGTGCTTGTGTTTCTTCTTATCTGTTACCACCAAGAAGTGCTTGAGAACCTCAGGATTCCCATTCTGATAAAATTTAGCACATTCTAAGTTAAATATTTTAACATTTATTTTAAAGAGATTATTTATCCTTCTATGACCCATGCAATACACTTATTATGTGATATTAACTTCATTATTTAAATATTTTAATCTTCTGTTCAAGAACTGACAGTATCCGTGGATCAGCCATTAGAAGAATAATTTTTCTGTAGTTGGTGATCTTCTGAACTCAGCTTAACTCCTCTGTCCTCTAGACCATTTGAAAACATCTTTATATTGTTTAGGAGGTTTGGTATAAGTGTGTTGTGTGTGTGTGTGTTCGGGGGGGCGGTTCCTTTTCTTCAGTATCTCCTCATTTTTATTTTGGGGCCTTTTGGGAATTGTTACTAAAGAATTTGATTGTAGCTTGCCACTGTGTATTCATAGCCTGATGCATTCATCAAAGTAGATCTAGCCAAAGCATTCAGTTTGTGGATTTGTACTCCTGATGCACTAAAATAAGAAATGTTAATTTCTTGTAGACTATTACTAGATGATTTTAAATATGTGCCAAACAGGAATGCCTGTTTCCTTGTGAGGCAATTCCATAATAAAAATGCTGGCACCATAGCTGAAGAGGAGAATTTTATATAAACAGAGGAAAAACAACAGCAAGTATTTTCCCCAAGGACAGTTTTAGCTACAATTTAGCAATGCTGCTTAGTTACTGCTGTCTCATTTTATGCTTTTGTTTTGAAACAAAGCGCAATTTTACCTGGATGCACTCCCGGATAATCAGGAATTAGCTCAGTACGTTTGACTGGCTTTGCTGAAGGCGAGACCTCCAGAAAATCAGGAGGCTCCACCGCCTCGCCCCGCCCCCCACTGACATCTCTAGAGGGGAGAAAAGGGTTAAGGATTATTGAAGAATAGAAGAGACGGGGAGGGAGCCCCGAGGAGGCCCGGGAGCAGCAGGCCGCGCCTCCAGGTCCAGCTTTCATCAGCGGCGCAGCGCGCAGGGGAGCTCCGGGCGCCGCTGCGAGTTCGGAGGAGGGACTCGGCTGCCAATTTCTGGGACCACGGCTGCGAGGGGTGGGCGTGGCCTCGGCAGTGTGGATGCTTGTTAGAAAAGATGCTGGGAGCTTTTCAGTGAGCAGTCAGGGCTGTGGTGTGCGGGTTTGTGTGTGTGTGTGTGTGTGTGTGTGTGTGAGTGAGAGAGAGGGGTGCTGTTCAGAGAGCGAGAGAAGGAGGGAGACTGAGCGACCCAGAGGTGCTGAAGACCCAGACAGAGCTGGGCGAGGGACTGAGAACAGCGCTGGAGCAGGCGGAGAGCCACTCAAGATCTTTTGGGGGAGCCCAGTAAATGTGAACATGGGGTCTGTCACCGGAGCTGTCCTCAAGACGCTACTTCTGCTGTCTGCTCCACATTGGAACAGGGTTTTAGCTGGGAATTCCTGTAAGTATACATACATGATTTAAAACTTGCAGGGAGCCTCTCTACAAAACTTTAATTCTGTTCTTTTTTTATGATTATTATTTGCAACTTGGACTGCTGCAAAGCGTATTGCTATAAAGGAAGTATCATTTAAAAAATCTTCCGAATATGACTGGGTTTACACATGTCATTCCTCTGGGTCCGGTCAGAATATGCCGAGTATCATTTCTCGTTTTTTTTTTTTTTTTGTTTGTTTGTGAACAGAATCTTATCCTCTGGTATTTGTGTATTCTTTGAGAAAGCTCAAGTTCTAGTAAAGCTTTAAATTAGCATCTGAACCAAGGAAGAGCCAGTGAATATTTCTTTCTTCATTTCTGCCCATTTTTAGGTTTACTGAATTTTATTGGAATTATGTGTAGCAGGAAAACGGCTGGCAGACTTTACATGATGCTGCATTAGCTTAGATTTCTGAAGTTTGCAATTTGGCAGTCCAACAGCCAGCTGCGTCTTTAAAATGATGCCAGGATAATAACTGAAATGTGCTGCAGAGTTCAGGGGCAGGATCGGTGGAGGGGAGCCTTAATTCTTGGAGCTGTGTCCTCAGTGCTACAGAATGAGACTTCAGCCTTGCTGAAAGGGAGCGCCTGACACCAGCATTTTGCTTAAAGAAAATACATTCAGGTGATTTTTCAGAGGTAGTATCCTTGAATTTTTACCTTCATAAATTTGTGATTGAATATTCTGATTCTGAGTTAATGGTATGAGGGAGGATTTATTTAAGACCTTATTTCTAATGTAAGTATCATCCAAAATCATTTGGCAGAGATCTCTCCATCCAGTTTTTATTAGAGAGAAGAAAAGTTTTAAAAGTTATATTTGGCCTAAAATCTCTAAATGGGAGAATTTCCTCCGTCTTGATGAATGATCAACAAGCTCAGCAAATACTACTTTTTGTTTCTTGTACTTCAGAGGAAAAGCTTATCTGCTGGTAAGGCCAGTTTGTGTTGCTATTGTTCAACTAGCTTTAGGTTTGGGGACACAAATAAGCTAGTAACCAGACGTTTGCTTGGGCACATCCCTTGAGTGCACTGAAGCACTCTGATGTGGGAAGAACATTAGAAATGACCTTCCTGGCACAAGTCAAATGCTCATTTACATGGAATGGCCACTGTGATTTTGTGCTTCCATTCGCTATTAACTCATTTAATGGTGTGGGGCATCTATCACTTTGAAGGAAGAGAGCTTCCCTTGGGTGCTGCGCTGTGTTTCAGTCTCTGTTTTCATTTGTGGGTGTAAGAATGCTATGAGTCAATAAAATGTGCGTGTTTTCACCTAGTCAAAATCTTGGGGTGCTGTAAAAGTAGCATTTGCAACAAACAAATAATAACACAGACCCACTTGCACACTCACAGAAAAAGTTTTGTAGAAAAGGCATAAGTAATACATCGTCCAACTCCTGAAGTTCAGTAAGAAAGGAAGCACTAGAGGTCACTCTTACAATGGAAAGCACATCATTTGAAGCGTCCTTCCCTTAAGAAAAGCAGAGCTGAAGTCTGGCCTAGAGGCAGTCTTGTCTTTCCAATACACTGCCTGTTTGAGTTTATAATCAATTAATGTAACTGATTGGGCTACTTGTTTGCATTTGTTTGCTTTCTTGAAGTCCAATAAAAGGCAGATTGACATCCAGTAGCTTTCTTTGTAATGTATCTTCTTCAAAGGAAAGATGAGCTGCTGAGAAGATCTGAGGAGAGCAGAATGTTTGTGGGTACCTACCTCTGGTTGGGCTTATTTTTCAGGAAGTCGTTTAATGCTCTTTTACACATTTGATAAAATTAAAGAACCTATAGGTTCTTAAATACTTAGGGACATTTAAATATTAAAGTTGGAATTCTTGGTTACCAGTATATTTTGAGAGTTGGCTGTTCTTGAAGTGTCATAAATACAGTTAAAATAACTTCAGATAATTAAAGTTGCAGTTAGCAATTTCTTGTTACTATCACATTTATAATACAATTTGTTGCAGTAGCAAAATTCATTTCCCAATTTCATTTGATATTTTGGTGTGTGAAGGAAGCAAGGTCTACATATTAGCAAGTCATGGTGCTTCATATGTTGTATCTTTTTGGAGGAACAAGTCTATATGTTTACCAGAAAGGTTGAAATTCAGTGTATGGACAGGTGACCATCAACCAGCATGCCAGCATGAGTATTTTTTAAGTATTATAACTCCAATAATTCTTTTGGACAAGACTTATATATTGAAACATGAATCAACCTTGAACACCAATATTAAAGTCAGGGAGAGCTGAATGGAAATAAAGAAAATTAAAGATCAGTCTCTCAGGTGAATATACAGACATTGAACAGCTGATTCCCCAGTAAGCAAGTCTGCCGTCCCTCGCATCGGCCCAAGACTGCCTAAGGTTGCCAGTGTGAACGTTTGCGCAGGGCAGCACTCTCTCCACCAGGGACAGCTCAGGGATGAGGCGTCTTTAATTTGAGTGTTAGTTGTAACAGGGTGACTTTACATTAGAATTCTGTGCGAACACTCACACAGATGTTCATGTCCATGTGTATGTATGTGTGTGTGTTTGTGTGTGTGTGTTTATATAAAGATGCAGAGACCACTGGGCCCACGTGCTTCTCCATCTTCGGTGGCTTGCTACTCCTCTTCTAACTAAAGATGAAGTATGTTGAACCGACCACCTTCTTTGCCTACTGGCACCATCCTTGACGTTTCAGAAGTGTTGAACCAGCCCCAGGTCTTTCCTCCTTTGTTCTGGTCAAGGTGTTTGTTATTGTATTGAAGGGCTCCTTCCATGAAAGTTGAGACAGACTCTTCTAGAAGGGCTTGCGCTTTAAGTTGCACAGGCTGTTACCGGTTTCCTCACTTGCTCCTAAGACACAATCACTGAGAAGGGAGTCATCTGTTTTTAAATTGCTCTCATGAACCCAGTTTTCTTCTGAGCATTAAGACATTGTTAAGGGAGGGGTTGATGTGGTAGAAGAACAGGTGTTAGTTGTAAGGCAAGTTAAGAGTTCTGCTTTTTACTCCTGCACATCATGTGATAGAAGCTCTCTGGCTTCAGATACACTGAGAATTTTAATGCTTACCAAGAAGCTTATGAATGACATAATTAGAGGTTAAGTTCTTGCTGTGTTCTTTCTTTTCGCTGTTTGGAATAAAGGCTGTATCTGATATCTACCCTGAAAAAAGCACTAAAGAGTATGTTAAAATTAACAATAGATGAAGATAATGACTTAAGTAGATGATCACTCTTGGGGGCTCTGGGATATCACCTAATTGCTACTGGTCAGATTCTCAAATTGCTCAAATTCAGTCTGGTACTTTTTTCTAGAAACTTCCTTCTTTTCCTCCGAATACAACAACAGTAAAGTATTGATAAAATAGAATTATATGATGCAATACATAAATAGCTGGCCTCAGGATATAAAGGTGAGCCTGAACTTCGACTCACTTTTCTAACAGCAGTACTATATTTGTTTTCATCAATTTGGTGCATTCCCCCTCCCTGACTGTATGCATCCCAAATCATTTCTGAGTAGAGCAGCCTCCAGCTGTGGAGATAATACAGCTCATAGCCAATAGGATCGAACACATGACTTCCATATGATACCTAGTGCTTACCCTAAGTGTTTACAAAGCATTTTCATGTCTTCTGCGACTCTGTGGACATGAATTTGAGTGAACTCCGGGAGTTGGTGATGGACAGGGAGGCCTGGCGTGCTGTGATTCATGGGGTCGCAAAGAGTTGGACACGACTGAGCGACTGAACTGAACTGAACTGAAAATTAATTTCAGAATCTATATCATATATAAACAATTCTTTATGGAAGCCAATCTCTGTATCAAGACTGAATTAATTTACCTTGAAAACAATAGGACTATAAAATATCCCTTGTAAGATAATGTAATATTTAGTTCAGAGGTTGGTAAAATACAGTCCATGGGCCAAGTCTTGCCCACTGCCTGTTTTGTGTCATATTCTGTGAATTAAGAGTGGGTTTTTACATTTTTAAATATTTGAAAAAAAATTAACTGAAGGATTATTTGTGGCATAAGAGAGTCATATTAAATTCAAATTTTAGTTGTTCATTCTTCTCATTAATAGACCTGTATGGCAAAACTTTATACTTAATTATTCTTATATTTAAAATTTTATCAATAAAATAATTTTAAAATTGATTCCCCTCTTGTCATACAAGAACCTGCATAATATTATCTATTCTCTAGCTCTTTATAGAAAAAGTTCATTGACCTTTGATTTAAAGAATACACAATACAGTATAATGATGTGACCTGGATAGTGGATAAATTACATACTGCTATGATAAAACTAAAAATTTAGTATTAATTATTTAGCATACAAATACATTCCTGAAGATTTAAAGTGTGGAATGTAATGATACAGTTGCCAGGAGCTATAACAGAAAAGGGCTTCCCTGGTGACTCAGACAGTAAAGAATCTGCCTGCAGTGCGGGAGCCCTGGGTTCGATCCCTGGGTTGGGAAGATCCCCTGAAGGAGGGCATGGCAACCCACTCCAGAATTCTTGCCTGGAGAATCCCATGGACCGAGGAGCCTGGCGGGCTGTAGTCCATGAGGTCACAGAGTTGGCACGATTGAGCAACTCAGCACACACATAACAGAAAAGGCCTTCATTAGCATCTTCTTGACATATATCTTTTTAAATACTTTATTTTTCAGAAATCTTGTTATTTCCATGGGTATGAATTACTTATAACTATTTGCAAAGTTTCAGCAGTTTTGGCTGCTAAAGAGTCACTTTCAATCCCAAGTAATCCCTTAGTATAAGAAGCTCAATAAAGTGTATAAGTAATTGCATCTTAGATATTTTGAATGAAAATTCTATTGTTATTTGATATTTTCATGAGTATAAAATATTCCACTCCATAATTATCAGGAACTTGCATTTGAAATCACTGATTGTATGAAGTAAATTATCTTAAGGGAAGAGTGCTCTTGTCCTTATGACTTTTACAGTAGCTTCCTAAAAATTCTGAAATTGGCAAACTTTCTATAATAAATTGAAAAGTAGAGTTTCATTTAAGCACTGCCCACTGAGAATTTATAATAATTAAGCAGGTGCCTTTCACCTACTCATGCCAAGATAATTAATTTTTATATGAATGCCTCATCTATTTGGAATTGTATTTAATTTTCCTTTCCAAATACTGATGAGTGGCCTCATTTTATTTACCTTATACTGTTTACTATGGTGTTTTTTAGAAGTTTGAGTTAAAAAATAATCGAGTATTGTATTTTAAAAATTATTTTCCTTGAAATTTCATTGTAGCATTTTCCCCAAAATAAATGGTTATATGTTAATTTATTTTTCATAAAACTGTTTATAATGGTCCAGTGCTAGTGAAGATCTCTGTCTTACCAAAAGACTGATTTCCAGATCATGTCAGCCTAGGACAGTCTCATAGAACTTCCTTAATGGGACTTACTCTGGACATTGACAAGAGTGATGAATGGATTCATGACTCTTCATGGTAAATAGATAAAAAAGGATAATGACAGTTGTATTATATAATTCTGAACTTTTTTACAGTAGAATATCAGTCTTGCTTTGCAAACACCTCTTTTTCACAATTTGATACTACACTTAGAATCCGAATCCCTTTTACCTTAGATAAGTCATGTTAGGGCCTTGATGTTGTCAACTTATGAATCATATGACTGATTAGTCAGGTTACTTAAGAAGTCCTTCTCTGTCCTTTAAAAAAATCTCTTCCTTCCCTCCATTGTGACTTTTAAGTTTCCATAATGACCTCACTCCTGAAAACAGTACGAAAAATAATAAGAAAATTATCCAGCATTGTTACTTAAATCTCAGATATGGATATTCAGATTGGTAGGTGAATGTTTCTGGTGAAATATTAATATTAAAGAATGCAGATTTGGAATTTTTCAGCGGCCTGGTGTTTCCATTCTTGCTTTTAGCTTAATTATTTTCATTTTTATTAATTCAGAAATCTTGGCCTCAGTAACATTTCATATTTTTCTAGAATTATTGCAGTTTTTCAAGTTAACTAGTATGATAAGAAGGATGAACCTGTCATAGAATATATGCTTAAAATAGGGGAGGTTTCATGGATTAACCATAATCATGAGGTGAACTGAGCTGTGTTCTTGGTGATGGAGGGCTGAATCCTCATAGAATATTTGGATCATTGTTTTAATGGGTATTTCAGTTGGGAAGTTTCAGAAATACTCTTTAACAAACAGATCTTTAAAAGCATGTCTTGAATTGTAGCATCAAATGCTAAGGTCAGTTTGATTTTGGACCCTTTAAAAAGAAGAATCTCAGAAAGAGAAATAAATGCCCCAAAATAAATGCAAACAAAAGATTATGGAGCTTTAGAAGGATGAAAAGTCCTTAAAATCATCAAAAAGCCTCAATGAACTGAATCTACTTAAATCAATAAATCACCCACAATATTAATATCATAATTTGAAGTCTTTGAGGTTTTTTTTTTGAAAGTTCAAAATTTCTGAGAAATAATAGGTAGTTTACCCATAAGGCTAAGTTACAATAAATGCATTTCTAAATAACCAAGATGTCATTGACTGGATTATCTTTTTAGTTACTTTTGGAGGGAAACTGATGTCTGAGATTTCAAATTTAAATTTCTTCAGTGAGTTCTAAGGCTGTTGTCTGGTTGTGTGCTTCAATTAGACATGTATTACATATCCATGTGTTTATTTATTTGACTTCTAGAACTGTCATTCGCTGTTTACTATCTGAGAATTTACACCTTCCACAATGTTGATCACTCTGGGACCTCGGTGGCTCTGTGTTGGTAAACACCATTATCAGATATACTACTGCACAAGTAGAGATATTTTTGCTTGCCAGTTGACTTTGAAAGGATAAAGTTTTTGCTGGACTGTCTTTCACATACATGGTACCAGGAACTACAGTTATTACTTAATGGTAAAGAATTCACATGCAAAATGTGTTACAAATTGTCATTACTTCAGTTCTGAGTTAAGTTGGCATTTGGAAGAGGAAGAGTATGTGCTTCATTTTTTTTTCTCCCAGTGCATTTTTGTCATGGTTCACGGAAAAGTGTATTCTGGTCATAAAATCAGAGAAATAGCACAACAGGAGGTAAAAATGAGCCTGTTTATGTTACAGTTAATGAGTCATTCCAATGTAATAATTGGAAAAGTGAGTGAAGCCTGAAAACATTTGACATTTTAAGTAGTTTAAAATTAGTAACTATAAAATTTTTTATGCCATAAGTATTTAATAGAGCAGTGAAGAAATTTACCTGTAAGATTTCTAAATCACAAAGGAAAAAAGGGTGTAATATCTATCAGTTGGCCTGCAGCTCTAATTACTTTTTTTATTAAGTACCTCTTATTACTCGGCAGTGCTCTAGATTAAGATGTTATATGCTTCTGAATTATAAAAGACGTATTTGTTTCTGTAACCAGTATTTTTTCTCCCTCACTGGCAACTATGGTACTTACAAATGAGGCCACAGGTTGATATTAGTCTAAAAACAGCATGTGAATATATAAATTCAACTGCTTTCCTAAATTACATTTACTGTATAGTTTTAAGACAAACTACAACCTGTAATTTCATTTACTTCAGACTTAACTCTGAAGTTATAATGTATAGAGATATTTTTTGAATGTCCATTCAGGGGCATGGATAAACTCTCCTAGGAATTGGTTGCAGGCCTTGCGGTTAGTAGATGGTTGGATGACAATGAGCAGTCCACAGCTAAGAGCCCCACATCTTCCTGTTAATGTGAACCAGTTACCTTTGTGTTTCAGAACCCAAGGAGAGATTTTTGAGAAAATTTGGGAAAGTTCAGCTTATCTCTGGACTAATAGCTTCGTTCTAAAAGATCAAATATGTATTTTTAATTTTTAAAATATTCTATTTCTTTATTCTTTTGGCTATTGTGGGTCTTGGTTGCTACCTGGGATTTTTCTCTAGTTGCAGCCACTCCCTAGCCGCGGTGCGCAGGCTTGTTGCGGAGGGTGGGCTCTCGAGCACAGGCTCAGCAGCTGTGGTACAAGGGCTTAGTTGCTCCCCCGGCGTGTGGGTTCTTCCCAGGCCAGGGGTCATACCTGTCTCCCCTGCATTGGCAAGTGGATTCTTTACCACTGAGCTACCAGAGAAACCCTGATTATGTATTTAGATCTTTAAGACTAGTGTTTGATTTTGAAAGATAGTGATATGTGTTTGTCTTTTAAGATACGTTCATCAGTAGATAAACAGAAGGAAGGAACTAAATCCAAAATGGTCTGTGAGAGAAATGAATTGCTGAGATGAAACTCTGTGTGTATGTGTGTGCTTGTGTGTTCACACCGATGTTGGAAGATATTGTGGGTGGGGATTGGGAAACAGGCCATGTTGACAAAGAAATGGAAAACATTCCCTAGGTGGCATATTTTCAATTAAGTATTGTTGGGACATATAATAAGATTTTTATTTTATTGCTGCCACACAGAATAGTCTCCCGTATAGTTTAAAAACAGTATGTGGGATTAAAAAAATAGTAAGAGGCCTTTTTGCATCTGATTTAAACTCACCCCAAGCAGAGGGACAGTGTTGTCCTTCTGTGACCCCAAAGTGCTTTCTTTTCTAGGAAATGCCATGAAGACCTTAACATCTCCAATACTTAACTTCCAGTCAGTCTCAGGGTGCAGTTTTTATGAATATGGCAATGAAGGCAGAAAATGGCAGGAGAGATTTTGACTTAAAAATCACTAGATAAATTGAAACAAAATTTAACTCTTAAAGACAATGTGGTAAAGGGATGGGGCATTCTAAACAAACTTTGTGTTTTTCACATCATTCACCTTTATCTCTCAATTTTGGCTGACTTTAAACAAAAAGAATCTATCTCCAAGGCAGAAAGCTACATGAATGCTTAGTGATCCTCATAATTAAGGATTTATAATACATATTTACATTTGCCATGTTTTAGATGTTTAGGACTTAATTAAAAGAGCATTGCTAAAATAAAAGCAATTCTATCTAAAGTGGTCGTGAGGGAATTGTGTGCAAGGTTATAAAGCTGCTCAATTAGGCTCTTTTGTTTCATTGTGTGTATGATGTTTGAACTGTTGTACTTAAACATGGAGTCTGTATTATAATCCTCTTAAGGAAACATCATGCACCTCTAAAATGTCATAATACAGCTTCTTAAGTATCATAGGACGTGTGTGTGCTAAGTCGCTTTAGTCGTGTCCAGCTCTTTGCAACCCTTTGGACAGTAGCCTGCCACGCTCCTCTGTCCATGGGCTTCTCCAAACCGGAACACTAGAGTGGGTTCCCATGTCCTCCTCCAGGGGCTTTTCCTGGCCCAGGGGTCAAACCCACATCTTTTGTTTCCTTCATTGGCAGACGGGTTCTTTACCAAGAGTGCCACAGTGTAGTCCTTCCTAAAGCACACAAAAAGAGAGAAAGTTTGGAGAAAGCCCTAAGATAGATTTAAGAAAGCAAAGAGCAAACACTGTAGATAAATTCTGTTTTCTTAACTTCACAGCAACCTTAGGATCAAATCACAAAGTGGAATGTGATAAAATAAAATAGTTCATAGTCAAATGTCCACTAAAGAAATGGAAAAAGGAAGCTACCAAAAATATGATGTAGAATTTTGGGTACTAGGAATAAAGTTATGATCGCAATAATTTGCTATGCTTGATGCATAAAACTGAGTCATCTGCTGGTGTGGCCTTGTAAACTATCATGTTCATGTCTTAGAAACCTTGCCTTCTCTTTCTGTCTCTCTCTCCCTTGCTTTATATATACATATATGTGTATGAATGTATATATAAATTGCAACATTAAATAGATCAGCATGAAAAGAGTGTATGCAGTATCATTAATCACTGAGACCATCTCTAGAGAAGATGCCAGCAGGTCCTGCTTGTTCTGAGTTAGCAGAATCGAGCCTCCCTCGCTCACTTTGCTGGCTGTGAGGGGCTCCGGCTGTGGCATCTGCCATCGTTACGATTGCCAGGGCTGATCTGGCCGACGAGACTGGCAAGGCGGCTATCCCCTTCCTCCCTCACCACTTCCTGTGACTCATGCAGTATTTTTAAATACTTACACATATATCCTATTTTTAGGTTTGTCTGCCATAAAAATGCACTGATGTTTTCAATCAGTGTTTTAAGGCTTTTATCAAAAAAGAAACCAAGTCTTATCTCATAGCTGTATTTCATTGTTAGGTTTTTTCAGTTGAAGTTCCAACTTATTAGGGTAGCAAACAAATACCTTCCTCCTCTGAATCTGCTTATCTTTCCCCCTTTGTCGGTCTTGACTGCTTTCTCTCCCTCACAGTCCTGCCCCCCACCCTCCAGCCCAAGGGTCCTCCAGCCTAGGGGTCTCCAGCCTCTGGGGTCTAAGGCCTGATGCTCTGAGGTGGAGCTGATGGAGTAATAGAAATAAAGTGCACAGTCAGTGTGCTTGAATCATCCCGAAACCATATACCCCAACCCCCGTCTGTGGGAAAATTGTCTTCCGTGAAACTGGTCCCTGGTGCCGAAAAGGCTGGGACCACTGCTCTAGCCTCTGTCGTTTGGTATTTTCAGCTGCTGTTCCCTTTGCCTGGTTGCCTTCAATCACTTCTTCTAAATCCTCCTGGAAAACTTCCACTGAAACCTGGCCTCACCTCCTTCCTCTGTGGAGTCGTACATGATCAAATCACCTCATTTCTCTCCATCCTCCGAATAGAAATTCAATAGAATTTGGAGTGTTCATTCACCTATTCCTGATCATAGAGTATCAAGTCTGATATTTTTTAAAGAAAATACATCTCTCTCTCTGCTTCCCGTTGTATTTATAGCAAATGTCATCTGATAGGCCACTCTGTCAGATCAATTTTGATTGAGAACGTTCGGTGGACAGGCAACAAAAAATACATCATAAATATAAGATTGTATCAGTGTCTTCCCCTTTCCAGGACATCATGTTGCCCCTTCATCTCTGAAACAGGTCCCAGGTCATCACCTTCAATTTGGGAAGTCGTATTGCAAAGTTTTTGCCACATTTTGGGAAGAAATGTTCAACTCCTTTATTTATCCTGCACTTCAATTCCTTTATTTTGTGTTTTCTCATTCGAAGATTTTTCTTCTTTATGGAAAGTAGAAGAAAGATAAAATCAGTTTTCTCTTTTCATCATTAGCATTTATTAATAGAGACATACCTGTAGTTTCTTTGTTTTTCTTTTGCCAATAAATATATGCAGCGCGTTTTTCATCGCCTTTGGTAATTTTGACAAGCATGAATGGGTTCTGAACTTGTGTTTCCCTCTTTTAATTCCACATATTAAAAAAAAGTATTTTCTTGTAAAACATTGTCACTTTTTAAAGATGACTCGCATGTTTCTTCCTCCTGTGGCATGCATTTGGGACTTTCATTTGTAATTCATAGCTTTCCACACATGTTGACATAAATTATCATTAATATTGACACATATTCCTTTTGCATTGGGCCCTGTGCACTCCACGATGGTGGAGTCTACCTCACAGGCCTGGGAGGCAAATATTATCACTATTAGACAAACTAAGAAATTGAAATTTAGGAGGTATTTCCCAAGTCATTGAGTCAGAAAGGATCGAGCTGGGGATTGAACCCAACTTTAATGATGCCAGATCCACTGCTCTTCGAAATGGAATACACTCTTCTTCTCCATGAGCCTTTGAAATCACCTCTCTTGAGTATTAGAACTCACACTTGTCTGTTCTCAGGGTTCCCTCCCTGGTGTGATAAACCATAAGGTAATGTGCTTGTGCTCTTCCAAGGATTCTGTCACTTGCATTTTATCAGCAAGCTCTGCCTTACTAGTTGGAATAAAGTATCAAACATTACCCAGTGAAAATGTAAGTGTAAATTTTCTCCTCTGAATTACATCAACAATCCCCTACCCTTGCTCTCTGATACCCAAGGACCTATCCATTCTGTCTAAATTCCTTCTTTGAGTCAGGAACAAGTTCTAAGGGGCTTGAACAGTGCAAATCAGAAAGGAAAACCAGCTCCTTTCTGCAGGATGGCAGATCTACCTTATCGAGGCGGTCTGCGATTTTGTTTTCTCTTCACTTTTCAGTCACAGTTTTATTTACATATACACGGAGTATAATACTTTCCTAATGCTCTCAAAATGCAACAAATAAAAAACGAAGATATTGCAATACTACTGCTGGACAAAAATGTCAGCACTGTGGATGTGTGAAAACAGTTTCTTTGTCCTTTAGAATCAGTGAACAGGGTATGGCTCCAAGTACTATACAACCTAGGACAGAAAAAAAGATACGGTGGCCTGTGAATTAGATCCTCTTTCTTCAGCATTGGCACAAAATCAACGAAGGAATTTTCAGTGTCTTTGGTACCTTTCCTGGGTCTCTCCCCTGAAGATAGGTAATGTTATATATGTATGCCTTCAGGGGTAAAACCAGACAAGATAGGATTCTGCAGAATACACACGGATTACTGGGGAGCTGCTGAGAGGAGCCAGGCTACTTCAGAGACCCAGGCTGGAACGGTGCCTCTGTTTCTGTGTCTGCACGTGGGGCCTCCGCTTCAGTGGGCTCCGTGAGCAAGATGGTGACTTCAGTCCCTGTCTGCTGGGTACACTGCTGGAGGTTGACATGCTGCGGCTCTTCAGTCACCCATTCCAGTTCTTGTTCTTTGTCCTGTAATCGTTTGCTGTCTTGTCCAAGAGAGCTTTCCACAGCTTTAGTAATGTTTTCCAGCCTCAGACTCTGCTGGCAAAACTCGGCTCCTTCCCCATGTTTGGGGGTATGCTCCTTTCAGTTCAGTTCAGTCGCTCAGCCGTGTCCGACTCTTTGCGACCCTATGAATCACAGCACGCCAGGCCTCCCTGTCCATCACCAACTCCCGGAGTTCACTCAAACTCATGTCCACAGAATTGGTGATGCCATCCAGCCATCTCATTCTCCATCGTCCCCTTCTCCTCCTGCCCCATTGTATTAGTCTGCTAGGGTTGTCATAACAAAACACTGCAGACTAGGTGGCTCAAACAACAGAAATTTATATTCTCCAAGTTCTAGCGGCTGGAAACGAAAGATCAAGGTGCCAGCTGGATTGATGCCTCATGACAGCTCGTTTCTTGGCTTCTGGTGGCCACCTTTTCGCTGTGTCCTCACACGGCCTTCCTTCTGTGATCGGTCAGAGAGAGAGAGAGAGAGCTCTCTGGTGTGTCTCTCCTCTTCTTATAAGACCACCAGTCCTAGCCCATTAGGATCCCACCCTTATGATCTTATTTAACCTGAAGTACCTCCTGAAAGGTCCTGTCTCCAAATACAGTCACATGGCGGGGGGGTTTCAAGCTTCAGGGTGTGCATTTTTAGGGGAGGGACATGATTCAGTCCATAATAAGTGCTTAAATGGCACCCCATTCCGGTATTCTTGCCTGGAAAATCCCATGGATGGAGGAGCCTGGTGGGCTATAGTCCATGGGGTCGCAAAGAGTTGGACACAACTTCACTTTCACTTTTATTTCAATTGCCTGCAGAAAGTGTATCTTCTCTTGGTATCTGAGAGATATATTGCTCTGACCTGTTGAAACCCATCAAGTGGGTGAAGTCATCCTATAGTGTTTTCTTTTTTTAAGTTGTCTTCCAATTGAGCCCTCCTCAGTGATGTTGCTGGGACCACATGCAGTGTACTCAGTCCCTGGCTCCCACGGCTGGTTGTCATAGAAGCTACCTCTCCTGACCATTCTCTCCTTCCTTCCATCCAAGCCTGTGCTCTCTCACTGCCTCTACCTGAGACTTGCTGATAACAGGTACAGGATTACATCATAGTGAGAAAAACAAACAAACAAACACGCCTTCCCATAATATAACAACAGTCTTAGATCTTTGAAGCAAGTCGTTCCCTTCCTGAGTGCATGATTCCGTTCTAAATACTCCTTCCAGCAGATCTTAGATAAGATGGTAATTTACTGCCCTTTATTAAAATCATCTCTGCATTTATCACCTACGCTCACTCAGCAGTTATCAGAAATATTACTTCATCCCCCTCCAAATTCTTTTCTCCTTTATGTTACTGAGCTCCAGTTGTGTTTTGATTTGCTCCTTGTGTTTCTCATGTCCCCTTTCTCAAAGTTGATTTTGCAGTGCGTTTTCCTCAGGCACTTTTCTGCTTCTAATCTGTAAAACCCAGAGCACACAGATTCTTCCTTTTTTTCCCTAGGATGTCTTCTATGTCGAGCCAAAAAACAGACAAACAAAACATAAGTGAAACAAATGAACAATCATCATCCTAATAACTTCTTTAAATTCAATTTAAAATTTGTCTAATTTAAAGTTTGTAGGATGCCCTCCTTGTTTCCAAAATTGGGACAGATGTTTGCCATACATTGTTGCAGTCAGTCTTAACGTAGCATCTGTTCACACCAGTGTTTTTTCCTTTGCATGTTTTTCTATCCTCTCCAGTGCGTTTCTCTTGTGGTGAAATATTCTTTGTCTTTTTAAATGGCTCTTCATAACTTATCAAGTAGATGTGCTGTTATTTAAACATTAAGAGCCAATTGGTTGTTCATTGATTTTTAAATTTTCTTACTGTTCCAGTGTCCACTTCTAGTGGTATATGGCTATCTTTAAGATGCCTGTGGTTCTCTAAGTATCTTAATCCATTTACATAGGTCAGTGTCATGAAGTGCTCAATGTCTTTGTCCTACTTTAGCAAAACTCTAAATTTATTTTGGAAGGTGAAATTTAAAGTGGTAGCTGTCTTACACCCTTCTCTTCCCTGCTCAAGAATTTATAACACTTAAAGACGGTTCTGTGTCTCTTGCAGCAGTATCATTTGTTCAGACATGAATCAGAGGTGGTGGGTAGAGATGCCACACTTGACAGATCGCAGAGGCACATCTGTCACCCTCCGGGAAACCTGCTTGCTCATCAATTGGTCTTGTCAGTTACACACACAGCTGTGTCGTCTCTACAGCCTTCCACATCATCACCAATCACCCCTGCGTGTGTCCCTCTCGGGAGCTCGGTGCCCCTGGCCTCTGACGGGCTGCTGTGAGTGCAGGTCTTCAGATGTCGCCATGAGCCCGGTATCTCCTCCAGAAGGCACAAGTCTCTGTTTATGGGAAGAACCTCTTAACTGCTGTCTCACGCCTCGCTTGCTACTGATTTTGATTTTCCTCTGGCATCTTTGAGTTTGTCTTCCTTTTTAAAAAATCTACAACTTTTTCCATCTTTTTGAGAAAAATTTCAACATCTCAAGAGACATTAGTATTCCTCCATACTTTCATTCCCTCCTTAATCAGCAAAAGCAACCTATATTTTAAAATGAAGAACACAGTGAACAAGATTGAATGAGAACTCTGTTTCCAAGAGTGGATATGATTCTGTGAAAAAGCTGATATGTGTTTGAATGGTGTTCATTGATCCCAGTCTCTTTCTGAAAAATATCGGAGACATTTAGGACACTTTGTGTCTTGCTCTTTCTTTGAGTGTTGACCCCTATTCATCTAGCCCAGCTCTCTTTAAAAGGTCCTTCTTGCTTTTCTCAAGCAATGCACTACACCTTAAAATTTTTACTCTATTGAACAAAGGGATGAGATCATCATTTAAATATTATCTTTGATGTAAGAATATCAATATTGATGAGCTTTCTAGTTCTAGATATAACCGTCTTGAATGCTTTCCAGTTCTCCATTTTCCCAACATCACAAGTAAAAAATATTAATGGAAAACAATTTTCTAGGGCATTAATTAATTGGTTCTAAAATGAGTTTCTTCTTAATTTGTAAAATCCATTTTTTGGGTGGACTTATGTAACTCTGCACTTTAGGCAACCTTTCACAAAATGTATCTTCATAGTGTTATGGCTATATGCTTGGAACTATTTGGATATTGTTGAAAATAAATGTATTCAATCACACATTTCGTCTGCCAGGCAAATACCAGGTGAAATACCACAAGCAAATGGGCTAATCCAAGAAGTGAAGTCTATTGCATCTTCTTGAATGTGCTGTGTTGTTGTTTTTTTAATTAAAAGATACAACTTTTATGATGTCTGGAACTGAATGTAGCGTTTTTAGCAGAGTGGTTGAAACTGAAAGTTGTGATCAGTTTTTATTCTTTATGTTCAGCAACAATTTCTTATGCCTTACATTCTTCTAAAAGTAAGAGATGTAAACAGACTGAGTCCCTATCTGTCCGCCAGTTGCCATTTCAGGGGAGCTTCCTGTGTGATGACCAGTAAAACAAATATCCTGTTACCCTGGAGTTACTGTAGTTCGGAGGGCAAGTAGAATAGGCAAAGAAATTATCCATTCATCTCCTCAGCCTCTAAAATTATACCTGAAATTTTGTTCTAGTCAGGCAAGTGAGATAAAGTCATAAATGCCTGCCACTCAGGGACCCAAAACCTTTTGTGGAAGACAGAAAGACATACCTTAAAATAATTCAGATGAAAGGCAGGCTATGATATATACTTCACTTCAATCTAGATTTCTGATGTAATGCCATTATGATTTATTTGGTAACTTAGTGTATTTCCTCTCATTTCTGTTAAAAATCAATATATGACCAGTAATATTACTGTTGATAAAAGATGAGTTATTATATTTTTTACTGACTGTGAGTTTGGAAATTTATTTCCGTAAATTACACTGGGTGAAAATGTTCCATATTAAATGAACTCCATAATTGCACTCTTTGGGACTCTGGCTGTTTTTTGGTTGGCACTGATGATTTAGAGAATTATACCTAAGAAAGAAATACTAAGAATGTTATAAAAATTCTTAGTGAAATAACATTTGCATTGCCTGGATGTGCTTGGTTGCATACAAACAGTTGCTTTTCACTGGGTTGGGTTCATTCAGTCTATTAAAGCATTCCTTACTCTTATGACTGTTGAGGCTTCTGGGGCTTTGCCTCACTCTGCTCACCTTATTCACGTATTCACTCAGCGAATACTTAGTGTGCCTCTACAGTGTGCTGCCTGTCATTACCCATGTCTTCAGCATCAATGGTTTTGAAATGTTATAATGGTCAGAATCAGTAACTCCTTGCTGACAATTGAGAATGGAAGTTTTGACTCCTGGATACATAAAGCTTTAAAACCACATTTCATGCCTAAGGTTTTGATTACCTTACAGGAAAATGTACAATGCTGCTCAGGGTAATCGCAGGATGGATGGTTCTGTTGCAAGCAGTGTGCTCAGTTGCTGTTTTGGCTGACTTAACCAGCACACGATGCACTGACGCTCAGCATTGCCACTTGCTAGTTCTGTAGAAAAGCACAGCAGTGTGTGATGGGCCTCACAAGAGAGAGGAATACAAGGCATTTGGGCTGGTTATAGGCAGAGCATCAGAGGAAGCTATTTCTTGAACAAATAGAAGAGCCTGGAGGGGGAAGTGGGGAAGCACATTTCAGTTAGAAGGAGCCTCACAAAGCATGGAGCATTGGGATGCACCACAAGCAGTCCAGAAGGACTGGCTGAAAGTGAGGACCGACAACAGATAAAGCTAATGGAGCATCCCAGGTGATGAGTCTTTAACATAAAACAGAGACCTCAGTATTCTCTGGGGATCGCATTATTGTTAGAAGTGTTATATGTACACTTGTGGGTGACACTGATTAGATATGCATTTTGTAAAGTTAAACTCTTGGCAATATGAAGAGAGGAATGATGAGGGAAGGGGAATGGAGTCTATCTTGGGAACACAGAATCAGATAGTTGGCGGGTGAATTAGTTCCTGTAAGAATAAGAGCTATGAAACAGCTGAGACAGTGACAGTGGAGACAGACTTGTTCCATGCGAACATATAAGACTGACAGAACATCGAGATTGATTGGATGTAAATATATCAACGCATGAGAGCAAGGAGTGGTCAATTCCAGTTAGTGATTTTGTTTCAGCTTTATTATAAGTGTGTTTATATTCCAAAAAGTGTAATATACTTTAGGTATGTAGCTGCTTTCTTTGCAAATAAGGAATCTTAATTCATTTATGTATATATATATTTTTTTCATTCTCTTCTGCACCTTTTTACAAAGGATCATATTTAAATTTTTTGAGATAGTGTGTGTTATGTACAATGTGATATTTTATAGAGATCTGTGCCCTGGGGATATATTAAGTAAAACCTTTCTGAAATAAGGCTCATACAGGGTGCTTTCTGGCACCGCATGTTGTTACATTTTAATGACATCTCTTATTTTTGGCAGTAACAGAAATATATCCTGAATTAAAGGTTTCTTGTACTAGTCTTCCCCATCACTGCTAACTATGATGTTTTCCTATCTTCCACTCAGATATCTACCTCCACCCCACCCAGATGGCTTAGAAAGTAGAGATTCAATACTAAAATGTTGAATTCTTGTAGTTGGGTTATTTAAAGATTTCAGGGCAGATACAGTCTGGGATGAAGTATCTATCGCTTGATGTGTAAAAAAAGGACCTAGGCAAAATAGAAAAGCAAAAGTTGATTAAAATTTTACAATGTGCTCTTTAATTTAATTGAACAAACATTTACTAAGTGTCGTTGGTGTCAAACTATGTGCTAGAAAACAGGTATATAACAATGTATAGACTCTGCTCTCCAAATGGAAGAGAGAGAAAAGAGAGAAATGGTATTAGCTGTACCATTCTTGAAAATGTCTCATAATTTAAAATGCACTTCTTTGCTATACTTTGGAAACCATAGGTGGATACTGTTAAATTATTGACCATCTTTGATACTACAAGCAGTGAAAAGAGCCGAGGTAATTATCCCTCTAGAGAGTTTTAATTCTCCAGTGTGTTTTGCAGGGCCACACAGTCTTGTGAGATTTAAAAGTCTGGTAGGAAACATTGGAGGCTTATAGTTGTTCTCTAGTGGCAATTGTTACATTTTTTAAAATATGCCCCTGGACATATCTAGCTATGAAAAAATACCAGAAGGTTTTTACTCAACAAAGTTGTAAAGAAATAACCTTTTCTAATTTATAAGTGAACTCAGACGATTTATGAAAAATAGAAGAAAAACTTTTTTTTGTTTTTTTAATTTTAGGGTTTGAACATCAGAATTTCGAGTACAACAGAATCAGCAACTGGTATTTAACAGCTATTTAAATTAGTGATTTACATTTTAGCATTTGTAATACACTGTTATTTAATTTAAGCTTTGCTTAAAACCAGCAAACATATATTCAAAATTCTATTAAACAGGAATGTGCCCTACCCTTATTAATGCTCTACCTTGCAAAAAACTTCTGGTATTGAATGAATTATAATAAAATATGATTATTTATATTTATTTTTACTCAACCACAGTAATATATTTTATTTATTATGCTGCACTTAAAAAAATAAAACAGGACCTGTTCCTTCAGATGTGCATCTTATATGAGTTTTTTACAATGGAAACAGGGAATTCTTGATTTCAGTCTGTCACTTCAGCTTCCTCCATGTTAATTGAAATACATATTCTCAGGCTATGAAATAATTGGTTTTTATCCCTTAAAATTTTCAACACTTACTAAACAAAAAGAAGTCAGGAAATTTATGAGAAACAGGTAGATAGATAGGCAGATGATAATTAATACTTCATTCTGCTAATGGTTATATGTAATCTTCCAGCATGTTGTTTTCAGATCGCTTTACCCAAAGACTCCAAATAACTTGCCATTTCTTATTTTGTTTGGCATTTGCAACATATAAAAATTTCTGCTTTAAATATTTCTTTTAAAATATTATTCACACTACATAGGACCTGATACGTTCTGTCCCCTCCTCTTTGGATGAGATTCGTTATCTTTTCTGATAACCCGTAGTCAGAAACCCTACAAGACACTCTGATTTCTCTGCTGCCTTCACCGATCTGTTCCAGCGGTCACAAATTGCCATTTCTTCCTTCGTCAGCATCTCTGCACCCACATCTTTCCTTTTGTTTTCCTGTCACAGCCAGAAAGGTGGAGCGTTTTCCATGACACTGTGGGGCTGAGCATTTAGATGGGGACAATAGACGTGTGAACACAGAATTTCAATGTGTTAATTACTGTGCAAGAGTCTTACACAGAGCCCCGGGAGGACAAGGAGGACACTCAAGCCCAAGGAGGTCAGCTAATGGCTCTTTGTATAGAGGCCATTCCGAACTGACGGTCTCAGCAGTGGCACAGAGCGATGAACCTGACTAGAACTGCTAGTTTAATCAAAATGTAATAGTCTAGTTTAACCAAGATGTAATCATTAAAGTGTAATAGTCCTGGAGATTTCATATGAAGAAGGGTTGATGGGATGGAGGCCAGTAGAGTTGAAATGAATTTGGAATGAAACTCCCAGTATCCTGCATGGTGATCAGATGGTTTAGATTACCCCATTCAAATGTGTGTGGGCGTAGGCGGGGAGGCAGTGCTGGGAGGCAACCAGAGCCTCAGTTCTAGCATCCGACCAAGTGGTGAAATCCATTACAATCCAAAATCAAGGCAGAAAACTAGTAAGTGTAGCAACTGCATCCTGGAGGTACTGAGATGGTTGTAGCCATTTGCTTTCCAAGGGCCCTGTTGTCTGCAAGGATATTGGGCAGCTGGCTTGTAAACCGTCTGTAGGATCACAGTTGCATCAGTGGGGTCATTTTCTGATTCGCAGACCCTCAGGTTTTCTCAGCAAAGGAAGTGTGCCTGGTGGGCGTTTTAATACTGGTTATAGACTGGGGAGGAATAGGCAGAGCTGAGATGATATCCAAGTGAAGTTTGTGCTACACCGATTCCTCTTTCCTGATTGTGACTCAGTGTTCTCTAGAACCTGGTAGAGAGTTTATTTTGTTTTGTTTTCGGCCACTCTGTGTGGCTTGCAGGATTCCCTGACTGGGGATAGAACCCGGGTCTCTGTCAGTGAGAGTGGGGACTCCTAACCACTGGATTGCTGGGGATTCCCCTGGTTCAGTTCAGTTCAGTCACTCAGTCATGTCCCACTCTTTGCAACCCTGTGTTCTGCAGCACTCCAGGCCTCCCTGTCCATCACCAACTCCCGGGCCTCGCTCAAACTCATGTCCATCAACTCGGTAATGCCATTCAGCCATCTCATCCTTTGTCGTGCCCTTCTCTAGCTTTCAACCTTTCCCAGCATCAGGATCTTTTCTAAAGAGTCAGTTCTTCGCGTCAGGTGGCCAACGTATTGGAGCTACAGCTTCAGCATCAGTCCTTCCAGTGAATATTTAGAACTGATTTCCTTTAAGATTGACTACTTTAATCTCCTTGCAGTCCAAAGGACTCTTAAGTGTCTTCTCCAACACCACAATTCAAAAGCATCAATTCTTCAAAGCTCAGCTTTCTTTATAGTCTAACTCTCACATCCATACAAGAATACTGAAAAAACCATAGCTTTGACTAGACGGAGCTTTGCTGGCAAAGTAATGTCTCTGCATTTTAATATGCTGTCTAGGTTGGTCATAGCTTTCCTTTCAAGGAGCAAGCGTCTTTTAATTTCATGGCCACAGTCACATCTGCAGTGATTTTAGAGCCCAAGAAAATAAAGTCTGACACTGTTTTTGTTGTTTCCCCATCTATTTCCCATGAAGTGATGGGACCAAGTGCCATGATTTTCGTGTTTTGAATGTTGAGCTTTAAGCCAGCTTTTTCACTCTCCTCTTTCACTTTCATCAAGAGGCTCTTTAGTTCCTCTTCGCTTTCTGCCATAAGGGTGGTGTCATCTGCATATCTGAGGTTATTGATATTTCTCCCAGCAATCTTGATTTCAACTTGTGCTTCATCCAGCCTGGCATTTCACATGATGTACTCTGCATATAAGTTAAATAAGCAGGGTGACAATATATAGCCTTGACCTGCTCCTTTCCCTATTTGGAACCAGTCTGTTTTACCAGGCCTGGTTCTAACTGTTGCTTCTTGACCTGCATGCAGGTTTCTCAAGAGGCAGGTCAGGTGGTCTGGTATTCCCATCTCTTTCAGAATTTTCCACAGTTTGTTGTGATCCACACAGTCAAAGGCTTTGGCATAGTCAAGAAAGCAGAAGTAGATGCTTTTCTGGATCTCTCTTGCTTTTTCTATTATCCAATGGATGTTGGCAATTTGATCTCTGGTTCCTCTGCCATTTCTAAATCCATCTTGAACATCTGGAATTTCACTGTTCACGTACTGTTGAAGCCTGGCTTGGAGAATTTTGAGCATGAATTTACTAGCGTGTGAGAAGAGTGCAATTGTGAGGTAGTTTGAACATTCTTTGGCATTGCCTTTCTTTGGGATTGGAATGTAAACTGACCTTTTCCAGTCCTGTGGACACTGCTGAGTTTTCAAATTTGTGCAGCACTTTCACAGCATCATCTTTCAGGATTTGAAATAGCTCAACTGGAATTCCATCACCTCCACTAGCTTTGTTCGTAGTGATGCTTCCTAAGGCCCACTTGACTTCACATTCCAAGATGTCTGGCTCTAGGTGAGTGATCACACCATCGTGATTATCTTGGTTGTGAAGATCTTTTTTGTACAGTTCTTCTGTGTATTCTTGCCACCTCTTCTTAATATCTTCTGCTTCTGTTAGGTCCATACCATTTCTGTCCTTTATTGAGCCCATCTTTGCATGAAATGTTCCCTTGGTATCTCTAATTTTCTTGAAGAGATCTCTAATCTTTCCCATTCTATTGTTTTCCTCTATTTCTTTGCACTGATCACTGAGGAAGGCTTTCTTAACTCTACTTGTTATTCTTTGGAATTCTGCATTCAAATGGGTATATCTTTCCTTTCTCCTTTGCCTTTTGCATCTTTTCTTTTCTCAGCTATTTGTAAGGCCTCCTCGGACAACCATTTTTCCTTTTTTCATTTCTTTTTCTTGGGGCTGGTCTTGATCCCTGCCTCCTGTACAGTGTCATGAACTTCCATCCATAGTTCTTCAGGCACTCTATCAAATCTAATCCCTTGAATCTAGTTGTCACTTCCACTGTATAATTGTATGGGACTTGATTTAGGTCATACGTGGATGGTCCAATGGTTTTCCCTACTTTGTTCAATTTAAGTCTGAATTTGGCAATAAGGAATTCATGATCTGAGCCACAGTCAGCTCCCAGTCTTGTTTCTGCTGACTGTTTGGAGCTCCATCTTTGACTGCAAAGAATATCATCAATCTGTTTTCGGTGTTGACCATCTGGTGATGTCCATGTGTAGTCTTCTCTTGTGTTGTTGGAAGAGGGTGTTTGCTCTGACCATTGCGCTGTCATGGCAAAACTGTGTTAGCCTTTGCCCTGCTTCATTCCGTGCTCCAAGGCCAGAGTGCTGGTAGCATAATGCAGTCATTAAAGTAAAGATGTTGAATAGGAGAAAAAAAAAGTTTAAAGTCTTCAGCAAGAAATTTACATTCTCTGACCTTCAATTTCCAATCTAGAAAATGGAGATAATATCTTCCTTACAAGGTTGTTATAAGGATTTAACAGGGCTAAGACATTGTATGCAATATAGGTAGCTATTATTATTATTATTAGCATTTTTCTCTGGAGGGCTCCAGTTCAGATATCCTTGGTACAGCAGCATGGGTCAGTTCATCCTATTAATGCCTTGGTTGCTACATGCAAGGTCACTTTCTGGTAGATTAGATGCAATGACATGTTAGGGAAGTATCTATCTGAGGGTCAAGGAGAGGATGTTTTTTATATTGGAGTGATGATGGTGGGAACAGGTTAACAAATACTTGGTCAACTCAACAGCATTTTGCAGGAATTAATATGAAAATGGTAACTTATTCACATGAAAACAAAGTAAAAACTATATACCATTCTTTCCAACTCCAGAGAAAGGGGAGTAGAAAAATACAAAAATTAGCATTAAAAAGAGAAATATTTTGAATGAGACTCTTGAGTTTTGCCTTTTATTATGGTAATCATCAGTTTTAAAGCATGATAGTCTTGAAAAGCCAGAGAAGGCAATGGCAAGCCACTCTGGTTCTCTTGCCTGGAGAATCCCATGGATGGAGGAGCCTGGTGGGCTGCAGTCCGTGGGGTCGCTAAGGGTCGGACACGACTGAGCGACTTCACTTTCGCTTTTCACTTTCACACGTTGGAGAAGGAAATGGCAACCCACTCCAGTGTTCTTGCCTGGAGAATCCCAGGGACGGGGGAGCCTGGTGGGCTTCCGTCTATGGGGTCGCACAGAGTCGGACACGACTGAAGCGACTGAGCAGCAGCAGCAGCAACAGTCTTGAAAAGCAACATGACACATCATGACCACTTGTAATGCCATCATCACCCTTTTAAGTTGCAAGGATCATTTTAAGCTAATTTTGTCCTCCATTTTCAGATTTCTCCAGAGAAACAGAACCAATAAGGTGTGTGCATATATAGAGAGATTTATTCTAAGGAATTGGCTCATGTTTAAGCTAATTAAGTAGTAAAGTCAAATGACAAATATTTAAAGATTTTTTTAAGAAGTTGTATTTTGAGGCCAAAAGTAAATCATGGTAGGATATCTAATTCAAGATGTAATATATATATCTAAGATAAAATTAACAATTTAAAAAGTGGAATTTGCGAATAATATGTGTGTTTGTAAACATTCAAAGACCAAGCAGTAAATGAGTTGCCAGTAAAACTCGTTTAGTTGTTAACAGCATGGTTTAGTTACAAAAGAATGTTATCAGGATGTTGGCAAGGTTACAGTAATTTTAAAGAGATGAAAGCTGCATCCTATGGTCTCATCTAAGGCTTGGAATCCTCTCCCAACTCCCATGCTTACTGGCAGAATGACCTTGCAGCTGAGGCCCTCAGTTTCATGCTTGCTGTCAGTTTGGGGATGTTCTCACTCCTAGAGACCTCTGTATGGTAAGAAACATGTGACAGTGTTCTACGAGGACAGTGGAAACAGCTTTACTTATTTCAGCTCCTCTCTGACTTCTTTGTGTTTTTGGCCTTTAAGGCTTTTTGAAAGGCTTCCCTGATTAGGTCATACTCGCCTAGGATGTAACTTAAAGTTAACTAAATTAGGGATTTTAATTAATTACTTCTGCATGATCTCTTCTGCTGTATAATGTAACCTAATCACAGGAGTGATATCCCATATCACTAGGTTTTCACAGGTTTTGCCTGCAGTCAAGGAGGGAGGGGGCTGAGGATTATAGAAGGTTCTTCACCGGGCTGGAATCCTGGGGCCATCTTAAACTCTGTCTATGGAGTGGCTCACACGTCTGGCTCTGGTGGCCATGCTGAGATGCTACCTGTAGGAGATCAGGGGCGGGGAAGGTCCAAAGTGTCCTTGAAACAGTGGTGGTTCTCTGGTGGGAGTGTAGTCTTGTGGGAATGTTCCAGAACTCAGAACTGGAATCGTTTTGTTGTCCCATTGAGCTAACTTACACCTGCTTAGCCAGTTTTTAAGGAAGCTGCCAAAAACAGTGGAAATCAACCCCAGAGGCCAGCTAAGCTCATCCCTTGTTCAATTATGAGATCAAACACAATAATCTCAGCCAATGAACTGGAAATACCCTCCATCTAACTTTATGTTAGCATTCAGAGAAGCTTATTGTTTCTGGTCAACTTCATCTGTCCTCCACCCCCACTTGCCTGCCCATTAGTTAGAAATAGCGGTTTATTAAAATAGCTTTGTGGACTCACCTATTAAAATACATTTATCTGCCAAAAATTTTATCACTGTGAAGGACTTGAGCCTTCATCTTTAAGTGTGTTATTTTGAGATACAAATAACAACTCTCAAAATAATTTGGTAATAAAATGGAGTATTTGTTCTGAAATGTCAGAATATCATCTAGTATGACTAGAACAGGAACTGAAGTGAGGCTTACCCAATTTTCCCTCCAGGAATCAAAGTCTGAAACATGGCAATTTCAGGTTGAAAATAATCAGTTAATGGAAATAGCACATACTCAGGAGGTCATCGTAGCTCTGACTTTACGCATGTGTGAGGTAGCCAGGCACAGCATGAATGCTCCGAACATTCTAACTACATCATCAAAGATGTCTAAGTGAACAGATGCCTGTGTCCTCTGAATCCTTTCCACTTTCCTTATGAATCACGGCTGCTCAATTTCTGCATCATTCGGTCTTAAATTCTATTTTTCTGGATTAAATGAAGCAAAGGACTCTAAAATTCAAGAGATATAAAGAAAAATAGGGCCTTTTGGAACTTAAAAAATTATCCCTTAATAGAAAAACAGTGGATATTTAACTTCCTTTTTAGGTTAATAATTCTGTGCCAGTTTTTTTTAGAGGGGAGCTAACAATGTGATTGGACATGTTAAAGGCTGCCCTCTCTTTCTCTTTCTTAAGGGTTAATTCTTACAATAAGATTTTTGTAAGAGATAGCCAGCTAAATTTTATTCAGTTCCAACTCTTGAAATGTTTGAATTTACAGTTTTATTTATTTACTTAATTTTGGCTCTGCTGAGTCTTTGCTGCATGTGGGCTTTCTCTAGTTGCGTCAAGCCGGGCCACTCTGTAGTTGCCGCGTGCAGGCCTCTCATTGTGGTGGCCTCTCTTGTTGCCGAGCACAGGCTCTAGGTACACGGGCTTCAGGAGTTGCGCCACGTGGGCTCTGTAGTTGCAGTTCTTGGGCTCAAGAGTACAGGCTCAATAGTTGTGGTGCACGGGTTTAGTTGCCCCATGGCATGTGAAATCTTTCTGGACTGGCGATCAAACCCCTGTCTTCTGCATTGGCAGATTCTTCATCACTGGACCACCAGGGAAGTCCCAAAGTTTTGAATTTATACTAGTAATTATTTAAGGTAGTGATAACAGACAGTTACACAATACTTACTGTATACCAGCTACCAATATTCTTGATATGCTGACATTTAATTCTCAGAAAGCTTACCTTAGTACTATCATCCCCATTTAAAGGTGGAAGGAGGCAGTTTAAATAAAGTGCCTAAGATCCTTCAGTAACGGGCAGAGGCAGGACTTGAGCCCCTGGAGGATGGCTGTGAGGTTAGTCTTGTAGTCACTATGCTGTGCTATGTTCTGGGTTCTGAAAGAGGTGACAGGTAACTCATGATGCTGACCATCCACTTTCATCCCATGAGTGGAGACCTGGATCACCTGAAAGGTATCCTAGTAGAAGCCCAGTCAGGTTAAGGAGGGGCTGTCCTGTGGGGTGGGAGGAATGGTGGTTGAGGAGGGGTTCCACAAAGAATGGGGGCCTATGGCTGAAACCTGGAGAAGAAGCAGGCACTCACGATGAAGAGAAGAGCCCCTCTCAGCTTTGTGTGCTGAGGAGATGGTTAGGACAGTATTCCAAGGGACTTTGGGACGATGCCGTCTTGCTATTGTTGTTGTTCAGTCGCTCAGTCATGTCTGACTCTTTGTGACCCTGTGAGCTACAGCACGCCAGGCCTCCCTGTCCTTCAGCATCTCCCGGAGCTTGCTCAAACTCATGTCCATTGAGTCAGGGATGCCATCCAACCATCTCATCCTCTGTCGTCCCCTTCTCCTCCTGCCTTCAGTCTTTCCCAGCATCAGGATCTTTTCCAGTGAGTCGGGTCTTCACATCCAGTGGCCAAAGTATTGGAGCTTCAGCTTCAGCATCAGTCCTTCCAATGAATATTCAGGACTGATCTCCTGTAGGATGGACTACTTTGATCTTGCTGTCCAAGGGACTCTCAAGAATCTTCTCCAACACCACAGTTCGAAAGCATCAATTCTTCAGCACCCAGCCTTCTTTATAGTCCAACTGTCACATCCATACATGACCACTGGTAAATCCACAGCTTTGACTATACAGACCTTTGTAGGCAAAGGTCCAGTCTTATCACTCTCAAATTATAATCACACACGGGGATTCCATTATTGTTAACTCCAATGGCTTACTCAAAATAGAAAGTCTCATCATCAAAGCAGTATATGTGTGTCACTACACCAGACTCAAAACTACCTTTAAACAATCCCTGGGCAATGTTTTGAATCTGAAAAAAAAAAAAAATCACATTTTTGATTCTACACCTACCGTTTGGCAATTGTGGTAGCTAGGACAGTGGCCTCTAAGGGATATCCACCTCCTAATCCCTGGAGTCTTTGAATTTGTTACCTTACAAAGTGACTGATTGGCAAAGGGACTTCATAGATGTGATTAGATTAAGGCTCTTGAGATGGTGATATTATCTTTGATTATCTGGTTGGGTCCAGTGTAATCACAAGGAGGCAGGGGAATCAGGAAGAAGATATGATGATGGAAGCAGCAATCAGAGGGCCATGCATAATGCAGTCGGCCTCTGCAAGCTGAAAAAGGGAAGGAAACAGATTCTCCTCTAGAGCTTGAGAAGGAATATCACCCTGCTGACACCTTAACTTTAGCTCAGTGAAGCTAATTTTGGCCTTCTGACCTCCAGAACTATAAGCTAATGCATTTGTGTTGCTTTAAGACACTAAGTTTGTGGTAATTTGTTACAGCAGCAACAGCAATCTAATACAGTGGCCAGTCCTCTGCCTCTTTTCCTGGGCTGTGAAAAACAAGTTGTCTGTATTAATTTTTTTTGAGTATCACTCCAGAGTCTTTATATGAACCTATTAGAAAGAAAAAGATGGAAGAAAAGTTCTTTACACTAAACATCTAAACAAACCTATTTTCTTTTTTTTTTTTTTGGTAATTAATTTATTTTTTATTGGAGGCAAATTATTTTACAATATTATATTGGTTGGTTTTGCCACACATTGACATGAATTCGCCCCGGGTTTACATAAGTTCCCCCTCCTGAACCCTCCTCCCACCTCCCTCCTCCCTTTATCCTCCCTCTGGGTCCCCATACCACCCTGTCTATGGCCATACCACCCTGAACGCGCCCGATCTCGTCTAAACCTATTTTCTTTTAAAGACTCACCTTCATTGCCATTTGACTTTAGTTGTTCTATCATAGGTTTAAAAGCAAGTTAATCTATATTGTTTGCAATAAATGGAGGAGGATTCACATAAACTTCTACGTGTGGAATCTGTGTATGAGCAAGTGTAGGCAGAACTTCCTTGGATTTATTTATATGTGATGCTTTCTAAGCCTCTCATCACTTTTCTTGCTTGACTGTATGTTGTATGTTGAGATTGTCAACAGCATAAACCTCATGCTAGTGAACATCATTTTTACTTTATTATCATTTTTCCTAACTGTGCATTTTTAATCTCGCATAAGAATTTTCTTTTGACTGGGCTTCCTCTTCATTAATTCAAAGCGTACTTTATCATATCCATGTTACACACCTGTTAACGTTCTAAAACTCTCCCCACCTCCACTCCAAAAAAATCCAAAATTTATGAGAGGACCCTTTATAGCTCTGTTTTAAACCTTTAAAGCTTTTCTCTTTAAGTCCTTTTTTAGTCAAAAGTCAGTTCTGAAATTTAGACTTGGTCATAAAAGGAATGAATTTGAGATATGGTTACAAGTCTTAAATCTATTTATTGTAATCGAGAAGGAACTTTTACATTCTGTTGCAAGTTAATCATTAAAGGGATGTTGCCTATAAGCTTAAATTATACATAAGGGCCCTTCTCTGGTACCCCTACCCCCTAGGTAACATGCATTAAGTTAAAATATCCTTGTTTAGCTCACAGGAAACATCTTGACCAGGCCCACCAGTGAATGACAGCAGGGAGGAAGAAATTAACACATCCCCTTGGATGCTGGCCAGAACCAGGAAAAGTTTGATTTTACTTGTGCCCTTCTTAGAAGAAGCCTGGATTCCATCAGGCAAGGTGATTCTCTGGGGCATGAGTCCACCATCTTTTTGGTCTTCCAGCTTTTCAAATAAAGTTGCTATTCCCCTATCCCAACAACTTGTCTTTTGATATACTGGCCTGTTGTGCAGAGAGCAGTAGGCACTTAGATTCAGGAACATCATCATAGTGTCACATGTTGTCATTTATCTGTCAGTAAAGGCTTGTGTTGTGTACAGAGTCCTAGAAATCTGATACTGTCTCTACTTTTTAATTATTTCTTCCACCCTTTCACCTTTGGATGGTTTTGTTTCGTGGATTTGTAGGTCTCCTTGTCCTAATATCTGGACTTCAAATAGTTGCTATTAAACCTCTGAAATCAATCAGCCTCTGGCTGTGCTGTCATTAAAAGTTAACTGCCTTCCCATTAATCCATTAACTGGGAAAGCTATTCAAGGCTGTAACTTGGGGTATGTAAGCCAATGTTTGCCTCCAAGTGAAAGTTTATCCTATTAACATCAAAGAGTATTTATATATATGCCTAGACATATATGTGCATATATACATATGTATACATATGTGTATATATATGAGTATGTGTATATAAATCACCCATGGCTTATGTAGAAGAAAATGCATAGAAACATATAGGCTGCTGCCAGAAATGAATTCTTTAAAACTAGAAAATCATCTTTGTCTTTGACTCAGCTCTAGAAAAAATACTGATAAATATTTACTTGTTTTGAGTTGCAGCAATATGTTATTTTTTAGATTTAAGCCACTGATTGACAAAGTTAGAAGCTCATGCTTGTCTTATATCTAACAGTGGTATCCCCAGTGAATGTTAATTTTCATGTCAAAGACAGATCACTGTACAAGCTAAAGAATTTAGCAGTGATCTATACTCAGTGGTAGCTAATTGAGTTGAAGTGTTATTTTAGGTAACGATGAGAGAGAAAAATCAGGATAGGCCCATATTTTGTCACCTACTCTTATGAAAACTTATATTTTATTCATGCCCAGTTGTATCATCACTACTCCTTAAAATTTCTTTTTTCTTTTTTCTCACCAGAATGTCACTATGTGGTAGCTGCCTCCACACACTGTCAGTTGACATAGTTACACAGGGAGAAAGGGATGGAGTGTGATACCACAGCCATTTCTTCAATCTGTAAATAGCTTCATGAAACAGTACAAAAAGCATAAAGAGATTTGCAAAAGGAACAAAGCTCTCCATTGGATAGAAATTAATTTGCAAGTCTATTTTAGTGGTTTCCAAATTAGCATGGTCCTGGCTAAACTACACCCCACACAAAGCAAGTCACAGTGACCTGGAATAGGGCAAGTCATGGGCAAGTTATAAACCTCCCTCCGTGATTGTATTGGATTGGCCAAACAGTTTGTTCAGATTGTTCCATAAAATGGTTTTTGGTCAACACAATACTCTGTAGCTAGGATGAATTACTATAGGTGCATGTTCCATAAAAGTGATATATCAGGAGATTGATGCTACTTTTCAAACATAAACTGGGTCTTCTGTAAATTCTTAGGATGGGCTCCTGTGGCTTTTCTTTGATGTGCTGAGTGAATGCTTAGGGTGGTTACAACTGTGAGGATGAACCTGCGGGGCTAGGAGGACCTCATTGACATGGAAATCAATGAAGGCCGCCGAGATGAGAAAAAGCGCGGACTTTTTAAAAAAATAATTAATTAATTTAATTGGAGGATAATTACAAAATTATGATGGCTTTTGCCATACATCAACATGAATCAGTCACAGGCAATACATGTGTTCCTCACACCCTGAACCCCCCTCCTACTTCCTTCCCCATCTTATCCCTCTGGGTTGTCCCCATGCACTGTCTTTGGGTGCCCTGCTTCATGCATCAAACTTGCACTGGTCATCATTGCCATCGTTACATATGGTGATACACATGTTTTAACGATATTCTCTCAAATCATCCCACCCTCATCTTCTTCCCCTGAGTCTGAAAGCCTGTTCTTTACATCTGTGTTTCCTTTGCCACCCTGCATGTAGGATCATCAGAACTGTCTTTCTAAATTTCATATATATGCGTTAATATACTGTACTTGTCTTTCTTTTTCTGACTCACTTCACTCTGTATAATAAGCTCCAGCTTCATCCACCTCATTAGAACTGACTCAAATGCATTCTGTTTTATAGCTGAGTAATACTCCATTGTGTATATGTACCACAGCTTTCTTATCCATTCGTCTGCAGATGGACATCTAGGTTGCTTCCATGTCCTCCCTTTTATAAACAGTGCTGCAATGAACATTGGGGTACACGTGTCTCTTTCAATTCTGGTTTCCTCGGTGTGTATTCCCAGCAGTGGGATTGCTGGGTCTTATGGCAGTTCTATTTCCAGTTTTTTAAGGAATCTCCACACTGTTCTCCATAGTGGCTGTACCAGTTTACGTTCTCATCAACAGTGTAATGAGAACACTGTACCCTCTCCAGTATTTGTTGTTTGTAGACTGTTTGATGATGGCCATTCTGACCAGTGTGAGATAACTCATTGTGGTTTCGATTTGCATTTTTCTAATAATGAGTGATGTTGAGCATCTTTTCATTTGTTTATTAGCCATTGTATGTCTTCTTTGGAGAGATGTCTGTTTAGGTCTTTTGCCCACGTTTTGGTTGGGTTGTTCATTTTTCTGGTATTCAGCTGCATGAGCTACTTATATATTTTGAAGATTAATTCTTTGTCAGTTGTTTTGTTTGCTATTATTTTCTCCCATTCTGAGGGCTTTTCACCTTGTTTATAGTTTTCTTCGTTGAGAGCACAGACTCTTCATTCAGAGCTTGCTATAGCAAGGGAGTCAGCCACCATCACTTGTGTTCCGAAGAGACTCAAATGCTGGCAGGGGGTGAGGGAAGGCTTTATTGTGAAAAAACATAAAAGAAGGTATCAGGTATGCTTTGATTGCAAGCTGTTTGCAGGGGGAAGCTGTAGACATGGTAATCAGGAGTGAGCCATCCTATGTGATTGATTAGGTATGCATATTTTGGTTCCTCTGTATTTAGCAGAGATTTATCCAGTCCAGTTGTCTCAGTGGTAAAGAATCTGCCTACCAATGCAGGAAACACAAAAGATACAAGTTTCATCCCTGTGTTGGGAAGATCCCCTGGAGGAGGAAATGGCAACCTGAGCCAGTATTCTTGCCTGGTTAACGCCCTGGACAGAGGAGCCTGGCAAGCTACAGTCTATGGGGTCTCAGAGTCAGACACGACTGAGCAATTGAGCACATACTCACACAAGTTGGAAGCAGGCACACAAATTGGGAAGCTGTAGGGTATTTACCAAGTGTTGGCTATTTGGAGCCAGTTGCTACAGCAGTTATTGTTTGGTTTCCTGAACTGGCTACTGAGGATAATAGGTTGGCTCCTGGGCTCGTTGCTACACATTATGAGTCAGAAGTTCAGAAGTTCTAGTTATATGTAGTATGGTCATTGTCTGTTTGAATATTCAGTCTCTCATTGGGCAGGAGTGGTCATCAGGGTCTGGACCTTGTGTCCTGCTAGGGCAAGAAGATGGGTCTCCTGAAACTGGACCTGAATTATCTGTAGAACTAACTCAGGTTGGACTTATGGTTAAAGAACAATATTGTATTCTCACTTTGGGGATGAAAACTTGGCTTGTACAAAATATTTTTGATGTATGTCGGCATAATTCCACACTTTTCCTAAATTAGTCCATTATTTCCAACTTCAACTGAATGACAATTTCAATAATACAGATCGGAATAAAGCGTTTTAAGGAAATAGATTTCTTGAAGGGAAAGGCATTCCTAATCCTCAATCTGTCAATGGAATGTTTGGATTCTAAAAGGTCTACACAGTCAACTGTTTTCTGAAAAGACTGAGATGCCAGTGTCTTTAAAGCTCCCAGTGGAGGGTCTCCCTTCTGCTTCTGGTGCATGGAAAGTTTTTGAAGATATTAAGCACATTTCCTGCCTGTCCTTTTCTGTCTTGTCCTATCCTTCTGTAGTGAGTATTCCCATGGGAAACGTGATTCGTCAGGAGGCGTGCAGCTGATTTTGGCAGGTCTTGTAAATAACAGAGAAAGTTGTTTTACTCAGTGGCAACTAAGCTGAATGTTACTGAAAATCAGCCCTATTTTTTGCAAGTATACTTTAGGTTACCAGTTTCAACAGTGTGTGCCTCAGAACAGCAGCTCTGTGACTGGGTAAATCGTATAACTACTGTGTCCCTTTCTCCTCAATTGTACAATAGAGTTAATAGTATCAAATGGTATGAGATATTTGTCAGTATTTAATACACATACAGCACCAAGAACATAAGCAGCCAATAACATTCACCTATTAGCTTATTTAACTTCTATGCAGAGTACATCATGAGGAACGCTGGGCTGGAAGAAGCACAAGCTGGAATCAAGATTGCTGGGAGAAATATCAATAACCTCAGATATGCAGATGACACTACCCTTATGGCAGAAAGTAAAGAGGAACTCAAAAGCCTCTTGATGAAAGTGAAAGAGGAGAGTGAAAAGGTTGGCTTGAAGCTCAACATTCAGAAAACTAAGATCATGGCATCTGGTCCCATCACTTCATGGGAAATAGATGGAAAAACAGTGGAAACAGTGTCAGACTTTGTTTTTTTGGGCTCCAAAATCACTGCAGATGCTGATTGCAGCCATGAAATTAAAAGACGCTTGCTCCTTGGAAGGAAAATTATGACCAACCTTGATAGTATATTAAAAAACAGAGACATTACTTTGCCAACCAAGGTCCGTCTAGTCAAGGCAATGGTTTTTCCCGTGGTCGTGTATGGATGTGAGAGCTGGACTGTGAAGAAGGCTGATCGCCGAAGAATCGATGCTTTTGAACTGTGGTGTTGGAGAAGACTCTTGAGAGTCCTTTATACTGCAAGGAGATCCAACCAGTCCATTCTGAAGGAGATCAATCCTGGATGTTCATTGGAGGGACTGATGCTAAGGCTGAAACTGCAATACTTTGGCCACCTCATGCGACGAGTTGACTCCCTGGAAAAGACTCTGATGCTGGGAAAGGTTGGGGGCGGGAGGAGAAGGGGATGACGGAGAATGAGATGGCTGGATGGCATCACCGACTCTGTGGACATGAGTTTGAGTGAACTCCGGGAGTTGGTGATGGACAGGGAGGCCTGGCGTGCTGTGGTTCATGGGGTCGCGGAGAGTCGGACACAACTGAGCGACTGAACTGAACTGAACTGATTATCTTAGTACAGATCATATTGCACAGAGATTAAGAAAATTGATTTACTTTTATTAAAACCTGAACAGCTTTTACTTACTTATACAAATTATGAAATAAAGCCCTTTGTAAAATTAAATTAAATTACTTTCAATTAAGCTATATTAAAATGCTTTCAATATAGCTTGCATCTGTATTTGTAAGAGCCTATTGAGTATATTCATATACACAGTTTGCCAGAGATCTAATTTATCATTGTCTTTTTAATGACAATGGTAAGTTCTCTCACAGTAAGGAGTAAACAGTATCTTTTCTGAGATATTGGCTTGAAAGTTGTAGATTTGTGTGTCGTTGTGCGTGTGTGTGCATGCATGCACATGAAAATGTTTCAACAGAAAGCAGGTAATTTTTTCCCTTAGATTGTGTGTGTGTGTGCGCGCGCACGTGCTCAGTCACTCTGTCATGTCCAACTCTTTGAGACCCCAGGGACTGTAGCCCACCAGGCTCCTCTGTCCATGGGGATTCTCTAGGCAAGAGTACTGGAGTGGGTTGCCATGCCCCTTCCAGTGTGAATGTATGTTCTAAAATAATTATGTATGTATAGTAATAAATATGTATAGATATGTATGAAAAGTGAAAGTCAAGTCGCTCAGTTGTGTCTGACTCTTTGCGACCCCGTGGGACTGTAGCCCACCAGGCTCCTCCGTCCATGGGATTCTCCAGGCAAGAATGCTGGAATATTCTAATATAATTCTCTAAAAATGTGAAATCAAAACAAAACAAAAATATGAAAAAAATTTTAAAAATTCTGTAATTACAAAAAGACAAAATTATAATAGTTATACATTTCTCACTATATATCAAGTTTAATGTGGAAATTCTAATATGACTATTAAAAGTTGTACAAAGAGTAATATAATTTTGAAAAAGCATAGAGTAGTAAGAGTGATGTTTGTTTCTTCCTCTGATAGATAAAAACACAAATTAACCAAACATAACTTGCTACCCTTTTGATTTGTAGAAACCTTCCCCCTTGATGACAGTGTTTTTAAATTTCACTGGTGATTGAAGTCTTTCACCCTCTTCTGTGCCCCTTTTGGGCTTCCCTGGTGGTTCAGTGGTAAAGAATCCTCCTACCAGTGCAACAGATGCAGGTTCAATCCTGGGTCAGGAAGATCCTCTGGAGAAGGAAATGGCAACCCGCTCCAGTATTCTAGCTTGGGAAATCCCATGGACAGAGGAGCCTGGTGGGCTACAGTCCATGGAGTCGCAAAGAGCTGGACATGACTGAGCATATCCACAGATAAGTAATGCCATACGATATTTGTCTCAGGGAGACTTCAAGGGTTTCCCTGGTGGCTCAGATGGTAAACAATCTGCCTGCAATGCAGGAGACCTGGGTTCAGTTCCTGGGTTGGGAAGATCCCCTGGAGAAGGGAAAGTCTACCCACTCCAGTATTCTTGCCTGGGAAATCCCATGGACAGAGGAGCCTGGCGGGCCTCAGTCCATGGGGTCACGGAAGACTTGGATATGACTGAGTGACTGAGCACATGAAATTATACCACATATGTATGTAAAGTGAATAACATATGTCACATGTATTATAATATAAATATAATTTATATTTGTGAATACATGTATCTTAATACATATGTAATATGTGAATATAAAAATATTTACACATAAATACATAAGTCTATATTTCTGTGATTAAATGCCTACAGCTCCCCTCAGCTTGGAAACAGTATCCTCTCTCTCCAGTCTGTCTGTCTCTTCTGGCCACTGCTAGGCCCCAGCTCTTCCTCCCTCTTGCCTCACCTGGAGGCTGTGCCCTATGCCACTGCCTCCTTGGACTCTAGAGGTAGTGAGATAGGGTGCTTTCAAGAAGGAGGGGGGCCTTTGGGGGGCCCATCCCTGGGGCTTACCTAAGAAAGCCATATAGTAAGTCTATGCCATCAGTTAAACTTATGATTGATGGCCAACTTAGCATTTATACAGGATCGACTTGTATACACTATATACACACGTGCATTTTGTAGTACACATATGTATATTGTAATATATGTATGTCTTGCCTGTACATATATACATTATAGTTGTAAATATAATCATATAGTGAATGCCAAAGTATGCTCAAACTACCGCACAATTGCTCTCATCTCACACGCTAGTAAAGTCATGCTCAAAATTCTCCAAGCCAGGCTTCAGCAATATGTGAACTTCCAGATGTTCAAGCAGGTTTTAGAAAAGGCAGAGGCACCAGAGATCAAGTTGCCAACATCCGCTGGATCATGGAGAAAGCAAGAGAGTTCCAGAAAAACATCTATTTCTGCTTCATTGACTATGCCAAAGCCTTTGACTGTGTGGATCACAATAAACTGTGGAACATTCTGAAACAGATGGGAATACCAGACCACCTGACCTGCCTCTTGAGAAACCTGTATGCAGGTCAGGAAGCAACTGTTAGAACTGGACATGGAACAACAGACTGGTTCCAAATAGGAAAAGGAGTACGTCAAGGTTGTATATTGTCACCCTGCTTATTTAACTTATATGCAGAGTACGTCATGAGGAATGCTGGGCTGGAAGAAGCACAAACTGGAATCAAGATTGCTGGGAGAAATATCAATAACCTCAGATATGCAGATGACACCACCCTTATGGCAGAAAGTGAAGAGGAACTCAAAAGCCTCTTGATGAAAGTGAAAGAGGAGAGTGAAAAGGTTGACTTGAAGCTCAACATTCAGAAAACAAAGATCATGGCATCAGGTCCCATCACTTCTTGGGAAATAGATGGGGAAACAGTGGAAACAGTGTCAGACTTAATTTTTTTGGGCTCCAAAATCGCTTCAGATGCTGATTGCAGCCATGAAATTAAAAGACGCTTACTCCTTGGAAGGAAAGTTATGACCAACCTAGATAGTATATTAAAAAGCAGAGACTTTACTTTGCCAACTAAGGTCCATCTAGTCAAGGCTATGGTTTTTCCCGTTGTCATGTATGGATGTGAGAGTTGGACTGTGAAGAAAGCTGATCGCCGAAGAATTGATGCTTTTGAACTGTGGTGTTGGAGAAGACTCTTGAGAGTCCCTTGGACTGCAAGGAGATCCAACCAGTCCATTCTAGAGGAGATCAATCCTGGGTGTTCATTGGAGGGACTGATGCTAAAGCTGAAACTCCAATACTTTGGCCACCTCATGCGAAGAGTTGACTCACTGGAAAAGAGTCTGATGCTGGGAGGGATTGGGGGTGGGAGGAGAAGGGGACGACAGAGAATGAGATGGCTGGATGTCATCACCGACGCGATGGACATGAGTTTGAGTGAACTCTGGGAGTTGGTGATGGACAGGGAGGCCTGGCGTGCTGTGATTCATGGGGTCGCAAAGAGTCGGACACGACTGAGCGACTGAACTGAACTGATTATATGCATAATTGTATATCTATAATAATTGCATGACACTTTAGTATAACTATACTGTGCTATATATTATGCATATATATGCTTATATACATATGTATATAAGTACAAATATCTTACATATACATATTAGATGTATATAATTCATTATGTTACTAACATATAAGTATATGCATAGTACATATAGTATATATAGTATATATGTACATATATTACATATGTACTTGGTGAGGGAACCAGATATTAGGATGATCTGATGTAGTATTTAAATATATCATGGTCTCATCACAAGGAGATGAGCAAATTAACCAAATTCTGTGTCTCAATTTTACCTCATTTGTAAAATAGTATTAGTATCTCAAAAAGGAATGGTAAAAATTGGTAGATTCTCTGAAAAAAGGATAGACTACCCACTCCAGTATTCTTGGGCTTCCCTTGTGGCTCAGCTGGTAAAGAATCCGTCTGCAATGCTGGAGACCTGGGTTCGATCCTGGGTTAGGAAGATCCCCTGGAGAAGGGAAAGTCTACCCACTCCAGTATTCTGGCCTGGAGAATTCCGTGGGCTATATAGTCCATGGGGTCCCAAAGAGTCTGACAGAACTGAGCGACTTTCACTTTACTTCACACATGAAACTGTTCTAAGTTCTTAGCAGAGTGCTCACTGAACACGTGTGTTCATTATTATTAGTTCTATGTAAGGATAACTTTAGAATATTTTACTGCTAAACAAACATACCGCAGATTGTGGGGAACTGTATATACTCATGTAGCCACAACTCAGGCCGACAGCTAGAGCTTTAGCTAACACTGAAGTCCTCATCTATCCCCACCTACCCGCCCCCACCCCCGCTGATCCCTTTCCCATATCACGTGATTTCTCCCCACAAATGGAGTAAACACCCCTTCTCTTAATCTCATTCTTTTTAAGCTAAAAATAGAACAGTATTGATTCTCAATTTATAGTGGCAAAAACAAATGTGCAATAAATGTATGCCCTCTACAGTGATTGCACTAGAGAGTCATTTTACATCTGAAGCATGGAGTTGAATCTGCATAATTGATTGTGAATTGCAGTGAAACAGCCTAGCTTTTTTGGGTCACATTTATACCTGAATACTGATAGTGATTCACAGGTGATTAGTTTCGGTTGACACAACACCCACACATGCACACACCCCCTCATTTGTGGGCACAAACACATACATCATAGTTTTCACAGCATGCGGAAGCATTTTGGTTGTTGCTTGAGTGTAATCAGAATTTCCTTCAACACTTCATGGATTGTTACATCTTTTTATGTCTGCATTTCTTAAGACTTGAATTACAACTGGATTGACAGTGTCAGTGCTTAAGCCGATCAATAGACATGTAGGAACTCTGGACCAGTTATCAGTGTGTTTTAAGAGTTAAAGAATTTAGGGTGTGAAAGAAGAAAGAGTAGACTTTAAAATGAAAATGAGACAGTCTTTAAAAAATGAATGCTCAGTTCAGTTCAGTTCAGTTCAGTCGCTCAGTCGTGTCTGACTCTCCGCGACCCCATGAATCACAGCACACCAGGCCTCCCTGTCCATCACCAACTCCCGGAGTTCACTCAAACTCATGTCCACAGAGTCGGTGATGCCATCCAGCCATCTCATTCTCGGTTGTCCCCTTCTCCTCCCGCCCCCAACCTTTCCCAACATCAGAGTCTTTTCCAGTGAGTCAACTCGTCGCATGAGGTGGCCAAAGTATTGCAGTTTCAGCTTTAGCATCAGTCCTTCCAATGAACACCCAGGATCGATCTCCCTAGCATTCAAATGTTAAGTTGGTAAATTTTTACTAACCATTTATACTTTAACCTTTAACTTGAAGGAAAAGTGTATATTTCAAATAGCACTGCAGAAAAATATTGTAGTTTGAATATTTAAGCAATAAAACTGCTAATGACAGTTAAAAGAAACTATGTTCAAACTGCGTAGACTTCATAAAATTTCAGGTGAATCTATGTAATTCCTAGATTTATTTAAGTTAAAATGTTCATTGTTAATTAAAAAATTGTGACAATAATCCTGCATGGTTTTTAATTACCAACATATGTTAAATCCTAAATATAAGAGAAATATTATCTGGTAAGAGCAAAAATGGCTACAGCTTAGTAATTGTATAATATGAAAATCTAAAGACTGCATGAAGAGCTGACTCCTTTGAAAAGACCCTGATGCTGGGAAAGATTGAGGGCAGGAGGAGAAGGGGACGACAGAGGATGAGATGGCTGGATGGCATCACCCACTCAATGGACATGGGTTTGAGTAAACTCCAGGAGTTGGTGATGGACAGGGAGGCCTGGCGTGCTGCGATTCATGGGGTCGCAAAGAGTTGGACATGATTGAGCAACTGAACTGAAATACTGCATGAAATGAAGAGTTAACTGAATAAAATGTCAACATGAGACTATTCTTATACTTTTCCTTACTGTTTCTACCTTCCTTTTTATTGGCTATGTGACATACATAATAGAATAGATAATATGACATGTATGTATGTATTTCATATATACCCTTATATACCTATTGATATATACAAGTATGTATGTGAATGTAAAGGGCTTCCCTGGTGGCTCAGAGGTTAAAGCATCTGCCTCCAATGTGGGAGACCCGGGTTCGATCCCTGGGTCGGGAAGATCAACTGGAGAAGGAAACGGTAACCCACTCCTGTATTCTTGCCTGGAGAATCCCACGGATGGAGAAGCCTGGTAGGCTACAGTCCACGGGGTCGCAAAAAGTCGGACACGACTGAGCAACGGAACGGATACGGATGTGAATGTAAACACACACACACACACACACACATACCCTGCCTTCCTTCAGAAGTGACCACTGTCTTGAATTCTGTGCTTTTCATTTCTTTGTCTTTTAATAGTATTTTTCTCATCACATATGTCCCTAAATAATGTTTTATTTAGCTTCACTTGTTTTTAAGATTCTCAAAACTATCAACATATATTCTATGGTCTTCTATAGCATTTTTTCCATTAAAAATTTTATTTCTAAGATCCCACCTTTCTGTTTTTTTCTTTTGGTGTCTGCTGGTGTAGTTCCTTTTACTGCTGTATGTTATTCCATTGTGAAAAGTACTATGATTTATTTATCTTTCTTGATCAGTAAATGTTCAGATTGTCAATTTTTGCTGCTATGAGCATTGTTGCTAGAAATTGCTCGTGTATCCCTGTGAATAAATATGAGTTGCTCTAGGTTAATGCTCCCCAACGTTTTCCTGATGGGACACAATTAATACTAGTATTTGTATAACACCCCTATCATCGGGTGGCTCTGCTGAGGCGGACATACATATCAGTGGGGTCGATGGGCCATGGGAAGCAGAGGTTCAAACTGTGCAAGCTGATGATTCATTGCTTTTGTTACAGTCGATTCTCATGTTTACAGTCCCACTGGCAGGACATTGGAGCTTCTCTTGGCCCACAGTGTCTAGACCATCTGGTGTTGTCAGATGTATTGAGTCTTGCTGGCCTACTGTCCATAAAGTGAAAGTGAAAGTGAAGTCTCCCAATCATGTCCGACTCTGCAACCACTGGACTGTGGCCCACCAGGTTCCTCCCTCCATGGGATTTTCCAGGCAAGAATACTGGAGTGAGTTGCCATTTCCTTCTCCAGGGGATCTTCCTGACCCGGGGATCAAACCCGGGTCTCCCGCACTGCAGGCAGACGCTTTACAGCCTGAGCCTCCAGGGAAACTCTGTAAAATAGTATCTAATTGTAGTGTTAATTTATGCTTTGAGTTTGAGCATCATTTTAAAGTGGTTCTGTGCTGTGAACTCTCTGGTCTGGTTCTGTGTCATTTTTTCCTAGTGTGTTTTCTAACTGATTTGAAAGGAGTTTTTGTTTCTCCTTATTTTTTGTTTTGTTTTCCTTCATTTGCAACACTAATTGTAAACTGTTCGGGGAATACTTTCTTCATGTTGTGATACTTCTCTTCACCTCACATGTCTTTTGACAGCTCTAAGTTCTTAATTTTAATGTAGTTAAATAATATACACTTATTTGTGTAAATTGGGTATACTGATGAGATATTTTTGTTTCTTGTTTAAGTAAACTGTTTCTACCTCAAAATACTATTTTGTAATTTCTATGTAGTTTTCCTTCTCCATTTCCATATTCTCCTGTCTTTAAATTCTTTTTCTCTTATGGAGTGTTTACTATATATAAGCAGTGGGCATATTGTTGGGTTTATTTGTTTTATTTTCTTTATTTATCTATTGAGTCCAAGTAACCTGTCAGCAGGCTACTAACCTGAGTGTGGAATTCTTCCTCTTGGCAGATAATTGTGATGACCCTCTGGTGTCTACCTTGTCTCAAGCCTCATTCAGCAGTTCTTCCGAGCTCTCTAGCAGTCATGGTCCTGGGTTTGCAAGGCTAAACCGAAGAGATGGTAAGTCTGCTTTTTCTGCTCTGATTGGTTCATGATGAATCTCATTCATCTTCCATTCTCTTTTAGTAAAATCATTGTTAAGTGAACATTGTAAAAGGAAGTAAATTATAAAAGAAGTTAATTTCTAAATAAGCAAATGGCAGAAACTGATGGGTTGTACATGACATTTGGGATTGGTCCTGGCATGGCAAAGGGATGTACCTATTTCAAAATCTTGCATCATCGTTTTAGCACCCAAAGAATTGAATTCCCTCAATCTGGTGATTTTTTTAAATGTATCTTATAAAATAAACTTTTCTTTAAAATTTTTATTTTTAATTGAAATATAGTTGATGTACTGTACAATTTTAGTTTCAGGTGTACAGTGTATTGGGTTGACATTGAAATACACTTTGAAGTGATCATCATGTTAAGTCTAGTAACCAAAGATATTACAGTATTATTAACCATATTCCCTATTGCTGTATATTATATCCTATGACTTATTTATTTTATAAATGGAATTTTGTACCTCCTAATTCCCTTCACCTATATTATTCATTCCCTCAACCTTCCATTCCTTCTGTGGCATCCACCTCTTTCTTTTCCGTCTCTATGGGTCTGATTTCATTGTTTGTTTTATGGATTCCAGATATAAGTGCAGTCATACAGTTTTGTCTTTGACTTATTTCACTTAGCATAATGCCCTCTCGATTCATCTAAGTTATCACAAATGGTAAGATTTCGCTTTTTAATGAAAAAGAAATATTCCATTGTTTATGTATAGACTGCATCTTCTTCACTCACTCATCTACACAGGACACTTTGGCTGCTTCCATTGCTTGGCTGTCGTAAGTAATGCTGCAGTGAACATAGGACGGCATATATCTTTTCCATGCTTTTATTTTCTTGGGGTAAATACCCAGAAGCGAAGTTGCTGGACTTTATGGAAGCTCTGTTTTTAATTTTTGGAGGGACCGCAATGCTGCTATCCATAGTAGCTGCACCAGTTAGCAATTCCACCAAGGGTTCCCTTTCCTCTGCATCTTCCCTAACACTTGTTACTGATAGTTGTGATGGCTTGCCTTTTGGATTACAGCCACTCTGACAGGTGTGAGGTATACTTCACTGTGGTTTTTATTTGAATTTTCCTGGTGATGAGTGATGTTGAGGCATGCTGTGGCTGGGCCCGCTACTGTGGGTGAGCTGGCAGGGGGGGCTGACCCCCACCTGGCTGGCTGTGTGACCTGGTGGCGCATGCCTGTTGTGGACCCACTGGTGGATGTTGTTATCATGCGCATGTGCTCAGTTGTGTCTGACTCTCGTGACCCCAGGGACTGTATCCCGCCAGGCTCTTCTGTCCATGGGATTTCCCAGGCAAGAATACTGCAGTAGGTTGCCATTTCCTCCTCCAGGGTATCTTCCTGACCCAGGGATTGAACCCTTATCTCTTGCATCTCCTGTACTGGCAGGTGGATTCTTTACCATTGTGCCACCTGGGAAGCCTGGATGTTGGTGCTTCCTGGCACTAATAGGCTAGGGAGAGGATTCCAAAATGGCACTTGCCACTGCTGGTGTCAGCTCAGTAGAAGGAGATTGCAAGAATAGCCACCAGTGTCTCATTACCCAGGGGAGTCTCAGCTGCCTCTTGTCTCTGTGGGAGGCTCTGAAAAGGCATTAACTGAGTTTGACCCAAGTGCCTTTCAAACTACTGCCTCTCCACTGGGACTTTGCATATGTGAGATTTTGCACACATCCTCTAAGAGTGCAGTCTCTGTTGTCCATAGCCCTCTGGCTCTTCCAAACTTATGCCCTGTTGCTTTTCAAAGCTTGCTTTCTGGGGCCTCATCTTTTCTGTGCAGGATTCCTGGGCCGAGAGCCCTATATGTGGCTTGGACACCATGCCCCTCATGGAGGACCTCTGTGACTATGATTTCCCTCGTGTTTGTGGGTCACTGATCCTGGGCTGGGGGGTCCCAACTAGGTTGCATCTCTGTCCTTCCTGCCTGTCTTGTTGTTGCTTTTTCTTTATGCTTTTAGTTGTGTAAAATCTTTTCTGCTTGTCTTCAGGTCATTCTCATAGATAGTTACTCTCTAAGTAGTTTAATTTTGATGCACGCATGGGAGGAGGTGAGTTCAGAGTTTCCCTACTCCTCCATCTTGATCCTAAAGTACACTTTTCTACAACAATATACAATCATTATGTATACAGTAGCCATGAAAATGTAACTGATCCTCTGTTTTAAGATAAGAAGGAAGTTTGCAAGAAGCGATTTTAAAAGTTGCTAGTTATATATGAAAGCATTCCCCCTAAGATCAGGAACAAGACAAGGGTGCCCACGTTATTTAAGGGTGTCCTATTATTTAATAGGGTGTCCACTATTACTCAACATAGTTCTGGAAGTCCTAGCTACAGCAATCAGAGAAGAAAAAGAAATCAAAGGACTCTAGATTGGAAAAAAAGAAATAAAGCCCTCACTGCAGATGACATGATACTGTACATAGAAAACCCTAAAGATAGTATCAGAAAATTACTAGAGCTAATCAGTGAATTTAGCAAAGTTGCCGGATACAAAGTCAATACACAGAAATCACTTGAATTTCTATATACTAATAAGAAAGAGAAACTAAGGCATCAATCCCATTTACCATTGCAACAAAAAGAATTAAATATCTAGGAATAAACTTACCTTAGGAGAAAAAGAACAATACACAGAAAATTATAAGACAGTAATGAAAGAAATCAAAGATGACATAAACAGATGGAGTGATAGTCCATGTTCCTGGGTAGGAAGAATCAATATTGTGAAAATGACTATACTACCAAACGCAATCTACAGATCCAGTGCGATCCCTATCAAATTACCAATGACACTTTTCACAGAACTAAAACAAAAAATTTCACAATTCATATGGAAACACAGAAAACCCTGGATAGCCAAATAATCTTGAGAAAGAAGAATGGAACTGGAGGAATCAACCTTCCTGACTTCAGATTATACTACAAAGCTACAGTCATCAAGACAGTATGGTACTGGCACAAAAACAGAAATACAGGCCAATGGAACAAGATAGAAAGCCCAGAAATAAACCCAGGCACCTTTGGGTACCTTATTTTGGACAAAATGGGGCAAAGACAGCCTCTTCAGTAAATGGTGCTGGGAAAACTAGATAGCTACATGTATAAGAATGAAATTAGAACACTTTCTAACACCATACACAAAGATAAACTCAAAATGGATTAAAGACCTAAATGTAAGACCAGAAGCTATAAAACTCTTAGAGGAAAACATAGGCAGAACATTCAATGACATAAATCAAGGCAAGATCCTCTATGACCCACCTCCTAGAGTAATGGAAATAAAAACAAAAGTAAACAAGTGGGACCTGATTAAACTTAAAAGCTTTTACACAGCAAAGGAAACTATAAGCAAGGTGAAAAGCCAACCTTCAGAATGGGAGAAAATAATAGCAAGTGAAACAACCGACAAAAGATTAATTTCCAAAATATACAAGCAGCTCATACAACTCAATATCAGAAAAACAAACAACCCAATCAAAAAGTGGGAAAAAGACCTAAACAGACATTTCTTCAAAGAAGACATACAAATGGCTAACAAATACATAAAAAGATGCTCAACATTGCTCATTATTACAGAAATGCAAATCAAAACTATCACCTCACACCAGTCAGCTATCACCTCACACTAGTGAGATATGTCCCACTGGTCAGAATGGCCGTCATCAAAAAGTCTACAAACAATAAATGCTGGAGGGGGTGTGGAGAAAAGGGAATGCTCTTATACTGTTGGTGGGAATGTAAATTGATACAACCACTGTGGAAGATGGTATGAAGATTCCTTAAAAAACTAGGAATAAAAGCACCATATGAGGCATATACCCTGAGGAAACCAAAATTGAAAGAGACATATGTATCCCATTGTTCACTGCAGCACTATTGACAATAGCTAGGACATGGAAGCAACTTAGATGTCCATCAGTAGATGGATGGATAAAGAAGTTGTGGCACAAATGCACAATGGAATATTCAGTTCAGTTCAGTTCAGTTGCTCAGTTGTGTCTGACTCTGCGACCCCATGAACTGCAGCATGCCAGGCCTCCCTGTCCATCACCAACTCCCGGAGTTCACTCAAACCCACCTCCATCGGGTTCGTGATGCCATCCAGCCATCTCATTCTCTGTCGTCCCCTTCTCCTCCTGCCCCCAATCCCTCCCAGCATCAGAGTCTTTTCCAGTGAGTCAACTCTTCGCGTGAGGTGGTCAAAGTATTGGAGTTTCAGCTTTAGCATCAGTCCTTCCAATGACCACCCAGGACTGATCTTTAGAATGGACTGGTTGGATCTCCTTGCAATCCAAGGGACTCTCAAGAGTCTTCTCCAATACCACAGTTCAAAAGCATCAATTCTTCGGGGCTCAGCTTTCTTCACTGTCCAACTCTCACGTCCATCCATGACCACTGGAGAAACTATAGCCTTGACTAGATGGACCTTTGTTGGCAAAGTAATGTCTCTGCTTTTTAATATGCTGTCTAGGTTGGTCATTACTTTCCTTCCAAGGAGTAAGCATCTTTTAATTTCATGGCTTCAATCACCATCTGCAGTGATTTTGGAATATTCAGTTCAGTTCAGTTCAGTCGCTGAGTTGTGTCCGACTCTTTGCAACCCCATGAATCACAGCGCGCCAGGCCTCCCTGTCCATCACCAACTCCCGGAGTTCACACAAACTCATGTCCATCGAGTCGGTGTTGCCATCCAGCCATCTCATTCTCTGTCGTCCCCTTCTCCTCCCACCCCCAATCCTTCCCAGCATCAGAGTCTTTTCCAGTGAGTCAACTCGTCGCATGAGGTGGCCAAAGTATTGGAGTTTCAGCTTTAGCATCAGTCCTTCCAATAAGCATCTAGGATTGATCACCTTTAATTTGGAATATTACTCAGCCATAAAAAGGAATGCCTTTGAGTCAGTTCTAATGAGGTGGATGAACCTAGAACCTATTATACAGAGTGAAGTAAGTCAGAAAGAGAAAGATAAATATCGCATTCTAATGCATATATTCCGTTCCGTTCCATCGCTCAGTCGTGTCCGACTCTCTGCGACCCCGTGGACTGTAGCCTACCAGGCTTCTCCGTCCATGGGATTCTCCAGGCAAGAATACTGGAGTGGGTTACCATTTCCTTCTCCAGGGGATCTTCCCAACCCAGGGATCGAACCCGGGTCTCCCGCATTGGAGGCAGACGCTTTAACCTCTGAGCCACCAGGGAAGCCCAATGCATATATATGGAATCTAGAAAAATGGTGCTGAAGAATTTACAGGGCAGCAGTGGAGAAACAGACATAGAGAATAGACTTACGGACGTGGGGAGAGGGGAGAAGAGAGGGTGAGATGTTCAAAAGAGTAACATGGAAACTGTAAAGCAATTATCCTTCAATAAAAAAGTTGTTAGTTGTTTAAAAATAGTCATCCCTAAATTTATTTAATTCTCAATGTGAATGACATGATTTTCTCTTCTGTTGAGGAACAGGAAGTTAATAAGATTTCATGCTCCTTTAGGAATACTTAGTTCATATTGTTGACTATCTGTTAGGTAGGTTGTGTTTGATTGCTTGAGTATGTTTCAAGAAAAGTGTAGACAGTTAAGGGAATTTCAAAACTCTATGGACTTAAAGACAGAGCATCATTGTTATCCCTTCCTGTTTACTAAGACAAAATCCATCTGCTCATGCGTTCTATGGAAAAATAATTAGCAATACTAACCAAAAAATACTGTTAACAATCATAAAAAAGACATCAACATCATATATTAGTAAAACTGTGATTCAGTCATTTCTAATTCCCTTCTCACATGCCGTATCAGCCACATCTTTTTTTCAGCTTTTAGTTATTCTAGTGAGTATATAGTGAAAGTGAAGTGAAAGTGAAAGTTATGTCTGACTCTTTGCGACCCCACGTACTAAACAGTCCCTGGAATTCTCCAGCCAGAATACTGGAGTTGGTAGTCTTTCTCTTCTCCAGGGGATCTTCCCGACCCAGGGATTGAACTGGGGTCTCCTGCATTGCAGGCGGATTCTTTACCAAATAAACTGTAGAAACCCTCTGGGTATATAATGGCTTCTTATACTGTGGGGTTTTACAAATTAATTATTATTTATTTTTGGTTGCGCTGGGTCTTTGTTGCTGCATGCAGTGTTCTTGCCTGGAGAATCCCAGGGATGGGGGAGCCTGGTGGGCTTCCGTCTGTGGGGTCACACAGAGTCGGACATGACTGAAGTGACTTAGCAGCAGCAGCAGCAGGCTTTCTGTAGTTGTAGAAAGCGGGATCTACTCTCCAGCTGCAGTGTGTAGGCTCCTCATTGTGGTGGCTTCTCTTGTTGCAGAGCACAGGCTGTGGAGCACGGGCTCAGTAGTTTTTGTGCATGGGCTTAGTTGCCCCACAGCATGTGGAATCTTCCTGGACCAGGGATTGAACGTGTGCCCCCTTCTTTGGCAGGTGGAGTTTTAATTGCTGGACCACCAGGGAAGTCCTCAGCCGCTTCTAAGTTTACTGGTTGATCTTATTCTTTGTGCTATTGTTTAATGTTTGAGTATGTTGAACACTGGACAGAACAAATAGATTGTGTGTTTTGCTATATGATACGTTTTATAAATACCTAACACTGCAGCGTGAGTTTGAGTTTACTCAAAAATTTTTATCTGATATTATTTGATACATTCCTCTATGTGTGTTTCTTTTTTATTGGGTACAATTGCCATAACTGTGTGTTTCCTAGTGTGAGACTATCATTGGGGAGTAATAACTGAGATCCTTGTATTACTCAGTTTACAAGGAGAACTTTGTGGGCTTTGAATACTTTTGTGTAGATAATTCTTGCTGTTACTTTTTTTTGCCTTATAGTGAAAGTTACTATCACACTGGGCTATTTCTCTTGTTTTCAATTCTGAATCCCTTACTACAGGCAAGTGGGCTTTCCTCGCCCCTAAGGGAGTTGGTCCAGATTCTGAGCCAATGGTCCCTCCTGTGAGAATGCTGCCATCACAACACTGACCTTAGAATGAAATTTCTATCTTGTACTTCTTTTTAAAAGTAAAGCAGTTTAACATTTACTATCACTCCATTTGATTAATAAAATAATTCACAGGATTTGGCCCATGAAAAGAGATGCAGAATTTAATGTAACTACTTATCTTTATTTCACTTGTTGGGGTTCAATAAATCATACACATTCTCTCTATGTGTGTGTGTGTGTGTGTATATGATGTGTTATTTGTTGAATCAAATCACATTTTTTCATTAATTTATATACTCTTCGGGAATCTCCATCAGTAGGACTCATTTTCATTCTTAATTCGTTTCTATGGCTCTTGGTAAAACACAATATTAAACTTCATGAATCTCATTTGCATGTTAATGAAATAGAGAAACAAAACAGGATCATTTTAATTATCTTTTGCTGGTTGTCAGCCTACTTGATTACATTTTTTCTTTTTTATTTCGTTTTTCTTTTTTTTTTTCCTATTAATTACATGAAGTGCTCACAAAGGAATATCAGATTTTGAGTGATTTATTAAAGGCTATATATTATACTAGTATGGCAGCATTCCTTGTAGTATTTAAATCAGGCTGTGGAAGGGTGTTCAGCTAAGTTGGCAAGTAAGTATAAATGAAATCAGCTAATAAAGATCCTAGTATCCTAGAAACCCAGATGGAGTGACCTCTTTGCTATGGAGTCTGGAAAACTTAGGGCTAAAGAACAGACAAGCAAGAAATGAGAAATCAAGCTCAACAACCCACAGCGTTCCATCTATGAGATAAGTAAGACGTGCTCTGGGTAACACTGTGATAATGACTAGGCCCTGTAATGTGGAAAGGAGATCAGAAAAAGTCTACTATTAAATGGAATTATTCCATTTCTACCAGTAGGGAAGAAGAAAAATGTACTTTCCTTGAGGTCTGTTAATTTTGCCACTTAATTCTATTGTGCGTTGAAATGTGTCCTTCAAAAGAATGTGTTCACTTCTTAACCCTGATTCCTATGAATGTGCCCTCCTTTAGACTTAGAGTCTTTGTAGATGTAATCAGGATCAGGTCATAATGGACTAGTGTGTGTGCGTGCTCAGTCGCTCAGTCGTGCCCGACTCTTTGCTTCCCCACGGACTGTAGCCCTCCAGGCTCCTCTGTCCATGGGATTCTCCAGGCAAGAATACTGGAGTGGGTTGCCATGCCCTTCTCCAGGGATTGAACCTGTATATCCTGAGTCTTCTGCAGCACAGGTGGATTCTTTACCACTGAGCCACTGGGATTAGGCTGAACCCTAAATCGAATGACTTGCAAAGAGTTGGACATGATTTAGCAACTGAACAACAGAAACAAGAATCCAATGACTGGTGTTCTTCTAAAAGAAAAGAGATCTACAGGAACACGGAGACAGAGGGAAGAATTCCCTGAGAAGACAGAAGCAGAAATTGGGACGACATAGCTACAAACCAAGAAATATCAATTATTGCCAGCAAACTCCAGCAGGGAGGGTTTTTCTCCGAAGCCCACAGAGGGAGCATGGCCCTGCTGATGCCTGTTTTGGACTTCTAACCTCCAAAGCTGTGAGAGAGTTAATTTTATTCTCTAAAAGCTGTGCACCTAGTGATACTTTGTTATAGCAGCCTGGGAGGCAGGTACAAATGCCCCGAGGAAGTGACGTCTTCTCCATGTTTCTTTTGCACTGGAAGATGCTTCTCGATTTGAACCTGACAGATTTCACAGCTCAGAGACATGTGATCCAAACTTAACCCTAAACCACACAAACAAAAAAGCACTAATCACTACTTTATTGGCTTTGTAATGGAATTTAATCTCTCTGCCCTTATATACTATTCCCATTGTTACAGTTTCAGTGTAGGTTGAATTATTAATACATTTGGCACCTGAAAATTTTGCCATCATCAGTGTATAGTTCAGACAGGTTCTAGTGTGCCATTCAATGGTCCAAGTGTGTTCTTAGGACAGGACATAAAGAGGTCATATGTATAGAACTGTTTCTGAAGTTGCTGCTGCTGCTAAGTTGCTTCAGTCGTGTCCAACTCTGTGTGATCCCATGGATGGCAGCCCACCAGGCTCCCCCATCCCTGGGATTCTCCAGGCAAGAACACTGGAGTGGGTTGCCATTTCCTTCTCCAATGTATGAAAGTGAAAAGTGAAAGTGAAGTCGCTCAGTCGTGTCCCACTCAGCGGCCCCATGGACTACAGCCCATCGGGCTCCTCCATCCCTGGGATTCTCCAGGCAAGTGTATTGGAGTGGGTTGCCATTGCCTTCTCTGACTGAAGTTGCAGTAGAATCTAAATAAATGTATTTATTTTCATGTACTTGGGAAACCTTGGAAATGGGTTATAGCAAACTTACGTGCTCGTATAAGGCTTCCCAGGTGGCTCAGTGGTCAAGAATCCACCTGCCAATACAAGAGATCCAGAAGACGTGGGTTTGATGCCTGGGTCAGGAAGATACCCTAGAGGAGGAAATGGCAACCCACTCCAGTATTCTTGTGTGGAAAATCCCATGGACAGAGGAGCCTGGCACGTTACAGTTAATGGTGTCATAAAGAGTCAGACACAACTTAGTGACTGATCATGCGCTTGTAAAAGCAGTAAATAAAATGATCGTACAGAGCAAAAATAGAATATTTGTATGTGTGAATGTAAACAGGAGTATGTACAGCAGGTTGCCTCCATACGTAACAAATACTGTGAGTTTTCTCTCATCTATTCTGTAAGATCAAAATATTTCCTCTTTTGCTCGAAAGTGGAATATTTGTCTCTATTTTCCCATTGTCTATTTTATTTATCCACAGCTAAGTCCTCTAAATGCTTGTAAAGCAATGCTTTCTTCATGCCTGTAGGGTTTGCTATTAAAACCAAGCATCTATCTGTAGAGAAATGAGCATATTTAGTTAGTGAACAGAGGGAACTCTGGTTCTGGATGTACCTCTAGTGAGAAAAGTGACAACATTCTATACAGAATTATTTGGCAGTTCATACTGCTCTAAATCATTGTGCTTGTTTGCATGTAACTATTATGCTTACATTAAAATCCCATAGATAAGTTCCCAAGGTATGCCTGGTGCAAGTCAGTTGCTTGAGGACAGTTGAGGTGAATGTTTCTTGCTGTTAAGCATATTGCATAATATCATTCAAAATGCTCACATTTAAAATGAAAATATGTTCAATAGCCAATACCTTATGAGGAAAAGAATAAGAGACAAATTTGGTATGGGACTGAAAAAACTCGAGCCTCAGGAAAGGAGAGCCTCCTTGGCCAGGTGGGTGCAGGTCTGAAACAGGCCTGATGGTCCCCAGGATCAGAGGTGGGCCGGGTGAGCCTCACCGACCAAGTGTAGAGCATTGACTACATTGAGGACAGTGTGTTCTTGAAGAGGTGGTTAAAGAACAAGTGATGTCAGCAGTTTGTTTGCTTCTGTGTCAACTGCTTCCCCCTACACCCGGGACGGATGTGTCTGAGTTAGCCCTTAACACCGAAGAGTTTCCTGAATTGCAAGGGTCCCGAGTCTCCATGCTGAGTCAGGCTGTAAGTACACAGTTCTGCACTGTTTTTCTGTCTTGCCCTAACTGATCTGAGATTAGGAGATGTACAGTTCCTAATGTTGGGATGAGAGACTTAGCCCTGACAAAACCCCCCAGGGATTCAGATCCCTGCGAGTCACCCCTGTGGTCACAGGACACAAGCTCCTATCCAGCACACCTGAACTCAGCCTCCTGCTCTGCTTCTCTGCTTTGTACTTGTGGGGGTCACAACATTTTAGGTGAGGGATGAACACTTTAGTGTTAGACTTATCTGGATCGATTCACTGTTCCTGGGTTTAAATCATTACTACTTCTTACTTTTTCTTTTTTTAAGATGGAAGAGATATTTAATCTCTATGCTTAAACTCCCTAGTTTTCTTCTGGAAGAATAGGGATAATGCTGAAATGGTTTTCGGTTTATTGAAAATGATCACAGCGCTGTGGTATGGCCACAAGAATTACTAAAGCATGGTCCCAAGAGAATTTGAACAGTTTCAGAGCATGTCCTGCCAATTAACCTCACTTCAGCAAACCTCACGGGACCAGATATATACATTAACTGTTATAAAGGTAATCTCAGAAAACTCAGGCTTCCACAAAACCTCTGGCGAAAGAGTATTTTTATTCTTGATTGATTCTAGAACAGAGCAGGGTCAAAGAATTGCATTTTATATGTTCATTATTAGCTTGAAGTAAAGATAAAATGTTTTCATACATCCTTAGTCAATATCTGTGAACTAGGGTATTCTGGTGGTTTTATTTTAAATATTTAGAAATTGAAAGTTGGTTTAAGAAGTTAAAATAATACTAGCACTTTGATAAAGGTTTGGAAAATGAAATTCTAGATCAGTTTTATGGTCAGTGGTGTGTCATGTATTTATATAGATTGTGTTTTGTGTACTGGCTTTGAGAAGGTGAAATAAAGATGAGTGAATATTTACATCTAATTTCTTGATATGCCTATGTCCTCTATTCATTAAAGAATCAGAGAATTTGCTGTCATGTCTGGGATTAATGTGCAATCACTTCTGTTCTTCTCTCAGTTCATATGATTTACCCCCAGAGGTGACTGTCCTCCTGGCCACTTCGCTCTTCCTTCCTTTGGGTGTCTCTCTCTCTTCTGATCCCCCTTACTTAGGAACATGTTCTACCATCTTCCAATCTCTGGCCAGTGTCTTGATACTCCCTCCATCTTACCCTTTATCGTCCTGATCTGTCCTGTAGCACAGTTTCTTCAGCTCTAAGTCAGTCTGATAATGTAATCCCAGTGAATGTACCACTTCCCTAAGTAATTTACAGAGATAAAAAATGCTGGTTTTGCATCTTTCTAAATTCCATATATATGTGTTAGTATATTGTACTGGTGTTTTTCTTTCTGGCTTACTTCACTCTGTATAATAGGCTCTAGTTTCATCCACCTTATTAGAACTGGTTCAAATGCATTCTTTTTAATGGCTGAGTAATACTCCATTGTGTATATGTGAAACGAATCACCAGTTCAGGGTCGATGCATGTTACAGGATGCTCGGGGCTGGTATGCGGGGATGACCCAGAGGGAGGATAAGGGGAGGAGAGAGGTGGGAGGAGGGTTCGGGAGGGGTAACTCATGTACACCCGGGGCGGATTCATGTCAGTGTATGGCAAAACCAACCAATATAATATTGTAAAATAATTAGCCTCCAATAAAAATTTAAAAAAAAATGCTGGTTTTGCTGGATCATATGGCAGTTCTATTTCCAGTTTTTTGAGGAACCTCCACACTGTTCTCCATAGTGGCTGTACTAGTTTGCATTCCCACCAACAGTGTAAGAGGGTTCCCTTCTCTCCACACCCTCTCCAGCATTTATTGCATGTAGACTTTTGGATAGCAGCCATTCTGACTGGTGTGAAATGGTATCTCATTGTGGTTTTGATTTGCATTTCTCTGATTATGAGGGATGTTGAGCATTTTTTCATGTGTTTGTTAGCCATCTTTATGTCTTCTTTGGAGAAATGTCTGTTTAGTTCTTTGGCCCATTTTTTGATTGGGTCGTTTATTTTTCTGGAATTGAGCTGCAGGAGCTGCTTATATATTTTGGAGATTAATCCGAGGAAACAAGAATTGAAAGAGACACATGTACTCCAGTGTTCATCACAGCACTGTTTATAATAGCCAGGACATGGAAGCAACCTAGATGTCCATCTGCAGACGAATGGATAAGAAAGCTTTGGTACATATACACAATGAAGTATTACTCAGCCATTAAAAAGAATGCATTTGAAGCAGTTTTAATGAGGTGGATGAAACTGGAGCCTATTATACAGAGTGAAGTAAGACAGAAAGAAACGCACCAATACAGTATACTAACACATATATATGGAATTTAGAAAGATGGAAATATAACCCTGTATACGAGACAGCAAAAGAGACACAGTTGTATCGAACAGTCTTTGGGACTTTGTGGGAGAGAGTGAGGGTGGGATGATTTGAGAGAATGACATTGAAACATGTATGTTGTCATATGTGAAACGAATCAGCAGTTCAGGGTCAATGCATGTTACAGGATACTCGGGGCTGGTGTGTGGGGATGACCAAGAGGGAGGATAAAGGGAGGAGGGAGGTGAGAGGGGGGTTCAGGAGGGGGAACTCATGTACACCTAGGGCGAATTCATGTCAATGTATGGCAAAACCAACCAATATAATATTGTAAAATAAAAAAATAAATAAATAAAGATAAAAAAAAATGCTGGTTTTGGAATCACAAAAACTAGGCTATCATACTAAATTGTGAGTGCAGTTGGGAAAATGATATTTCCTCTCTTTTTTCTCTGTAAATGTATGGAGTCAAATTTGGGGATCTCTAAAATCCAGTGACAATGTACTTTTTTTATTTGTAATATTCTGTAGGCAATGTCTCTTTTCCTTGTAACTCATTCTAATAATGGATATCTTCAAAGCATGTGAGTGAGTGACTTTGATGGCTTTTCAATAAGAAGGTAAGGGCAGAATCTTAAGGGAGACTGTCCTTCCAAGTCCCCTCAATTAGAAGGCACAGAATGTGCCTGGCTTAGGAGGTAGTCTTCAACTGTTATAAAATATAGGAATTCAAGTGATTAATATGAACCTATTGTAATTGACACAGGGGCTCAAATTTAGTCACTTTAAAATGCATCCATAAAGTAAAGTACACTTCTTTGTGTCTTTGTGTATGTCTAATATTCTTCACTCTGTAGAGGAGGAAAATTTCATATGTTGGTACAGTGAAATAATAGTGGGTGGTGTTTGGTTGAGTTCTCCCAAAAGTACACCCTGGACCAACGGTTGAGGTGCCAGTGGTTTATTAGGGGATAGTTCCCAGGAGAAAACAGTGAGGGAGTGTAAGAAGCTGGATAGGAAGGAGGAGAGAGCAATTTTAAGTGAAGTCCCACACACAGCCTAATCTTCCAGGAAACTCTGGATGGTAAAGTTTTATGTAAGGCTTTGTCTTACCTCCCATTAAAGGAACTGAGGCTAGCAAGGTGGCTTGCAGTGTGAATAATTTAGAACAGCTAGACTTAGCAGCAGCAGCAGCAGTGTCTAAACACCAGCTTTAGACAGTATGATAAAATGCAACAGACTAGCTGGCTTAAACAACAGACATTTTTTTCTCGCGGTTCTGGAAGCTGAAAAGTCCCAAATCAAGGTGTCAGCAGATTCTGTTCCTTGTTAGTAGCTTGCAGCAGCCACTGTCCTGCCATGTGCTCACACGGCCTTTCCTTGGTGCTTGCGTATTTGGGAAGGGAGAGAAAGATCTCTCTGTCTTCCTTATAAGGTGACTAATCCCATCATGGGGGTCCCACTCTAAAGACCTCATCTAAATCTAACTGCCTCTGAAAGGTGATACCAAATATCATCACACGGCGGGAGGTTGGGGGGTGGGTGGGAGGTGCGGGTTAATGGCTTCAACATATGAGTCTGGGGGCGGGGTGGGTCACAGCCCTTAAAAGCTGAATTTCTGTAAACTAGTGAACCAACTACAAAGTGTTAACTGCTTGGTGATATCTGAGGGAAACCAAGATAGCCAAGCCTTCAGGGTCAAAGATCCTGGAGAGAAAAGAAATACCATATAGTGAGCCTGACATTTTCAGGACCAAATAACAGAGCTTCAAAACGTAAAAAAACTGGACAGAAATAATAGGTGGAAAAAAAAAGAAACACTAAACATAGTGAGAGGTTTTTAATATCTCTCTTTCTTGGTAGCTTATATAGGAAGTATGCAAAAGACCAGTGGAAATACAGATTTTAACAACAAAGTTAACAAGTTTGAGAAAATATTTATGATAATGGTAGCATATATAAACCTCTACCTCCAACAACTGCAAAATATACATTCTTATCCAGAGTACCTAGAATATTTACTTAAATTTATTCTCGGCCATAAAAAATGCTTCAACAAATCTCAAAGGATTTAAATCATGCAGGGTAGGTGCCCTGGGTACAGTTGAATTAAGCTAGAAATCAATAATTAAAAAATACTTTAAAATCCAGAAAGGTGTGGAATTTAATTAATATGCTTCTCAAAAAGAAATCTCAATGGAAATGAGGGAACACTTAAACTCAACGGTAACAAAATACTATAGGTCAGAATTGTGAGGTGTAACTTAGGTCAAATTGATAGCCTTAATTGCACATATTAAAGAAGAAGGAAAGCTAAATATTTATGATCCATCCATTGCTTACTTCTTTAGTTTCTCAAGAAATTAGAAAAAGAACAACAGATTAAGCCCAAAGTAAGGAAAAGAAAAGGAATAAAAGTACATTAATTAATGAAATATAAAATATGTAGTATAGACTGTAAGACAGAAACATGATAAGAGGATATTTTAACAAGTGTCCTGCTAATAATTGTGAAAACTTAAATGAATTGAAAAAATTATTGGAAAACCACAACCTGAAAAATTGTCCCCAAGAAATAAAATATTTCTCTGTCAGATAAAGATAGTAAATCCATAATGCACACACTCCAACAGAGAAAACTTCAGGCTAAAATGAATTCATGTGTGAATTCTTCCAGGCACTTTTAAGGAAGCTACAACTCTAATCTTGCACATTCTGTTCCAGAGGACAGAAAAACAGTCAAAGTACTCCCCAACTCATTCTATGAGAGCAGCATAACCTTGATACCAAGCCATGTCAAGGACAAACAGGGAAGAAAAATTAAAAGCCACTCTCTCTCATGAATATAAATGTGAAATGCTATAAACAAAATATTAGCGTACATGTGTGAAGGCGGCTTGGCTTCAGCGTGAGAATGCATCTTCTCAGCTGGAGTGCACGTGTGTTCTGAGAGCATGGTGGGCTGCACAACCAGAAAAACAGGGAAAGCAGGGCCTGGAGCTTTCTTGACTGATCCATGAAGTATCTTGAGCATCTTACCTAGGAGAGGATGGAGTGGAAATGTGACAATAGCTAGCAATAGAAACCTATCTTTTTTTAAAGTTTTAATCGGAGGATGATTGCTTTACATTGTTGTGTTGATCTGTGCTGTACAGCAATGTGAATCAGCCACGCATATATGCCCTCCTTCTTGAACCTCCCTCCCATTGCCCCCGCCCGTCCCGCCCCTCTCTGTGGTCACAGAGCACCCGGTAGAGCTCCCTGTGTTATACAGCAACTCCCCACTAGCTATCTGTTTTACACATGGAAAGCCATAGTTTGTATTCACTTATATTAGGGTCTATCATAACTAAAGATGTGCTGTTCTGTATTGGACATCTCCTGGACAACACTTAACATCTTCTCAGCTCCACCTCCTTCTGCAACTGGGACCAAGTTCAGCTTCCCACAGGTGCAACAGGGTCTCCTCTTGTAGTTCCACTGACCTGTCACCTCCTGCCCTGTGGCTCCCCTGATGCTGGGAAGGGTCTGCTCCCAGGGAACCAGTGGGCACCATAAATCCTGGTGCAGGGCTCTGGGCGCTGTTGCCTGCCTGTGAGACTGACCTTGACCAACAGAGGAGAAGACCTGATGGGTGAAATCTTCCACCTTTGTCCTCAGGGTGGAAAGTTCTGAGCTGCATCTCATCAAAAGACTGCTTGGGAAAACGCCAAGCTTTTCATTTTATCCATACATTGTTTTCCTGATTTTGTTATTACCTGTCTGTGTTTTCTTGTATCTCTTTGAATTTCCTTAAGATGATTATTTTGAGTTCTTTGTTAGATGGGAGACCTTCATTTCTTTGGGGTTTAGTTACTGGATGTTTTTTGGTGTCTTTTGGTGGTCTCTCGTTTGCCTGCTTTTTCGGGGTCTATGTAACCTTGCACTGGTGTCTGTGCAGTTGAAGGAGCATCACTGGGCAGATTCCTGGGCAGGCAGGTTGGTCCCAGCCCGTGTCTGAGAGGGACCAGAGCCGAATCACAGGGCCACGTCCGGGTGGGCGTGCCTCGCTCCGCGGCCCTGCATGGGCGGGGCTGTTCCCTGTCTGCAGCCGCTGAGCTGACCATGTCCGTAACCCTAGGTGGGACTGAGCGGGCAGGGACTGGTGGCTGTCCTCGCCAGGCCACAGCTGAGGGCCTGAGGCCGGCTCACGGGGCCGCTTCAAGATCTGCAGCCACCCTGAGGGCGACAAGCTTGCTGTGGGGCGCGGTGGGTGTGTCTCCTGCCCGGCCTCCCCCACCGCAGCTTGGAGGGCCGGGGCTGAGCTACAAAGACTGTTTCAGAGTCTCCTTTTGGGTTAGAATCGGTGGGCCTCCCTCCAGGGACACCGTCAGCAAGTCTCCGGGTGGGTCCCTGGGCTCTGGGCCTGCCGCTGGATCCCAGAGCTCCCACCCAGGCACTTCTGTCCATGGAGGGCTGCGGAATTGTTGTTGATAAGAGGGTATATATGAGAGACTTCCTGTTCTGCCGTCTTATTGGCGTCGCGTCATGTTAGGCATCTGTCTAATAGTTCTGTAAATTAAAATCTGCTCCCATAAATTATCTCATTTGATTTTTGACTATAACCCGAAGGCTGCCCTGCAGATGTAATTCCACAAGAAAAGCGGTAGAAGAGTTACACGAATTTAGGACTTCTCTGTTTCTTCTCAAATACAACTTTATATCAGAGATTTTCTCCCTCAGTGGGGACTATTAGGTCCTTACAGGTCTAAGTTTAATTCGAAAGCTAGCCTAAGATCACATTCCAATGGTTTGATATTTGTTGTTTTTCTCCTATCTGGATACTAACAACAGAGAAGAAAAGGGGCACATTTACAGTTGAAGTATAATTGGCTACATAAAATCGAATTGACTTAATAGACTACATAAAAATATCTTGACTGTATAAAAACGAAAAACAAGATCAGAGACTCCGTGCCAAAATGAGAATGTTTATGTGGGTTTTTACAAAGCCTCATCTTTAACCTTGGCATTGTGCATGCCCTCCCTGAGTAAGCTGGTCCACTGCCAGGGCCACAAGAGGAGGCCTGTGCAGACACCGCCCACATTCGTGCTGGAGGAGAAACATGTCTAACAGTCTCCCATCTTGTATTTTCAACTGCTTGCTGGAATTTCCCAGCTGCCTGCTCGACGGCATGTCTTCCCCAAAAAGCTCGACATAAGACTTGTTAAATATATCATCTCTAAACCAGCTACTACTTGTAATTATTTTTCTTTTCTGGTTCCTGATGGTTATCTTATTCACCGTGGCTTAAAATTCTTAGAATCACCTTTTATTTCTCCCTTGATCCCTTTGCCTGAATTTGATAAATTCTTTCTCATACTCTTTTTTGGGGAGAGGGGTTTCCATTGCTACTACCCTAATGCAGTTTTTGGATTTCTAGCCAAGGTTATTTTAATAACCTTTCTATTTTGAAGTCATGCAACTTTGAGGCTTTCCTCAATAAAAAATAAAATTTAAACCAGTGTCATGACCTTGTTTTTTGCCTGCTTAAGATTTTCAACCTCCTTGCATGTATAGGTATTTCTGAATGTACTTTCCAAAATCTAGCTAATATTCTGAGTGATTGAGCAGATAATTTGGTAGTTTCAAGGAAAAAGGAATTAAAAAAATGCTTATAAACTTTTCACAAGTTAAACTGTAAGATTTTGTGAATTGTCTACAACTCACAGAGTGCAGGCATACCTCATTTTATTGTGTTTTGAAGATATTGTGTTTTTACAGATTTAAGGTTTGTGGCTGCTCTGTGTCACCCAAGTCTGTTACCATTTTTCAAGAGCGTTTGCTCACCTTGTGTTTCTGTGTCGCGTTTGGTAGTCTTCACTATGTTGCTAACTTTTTCATTATTATCATTGGTAATAATAATAATAATAATGGAGACTTGTGGTCAGTGATCTTGATGTTAGTACTATGACTCAGTGGAGACTCAGTGACGTTTATTCTTCAGCGATAAAGCTTTTTTAAGTTAAATATGTATATTTTAAAAGATGTGCCCTTGCACAGATCACAGTATAGTATAAGCATAACTTTTATATGCACTGGGAAACCAGAAAATTTGTTTGACTCATTTTATTGTGATATTTGCTTTATTATGTTGGTCTCTATTCCCCAGTATCTATGAGGCATGCCTGTATAGTTTCTCTTAACTAACCTATCTTTGCTTAATTTGTGTGTTATTACTCATATTTCTTCTACAAATCTAATAAATTTACAATATCATAAATACAGGGCTTCCTTGGTGGCTCAGATGGTAAAGAATCTGCCTACATTGCAGGAGTTCAGGGTTTGATCCCCGGGTTGGGAAGATCCTCTGGAGAAGGGAATGCCTACCCACTCCAGTATTCTTGCCTGGAGAATTCTATGGACAGAGGATGAGGAGTGATCATGACTTTAGTACAGGCATTAAATCATAGAAGCTGGGATATGTGAATATTTGAATATGGTGATTTCATATAAGCATCTAAATAAGACAAGCACTAGGTGGACATTGGACTTACTAGACAAAGATTTTAAATTGTCTTTCAAATATGCTCAAAGTGTCAAAGGAAACAAGGAGAATGAAATCTCAACAAATAGAAAACATGGATTGTAAAACAAATCTACTTTAGTCTCTTCTAAAGGAGATCAATCCTGGGTGTTCATTGGAAGGACTGATGCTAAAGCTGAAACTGCAATACTTTGGCCACCTCATGTGACGAGTTGACTCACTGGAAAAGACTCTGATGTTGGGAAAGGTTGGGGGCGGGAGGAGAAGGGGACGACAGAGAATGAGATGGCTGGATGGCATCACCGACTCTGTGGACATGAGTTTGAGTGAACTCCGGGAGTTGGTGATGGACAGAGAGGCCTGGTGTGCTGTGATTCATGGGGTCGCGGAGAGTCGGACATTACTGAGCGACTGAACTGAACTGAACTGAACTGAATGTGAGTGTTATGAATTTTTTATGCAATAGAGAAAAACAGAATATGTGCATCAAAGTTGTACTTCTAATAGCACAAATCCATCTCATTATTAGTATTATGCTCAGGGAGCAAAATAGAATAAACTGTTCACAAAATTTCTCTCTCTCAAAAAGACACTGTCACAACCAGTGTTTTTTTCAGTAGTCCTGGATATGGAGTAAACATTATGAGAAAATGCTAATAGACCCCTGCTTTCTTTGGTGTTAAAACTACTTTGATTCTGAGTTTTCATTTTCCTTCTACTTGTATAATGGAGAAGGCAATGGCACCCCATTCCAGTACTCTTGCCTGGAAAATCCCATGGACGGAGGAGCCTGGTGGGCTGCAGTCCATGGGATTGCTAAGAGTCAGACACAACTGAGCGGCTTCACTTTCACGTTTCACTTTCATGCTTTGGAGAAGGAAATGGCAACCCACTCCAGTGTTCTTGCCTGGAGAATCCCAGGGATGGGGGAGCCTTGTAGGCTGCCATCTATGGGGTCGCACAGAGTTGGACACGACTAAAGCAACTTAGCAGCAGCAGCAGCAGCTACTTGTATATAAGTGAAGGACTCTTCTCTCTTTGACTCTGGTTAGCCTTGGTGATCCACAGGTGTAGGAGACAGCACTTTTCCTTGTGTTCTGGATCATCTGATGCACATTGCAGGTTGAAAGATGCCCTGGAGCTGGACTGAGGTGGCACTGGGTGGACACAAGAAGCCTTGTTCACAGAGGAAAATGTGCTGACAGTAACAAGTCTCAGTGTGACAGTTTTACCAAATTGACATCACTGGGAAGTGTGGGAGTTGGGAGGGGGGTATCTTTATTGTGTTGTGCAAAATAGTGAGCAGTACTTTGTGCTTTTTTCTGTATGAAAGTAAACTGGTTCATGTAGGCAAAGGTGAGCACATAAGTTCCTGTAATGAAGAATGAAATAAAAATCATTTTTAATGACAATAATAATTGCTTTAGTGGCTGTTTCTCTCTGTGAGGTGATATGGGGAGTGGAAATAGACATGACCTCTCCATTGGTCCTTCATCTCCCTGTCCAGCTCAGACAGGCACACACCACCCACAGCCTAAGGGAAAGAAACAAATTTAAGTGGGTACCTTTTAGATCTAGTCAGTTTAGTTCAGTCACTCAGTTGTGTTTGACTCTTTGCGACCCCATGAATCACAGCACGCCAGGCCTCCCTGTCCATCACCAACTCCTAGAGTTCACTCACTCATGTCCATCGAGTCGGTGATGCCATCCAGCCATCTCATCCTCTGTCATCCCCTTCCCCTCCTGCCCCCAATCCCTCCCAGCATCAGAGTCTTTTCCAGTGAGTCAACTCTTCCCATGAGGTGGCCAAAGTATTGGAGTTTCAACTTTAGCATCAGTCCTTCCAATGAACACCCAGGACTGATCTCCTTTAGAATGGACTGGTTGGATCTCCTTGCAGTCCAAGGGACTCTCAAGAGTCTTCTCCAGCACCACAGTTCAAAAGCATCAATTCTTCGGCACTCAGCTTTCTTCACAGTCCAACTTTCACATCCATCCATGACCACTGGAAAAACCATAGCCTTGACTAGACGGACCTTGGTTGGCAAAGTAATGTCTCTGCTTTTTAATATGCTGTCTAGGTTGGTCATAACTTTCCTTCCACCGAGTGAGTATCTTTTAATTTCATGGCTGCAATCACCATCTGCAGTGATTTTGGAGCCCCCCCAAAATGAAGTCTGACACTGTTTCCACTGTTTATCTATTTCCCATGAAGTGATAGGACCAGATGCCATGATCTTAGTTTTCTGAATGTTGAGCTTTAAGCCAACTTTTTTACTCTCCTCTTTCACTTTCATCAAGAGACTTTTAGTTCCTCTTCACTTTCTGCCTAAGGGTGGTGTCATCTGCATATCTGAGGTTATTGATATTTCTCCCTGCAATCTTGATTCCAGCTTGTGCTTCTTTCAGCCCAGTGTTCCTCATGATGTACTCTGCATATAAGTTAAATAAGCAGGGTGTAGAAACAATTTGAAAGGGGAAATGACCAGCCTAAAGGAATCCCTTTTCCCCATATCCCACAGAGGGAAGAGACATGAGGAAGTAAGTCTGAAGGATCATGTTCGATGATGTCTTGTCCTCAAACTAAGTCCACAGTAGGAATCTTAACAGAACCCTTCATTGCCTGAATGTGAAAGGCTGCTCAGAGTGGGTGCTTGAAGAGGAGACTGCCTGCCCCAAGAGGAGTCACTGGATCATCCTGCTACTGCACTGCAGAGCCAGTGGTCTGACAGTCCCCACATCAGCCCCGGATGGCATGTGAAGGGAGCCAAGAATGGATGTGGAAATTAGGGCATGAAGCGGTGGGTGTAGGCCAAGTGTCACACCAGGGGTGGGAGGAAGAAAATCACGTCGTGACAAGGCACGTCCCGACCAACCTGCAACATATCACCTTGGAGCAGAGTGGAATGGCTTACAGACCACACAAGACAAGAGTGGTCCCCATCTCCGCTTCCCCCAGGGTGGGCAGGAAGGGAGGCAGATCCCTGAGAGCATTTTGAAGCTGAAAGTGACAGAAATAAAATCCTGAATTGACTGAGAATTCCATAAACTGGACCGAGTTCCTCTGAAATGATTAGATTGATTTTCTACATTGGACAGAATAGGAGCTCAAGAGAGAAAATTAGATTGAGTTAGAAAAAAAATGCATTTTTCATACCTGAGGCTGTAACTGAGAAATTCATAACTGCAATATGATTCCAACTGCTTTGCTCAAGTAGCTTATCTGTGATATGATCAGTAACCCGCCAGCTTGCGAGAGCAGCTCTTCTCAACTCAGCACTGTCAAGTCGGGACCTTGAAATCTGCCATGGAGGCATTTACACCACAGGAAGTGACAGATGCTGTGAAGTAGCACTCCTACATACTACTTACCTGGACGTACCTTTCATCAGACAAGATGTAATGATGTCGGAGGAAAAGATACAAGAATTTCTTTTCTAAATTGGACTGTGAACCAAAACATTTTGACATGCTCCTAGTGCTTAATTGTTTGTTGCTTTAAAAAAGAACCTATAAATATGTAGTTTGTATATTCACAATGTATTTATACATCTGTTTTTCTCAGTTACATATAAATTAAGATTTTTTTTCTTTAGTAAACATCAAGTGTGATAGTTAAACCAACTCACTGCAGAAGCTGCCTGTGCAGACCAAACTATCCACCTAGCTGGGCATAGGTTGGTAAAAAGGTTGCAAATACCATTTTCTTATAAAAGAATATGAAGTACCATGCATATTATTAATGATCTTAAAATACTGTTTATTCTGTGGATTTACAAATGTGGATGGTCTCTATTTATTAAGTTATCTAAAATCAGTGGTCCACATGTGTACCAAACACACACACACACCAAGTGTTTCTCCGATGCTGAGAACTGAGTTTGACCGTTGTTTTCTTAGCTTTCTACAGCCTGGTTCCACTCTCCTCTCCTGCCATAATGACCACTGCCCTCTTCATGTCCCCTCACTCCCTTCAGTTCAGTTACTGCCATCCTGAAAAATGTGCCTCGCCTTTGTCTGTCCTCACAGCATTCCTCTCCTTGGAAGGCTCCAACCCTTCATTTTGGCCTTTCAAAATCCCACCCCGAAACCTGAATGAAATATTAATATTTCTGTTTCCCTCATCACTCAGCCAGCCCTCACTGTATCCTAAACTTCCTCATATAACATGTATCATCTGCTGATGTGTCATCTTTCATAAAAGATAAAGCTCGTGATGGTGGAAGCCACGTCATAAGTGATGATGAGCAGGCTCTGAAGTTGGACCGTGTTTAGGGTTGTGCCTGATTTACTGCAGCTCTGTGACCTTTCACAAGTGACTCTACCTTCCCTTGCCTCAGTCTCTTCACGTCTAAAATGGGAAAACTCGTAATTTCTATCACTTAGGCTTATTGTGAGAATCAAATAAGTCAGAACAGTGAAGTACTTAGTATGTTATAGAATATATAGGTGATTTTTGTTCATAGCTGGCAGCTCCAGAATCATCCTTAACATTTCTTTCTTTAAAAAATTGAAGTATAGTTGATTTAAAATTTTGTGTTAGTTTCAGCTGTACAGCAAGTGATTCTGATGTGTGTGTATATATATAAATATTCTTTTATAAGTTATTATAAGATATTGAGTATAGTTTTCTGTGCTGTACAGTAAATCCTTGTTGTTTATCTGTTTTATATAAAATAGTGTGTATCTGTTTATCCCCATCCTCTCTTTTGTATAATTTTATGTATTTACTTTTGACTGTGCTGAGTCTTCCTTGCTGCATGGGATTTTCTCTAGCTGCCACAAGTGGGGGCTACTCTCTAGTTGCGGTGCATGGACTTACTGTGGTGGTGTCTCTTGTTGCAGAGCTTGGGCTCTGGGGTGCGCGGGCTTCTGTCATTGTGGCACGTGGGCTCAGTATTTGTGGCTCTGGGCTCTAGATCACAGGCTCAATGGTTGTGGTACATGGGCTTGGTTGTTCAGCGGTATGTGGGATCTTCCTGGATCAGGGATCAAACCCATGTTTCCTGCAGTGGCAGGCAAATTCTTTACCGCTGAGCCATTAGGGAAGCCCATATTCCACACTCTTAATTTACCCCTCCCCATCCCCCCTTTCCCTGTGGTAACCATAAGTTTGTTTTCTATGTCTGTGAATCTGTTTCTGTTTAGTCAGTAAATCCATTTGTATTATTTTTTAGATTCCACATGTGTGTGATATCATATAATATTTGTCTTTCTGACTTCATTTCCTATGACATTTTCTAGGTCAGCCAGTGTTGCTGCAGATGGCAGTACTTCATTCTTTTTATGGCTGAGTAGTATTTTATTGTACGTGTGTGTGTGTGTACACCACATCTTCTTGGTTCATTCATCTGTCAGTGGACACTTGCGTTGCTTCCATATCTTGGCTGTTGTAAGCAGTGCTGCTATGAACACTGGGGTGTATATATATCTTTTTGAAGAGTTTTCATCTCTTCTGGATATAAGTGGCATTTCTTTTGATTATATATGTGCTGATGGATATGTTGATCACATTTTGGTTCAGGCTTTTGGAATGTACGTTATGGATATTAATGATAGTGACTAGAATGATATTGATAATTCCCTGTGTACAATATTTTTCTCCGTTTGAAAAGCTTGTGTGTGACCTAATACTGAAGACCATAACTAAATCTGATTAGGGAGGTAAATTCTATATTCTTTGTTATGAGGGATGACATTTAGGGATGCTAAAGAAAATGATATTTTATAACCTTCTATTTTTTTGTGCTTAATAATTTTTATTAAGAATTAGAAATATTTACAATAGCTAGGACATGGAAGCAACCAAGATGTCCATCAGCAGACAAATGGCAGACAAATGTACAATGGCCAAAAGTTGTGGTACATAGACACAATGAAATATTACTCAGCTATAAAAAAAGAATCCTTTTGAGTCAGTTCTAATGAGGTAGATGAAACTGGAACCTATTATATAGAGTGAAGTAAGTCAGAAAGAAAAACACCAATACAGTATATTAATGCATATTTTTGGAATTTAGAAAAATGGGAACAACAACCCTATATGCAAGACAGCAAAAGAGACACAGATGTAAAGAACAGACTTTTGGACTCTGTGGGAGAAGGCAAGGGTGGGGTGATTTGAGACAATATCATTGAAACATGTATATTACCAGCTGTGAAACAGGTGGCTGGTCCAAATTCAATGCATGAAACAGGGCACTCAAAGCCGGTGCACTGGAGCAACTCAGAGGGATGGAGTGGGGAGGGAGGGGGAGGGGGTTTCGGGACGGAGGGACGCATGTGCACCTGTGGCTGATTCATGTCAATGTGTGGCAAAAGCCACCACAATATTGTAAAGTACTTAGCCTCCAATTAAAATAAATTAATTAAAAAAATTAGAAATACCTTAGATTTCATAGCCTGTCCTTTACTCAGCTTTCAATCTCTCATTTCTGTATTCTTCCTATTTTTGAAAGGGTATGAGAAGAGTTTATTAAAAGTGTTTATATTTTTCAAAAATGTAAAATCTAACCAGTTTGTATTCTACACACAAACAATATATTTTAAGATATTTAATTATGTTGATACTTTATTAAATTAATTTGTTGTTGTTCAGTCACTCAGTCATATCTGACTCTTTGCGACCCCATGGACTGCAGCGCACTAGGCTTCCCTGTCCATCACTGTCTCCCGTAGTTTGCTCAAATTCATGTCTTTTAAATCAGTAATGCCATCCAACCTTCTCTTCCTTTGTCATCTCCTTCTCCTTCCTGATTTCAATCTTTCCCAGCATCTGGATCTTTCTAATGAGTCAGCTCTTTGCATCAGGTGGCCAAAATATTGGAGCTTCAGCTTCAGCCAATGAATATTCAGGGTTGATTTCCTTTAGGATTGACTGATTTGATCTCCTTGCAGTCCAAGGGACTCTCGAGTCTTCTCCAGCATCACAGTTTGAAAGCATCAATTCTTCAGCACTCAGCCTTCTTTATGGTCAAAAATCTCACCTTTGTACATGACTACTGGAAAAACTATAGCTTTGATAGACCTTTGTCAGCAATATGACATCTGTGCTTTTTAATATGCTGTCTAGATTTGTCATAGCTCTCTTCCAAGAAGCAAGCCTCTTTTAATCTCATGGCTGCAGTCACTGTCCACATGATTTTGGAGCCCAAGAAAATAATGTCTGTCACTGTTTCCATTTTCCCCCCATCTATTTGCCAGGAAGTGGCAAATAAATATTCAGCCAAAATTTATTTATTTAGTGGAATTAAATACACAATTTCAGATACTACAAAAAATTGACAGAAATTAATCAGAACTATATCTTAGAAAACAAATGACATGAAGAGAGTTTAAGACCATTTGAAAATTTGAATTTGCTCATTAAAAAAGTCTGTCATTTTACTTTGTTACTAGAAAGCAAAACTCTCACAGCCCCTTGACCTTCTGAAATCGTCTCAGAGTATCTAATTTACTTCAATTGCTCTGAATTTGGCCATATTAGAACAATAAGAGTTTAGCTAATGGCAAGCCTCACTTTTGTGTCTGAGCAGCATATGAACATTCTGCCAAGGGGCTTTCAAATGGTATTCTCCTAGGGAACTTGATTCTTAGTTATTAATTTAACAAACATAAATAAACTATATTATCTTATATTACAGAATTCTTATAGCTAGATTGTGGGAGAGGTGGTATTTGAGTTGTCGCTGAGAGGTGGAGAAAACGAAGTCCTGGCTGAGTGAGAGGCATAAGGATAAGTATAATTCAAATGAAATTGTGGAGAATGAGAACAAACTTCGTTAAAAAAATAGACTATTATTCTGAGGCTCCAGTGCCAGCTTGAAGTTGCATTTAGTGCTGTGCCAAAAAGGATGCTCTTTGCAACCAGGAGAAAAATGATTCAACCTGTTTTTACCAAAGCAACTCTGGGAATGGTGGCAAAAACAGGTACGTTATCTAAAAGGCACGTATTGAAGATTTTTAGGAAGAGTAGACCATCAGGCTCAGAGTACAATTTCCTGATTTCCTTTCCAAACCCTGTAAACGTTTGCAAACCCCAAGCCTTGCTTCCTTCATTTTTATCACCCTAGAAGACCTGCCCCTCTATTCTGCAGTGAATCACTCATGGCATTCTGAGTCCTTCATACTTCCCCAGGATTCCCGCTCTTTCAATTTTGCACGTTTCAGATTTCCCTTCTGTGGATGTCTCTCCTCTCAGCACCACCATCCAGAAACTTTTCCAAGTTATCACCCTTGACTTTGTTGTTTCCCAGCTCCTTGCCCTCCCAGCATCTGACACTGAAGCGATTATCCACAGAGCATCAAGGCCCGCGAGTCCCCCTTCCTGGGATCTCTCAGATGCTTTCATGTCTCTTCATTCTTTCCTTTACTCACTTCAAAGCCGTATCCCCAGCAACTAAAAATAAATACAGAAAATAAGTTGAACTGAGTGGTTGACATATGGACTTAAACTAAAGTAGGAATCATGAAAAGCAAAAGGGACAATGACAATGGAGATGATGTTGACCAGATTTGACAATTTCTGCACATATAGAAATTTGTATTATTGAAAGGGGATAATTAGAAATGATTTTCACATTTTAGTCTGAGCGACTTGAAGATGGAAATGATGTGGCCATCTGGTTTTGACAGGAGGTAAGGCATCCATTTTTGGAATGTTGAGTTTGAAATATCTATAGGGCATCCATGAATAGATATATAGGAAGCATTCAGGATTTAGAATTTAGATTTCAAAGGAAAGTCAGAGCTAAAGCTAAAGATTCAGGCCTCATCATCTAAAACAAACAAACAAAAATTAATCATTGCAGCCAGAGGCATGAGAAATATAGTCCGCTGAGAATGTAAAGTAAAAGAGGAGAGAGCAGTAGTGTTAGCTTTTCAACAAAAGTGGAGAAGGGAAACTCTCTGAAGGATGTTGAAAAGTGCTGGCCAGAGGAGTGAGGGAAAAACCCCAAGAAGTTGCAGTGTCAACTGGAGCTAAAGATGCTGTCAGTAACAGATGTTTGGTCATGAAACATTTCCTGATAGTTTTATTTGCAGCTCTTTTATTGACCTAGGTACATATTCTAAAGATGCAGGATGTCAGCATAGCAAAAGCAGACAGCTGTTTTTCTTTGTTGAAAGCATCATCCTTCAAGAGTCATGTAAATCATGAATTCCTATTGAAACTCTGCCTAAAGACCATCTGGGAGGTCCCCTTCAATATATGGGGAGGGAGACAGGAAGGAGGTCCGGGAGGGAGGGGACATGGGTGTACCTATGGCTGATTCTTGTTGATGTATGACAGAAAACCACAAAATTCTGTAAAGCAATTATCCTTCAATTAAAAAACTAAAATAAAATATACAGATGTAAACAAATATAGTATCCATGCAGTCATATTGTTCCTCCAGTGTTTTATGAAAAGAGCCCAAATCCTAGGATCGCGTATATTTGCAAAAGATCTTTCTCTTTACAAACAGTTAACACACTGCAGTACTCTTCTATTCAGTTACACTTTTGTTGAAGGAAAAATTGATGCCTTTAAATGCAAATATAAAGATCTTGGCATTTATGTTTGACAGGCTCAGCTGACTCTGGAAATGCTATGTTTCTATTTCTTGAAATTATGAATTGCTCGTTTTAAAGCTACTTTATGGAGGTGTGATTGATATGCATTAAGCTGTACATATTTAATACATACAACTTGATGAGTTTGGAGATAAGTATATACCCATAACACCATCACGATAATCACAGCCCTAGACTTACTCATCTTTTTCAAAAGTCCCCATTCATTTATTTTTCTTAAAAAAGTTTTGATGGTAATTAAAAAAATTGAAATGCTAAATTCTAAACTCTGAAGGTATATTCCAAACAGTATTGACAAATTAACTGTTTTTTTTTCAGAAAAAGAATATGGTAAAAGCAAAAACAATTGCAACATGATAAGCCATGTTGATAACTGATTTTTCATCTTGTTCATCAAAAGTGTTATTTGTTTTTGCCATTGTTCTGGCTGTCATCATGACCATGCGATGAGTCGCTCTTGCCAGCATGCTGTTTTCAGTTGCCACATTCTCCTGTGTGGTGACGGAATGTGCAGGCAGGCACAGGCGTGTGGGTGAGGGTCCCAGTATTGGCTGGAACAATTTGCAATTGACGAGGCAGAGCATGACCTACTTTTGGGGTCCATCTTTTCTGATCCAGAAGTGTTTGCATTAACTCTCATTCCTGGCTGGAAACACCACTTTATTGTGACTCAGTGGACCAGTGAACACTAGGAACCATGAACCATGATAGGTGGCCTGACAGTCGGGTGAAAGGCCTCATTGGTTCAAGTGGAAATGAACCTGCCTTGTGAGACTTCCTTTTTTTATCAAGAGGGACAATTTAGAACTTTCCATTATACATTGCAAATAGTAAAAAGGTAGAGATACACAGAACAAAGTGATGCGTTTTTCCCCCCTTCTCCTTGTGCTTCCCCACCTCTTACATCCTGGCGGACTCAATCAAGCTCCCTCAAAATAAGATGATTTTTATCTTTGTGAAGCCAGGGCAATGCAGGCTATCCTTTCTGATACAGAATAATTGGTGGTGTATCATTTTAGAAAGTGTTTATCTCTCAGTTTAGGTGATACAGTGACAAAATGACAAGTTTTAACCGTAGGCTAAAATCAGATTAATAAATTAAAAAAAAAAGCTTAATTGGAAAAAACCACACAACAGTGGTTTGTTACACTTATGTCCATTTGAAGCCTTCACAATTTTGGCACAATAAACTATTGAAAAATCTAATATGTTGAAATTTGATTTGTTTTGTATAATGAAGTAAAGAAACCGTTGAACACACAGGTAATAATTGAGGATAATGTTTAAAAAATCTAAATTATGTCCGTCACTGGCAAAGTTAATGGTCATGTATCATAGTTTGGACATAAATCTCATAAAAGCATATTCTTCCTCTGTATTTTTTTAAAACTATAACCCTTGCGTGTTCCTCTATTTGTACATAGGCCAGGAGCCAGATGGAGCTGGCTAGGGTTCTTGGATGTTAGAGGAAGCAATTCATTTGTATAGCAAAAGAGTCTGCCATCCAAAGCATTTCTGGAATTGAATGTGAGCACAGAGGAATATTGTACCTGCTGGCTTCCGACACCAAATCCTATTTGTATCTAACTGCACTGTGCAATTGTAGAACACTATATCTATTAAAGACAATAGATTGTGTGTGCATGTGTGTGTTTATTTCTCTCTTATTTGTGCCACAAATCGGTGTGATGCCCAATGAATGCTGAGTGATTCTGCTCTGGAGTGTACACTTGACCTTGTCAATGATATGCATATGGAAAAATGTGTTCTTTTGATTAGATACATACATCGATTCTGGTTGACTCCCCATGTACACATGCATACGTTCTTGACAATCCACATATAGTTTTGAAAATCATAAATTATGTAAAAATGCATAATCTTTCATCATTCAGATTTGAAATATTGGTTGATCTGATTTTCTCAAGCCAGTTTCAAACCTCTGAGATTGCAAGTTACATTAGTATTTGAGAAATAACACGGAAACACCATATATTTTTCAGTTTTGTCAAAACTTTAGCAGTTGAGTATTCTTTTCAGTTGGGGAAGACCCTGCTAGAGCTTCACTTCAGAGACTGTTTCCCGTTTGTGCCCACTTTCCCACCACACCTCTGCTGAGTATAGGAACCCCCTTTGGATGTGTCAGTTTCTTCTAGGTAAATGCTAAGACCTCCAGAGTTCCTAATCTTCCCATTACACATTTCCAAAATGCAGTTGGCATCAGCAGAGCTCAGATGATGTCTTGGCACAGTAGGGTGGGGGGCTTTCTTGGCACATTTGGTGGTTGTATTGATGTCAACCAGAGATCATTGATTGGATCTTTATGTTACAGCTCAGGGGTACCCTAAGTGTGGTTTGGTTGGTCCTAACCCTAAATGTTTGTTGATGTACACTGCCAAATTTAGTGACCAGTTAGTCCCTTTGGCTGTTCTGTTAGCAAAGGCCATCACTTCTATTCTGGGTCCTGTGGCACCTCTTGTTTTATTTGGATTCCCTGAAGCCGGCTGTGACATTCTTTTGGTTAAAAGGTAGGGAATATGTGCAGTGATCTTCAGGCATTGTTACTCCTGTGAAGGGGAAACCCTGGTGGCTCAGTGGTAAGGAATTTGCCTGCAATACAGGAGATGTGGGTTCAATTTCTGGGTCAGGAAGATCCCCTGGAGGAGGGCATGGCAACCCACTCCAGTATTCTTGCCTGAGAAATCCCATGGGCAGAGGAGTCTGGTGGGCTGCAGTCCATGGGGTCCCAAGAGCTGGATCCTATTGAGCGACTAACACATACACAAACCACCACCACCAGTACAGTGAAGAATCCCTCTGGTTAGCTCTAGTCAGACCCCCATTCATTTCTAAACCTTGTTCTTTATCTTCTCAGACTCTGATTGTGTAATGGTTTCTGGGGAGCACGACTCATTTAGGTAGAAAAATGAAAAACACATCATTCTAATAAAAAAACCCAATTATCTCATCAAAGAAAATTGCACTGGATTGAGTTAAAAAGACAAGAAAGACTTTATTCAAGTCTGTATCAATGGGGGTCAAGACTTCTGCAGTAGGGGAGAGAGAGGGGACTGTTGAAATCAAGATGGGGGAATTTTTAAGCACTGAGCTGAGCTAATGGAAAAGTACGGGAGAACATGAGGGGACCTTGGTCAGTGTGCTTAGGGCATTTGTGTCTGTTAATTGGTGCTTGTGGAAGTTAGGCTCCTGCCCTCCCTGCAGAGGCTGGGAGATAGGGGTCTATCTTTCTTGATTACATTTCAGAGGGATGACTCAGATTCTTGAGAAAAACATTCTTGGGTTGTAAAACTGTAAAGAGACTTCATGAAGATTTCCATTTCAAGGAACAGAGAAATAATTTACAATGGCAACTTCTCTAAATTAAATGCTCTGAGAAAAAGGGAGGGTGGCTTCTACAGTCAGAGGAAAAAAATCTGTCTAAAGTTTAGTCAGGCTGTGGGGGACATTAAGGCTGTCTTGGCCACAAACATCACTAATAATCTTTCCTGTTGCCTGTGAAAGAAAGGTTTCCAGGATAAAATAACACTTAAAGAGGAATAAATAATGGAATTAAATATGTATATTTAATACTAAATTCAACAAACACCTAGAGGTAAACTTATCTTATTCATTGGGGATATAATGCTGTTTTAATGTAGCATTTTCTCAAATTGGGAAAATATTAAATGATTTAATCAATCAAATTCCTAGAATTGGTTTTGCACTTTTTTTTTTAACCTCTTTTGATTATACTGTGTCCTAGTATTGCTGGCTTTTCCAATCATTATGTGGAAATGATGTCTGTTGGGTACAAGAGAGTGACTTCAGTTTCTTGACCCAGGAGTGATATGAGGACATTTGGCTCATGACAGCTTATCATCTCTCTCTGGCTGGGGAAGATAAAAAAAAAAAGGTAGGGAAGCAAAAATGGTTTTTCAGTCTCTGGGATATTGTCAGTATGCTGTAGCTGATGCATGAGGTCATTTACTGAAATGACCTGCCTCACTGTAGTAGATCTAAATCGAAACTTTTAGAAAAGTATTATAATGGTCTCAGAAAGTGAAACATGGGCAAATCCTGATTACCATCTGAATTTTCAGACATCATGTGCTCAGAGTAATTTTTCCAAAACTACTAATTTGAGTGAAATAAAACTGCCTGTAGTGGAAATAAAGCACAGAATTTGGCATTTTTGTAATTTTATTCTAGTCTTCTAAGATGAAATTTGGCTGTGTCCAAATTTGCACATCAAATATACCAATCAAAATGCCTGAGCAGAGAAAGGATGTAAATATTTACTGATCAATCCACTGAATTATTAAAGACTTCAGAAATGTTTGATCTGGCAATGCAAGAAGTAGGGCTGAAAGTCGGCCTGCCAATTTGCTGGGAGGAAAATTGATCAACAGCAAAGCACTAAAACCTAGGAGAATTTAGTAAGGTATTATTAATTTAGAACCCTCCTGGGGAAATAAAGTGAAAAGCATTCTTTTTTTATTGTATCAAAAAAGCTGAAAACAGAGCAATAAATACATCTAGGAAATAATAGTTCACAAGTGATTAAACTAGGTAACTTTGGGGTGAGTGGTAGACATTGTGTGTACATATGTGCATGCCTATGTGTGTGTGGATGTGTGTCTCAGCCAAGTGCTTTAAGTTTTCTCTTTGAGTACCTCACTGAAAATGCCATTTTGCAAAAAGAAGTGTCTTGTGCTCTATAATACATTCAGATTTTGTATATAAATTTATACAGTCTTACTACTTTTACTTTCACTACAGATTTACTTAATTCCTTTATGCATTAAATAGTTGTTAAGCTCCTACTATGTGTCAGGCAGTGTGCTAGACACATAGGATCCATCTTTGAACAAAACAGGCAAAGACTGTAGGCCTCATTGAGCTTATATTCTAATAGGGCAAGATAAATGATAAAGAAATATAGTAAATAAAAAATTATGTATAAATATGTCAATGTCTGGCCAAAAACATAAAATGAAAACTGGTTTGGATGAAGTGGTTTGGAGCAGGACTGCTGGGTGGAAGGAATTTTAATAGGGAAGGTCAGGAGATACAAGCTTGAATGAGAGCATCACATCTGAGCAGACCTGACGGTAGCAATGATGTTAGCTCCATCTTTCTCAGAGAAGAGCACTCCTGGTGAAAAGGATAGCTTATCAACGGGTGGGATGGGAGATGGGAGAATGACATTTGCTTGGAGAATCTCGAGGAGGCCGTTGTTGATGGAGGGTCCTGATCTGGAAAGCCAGACCTGGGATGGGAGCCTTGCAAGGGAGGCACGTCATGTGAGGAATCTGGAGGCTGTACAGCAATGACTTTGCCTTCCACCGTGTGTGGAAGTTAGTGTAGTGTTTTGAGCACAGAAATAACTTAAACCTGTTGTGTAGAGGATGGAGTCCTGCTGAGCAAAGGGAGAAGCAGGAGACTTGTTAACTTGCTATGGCGAGAATCCAGGCTGGATTAGAAAGGAGCACCAGTGAAGATGGACAAGTCCTCTGATTCTGTAGAGTTGAGTAATACCAGCAGTACTTTTGTTGGTTTGGTAGTAAGGTGAGAAAGAAAGAAAGGAGTTGAGCAAAACTCTGTTTTGTTTTTTTTTGGCTCTAAGAATCGTTAAGAATGGAATTGTCATAAGCTAATTTGGGGAAGCATGTGAATAGAATGGGGTTTGGGGGAAGAAAAGGAGTTCGGTTTGGGAAATGTTAAAGATATCAAGCCGTGAGTCTAATATCAGGGAAGAGTTTGGCGGTGGAGATATAAACTAGGGAATTACTGGCACATGATGTTTTTTTAAGTCCTTGAGGCCGAGAGGGGCTACCCAAGGGTGGATGAAGATGGAAAAGACGCAGGGTGAAGGACTGAGCCCCGGATCATCTCAGCCTCAAGAGGGAAGAGATAAAAGGAAAGACCATCACTGGAGATGGGGATGGAGCAACAAATAAACTAAGAAGAGGGACTTCCCTGAGGGTCCAGTGGGTAAGACTGCGCTCCCACTGCAGGGGCCATGCGTTTGATCCCTGGTGGGGGAAGTGATGGCACGTGATGTGGCTAAAACTTTGAAAAATAAACAAACTAAGAAGAAGGTTAAGAGAATGAGCTTTTGAGGAAATTAAGTGAACAAAGAATATCAGGGCATTGGGAGTAGTCAAATGTCTCAGATGTCGCTGACAGGCCAAGTGGTAGTCAGACTGAAATCTGACCATTTGATTTAGCAATACAGAATTCTTTGGTAACCTTGACAAGAGCAGCTTGAGTTAAATGACGTAGACTGAAAATCTAATTGAAACTGGCCTAAGAGAAAATGAGATCAGAAACATTGTAAAGAATGCGTATGGACATTGTACTTGAATTATCTTAATAGAAAAAATAGAATGGAGTCAAAAGAAGTTTTTTTTTTTCCTTTTAAAATGGGGAAAATAACAGCATGCATATATATTAGTGGGATCCATTAAGGAGAAAAAAATAATGAAGACAAGAGTGAAGAATTGCTGGTGCAGTGGCCTGAGTGGATTCAGCACAAGTGGGAGGGGCTGCCCAGTGGCTCATGTGCAAGGAGATAAACCAGTCCATCCTAAAGGAAATCTACCTGAATATTCTCTGGAAGGACTGATGCTGAAGCTGAAGCCCCTCCATTACTTTGGCCACCTGATGAGAAGAGCTGACTCATTGGAAAAGACCCTGATGCTGAGAAAGATTTAATGCAAAAGAAAGGGGTGGGAGAGGATGAGATGGTTAGATCGCATCACTGACTCAATGGACATGAGTTTGAGCAAACTCCAGGAGATGGTGAAGGCCAGGAAAGCCTGGCATGCTGCAGTCCATGGGGTCACAAAGAGTCGGACATGACTGAGCGAGTGAACAGCAACAGCACCTGGAAAGTGCGGGGCTGCCCTGCGGGCCCAGAACTCAGGGATGCTGACCGTGCCATCAGAACTGCCTCCCGCTTCGTCTCTCCAGTCTGCTTGGGTCGTTGCTGCTTCACCCAGGCTTTTCTTGACCATTGCTCCTACAACCCGATGCCTAATTCCCATCCTTTTAGCTTTCGCAGCAGAAAAGAGGGTCATTCTCTAATAGTCTCAGCAAAATCCAGGAATTGCCCTGCTGGCTAGGCTAGCTGGCCTGCCCATGCTGTGACAGCCTCTGTGGTCAGGGGCAGCTGGGCCAAGATTCAGGAGTGTACGTGTGGCAAGAAGAGCCAGGCACGGAGCATCGGTAGAGTTGTATTTCTTACAGCGCAAAGAACAACACTGGTAGAAATACAAAGCTTGATAAGGTTCTCAGTGGTGTCCCCAGGACACTGCAGACCATTTAAGGGAGCCAGACAAATATTGACACAATTTTCTTTCTGATCCTTTTCAGTCAGTTCAGTAGCTTAGTCGTGTCCGACTCTTTGCGACCCCATGAATCACAGCACGCCAGGCCTCCCTGTCCATCACCAACTCCCGGAGTTCACTCAAACTCATGTCCACAGAGTCGGTGATGCCATCCAGCCATCTCATTCTCTGTCATCCCCTTCTCCTCCCACCCCCAATCCCTCCCAGCATCAGACTCTTTTCCAGTGAGTTAACTCGTCGCATGAGGTGGCCAAAGTATTGGAGTTTCAGCTTTAGCATCAGTCCTTCCAATGGACACCCAGGACTGATCTCCTTTAGAATGGACTGGTTGGATCTCCTTGCAGTCCAAAGGACTCTCAAGAGTCTTCTCCAGCACCACAGTTCAAAAGCATCAATTCTTCGGCCATCAGCTTTCTTCACAATCTTCTGATCCTTTTACCTTATTGTAATTCACTGTCAAGATCAAAATGATCCCGGCCAGTTTACACTTGTGGGGAAATCTCGATGAAATCACATGTGAAAAAGATAATCTTAGAGGGAAATTTCCCCTATGAGAATTTTAATTAAACCAGTTTCTTTGTAGAACTGTCAATGCCCTAATGGTGGCTAGGGTTGTTACTGAACTGTGTTCACTTGTGTCTTGTGTCCTTGAGCACCTGTGTCCTTCTGTGCTTTAAATCCTGAGAAATACGGCTTGCCCTTTCATGTTCCAACCTTTACAAAGTCGACGAGCTCCGTGCCACGCCACCCTCACTCATGACCATCAGCAGTGACAGTCATGCCGTTTTTAATATTAGCAGGGGTTAGATTGATTCTTTTCTATATTTTAAGGTTCCAACCAAGAGTACTTTATCTTCAGTTTTTCTTTCACTTCTATGAAATCGTAAAATGTTCCTCCGTGTCCTGAACTAAATATTGATGCTAGAGGATCTTAAACATAATTCAGCCAGGTAGTTATTCATATTTAAATAAAACTGAATATACTATTTGAATATATTATTGGGACAGCATATACCACCCTTGGGCAATGATATTTGTATAATTATCTCAAGGTTAAAGAATGAAAAAGGAGGAGATTTTTAAAATGAGATTCTAGTAGATTAAAATCATTTTAAAAATAATTTTTCACCAATACTAAAAATTTGGGTTATTTTACTTAGCGTCTGTAAATTTCTTTTTTAAAGTTTCATTTGAAAAGAAGAGATGTTAAAACATTTCATCTCACTAGATAGTTTTAATAATTAAGTTTAATATTGTGCATAAAATTTCTAGTGACTTAGCATACAGTAGGCACCAGATAATTCTTAGTTTGCTTTTCTTTCTTGACAATTCATAGCAACATATAGAAGCCGGTTTTTTAGGAACCTGATGTTTAAAAGCAGTAGGCAGCAGACACAAGAGATGCTGTATTTTGTGGTCATTCAGTAACTGGATTGTTTCAAAGCTCAACTTTACTGTGATGGTAACTCTTTGGAGTTGATGGCAGTAATGATTGCTTTCTGGCTCAAAGAGTAGCAGCTGCTCTATACTCACATGCTTGCCGCGTGAGGGGGATCAATGGGCACTTGCGCTGTTCAAATCTAAGTGTCACAGCAGTACTCCAGCGCTCTAAGGTAACCGTCTCGTCAGTGAGTGGAAGGGTTTTAAGTGTGAAGTTTCAGGCTGTGATACGAAGATGCAAGAAGTGTTTCTGTTTGAATAAAGTCATGAAAATGTATTATGCCAAGTCTCAGTAATGAGGCCAAGGCAGAAGAAACAGGAGAGGGGCAGGGGGAGGAGGGCTGCGATGTGGGGAAGGAAAGAATGGAGGGACAGACTCTGTCTTCGGCGTCAGTCACCGTGGAGCGCTGGGCGCTCAGGCAATGCGGGAGCCCTCCGCCGGGCTTAGCCACAGCTGCAGTGGCACTTTCATCTCCTGTCACTGTTGCCCCTACATGTCGTCACAGGCTGGCGCTGCTGAAGGGTGCCGAGTTCTCTACCCACGTCTGTATACCTGTGTCTGTGTGCTTACATTTTCCGTATTACTATTCAGCACTTGTTTTAAAATTAGAAGCTTCAAAACTCCATCATACACTTACACCATGTGTGTCTTCAGCGCTGCATAGTTTAAAACCCTGTAGCAATCTCAGGATGGCCTGTGGCCGAGTTATCCTGCTGACGTTACTTGGTGAAGGCTGGGAGCATCTGAATTCCCATTACCTCATTGGTGCACCTTGTTAATGACATCGCTTGATTAGCATATCAGCAGTGCCTTTTCGCCACAGGTAAGAAATTGAAATGTTCAAGGTCAATTAACTGCAAATGCTTCAAGTCGGTTGGTGAAGCTGTAACGGTGAGTGATGCTGGGAAGAGGGAGCGGTCAGTGAGAGATGCCTCGTGCTCCTGATGAGAATTGATGATCCAATTTTCACTCACTGGAATCATGCTGATTCTTTTTTTTCCCCTCTCACTGTGCTTCTCTCGTGTGTTTGTGTTTTAAATAGTGGTCTATAAAGGAATGTCAGAAGTGCCACAGAAATATTATGCAACTCTGTATTAAAAATGTGCCTTCATGACTGACTTTAGACCATTAAAATTAACTAGAAAGAGCAAGAAACAAAATAACTCAGTATTTTTTTCAAAGGTGTAAGGTAATGTAGATAAAATTCCAAACATAAAAACTCCAGGGAAAGATGATGGCTGGCTGGAGGCACTTTGTCCGTTCTTTTCCCAACTTTTCAATGTAAAGAAAGAAGATAAAAATGCAGAGAGAGTTGCAACATATCTGCAGCTATGCTACTGATATTAACCAAGCACCCTTGGTGCACATCAGACCCCAGAAACTTTCAACTTGAAGACTTTTGATCGACCTGAGGCAGAACAGTGAAAATTAGACTGAACACTGGAGGGAAGTTTTTACCCATTCCCCCTTCCCATCATGTATCCATACTTCAAAGACATGGTCTGTTGTTAACTCTAGAGAAGGAAGATGACCCTGCTGCCAGGTAGCCAAATCCTGAAATTCCCCGACCCTGGTTGCTGCTGTCTTTTCTACATCTGTTATGACACATACGCTTACGTGTCATAACAGTAAGTGGGTGTACTGCCGTGTCCTAGTTCAGAACTCGGTGCCTCTTGCTGCTCTGCAGACTGGTACAAGGTGTTCAGACCTTCTGTGTCTCAGCACATCACTTGGAGAAGTAAGTAACAATACCTTCACAGCATGCCCGACACAAAGTACTCACTGCGTAAATACTAAGTAATATCATGGTAAAATAAGTGGAAAAGTTGGATGGAGTTTCCAACTTTCATCTCAGTTTACATCCTGAGAAATGAAATATGGTGAAGGAGCTGGCTTAGATTTTAAAATAATGCTATGAGAGCAGTTCACAGTCAGGGTTCGAGAGCTCCCTGAGCTATTTTGGTCAGGTGCTATTTAGGGTGTTCTTCAGAGCATTCAAAAGTAAGTTCTCTTCCACGTAGATAACAGACTACATGAGAGATGCCCTTTGTGGACAGCAAAGCCATGCTAGACCAATGACACCAAAGCACTCAGATTATAGCCAGGTCCCTTGTCTACCCAAGCACGCCTTCTTACTTAAAACGTAAGAGTTTTTCCCCGTCACCTAAAAAAAGTAGATGGTGCTCCAGAGAACTCTACTCATCCAGGTTACCAGCCCAAACCACACATTTTCCAAGGGCAAATACAGAGAGAAGTAAAAACACATCAGTAAAAATGTCTGAGGAGGCCTTACAAATAGCTGTGAAAAGAAGACAAGTGAAAAGCAAAGGAGAAAAGGAAAGATATAAGCATCTGAATGCAGAGTTCCAAAGAATAGCAAGGAGAGATAAGAAAGCCTTCCTCAGCAATCAATGCAAAGAAATAGAGGAAAACAACAGAATAGGAAAAACAAGAGATCTCTTCAAGAAAATTAGAGATACCAAGGGAACATTTCATGCAAAGATGGGCTCAATAAAGGACAGAAATGGTATGGACCTAACAGAAGCAGAAGATATTAAGAAGAGGTGGCAAGAATACACAGAAGAACTGTACAAAAGAGATCTTCATGGCCAAGAGAATCACGATGGTGTGATCACTGACCCAGAGCCAGACATCTTGGAATGCGAAGTAAAGTGGGCCTTAGGAAGCATTACTATGAACAAAGCTAGTGGAGGTGATGGAATTCCAGTTGAGCTATTTCAAATCCTGAAAGATGATGCTGTGAAAGTGCTGCACTCAATATGCCAGCAAATTTGGAAAACTCATCAGTGGCCACCGGACTGGAAAAGGTCAGTCTTCATTCCAATCCTGAGGAAAAGCAATGCCAAAGAATGCTCAAACTACCACACAATTGCACTCATCTCACATGCTAGTAAAGTCATGCTCAAAATTCTCCAAGCCAGGCTTCAGCAATATGTGAACCGTGAACTTCCAGATGTTCACACAGGTTTTAGAAAAGGCAGAGGAACCAGAGATCAAATTGCCAACATCCGCTGGATCATGGAGAAAGCAAGAGAGTTCCAGAAAAACATCTATTTCTGCTTCATTGACTATGCCAAAGCCTTTGACTTTGTGGATCACAATAAACTGTGAAACATTCTGAAAGAGATGGGAATACTAGACCACCTGACCTGCCTCTTGAGAAACCTGTATGCAGGTCAGGAAGTAAAGTCAGAACTGTACATGGAACAACAGCCTGGTTCCAAATAGGAAAAGGAGTACCTCAAGGTTGTACCTTGCTTATTTAACTTATGTGCAGAGTACATCATGAGGAACGCTGGGCTGGAAGAAGCACAAGCTGGAATCAAGAATGCCAGGAGAAATATCAATAACCTCAGGTATGCATATGACACCACCCTTATGGCAGAAAGTGAAGAGGAACTAAAAAGCCTCTTGATGAAAGTGAAAGAGGAGAGTGAAAAGGTTGGCTTGAAGCTCAACATTCAGAAAACAAAGATCATGGCATCTGGTCCCATCACTTCATGGGAAATAGATGGGGAAACAGTGGAAACAGTGTCAGACTTTATATTTTTGGGCTCCAAAATCACTGCGGATGCTGATTGCAGCCAGGAAATGAAAAGACGCTTACTGCTTGGAAGGAAAATATGACCAACCTAGATAGTATATTAAAAAGCAGAGACATTACTTTGCCAACAAAGCTCCGTCTAGTCAAGGCTATGGTTTTTCCCGTGGTCATGTATGGATGTGAGAATTGGACTGTGAAGAAAGCTGAGCACTGAAGAATTGATGCTTTTGAACTGTGGTGTTGGATAAGACTCTTGAGAGTCCCTTGGACTGCAAGGAGATCCAACCAGTCCATTCTAGAGGAGATCAATCCTGAGTGTTCATTGGAAAGACTGATGCTAAAGCTGAAACTCCAATACTTTGGCCACCTCATGTGATGAGTTGACTCACTGGAAAAGACTCTGATGCTGGGAAGGATTGGTGGTGGGAGGAGAAGGGGATGACAGAGGATGAGATGGCTGGATGGCATCACAGACTCGATGGACATGAGTTTGAGTGAACTCCGGGAGTTGGTGATGGACAGGGAGGCCTGGTGTGCTGTGATTCATGCGGTTGCAAAGAGTCAGACACGACTGAGCGACTGAACTGAAGGGGAGCATTGTACTTTCGATGTATAGAGTGGAAGACATTTTTGAACAATGATTTCCTCCAAGACAGAAGGAAATTTGAAAGAAAGCATCTAGTCTAAAGACTATGTGGTAAGTAGTCTCAGGACGCATTCCTGCATACAAGCAGCAGTTAGTGTGATGCTGTCAAGAGAGGACGCTCTAGGAATAGAATTCTTTTAAAAGATGCTGTCTTGACTCATTTTGAGGTCCTGACTAGAGCCAGGTTAGGTCCCCTTCTTGAGCAGCTGGTTATGTCCAAACCCAGCCCCTTCCCTCACACCCTCTGTGGCCACTACACATCTAAACTGGTCACACTGGAGCCAGGTGCAGCCACCTAGACACAGCCCCTGCTGCCTGGAGCCCCTTCAAATGAGCCAGTCCACAGGGGGCTCACAAAAGCTAGCTGGCTCTTCCCTGCTCGCCATACACCATCTGCCCGCTTCAGCTTCAACTAGTCATCCTTCCTAGGGACACATTTCCCTCCATGGTGCTGCCTGGCAGTTTTTGAAGCTGTGAGTAACACAGAGTTCTGCTTTTCGTTGCTCGGAGTGTCACTGTGTTGTTTGTCACCCAAAAGGTTTTTAAATCTTATTAAAGCAGGTTGTTCACACCGATGTCTCTCTTTAGGCCTCACAATGCTATGTGCTGCACCAAAATAGTAAATCTTCATTGGACATCTCTTTGTATTAGGGCCTGATTCAAGGTTTATAAAACAGGGCACAGATACCAAGAATAATGCTTGAATAAAAACTGTTTATTTATTCTTGTTTTTCCGTCACTAAGTTGTGTCCAACTCTTTGTGACCCCATGGACTGTAGCACGCCAGGCTCCTGTGTCTTCCACTTTCTCCTGGAGTTTGCTCAAAAACTGTATATAAATTAATGATACTCTCTATTTGAAATGTCAGAACTTATTCTTAGAGCCTTAGGTAGAAGGTAAATGAATGGGGAAAATAAAACATGGACTAATATTCTTATTTGGTATATTATATAACAGATACTGCATTTTAATATATATTGAATAGTAGATAATTATGGATTCAAGAATAGGTTAAACCCTATTTAATGACTTTTACAAAGATTATATAATACTTACATAGTCAGCAATGTCAATATTACTTAAAGAAATTTCCTAAGTAAAGCATTATTATAGTAAACTGGATGTATAGTGAAACATCTTAACAAGACTTACAGTAGGTAATCACGTCTGTCATTTTCTGGTATGCGCTGGATAAAACAAAACACAGTAAGTTCTGTTCTACCTATATTTCCTTGAATATGCAATAGACTTCCGATCTCCACTTCCGAGTGCTCAAGCGCAACTTACTGTCTCTTCTGTGGCTTTCCCGTCCCCTGTGGTGTCACCACCACCCCCATTCCCAGATAGGATACAACTGGTGATGTGTTGGTGAACTGGCTGGGGTCAGAATGAGTACTGGTGTGTAGTTTGCCAGTTTTCATTGTTTAAATACTCCCACTGTGGCCAATGGCAAAGATGGCCATGTTTAATAATCATCTTGTAGAATTCCTGAAAATGCAATCATCTCTTGCCCGTTGCTGCAAGGCAATTATCACTGGATGGAGTTCTCCATCACTTACTGTATTATTGTTCCCTGCACCTGCCTCACCGTTAACATTTCCCAGGTTGTGCTTCCAGGTGCTTTTCAATGTTGGTTCCTCCTGTGTGCTGTGCTATGCTCAGTCGTGTCTGACGCTTTGCAACCCCATGGACTGTAGCCTGCCAGGCTCCTCTGTCCCTGAGATTATCCAGGCAAGGACACTGGAGTGGGTTGTATGCCCTCCTCCAGGGATCTTCCCAACCCAGGGATCGAACCTGCGTCTCCTTTGTCTCTTGCATTGACAGGCAGATTCTTTACCATCTGAGCCACCAGGGAATAAGACTGTAAACAGAGTGAAGGCAAAAATGATCCCAGACCATTCTTGTATTCTGGTGCTTAATGCTATCCTTCTCTCTCTATGGAGTCTAAACATGATCAGACATTAGAGGTCCTTTCCAAGTTCCATGCTCAGTTCAGTTCAGTCACTCAGTCGTGTCTGACTCTTTGAGTCCCCATGAACCGCAGCACACCAGGCCTCCCTGTCCATCACCAACTTCTGGATGCAACCAAACCCATGTCCATTGAGTCACTGAGGCCATCCAACCATCTCATCTTATGTCATCCCCTTCTCCTCCTGCCCTCAACCATTCCCAGCATCAGGGTCTTTTCAAATGAGTCAGTTCTTTGCATCAGGTGGCCAAAGTATTGGAGTTTCAGCTTCAACATCAGTCCTTCCAATGAACATCCAGGACTGATCTCCTTTAGGATGGACTGGGTGGATCTCCTTGAAGTCCACGGTACTCTCAAGAGTTTTCTCCAACACCACAGTTCAAAAGCATCAGTTCTTCAGTACGCAACTTTCTTTATAGTCCAACTCTCACATCCATACATGACCACTGGAAAAACCATAGCCTTGACTAGGTGGACCTTTGTTGACAAAGTGATGTCTCTGCTTTATAATATGCTGTCTAGGTTGGTCATAACTTTCCTTCCAAGGAGTAAGCGTCTTTTAATTTCATGGCTACAGTCACCATCTGCATTGATTTTGGAGCCCAGAAAAATAAAGTCTGCCACTATTTCCAATGTTTCCCCATCTGTTTCCCATGAAGTGATGGGACCGGATGCCATGATCTCAGTTTTCTGAATGTTGAGCTTTAAGCCAACTTTTTCACTCTCCTCATTCACTTTCATCAAGAGGCTCTTTAGTTCTTCTTCACTTTCTGCCATAAAGGTGGTGTCATCTGCATCTTTGAGGTTATTGATATTTCTCCTGGCAATCTTGATTCCAGCTTGTGCTTCTTCCAGCCCAGCGTTCCTCATGATGTACTCTGCATAGAAGTTAAATAAGCAGGGTGACAATATATAGCCTTGATGTACTGTTTTTCCTATTTGGAACCAGTCTGTTGTTCCATGTCCAGCTCTAACTGTTGCTTCCTGACCTGCATACAGGTTCCTTAAGAGGCAGGTCAGGTGGTCTGGTATTCCCATCTCTTTCAGAATGTTCCACAGTTTATTGTGATCCACACAGTCAAAGGCTTTGGCATAGTCAATGAAGCAGAAATAGATGTTTTTCTGGAACTCTCTTGCTTTTTCCATGATCCAGTGGATGTTGGCAATTTGATTTCTGGTTCCTCTGCCTTTTCTAAAACCAGCTTGAACATCTGGAAGTTCACGGTTCACGTATTGCTGAAGCCTGGCTTGGAGAATTTTGAGCATTACTTTACTAGTGTGTGAAAGTGAAGTCGCTCAGTCGTGTCCGACTCTGTGCGACCCCATGGACTGCAACCTACCAGGCTCCTCCGCCCATGGGATTTTCCAGGCAAGAGTACTGGAGTGGGTTGCCATTGCCTTCTCTGATCATTCTAATTAATTGTATGAGATGAGTGCAATTGTGCGGTAGTTTGAGCATTCTTTGGCATTGCCTTTCTTTGGGATTGGAATGAAGACTGACCTTTGCCAGTCCTGTTGCCACTGATGAGTTTTCAAAATTTGCTGGCATATTGAGTGCAGCACTTTCACAGCATCATCTTTCAGGATTTGAAATAGCTCAATTGGAATTCCATCACCTCCACTAGCTTTGTTTGTAGTGATGCTTTGTAAGGCCCACTTGACTTCACATTCCAAGATGTCTGGCTCTAGGTGAGTGATCACACCATTGTGATTATCTTGGTCATGAAGATCTTTTTTATACAGTTCTTCTGTGTATTCTTGCCACCTCTTCTTAATATCTTCTGCTTCTGTTAGGTCCATACCATTTCTGTCCTTTATTGAGCCCATCTTTGCATGAAATGTTCCTTTGGTATCTCTAATTTTCTTGAAGAGATCTCTTGTCTTTCCTATTCTGTTGTTTTCCTCTATTTCTTTGCATTGATCCCTGAGGAAGGCTTTCTTGTCTCTCCTTGCTATTCTTTGGAACTCTGCATTCAGATGCTTATATCTCTCCTTTTCTCCTTTGCTTTTTGCTTCTCTTCTTTTCACAGCTATTTGCAAGGCCTCCTCAGACAGCCATTTTGCTTTTTTGCATTTCTTTTCCATGGGGATGGTCTTGGTCCCTGTCTCCTGTACAGTGTCACAAACCTCCGTCCGTAGTTCATCAGGCACTCTATCTATCAGATCTAGTCCCTTAAATCTATTTCTCACTTCCACTGTATAATCATAAGGGATTTGATTTAGGTCATACCTGAATGGTCTAGTGGTTTTCCCTACTTTTTTCAATTTAAGTCTGAATTTGGCAATAAGGAGTTCATGATCTGAGCCATAGTCAGCTCCCGGTCTTCTATAGAGCTTCTCCATCTTTGACTGCAAAGAATATAATCAATCTGATTTCGATGTTGACCATCTGGTGATGTCCATGTGTAGAGTCTTCTCTTGTGTTGTTGGAAGAGGGTGTTTTCTATGACCAGTGCGTTCTCTTGTCAAAACTCTATTAGCTTCATTCCGTGCTCCAAGGCCAAATTTGCCTGTTACTCCAGGTGTTTCTTGACTTCCTACTTTTGCATTCCAGTCCCCTATAATGAAAAGGACATCTTTTTTGGGTGTTAGTTCTAGAAGGTCTGTAGGTCTTCATAGAACCGTTCAACTTCAGCTTCTTCAGCGTTATTGGTCTGAGCATAGACTTGGATTACCGTGATATTGAATGGTTTGCCTTGGAAATGAACAGAGATCATTTTCTCTTGTTTGAGATTGCATCCAAGTACTGCATTTCCAAGTTCCATGTAGTTTGAAGGTAAATCACGTCTTAAGGCAAATCGTTACTCAGTCAGGTGTGTGGGCACTGAACATACTAGTTCCATGTATAGAACTAGTTCCATACTAGTTCCAGACATCCATTGACATGGTTGTCTGCCTCTCAAATTAAGGACTTTAAATATACAGTGAGTTTAACCTCACTGAATTAGCTCTCTCAGTGTCAGGTGGTTGTAACATAGAAATCAATATCATTAATATAGGCGCCATCCATTTACATTACATTCTTGTTTCCATGTATTTTTTTTTTTTAACCATTATTGAAAGTTTCGTATTTTGGAAATTTGACTTTCTGAAGTTTGGTAGAGGAATAGTCTTACTGGCATTGCTAATTCATTAGCAGGTGTTTAATGAATTCTTTGCTCATTACTCCTTTTTCTCTTTCCACAAAAGGAGCTGGTGGCTGGTCTCCACTTGTGTCAAATAAATACCAGTGGTTGCAGATTGACCTTGGCGAGAGAATGGAGATCACTGCCGTGGCCACCCAAGGGGGATATGGGAGCTCCAACTGGGTGACCAGCTACCTCCTGATGTTCAGCGACAGTGGCAGGAACTGGAAGCAGTACCGCCAGGAGGACAGTGTCTGGGTATGTTTCTTTCACAGAACACACGGCCTCAGAGCAGGAAGCGCGGTCATTCCTGCAGGCAGTTCAGGGCTCTCTTAAACTTCGTTTAGAAACAGAATCTTTGGACTTACCTAGAAAACATTTTCCAATGTATTAATATTCATTTTCCAATACATTTTATGGTTTAATTTAAGAAAATCCTAAAAGTAAACTTATTTCACAGAGTCCTCAGAAATTGAAGAAAAAAATCTCATTAGTGCTCTAAATAGTGTGAAGATTAAAGAAAGAAACCAAGCCTGTATAAAGCATTTTTTGTTCAGTAACATAGTAGTTTTGCATTGCCTTTATTTAAGGTTGGTGGCTGGATGGCATCACCGACTCTGTGGACATGAGTTTGAGTGAACTCCGGGAGTTGGTGATGGATAGGGAGGCCTGGCGTGCTGTGATTCATGGGGTCGCGGAGAGTCGGACACGACTGAGCGACTGAACTGAACTGAAAGAATTTTTTTTGTTGTTCTGATGACTCTGAGAAATATGAATTAATGTCTCTTTCTAGTATATAGAGGTTTTTACATATAATATTTAGAATATTTATATATGTATTATACACACATATATGATTTATATATAAACCTTTTTGTAGTCTTTTCAAGTGTTAAAATGCTGTGTTTTGTGGACAGGACACAGCTGCTACAAGGGAGACTGGCCAGGAGGCAGTTTGTGATGAAGTGAGCAGTATTTGTAGTTGACCAGGTATATACGAGCACCCAGTGGGAGAAGGAAGCTAAAGAAAGTTTGCTTGCTGGTGAAGAAAGGACTTCTCTTTTAGTGTAGAGAAGTATTGGTTTGGATTTTATGTGGGCCAGGGACAACATACTGCAATCAAAGAATTTTTTTTTTTTTTTAATTTTCCTCTGACTGAGCTGCTGGAACCAGAGAAAATGAGTAACCTAATGAAGCGTTGTTCTTAGCACTCAGATAATTTGGAGGCCTGTTTGGGTACATAATGATAATTTTCTTTGATCAGTCAATGGCCTTTCTTTTGAAACTTCCTAGAAATCGGTGATACATTGTAAACTCATTGAAGAAAGGGACTGTGATCTATTCACTTTTGTATCTCTGAAGGACTTGGTGGCCATTCAATGCATGTTTATTGATGTAAGTTGAATTGAGAAAATGTAGCCCTGCTCTTTCTCTCGAGAGAATGACTGTTAGGCTGGAAGAAGTTTTCTGTAAGCATTTTCAGAAAACCTGCCTTAAAATCCAAAGCAAGTTGAAGTTATGTATAAGAGCGAGAAAAATTGGATATTATGGTTGAATTAATCCCATGAAAACCATTCAAACTGGGGATTAATTAAACACTAATAATGAACCAGTAGCTGTGAAAGCTTAATGAGGTATTTTTTTTAACTAGGTGTTTGGATTATCTTTTACTCTTTTCTTCTAAATAAGCTTTGGATTTTAAACTAGATAAGTAGTGGCTAATATTTAGCTGTATTAAGTAAGATGTATGTTTTTGACATTTTTTAAAGAGAAAGATTAACCATGAAAATTAATTGTTTTTCATGGATCAAGCTTGAGGAAAGCCAAACCTGGACAGTACTGTTTGTCTTTTTCACTTACCTTGTAAAAAGCGAGATGCTCAGGGTACATTAGTGACATGAATGGTATCCTTAACTAATCCAAACCAATCAATGTAAAGACAGATGGTATCTGTCACAGTTACCTGGCTTGGTAATATTGTTTTTAGGCTCTGACTACAGTCAGAATGGACTAACAAATTTGGGAAAGACTGGACTATAACTTTGGATACGGTAAAGAAAGCAGATGGATAACTGAATGTCAAGATCAAAACTGAGACTTGCCGCTGGTGCCATGACCACACATGAAATGGATAAGGTTATGGTGTAGGTAAAACAGCTTCAAATCTTCAAACATTGTTAATATATGAATAAACACACGTGCGCATGCGTACGCGCACACACACACACACACACACACACACACACACACACACACGCATGCTGTCTGTCCATCCCAGACAGACATCCCATCTCTTTACCCAGTAATTACTCAGGTCCCTCCCTGAGGGAAGCCCCCTTCTGTGTTTCTACAATAACAATGCAGGCAAAATTAAACATGGTGAATTGTGCCCTGCTTCCAGGTTGTTTAAAATGATCTGGCACAGATCACTTTAGTGTGGGATTTTTTTGTTTAGCCAAAACCCAATTTTTAATTGATGTTCATAGTAAGGAATTTAACTCTTTGTCACATTTTGCACATCTGTGTTCCCTAACATTTTTTATTTTTTTTGCCCATTATGAGTAAGGTATCCAAATTATATAAAACATGATAATTTTTTAAGCGCTTCACAGTCTGCTCCAGATGATACAAATAAATCTGTGAAAGAGAGTTAGGGAACCCATAAAGCATTATATGAGAATGTGATGGAAAGAGGAAGAAAAGGCAGTTGTTACAAGTTTAGAAACACATAAAATAAAACCCATCAACATGGATGGAAATGCTGCTGTGGGGATTCCTCATTCTCCTTCAATGTATTCTCTTCAAGCACTAGAGAGAGCAATGACTTCTGTATACCTGACAGAATTCATCAAATGCCCTGCTGCTTCTTACAGATAATCTTTTAAAAAGAAAGGCAAAATACTTTATTTGTTATCTTTATGGCCAATCATATACTTGGTAGAACTATAAATTTGAGAAAGACATATTTTAAAAAAATTAATTTTTGGATAAAATTTATAGTCCAGTGCCCACAAATGTAATTTATACAAAGTACTCTTTTTAGATGACATAAATATTTTGCAAAAAATAGAAAATGCAAACTGCTGAAATTGTTCCTCTCAAATTGAAGACAAACTAAAATTTCTCAATATCCACGGTCAAAAGACTTTTCAGCCAGTTTATTGTAAATGATTGGAAAAGGAAGTGTGAAGTATAATTTTCACTCATCTAAGAACAAGTTCTGGAATTTCATAAAACTAACATCTTAGAAATTATTTTAAGCAGATTAACATGTGCAGGAACTTTACAGCTGAATTATACAAATTCTCTCTTTAACACTGCAAACTATAAGGGCAAGGGACGGGATGGTACTAATTTTATGAATTATTTAAGTAAATATGATTATTATGCACAATGAGGCTTCCCTGGTGGCTCAGACAGTAAAGAATTTGCCTGCAGTGCAGGAGACTTGGATTTGATACCTGGGTCGGGAAGATCCCCTGGAGAAAAAGAATGGCAACCCACTCCAGTATTCTTGCCCAGAGAGTTCCATGGACAGAGGAGCCTGGTAAGCTACAGTCCATGGAGTTGGAGTGGATTATGCACAATAGTTTACTATTTATGGATTTCAATTGTATCTCATTTTTCAAACAAAAAACCATAATTTCATATTAACATATTTCTGAAGTTAATATAACTTTTAAAATTAAAAGTGTTGAGTGTCGTGGTTTGGCTTTGGCTAGTGAAAGACACGGAGCCCCTCATGCCATGTATAGTAATTAGACAAAAGTATCTCCTGTCACCATATAGTCACGGCCTTATAATCACTGTGAATGATTGAGCTGTCAACTCTATAAGCCCGAAAGGGCAGAAATACCACATGCAAAGATTTTAACATGTATTTATCTCCAGTCAAATAAATAAGTGATTGGGGTCATTTAATAGAAAACCCAATGAGGCAGAAACTCAAGTGAGAGGTGTGTGGTAAGTCTGGTGGACTCCCCACTTTGTGAGGTGTCCCTTTCCTAGACCTTTCCCTATGTTGACCTTTATCCTATGTTATTCTAGTATTCTAAGCCCACCACATGTGTGGTGATATACAGTGTAACAGCACTGATGCCCTGTATGTCAACATGTCAAATCTTCAAGCTTAATGCCTTGCAATCCTTGGCTCAGAACTTGGGCAAATGCCTGGAGAGTGCTTTAAGCTGCTTCTGCCTTTCAACACAGCCTCTGCTTGAGTGCCAGAAAGATGTTTTTATTGAAAGTCTATATGATTAGTCTGTATTCCCAGGGACTCTCCTGTTTATATTTCTGTTTAACTGGGTTCTCTACCCTTTTGGAAATGATTAACCTAGGAGTACCTGGTTGGAGCTGGCTGCATTGGGGTTTTTAATGTGACATTGGTCATAAATCAGAACAATTAGTCTGCTAGGCGCCTTCTCAGTCAAGCAGCATGGTTTATTTTACCTCGTCCCATCCGTGCCCATTCTGTAACACATTATGTCAGTCCCTTCTCATAAACTTCCTGGGCTCACATAAATTGGAACTTTACATGAATATGTAATATACAAAAATATATATGAACCCCTGTAAACTGTGGGAACACATATGCATTGAATAAGATAAATGGCAACGTTGCTTCACATTCTTCCAATTGACCTGTCCCTAAGCAAGCAAAATAAAAATAATTTGAAGAGAGCGATTAGGGTCAGCAGATTTGATTTAATGCCCCCTTTGGAGCACACACTCACATCCAGTTTGCTCTCAAAGCATCAGTCAGAGGACGGCATGTTTTAAAAGCACCTCACGGCTCGGGTCTCACGTTCTCCCGCGTGACGGCTCAGAGACGGGGCACCGCCCTCTTTCCTCCCCTCTCCTTGCTGTGATGCGGTGTTGCATTCCCCAGTCCCAGGAGGCACATTTGGAAATCTTCTCTCTGGGAAACAATTCTGTCCTTCTGAAATGTTTCCTTATTGCTCTTTAAGACTCAGTCAGTTAGGTCTTCTAAAAAACTAATGCATGAACCTGTCTTTCCTATTTTACATTTTTAATTTTCAAACTTACCACACAATCAGAGAAGAGGCTAGAAAAATATATAAAGCTAGAAAGGAGGAAAGATTTGGCATTGATACAATATATTCCTTAAAAATCTAAGAAAACCTCGTATTTTTTTAAAAGATCATTCAATAAATTCTGCGCCTAATGATAAAATTAATTTTTAAAACCTGTAATTTATCTTCCTACATGTAAATAACTAGGTAGACAACATAAAAGGAATACATATGCTCCACTTACAATAGAGCTCCCAAATGATAAATATCAAGGGAAAAATTTCAAAAGAAATTATGAGATTTATGAAGATAATATTTAGAATATTACTAAAGAACATAAAAGAAGATGATTAAATGTGAAGACATATCTATTTGAAACAGAAAACAATGTGCCAGCAGCAGGTCACTTACTTAGGCAGATTTTATTAATAGTACTTCTGTGCAGCGGAGTACTGTATGGCCATCAGAAACAGATGATGTAAAAATACACTGAATTCTAAAACCAATGGAAAATTTTCAATTGAAGTGCCATTTGATACTGAAGAATAAATCTTAAGGACTGAGGAGAAAGATATGGGGACAATGAATGGAATATTTGTTAATTTATTAAAGCACAAGTAAAGATTAGATTTATATGCGGTTTCAAAGGGGATAATCTGAGAGTGAAAGAAATAAAGGACAACAGAGAGGAGTGGATAGGAAACAATTCAATTATTGACTTTTTTAGAAAACAAACAGATAATGGCTATTTCCCTCTTGTTATATGAAATTATCTTGCAACAATTATTGATAGTACCAAGCCTATGGTAGTTATCAATATGGAGCATCATATATTATTTTTAATATTATTTTAGTAGTTTATATATTTATATTTTACAATGGTTGGATGGCATTTATATGTGCAACATGTCATCTAATCTTTGATCATAAAATAGAAAAACACCACATTTCTGATACTAAATTGGTTTGTGAGTCAGTACTCAGTCAGAAAATCAGAAATTACTCTGGGCATCTGAAACTGCAAAGTCATTCTAGGAAATTGGTTACAGGTAATGGAAAAGCTGATCAAAGCAGATCAGATGTGAGGTGGTGTGCCCCTCAGAGCCCAGCAGCAGCAAGCAGACACTGTAACTCCTCAGGAGTTGGGACGGGGGTAATAAGAAGGTGGTGTTTCTAGAGCTTGTAGCTGACATTGTTCAGTTAGTGCTAGAACTGTGGCGGGGACTGCCCAATGGAAGATTCTGGAAGCAAGGTTTGTCTGTGGGGAGTAGGAGCCTTGTAAGGCTCAGCCACTACTGAGAAGCTGCCTGAGGCATTGCAAGAGTGGGCTCCCCCTACCTCTCACCTGTCAAGCTCCCTCTGCCCGGCAGGAAGCTTGCTCATACAGGACCTGGGACTGTCAGTCTCCATCACTCAGCCTTCCTGTGTCTCAGAATACAGCAGGGAACAGTGATACATGGCTCTAAGGGAAATAAGCACAGCCCGAAGAAGCTATGTTGTTCCTAAGGAAGTCTCACCTCTATAAACTTTTTCCTACAGAATGAGGGAGAATTCAGGTACTTACTGAGTAATTTAATCCTTCATTCCTTTCAGTAGTAAAATTGCAGGCTTCTCCATCAGCCCATAAAGAAAGTTGATCAGTAATACTTTGATACTGAAGGAACTGAGATGGAAGACAGTAAGTTTGTTGTTTAGTGCCTGAGTCTGACTCTTTTGCAACCCCATGGTCTGTAGCCCCCCAGACTCCTCTGTCCTTGAGATTTCCCAGGCAAGCATACTGGATTGGGTTGCCATGTCCTTCTCCCAAGTTCCCCCCTAAGTTCATGTTAATTTAGCTCTCTTTCCTCCTGTCAATACTGATGAATATGCAAAGCTAGGGAAGAACAGTATTTCAACTGGAATTCATGATGTAGATGAAATCATTGGGTTGGTGTCATTTTTTACACATAATCTACTGTAAGGCAGGAGAAAAACATAAATTATGAATTCAGTCTCTTGTTGTTTATCACAGTACGTACTGAAGACAGAGTATAGTTTTGCCTTCTATGTGGGAGAGATAGCTTTGCTGTGTTTCTCATCAGACATTCTGTAGCTGAGTCCAGGACTCCTCTGCAGAGGATCAAGTAGAAGGGTGTTTCTGTGGATTAATACATGTTGTTGCTGCCTCTAGGATGGGGCTGTTGCACACATTTGTTGTGCAAACACAGCCCTCTGATCCTTTACTGAAATGTCTCTGCGTGCCTGGCAGACTGGGCGGCCACATCCCGTCCCGGATCTGGCAGGTTTCATTGGCGGCTTCTTCATGTACTGCAGCTTCAGTCTTAGCCCTAGTTTCCTCAGGACATTCCCAAGGTTTCTTGTGTTTTCAGACTTCTCTTCTGGGCCATTCTCTTCAGTTCTGCGAGGCCTGCTTCATCCCTTCTATCGTAGGGCCTTTCAGGCACTTACTCTAGTCCAGCCTGCCCCATCACTTTTCCAGTTGTCACCAACTCATCTCTGGAGTCTTTTTCCCAATGGCATCTGCCATTGTGTTATTTCCAGGAAGACTTTCTGGAGAACTTTGCATAGTCTGTCTAACCTTAATCAGCTGAATTTCAAACTCATTCATGTATTTTTCATTTTATTTCACTCTACTTATATATATCTTTTTCTTCCAGATTTTACACATGACAGAAATTCCCAAACACTGCTCGCTAAAATGCATACTTTACCTACCAAATTCCTAGGATATAGGAGATATTCTGAGGAGAGAGTAAATGTGATTGAAGTGGTTTAGAATAGATATTAACAAAAGCATAATGGTAAAAGGAAACACTTTTGTGATTACTTACTTCAGATCCAAAATACAATAATCTGGTGATGTTTCTATTGGTCTACAATGCAGAGGTCCTGTATGTTTACTGGATGAGGGTGTGCGTGTGCTTGTGCGAGGATGCTTAGTCGCTCAGTTGTGTCCGACTCTGTGCCACCCTATGTACTGTAGCTCGCCAGACTCCTCTGTTCATGGAATTTTCCAGCAAGTATACTGGAATGGGTTGCCATTTCTTCCTCCAGGGGATCTTCCCCACCCAGGGATGGAACTCATATCTCCTTTGTCTCTTGCATTGCAGGCAGATTCTTTACTCGCTGAGCCATTGGGGAAGCCCACTAAGATGAGGGTATCCATCTGATATTTTGTATAAGTATGTAAAAGAAGAACTCCTAGCCATAACCAGGACTTGAGCCATACAGCTTTATCCATCCCCATTCCCAACTGCTGTTAGGAGTCCTGCTTCTGAGCTGGTATTGTCTCAGATTTTCTCTTTATATTATTATCTGCATCTTACTCCTTTCAGAAATGTTCATAAAGAATAACCCTTTGGTTGATTTAGAAGAGCCATGCTTTCGGAAAGTGTTAGGGCATTTGTCCAAAAGTAGCCATGAGGATGAAAGGAAGAAAACACGAAGCAAAAATGCTAGGAACTATTCTGCAGAGCTGTGTCTATAAATCAGAGAGATGCAGTTCAGAAGAAATCACATTTGATTTGTATTCTGCAAATGAAAATTTTATTTGGCTTTGAACTCCTATCTTCCCTTCCGTGCTTCTTATTGTTATTATTAATCTCTCATACTGAAAGGTTGTCTTCCTTTTGGAGCCTTGAACATTTTAAGTACTTAATAACAGGGTTCTTTTTCAATAAGAGAGAGAGAAGAGAGAAATTGCTGGAGCAGTGAAAAGAGATCCTCGGGGAGCAATGGCTTTATTACAATATGTCAGAGTCATCATGAGCTGGGGGTGGGTGGGGAATATAAGTTTCAGAGAAAAAAAGCTTATATTTATTTTAGCAAGTTTGTGGAAAAGTTGCAGAAAATTGTCCTAAGAGCCACAAAGCTATTATGGTAATGGCAGTTCCATTTTTACACTCTGGAATTCAAAGGTAAAAAAAAAATTTTCCCAATATGTCACTTTGGCATATAGATTTTTGATCCTTAGATTAGAATAAATACATGAATTAATTAAGCTTACAGTGCTATTTATGCTTTCTTTAAAAATTTGCATGTCAGAGTTGACAGATAAATACAGAAACTAAATTGGAAAGAAATTGGTCTCTTCAATGTCTCTCTTTTTTTTTTCTCATAAAATGAAGCACTTTGGATACATGAGCACACATTGAATTTCCATATGATTCCTCTAAATATTTTGGTTTGTACTTTTAAATTCTTAGTCTTTGAGTGTTTAATTTGTCTGAACTGCATAACATATACACTTGACTATAGCACAAGTTTTTAAAAAGACGTTTTCACAAATAAGGAACTGTAATTTCTATGATTAGAACAGGTATGTATGTACTTTCATGAAATATATTCCTTCTATTTTTTTCTGTTTACTGTCTGCTTAGAATGTTGCACAGGGCTTTTTTGCACTGGAGTCTTTTGCCCCATGGAAGTCTATACAGCTTTTCACATTGGACCACACCATAGTACATGGCTGTATCCTGCCTCCACTCCAGGCAAAGTCCCTGTGAATCATCCTCTCCCCTCCTCTCCTCCGCTGAAACTCACCATCCCTGGGCTCTGGATTGAAAACAGAATAAAGATGATTGGCTCTGATAATCTGGGACACACACGCTGGTCTCAGTTTCTGTGCACATGCCCAGGATGGCTTTCTGAAAACTATGGCACTATTTCTCTAGTCTGGGCCAAGAGTGACTTGAATAGCTGGAGTGTCACATCAGGTCCGGTCCAAGGTACCAAAGTACTCTGAAAGTAGTGTACCAAAGTACTCTGAAAGTAGTATACCAAAGTACCAGAGCTGTGGCACGCAAAAGGAAGAAGAGGGAGCAGGCTGTGGGTGGCAGTAGGAAAAGTCATCTGTTACCGGGCCACAAGCCTTCAGATGCAGGCGCCACCTCTCACAGCTGTGTGACTTTGGACAAGCTGCTTTTACCCCCTGCTTTTATGTAAATTGAGCATAGCAATAATAAATGCCTTAAAGAATTTGTGCAAGGGAGGAAGGAAGCGGGGTGAGGGGAGGGAGGAAGGGACTGCAGAATTAAATGCAAAAAAAAGAGAAAACCTATAAAAACTCATGCAAAAGTTTTGTTTTGTTTTTAATATAAACACCTTTATGAACTTATCAAAAAATCGGGGAAGACCAGTGTGGATTTTCAACCTGCCAACAATGGTGCCATTTTAAAGAATTCAATAGTCAGCACTTAAGTACTTAGCTCACATCTACTTAAGGGCTTTGTTGTTCTTGTTTAGTCGCTAACTCATGTCTCATTCATTGTGACCCTGTGGACTGTAGCCCACCAGGCTCTTTTATCCATGTGATTTTCCAGGCAAGAACACTGGAGTGGGTTGCCATGCCCTCCTCCAGGAGGATCTTCCCAACCCAGGAATTGAAGCCAGGTCGCTCACACTGCAGGCGGATTTTTTTACCACTGAGCCACCTGGGAATTGGAGAAGGCCATGGCAACCCACTCCAGTACTCTTGCCTGGAAAATCCCATGGATGGAGGAGCCTGGTAGGCTGCAGTCCATGGGGTCTCTGAGAGTCGGACACGACTGAGCGACTTCACTTTCACTTTTCACTTTCTTGCTTTGGAGGAGGAAATGGCAACCCACTCCAATGTTCTTGCCTAGAGAATCCCAGGGACAGGGGAGCCTGGTGGGCTGCCGTCTCTGGGGTTGCACAGAGTTGGAGACAACTGAAGCAACTTAGCAGCAGCAGCGGCGGCACCAGGGAATCCCACATAAGGGCTAGAAGGGCTGAGATCTGCAGCAGCAGCTTTGGAATTTTTTGTCTTTGCCTAGAGGCAAAAATGAAATACCTGCCTAACTGCAAAAGATTAAGTGTCCAAGACTTTAAAAAATAAAATAAATAAATAAAAGTACTGCTACTGTTGCTAAGTTGCTTCAGTCATGTCCAACTCTGTGCGACCCCAGAGACGGCAGCCCACCAGGCTCGCCCGTCCTTGGGATTCTCCAGGCAAGAACACTGGAGTGGGTTGCCATTTCCTTCTCTGAATAAAAGTACTACATGATTAAAAAAAAAAAGTCTCACATAAAATTAACAATAGATCTGAGGTTATCAGCAGTTCAGCCAGGAGGAGATTGAATGCAGTCATTTTTAGGAAAGGAACCATGACAAGAAGGAGGGAAGAGGAAATGCAAATACTGTTCCCAGCAGTTTGGTGGTGTGGAGAAGTGGGATGATGGTAAACAGATGGGATGAGTGATGCGCAGACAAACAGAGGGCTTGTTAGTGGAGAGACTTGCACTTGGTTAGCACTTGAGAGGGAGCCCTTGGAGGTCCAGGGATTGAACATGGAGGTGATTCCAGAGGTACCTGATGGAGCAAGGGGATCCAGATCATACTTGATTTTGAAGCGTGACATATCTTACAAAAGAAAAAAAGTAAAGATGTGTTTGAACTTCAGCCTGTGGAAGGGCTCGCTGTGGGCAGAAAGGTCCTGTGTTTACTGATAATGAAGAGAAGTGAGAATGGTGTGGACCAGGAAAAGAATCTCCACCTAGCACTGAAGGCTCAGCGAAGGCTGGAGACCACACGCAGGGTGCCTGTGTGCATTGTTGTTTGGTTTTCACCAGCCGCGAGCTGCTTACTCATGTGCAGGAACAGAGGGTGTAGTTTCTTAGTCTGACCCAGGATTGGAATCTGGGGGAGACTGTGGTGGGAGGACTTGTCTAGGATAAGAACGCCCATGAGCTGGCAAGAGCATAGAGGAAGGGAAGTGTCATAGAGTCAGTGTTCTACAGGGAAGGAAGTGAAGTCAAGGGGGAAGGGTGCTGATAGAAAGGAACCAATTCGATGTGCAGAGACTTGTTTTAATTAATTGGCTCAAGTGACTGTGGAGGTTTGGCAAGTCCAGAATGTGCACGGCAGATTGGAGATGCTTAGGAGAATTGCAGTTGAGTCTTAAGAAATCCTTTGGCAAAATTCCCTCTTCTAGGAAGGTCAGTCTTTTTTTCTCCTAAGGCCTTCAACTGACTGGATGTGGTCCACCCACATTAGGGAGTGTCATCTGCTTTATTAGAAACTCTACTGCTTTAAATGTTAATCTCATCTTAAAAGTATCTTCATAGAAACATCCAGGAAAATATTTGGCTAAATGTGTGGGTGATGTGACCTAGTCAAGTTGACATGTAAAATTAAGTATCACAGAGATGGAAGATGTCAAAGGAACGGTGGAGTTTTGAGGGTGAAAAGTATATAAGCATGGGAGAATGGGATTGAGAGAGCTAGAGAGATCTAGTGGTCTGGGATCAAAAAATAGAATATAAGCATTTACAATTTCAAAGATGGTGCAATCACAGGGAATGATTAAGGACCTAGATGTGGGCAGATAAGTATTAAAAAGGAGCATGTGAAGGTCATTTAATTCCAGGATGCTTTATGGATCATCCAAAGGCACTGAAGCAGAAAGTTGCCCAAGAAGATTGCAACAAAGAAGAGGAAATGACCTTTAGTTTGGGAGAGGAGGAAAGCTGAGAGGGCCAGAATTTGCTATAATCAGCTGATATTCACAAAGAAGCAGAAATAAGTGTCATCTCTTCCTTTTCCTTTTGCTTGCTTATTTTCATGAGGAAGAAAGAAAAATTATGTGGAGCTGATAGAAGCTTTATAAAATTCTTACTGACTTCATAGACATGTAGCATTTGGCAAAAGTGAGCAAAATTCACTTTCGGTTCCAAAATGCTAATTTGAATTTCATGGGATATGCTAATCTTTTTTGGACATGCCCTGGCAGACACACCCAGAGGTAATGTTTTACTAGTTATCTGGGCATCTCTTAGACCAGTCAAGTTAACACGTAAAATTAGTCATCACAGATGCGTTTCACTCTGCACCAATCCTCAGCTATTATAGAATCTAATTAAACCAGAGCCCTACTTTCTGCTCCTTAACAAATCACTCCAGTTCACAGAAAGACATGGGAAATAGGAGAAAAGAATGCAGAGGCTCATGAGTTTTGGAAGTGACTATGGAAGTCATCCTGGGCTTCCCAGGTGGCTCTTGTGGTGAAGAACCTGGCAGGAGACCTAAGAGAAGCGGGTTCGATCCCTGGGTCAGGAAGATCCCCTGGAGGAGGGCATGGCAACCACTCCGGTATTCTTGCCTGGGATAATCCCGCGGACAGAGGAGCCTGGCGGGGTACAGCTCATGCAATTGCAAAGAGTCAGACATGATTGAAGTGATTTATCATGCACACCTGCATGGAAGGCATCCTGGGGAAGTTCACAAATCCTGAAAAGGAACGAAGGAACTCTGACAACAGTCTAGGGGTGAGATGGTTTTCCTCTGCTATTTCTCACTCTGTGTATAAGCTTTTTTCCATTAAATTTTAATTTATAAAATTTAAACTTTCTTTGGAGTTTGAAGGTGGCACTGGTTTTACTTTCTGTCCTTCTCCGTTTCTGATCTTAGCGGAGTCGATTCCAAAACATAACACTCTTCCCTTTACCAATTTTGTCCCATTGTTGCCTTCCTACCTTGTGTGTGGCAGCCAGAGGTCACACCCTAATTTCTCAGATTATCGTTCGTGTGAGACACATCTATTAATTATGCCTTTCCTCCCAGTGGAACTGGAGATTAACCAAGCTGCGACATCACCCTTTGAGTGACTTCTGGTATTCTACTTCTGATTTAGTGGTTAAGTGCCTGCACATCAGTTTCAATCACTACTGACTGATCTTAGCTGGTTCTGACCAGGACAATGGTCCTCATCTTTTTTCTAAATTGATTCATGGATGTGGAATATTCTTGCTTCCTGTACCGTTCTTGGGTTAATGATATGTGAAGGATTTCTCTATGCTTAAGTTCAGATTTAAAAAGATATGCTTAACATCTATAAAATGGAGTACATCTTAAGGACTTTGGGGTGTGAAGTCCTTGGCTCTAAGGGTATTTGTCTGTCTAGTTTAATGACATTTGCTCAAATGCTCAATGTCTGAAGTCAGAATTTCAGAGTGAAAGCACCACATATTTTTTGAGGAAAATACTCTATCAACCACAACTCAGGTTTGCTACAGTTTCTCAAGACATTCTAGGTCCACTATTTTCTGCTGAAAAATGTGTTCAAACTGACCCTATATATTTAGGACTAGATGACATACACTATTATTTATTTTAATTTGAATAAGGTGTGATATCTAAAGGGTTTGGGGCATTTAAAATGAAATCAGTAGGGTGGAGGGTGGTGGCAGCTGGCTTGGGCATAAAGAACTAGGATTTATATATTCTGACAAACTTCACGCCTCTCTGCATCGTATAATTGGTCTTGGTCTCACTGATTAAAAGTACATTAGAAACTAAGTTCCTTTAGATTGCAAGATTACTTTGAAATTTGTGTTGCTAGACTTTAAAGGAAAATGATGGGTACATTTTGTAGTCTGCATTTTTTATGATTTTCTCCATTTTTAAAAAGTGCAAGCAATTATGTGGATAGTGTAACAATAAGAGGACTAAGAGATAGCTTTGAAATTGAATGTGATTAGGGGAACTTTTTTTTCCTAAACACTTTCATCAATTGCTTTTTGTTATTGGAAATACTGCCTCTATATAACTGAAGAGCTGTGTTCTTACCGCTAGACAATGCTTGGAACAGAACAATGTGTACTCAAACCATCCATAAATATTTAAAAGTTCTGATGATACAGCAGTTGCCAAGGATAGAGTCAGTGTGTGCTCAGGAAGTCATGTATATATAGGATGCTTCTTCTGCACCACAAGCATCAATATGTGCACCTTAGAATGCCAAGAAGAAATTATGATGCGTTGAGAACTCACAGTTGCTTTCTGTTTAGTTAGACGTCTACCATTGCAATTATTATCATGTTATTATTGAACATCCCTGGACCTTCTCTGTTTTTCTCTTCTGCCACTGTTCTCTGCAACTTTTCCAAGTTTTTCTCCGTGCCTTAAAACAACTTTTCTCTGTTGTCTATTATCATTTACCCACAATTACTATTTCCTAAACCTTTCTCAGGAACTTACAAATACTTTCACAATATCTTCCCCAAAATGCATTGCATTGGATGGGCTAAATTTTGAAATCTAACAATCTTAATAAAGGTACTTCTTTTTTTTTAAGTTGACATTCTCTGAATCTCTGTGCTCCATGGAGACAATAAGATACAGGCCTTTCATGTGTGTTTGGAGTGAGTCCCCTAAGTGGACACATGAGACAAGACACAGTAGCTTTCTTGTCTGTCCCCCATCGAGTCTTCTTCCAGCAGAGACTCTGAGAGAGGTACAGCCTTCTCCATGGGAAATAGTAGTAGTAATTCTCATGTCATCCGAGTAGAAGGAGGATGCAGGTAGACAGTGATACTTGAGGGATTAGGCCAGAAAAGACTCCAAAATTTACTGTAGAATGGCCTGGACTCTCCTACCCTTCCTTCATGGGATCACTTTTCATCTGGATATTCAAGGGTGAAGACCATTTAAAAAGAGTAACGCACATCTTACCTCTACCCCTCACATTTCTTCAGTTACCTTGCAAAGTGAAGAAAATGGGTAGGGTACATTACCTTTTATTTAAATAAAGGGAATGGAAACACATATTTTCTCATTTTTTAAAATAAATGGGAGGATAAGCAAGAGCAATTAAGAAATGTTACTTCTGTGATAGCCTATAGGAGGAGGGATGGAACAGGGATAGGATATAGACGTTTGCGTTTTTTTATGTTTAACTAAAAAGTAATAAACACAATTTAAAGATTGTATAATGATATTAAATAAAACTTTGGAAGCTATTTCTAAAGATCAACAATAGCATGAAACAAACTTGTGTGTTGAGTTAAAGGCACACACACACACAGAGGAATTGTTTTAAGTGACTTAAAACACAGCAGTTGCATATTTTTATTGTTTTAGAACCCATTGACAAAACATCTTGAACTGCTTTCAGTAATCACATTTTGTTTGTGATATCCATAATATCTTATTTAAAATATTATATTATGACTGTAAAACTTTTTTTGTTAAAACAGTTAAGGGATCATTTTAATATCAGAAATCATAATTTTATTGAAAGAGAAAAGAGAGACAGACATAAAATTGAAGAGATTAGGTAAATATTCTGCACTGAATTTGAATTGGATGTGTCAATATGAATTTAATTGCTAGAGAGGATGTGGAAAAAAGGGAACCCTCTTGTACTGTTGGTGGGAATGTAAATTGATACAACCACTTGGAAAATAGTATGGAGATTCTTTTAAAAATTAGGTATAAAGCTACCATATGACGTAACAGTTCCACTACTGGGCACATACCCTGAGAAAACCATATTCAAAAAGACATGTGTACCCCAATGTTCTTTGCAGCTCTGTTTACAATAGTCAGGACATGGAAACAACCTAGATGTCTGCAAACAGATGAATAGATAAAGAAGATGTGGTACATATATACAATTCAGCTGTAAAAGGAATGAATTTGAGACAGTTGAAATGGATGAACCTAGAGTGTGTTATTCAGAGTGAAGTAAGTCAGAAAGAGAAAAACAAATATCATATATTATGCATATATATCGGAGAGGGCAATGGCACTCCACTCCGGTACTCTTGCCTGGAGAATCCCATGGACGGAGAAGCCTGGTAGGCTGCAGTCCATGGGGTCGCTAAGAGTTGGACATGACTGAGTGACTTCACTTTCGCTTTTCACTTTAGTGCATTGGAGGAGGAAATGGCAACCCACTCCAGTGTTCTTGCCTGGAGAATCCCAGGGACGGGGGAGCCTGGTGGGCTGCCGCCTATGGGGTCGCACAGAGTCGGACATGACTGAAGCGACTTAGCAGCAGCAGCATGCATATATATGGAATCTAGAAAAATGATACCAATGAACCCATTTGCAGGTCAGGTATGGAGATGCAGTTGTAGAGGACGGTCTGTTCTTGTGGACACAGTTGGGGGAAGAGAGGGTGGGACACATTGAGAGAGCAGCACTGGCGTACACACCAGCATGTGTAAAGGGGACAGCTAATGAGAACCTGTTTGATAGCACAGGAGGCCCAGCCCAGCTCCCTGTGACAGCCTAGAAGAGTGGGGTGGAGTGAGGGGAGGAAGGGGGACTCAAGAGCGAGGGTGTATAGATTTATTTACATATATGTGTGTGTGTGTGCTTATGGCTGATTTGCGTTGTTGTACACTGGAAACCAGCACAGCATTGTAATTATCCTCCAATTAAAAAAAAGAAAATAGAACTATTTCCTAATTCTTTTGATCAAGAAAGTGTGACCAGCCTTAAACAGTGATCCTCCTTACCACCTGGATTGTGGATCCAGACTCAGGATTCATTGTGAAAAATAGTTGAATCCAGCTATGAGGCATGAAGTATACAAAATAAATCTAGAATATTATAGTATTAATACCTGAAAACTAGGATTTTTACCAAAGACTACTGGGGTCATGTCAAAAAGACTTAGGAGCCGACTGGAAAAGGATTTCACTGGTCAAAATGAAACAACTAGAATATCAATAAGAATCATACCAGAAATGTATTGAAACACCAACTTTGTTAAACATTCATTAATTCATTATAATACAAAAGTTTCCTTACTCATCATCTTTGGAAGATGCAAGAGGATCAATTCACTGAACACTGGCTCAAAAATCAATAATGAGTATTTTTCTGCTTATTCTGATTAAACTACATGTCAGAGTAACCAAGTGTTTGATGAAGAGGAAGTTTGTCTTTAGAGATGTATTCCAGAATTAAAAATACATTAAGGAAGGGATGACAATCAGAATATCAACATTTATAACCCCTAATTAAATAATGTACTTGGGGAACATCAGGGATCTCTGAAATCATAAAAACAGAGACAGTCAAGACTAATGCATCTCCTGCTGGACATATACAATATGTTTTTTGAAGGCCTCTGGCCTGAAGTTCACATCTAAGTCAGATCAAGCCCCCCGGTCTAACTGGACAGGACACATCATATGACACCATAGAGAGGCAATCAGCAAACCATGGGAAACTGTAAGACAATTGGCCAGCGGTTTTCAGTAGCAAATTGAGAGAAAATTAAAGGGAGATGATCCATAGGTTAAAAGATATTTAAGAGGAACAACAACTGCGTAAAAATTTGGGGTAGCCTTTTTTTGAACAATCTTGCATATACATGCACACACAGGCCCATACATTTTCAAGAGATAAGTAATCATCATAGGATGTTGCTGATATTACAGAACTATTGTCAACCTTCTGGGTTTTGAAATTAAATTCTTATCCATTAAAGAAATATTTTGAGATATTTATGCATGAAAAATATGATGTCTGAGAGTGGCTTTAAAATAATCTAATAGGAAAGGTCATGAAGTGCGAGGGGATGTGGGTAGAGGTGAACTAAGATTGGCCATGAGTTAGCAGTCTTTGAAACTGGATATGAATGACTTTTTTGTTCTGTCTCCCTTCTTGAGTATATGTTTGAAAATGTCTATAATAAAAATTTTCATGCCAGATATATGCTTTCTCCTCTTTAACTTTTTAGTAGTTTTAAGTTTCCATTCTTACACATGATAATTTTACTTACAATAAGGCTGACAATAACGAACACCACTAGGACCAAGTCAAATGGAGAAATTAAGACTCATGAAGGTTTGGTTGTCTCCAGTGGGGATGAAAGGAGGTGGTCCAGACCCAGAGGAGGCTGTTCTGATAAAGGAGCACTTGGGTTGGGAGTGGGGAGGAGGGAGATGAGGCTTGCTGCAGCCGCAGAATAGAGAAGAGGAAGGAAAGGCAGATCCTGCCGGGAAGAAGAGGGAGAGGAACCGAGGGGGAGAGTAAGAGTGGCCATTGTCCTCTCTTATTCCTCCACCCCCAGGCCTCAGGCTCAGTGATGCGTGAGCCGAGGGGACCCCTCTGGCTCTAGCTGACTTGCTTTTTACTTCCCCATACTTGCGGGGTGTTGGGCAGAGAGGAGCTGGCAGTGGATTAGCCTCACCCAGATCTGCCTTCACAAGGGGGTAGATTCCTTTACTCCTTTCACAGAAGCACTCATGGAAGGTGACGGGAAGTGGTCCTGTGAGCCAAGTTTTATAATAAACTCAAAATCATCTAATCTACCTTTGTCTGTGTGCATGCTAAGTCGTTTCAGTCCTGTCCAACCTACAGATGGTAGCCCGCCAGGCTCCTCTGTCCATGGAGTTCTCCAGGCAAGAATACTGGAGTGGGTTGCCATTTCCTTCTCCAGGGCATCTTCCTCACCCAGGGACTGAACTCCATCTCTTATGTCTCTTGTATTGGTGCAGGGTTCTTTACCACTAGCACTACTTGGGAAACCCATCTTTGTCTAGGTTTTTAGAAATAACTTCTAAAGTATGAAACATACATGGTAACACATATTAAAGAGATTTTCTTTTATGATGATTCATTAGCACCTGTATTTATAGTTCTGCTGCTTCTTTTCCTCTAAAAAAACCTAATATAAAATAAAATGGGAAAATGGGAACAACAAGGAACATATATTTTAGTACCTGAGCTACATTTGAAGTGTGCATTTAAAATTTTAAGAATCAATGATTTCTTTTAAAGTCACAATCAATATTTTTCTAAGAAAAATAATCCAAGACACACATATAGTGAACATATACATGTGAATTATTATGACACCTGACAGGCAAAAACTTGTAAAGCATGAAATAGCTTATATGTTAGGAGCAGGATTATAAATCTTTAAAGATCATTTTTTATGACATTATAACGCATTTTGTTGATTTGCCTTGACACTTACTATGGATTTCTCCAGGAGTTAGTTAAAGCAGTAAGAAATATACAGTAAGTACAGTTAATTCTCATTATTCGTGACAGTTATGTTTTATAAATTCTCTATGAACACTGAATTGGCCAATTCAGAAAACTAAGATCATGGCATCTGGTCCCATCACTGGAAATAGATGGGGAAACAGTGGAAGCAGTGTCAGACTTTATTTTTTGGGGCTCCAAAATCACTGCAGATGCTGATTGCAGCCAGGAAATGAAAAGACGCTTACTCCTTGGAAGGAAAGTTATGACCAACCTAGATAGCATATTAAAAAGCAGAGATATTACTTTGCCAACAAAGATCTGTCTAGTCAAGGCTATTGTTTTTCCAGTGGTCATATATGGATGTGAGAGTTGGACTGTGAAGAAAGCTGAGCGCCGAAGAATTGATGCTTTTGAACTGTGGTGTTGGAGAAGACTCTTGAGAGTCCGTTGAACTGCCAGGAGATCCAACCAGTCCATCCTAAAGGAGATCAGTCCTGGGTGTTCATTGGAAGGACTGATGCTAAAGCTGAAACTCCAATACTTTGGACACCTCACACGAAGAGTTGACTCACTGGAAAAGACTCTGATGCTGGGAGGGATTGGGGGCAGGAGGAGAAGGGGACGTCAGAGGATGAGATGGTTGGATGGCATCACCGACTCGATGGACATGAGTCTGAGTGAACTCTGGGAGTTGGTGATGGACAGGGAGGCCTGGTGTACTGTGATTCATGGGGTCGCAAAGATTCGGACACGAATGAGTGACTGAACTGAACTGAACTGAACTGAAACTGTTGCCTCTGAAGTAAATATAGAGTGGGGTTCCTGTGAGCCTCTGGTGACCAACATGTAACACCCAGAGACAGAAAGTGTGCAAATGCTGTAAGAAAAATGATGCTGACCCACCTTCTGGATGCAGGGTTGGCACAGAACTTTGATTTGTGAAAGACACAGTATCTGTGAAGTGCAGTAAAACGAGGGATGCCTGTATTGTTGATTCATTAACATGAACTCACGGCCAACAGCACTATAACTCAGGCCTGAGTACAGCTTATTGATCACACATATTTTTTCCACGAGGCATATCACAACCTTCTTGCCCTTAAGACTAGGCAGCACTTGAGTATTAATGCATAGGGGTCTCTTTAAACAGCAGAATCACCAAGAAAGTTACAGGAATGTGAAATTGTGACACTAAATACAACACAAAAAGGACATTGGTTTAGGGGATGGAAACTGATACAGGAAAACAGAGTATTACTTTGTTTTAACTCAGTTGGAAACACACATCATGGGCAACTCAAACTTGTCAACACTGCACGTGTCCACCAGTGACCACGAAGACACCATGGATATTGATTTATTTTATTTTATTTTTAATTGGAGGATAATTGTTTTACCATATTGTGTTGGTTTCTGCCGTACAACAACTTGAATCAGCTTGGAGCTGAGGTTACACATATATTGTAGCAAGAAGGTATGCTTACCAGTATAGAATCTGTGAATATTGAGAATTGGCTGTTACTTACCATTTGCCTAAAAAGTACAGTATGGGTCACTAGATCAGGAATGTTTTTACAACATTTGTGATAAGATTACAGAACCAGGCTTGCTCAGGCAGAATCGTGACGTGAGCACATTCTTTTCTCTTAGAAACTGTCTTTCGCCTTCTCGGGGTTGTTTTTGTTGTTTAGTCACTAAGTCACGGCTGACTCTTTACAACCTCATGGACTGTAGCCTGCCAGGCCCCTCTGTCCATGGGATTTCCCAGGCAAGAATACTGACGTGGGTTGCCATTTGCTCCTCCAGGGGAGCTTCCTAACCGAGGGGTAGAACTCACATCTCCTGTATTGGCAGGGGAGTTCTTTACCACTGAGCCACCAGGGAAGCCCACCTTTTGAAAGGTACACTTTGAAAAAACATTCAATCTGTGTTTGCGTGCGGGACTTAGTAAGCCTAAAATGGAAGCTCCCAAAGATATATCTGTATAATTTATGTTAATTTTTCAACGTATCACTTGGTGCTGGAAAACATACTAGGTGCTCAGGAGATACGTAGACAAAATAAATGAATATGAGTCCATGAATAATGTGCATCCTGTTATGGTAAGCAGAAAGGCCCTCCAAAGATGTTCATATCCTAAATCTCAGAACCCACGAATATGCTACCTTACATGACAATGGGAATTTCAGGTTGCAAATGGAATTAAAGTTGCTAATTGACTGATTTTGGAATAAAAATGTTCACGAAATAATCTAGCAGAGAAGTAATGAAAATTAATGTTGTTTTAAAAACCATAGAACATGGACAAAACCTTGATTGCATGCTGTCAGCCAATATGATTTAGTAGAGGTTTAGCTAGGATGATTATGTTGTCATGAGGATGAGCTAGGATGATATAAAGCATTTATTTCTGCTGCCAAATATATAGTCCATGCTCAGTAAATGTAAAGCTGTTACTGTTATTGTTAAGAATGTCATTGCTATTATTACATGAACATAGTAGAGATAAATCTTTCCATTTCCCTCCTTTCTAAGCTACTGAAAGTATTTTATTAAAAAACATTCATTTTTCTGAAATCCAGCACTGTGTAAATATTAGTCATTAGAGATGTTTGCCAGTCTACGTTGCCCCAAACAAAAAGGTTTTGTATTTTACTGTCCGCCATTGACTTGAGATGCATACAATCACCCTCATGTGTAGGTGGGTAGCAATTACTTTACAAATTCTTGCCTCATGGATTTAGCTAAGTCAGCATTTTGTGGTGTCAGGAACATTTCTGAGACATTTACCCGAGAGTTCATTATAGTGTGCTGTTATTTAATCCATCCTCAGAAAGGGAGCAGCACTGTGTACTGCCGGGAATTCACTCCTCCTGGAAAGTCAGCATTTTTCAAACATTGGTATAATAATTAAAACAGGAAGAATACTTTCCTCTACACAGCAAAATACCTTTCTTTCTTATTGGGGTAGTGATTAAGTGTACCTGAAACATTTAGAATTGTACATTTAGTCAGACTATTGATTAAATGGATTTGAAACATATAAAGGAGGCATTAATATGGTTCTAGTATTTTCATAAATATAACCATTCACACAAAGTAAAATGAACACAAAATAAAAAGAAAAGCTCAGTATCCTAAAATTACAGTTCAGTTCAGTTCAGTCGCTCAGTCGTATCCAACTCTTTGTGACCCCATGAATTGCAGCACGCCAGGCCTCCCTGTCTATCTGCAGGAGTCTACCCAAACCCATGTCCATTGAATTGGTGATGCCATCCAACCATCTCATCCTCTGTTGTCCCCTTCTCCTCCTGCCCTCAATCTTTCCCAGCATCAGGGTCTTTTCAAATGAATCAGCTCTTCGCATCAGGTGGCCAAAGTATTGGACTTTCAGCTTCAACATCAGTCCTTCCAATGAACACCCAGGACTGATCTCCTTTAGGATGGACTGGGTGGATCTCCTTGCAGTCCAAGGGACTCTCAAGAGTCTTCTCCAACACCACAGTTCAAAAGCATCAATTCTTCAGTGATCGGCTTTCTTTATAGTCCAACTCTCACATCCATATATGACTACTGGAAAAACCATAGCCTTGACTAGATGGACCTTTGTTGACAAAGTATTGTCTCTGCTTTTTAATATGCTATCTAGGTTGGTCATAACTTTCCTTCCAAGGAGTAAGCGTCTTTTCATTTCCTGGCTGCAATCAGCATCTGCAGTGATTTTGGAGCCCCAAAAAGTAAAGTCTGACACTGTTTCCACTGTTTTTCCATCTATTTCCCATGAAGTGATGGGACCAGATGCCATGATCTTTGTTTTCTGAATGTTGAGCTTCAAGCCAACCTTTTCACTCTCCTCTTTCACTTTCATCAAGAGGCTTTTTAGTTCCTCTTCACTTTCTTCCATAAGGGTAGTGTCATCTGCATCTTTGAGGTTATTGATATTTCTCCCAGCATTCTTGATTCCAGCTTGTGCTTCTTCCAGCCCAGTGTTTCTCATGATGTACTCTGCATATAAGTTAAATAAGCAGGGTGACAGTATACAGCCTTGACATACTCCTTTTCCTATTTGGAACCAGTCTGTTGTTCCATGTCCAGTTCTAACTGTTGCTTTCTGACCTGCATATAGGTTTCTCAAGAGGCAGGTCAGGTGGTCTGGGATTCCCATCTCTTTCAGAATTTTCCACAGTCTATTGTGATCCACACAGTCAAAGGCTTGGGCATAGTCAATGAAGCAGAAATAGATGTTTTTCTGGAACTCTCTTGCTTTTTTCAATGATCCAGTGGATGTTGGCAATTTGATCTCTGGTTCTTCTGCCTTTTCTTTTTTTTTTTTTAGTTTTATTTGTTATTTTTATTGGAGGCTAATTATTTTACAATATTATATTGGTTGGTTTTGCCATACATTGACATGAATCCACCCTGGGTGTACATGAGTTCCCTCTCCTGAACCTCCCTCCCACCTCCCTCCTCCTCTTATCCTCCCTCTGTGTCCTCCCCACATACCGCCCTGAGCATCCTGTAACATGCATCAACCCTGAACTGGCGATTCGTTTCACATATGATAATATACATGTTTCAATGCCATTCTCCCAAACCATGCACCCTCACCCTCTCCCACAGAGTCCCAAAGACTGTTCTATACATCTGTGTCTCTTTTGCTGTCTCGTATACAGGGTTATCATTTGCATCTTTCTAAATTCCATATATAAACGTTAGTATATTGTATTGGTGTTTTTCTTTCTGGCTTACTTCACTCTGTATAGAAGGCTCTAGTTTCACCTAACTCATTAGAACTGATTCAAATGCATTCTTTTTAATGGCTGAGTAATACTCCATTCTTGAAGAGATCTCTTGTTTTTCCTATTCTGTTGTTTTCCTCAATTTCTTTTCATTGATCACTGAGGAAGGCTTTCTTATCTCTCCTTGCTATTCTTTGGAACTCTGCATTCAGATGCTTATATCTTTCCTTTTCTCCTTTGCTTTTCACTTCTCTTCTTTTCACAGCCATTTGTAAGGCCTCCTCAGACAGCCATTTTGCTTTTTTGCATTTCTTTTCCATGGGGATGGTCTTGGTCCCTGTCTCCTGTACAATGTCACGAACCTACGTCCAGAGTTCATCAGGCACTCTATCTATCAGATCTAGTCCCTTAAATCTATTTCTCACTTCCACTGTATAATCATAAGGGATTTGATTTAGGTCATATCTGAATGGTCTAGTGGTTTTCCCTACTTTCTTCAATTTCAGTCTGAATTTGGCAATAAGGAGTTCATGATCTGAGCGACAGTCAGCTCCTGGTCTTGTTTTTGCTAACTGTATACAGCTTCTCCATCTTTGGTTGCAAATAATATAATCAATCTGATTTCGGTGTTGACCATCTGGTGATGTCCATGTGTAGAGTCTTCTCTTGTGGTGTTGGAAGAGGGTGTTTTCTATGACCAGTGCGTTCTCTTGACAAAACTCTGTTAGCCTTTGCCCTGCTTCATTTCGTGCTCCAAGGCCAAATTTGCCTGTTACTCCAGGTGTTTCTTGACTTCCTACTTTTGCATTCCAGTCCCCTACAATGAAAAGGACATCTTTTTGGGGTGTTAGTTCTAAAAGGTCTTGTAGGTCTTCATAGAACCGTTCAACTTCAGCTTCTTCAGCATTACTGGTTGGGGCATAGGCCTGGATTACTGTAATATTGAATTGTTTGCCTTGGAAACGAACAGAAATCATTCTGTTGTTTTTAAGATTGCATCCAAGTACTGCATTTTGGACTCTTTTGTTGACCATGATGGCTCCTCCATTTCTTCTAAGGGATTCCTGCTCACAGTAGTAGATATAATGGTCATCTGAGTTAAATTCACCCATTCCAGTCCATTTTAATTCACTGATTCCTAGAATGTCTATGTTTCCTTAATTTCTCTTTCTATTTTCTCATTCTTAGTGTATAGGAATGCAAGGGATTTCTGTGTGTTGATTTTATATCCTGCAACTTTACTGTATTCATTGATTAGCTCTAGTAGTTTTCTGGTAGAGTCGTTAGGGTTTTCTGTGTAGAGGATCATGTCATCAGCGAATAGGGAAAGTTTTACTTCTTCTTTTCCAATTTGTGTTCCTTTTATGTCTTTTTCTCTGATTGCTGTAGCCAAAACTTCCAGAACTATGTTGAATAGTAGTGGTGAGAGTGGGCACCCTTGTCTTGTTCCTGACTTTAGGGGAAACGCTTTCAGTTTTTCACCGTTGAGGATAATGTTGGCTGTGGGTTTGTCATATATAGCTTTTATTATGTTGAGATATGTCCCTTCTATTCCCACTTTCTGGGTTTTTTTTTTTTTATCATAAATGGATGTTGAATCTTGTTGAAGGCTTTCTCTGCATCTACTGAGATAATCATATGATTTTTCTTTTTCAGTTTGTTAATGTGGTGTATTACGTTGATTGATTTGCGGATATTGAAGAATCCTTGCATTCCTGGGATAAAGCCCACTTGGTCATGATGTATGATCTTCTTAAGAAGACTGTTGTTGGATTCTGGTTGCTAGAATTTTGTTAAGGATTTTTGCATCTATGTTCATCAGTGATATTGGCCTGTAGTTTTCTTTTTTTGTGGGGTCTTTACCAGGTTTTGGGATTAGTGTGATGGTGGCCTCTTAGAATGAGTTAGGAAGTTTACCTTCCTCAGCAATTTTCTGGAAGAGTTTGAGTAGAATAGGCATTAGCTCCTCTCTAAATTTTTGGTAGAATTCAGCGTGAAGCCATCTGGACCTGGGCTTTTGTTTGCTGGAAGATTTCTGATTACAGCCTCTCGTTCCGTGCTTGTGATGGGTCTGTTCAGATTTTCTATTTCTTCCTGGTTCAGCATTGGAAAGTTGTACTTTTCTAGGAATTTGTCCATTTCTTCCAGGTTATTCATTTTATTGCCATATAATTGCTGATAGTATTCTCTAATAATCCTTTGTATTTCTGTGTTGTCAGTTGTGATCTCTCCATTTTCATTTCTAATTTTATTGCTTTGGTTCTTCTCCCTTTGTTTCTTGATGAGTCTGGCTAGTGGTTTGTAAATTTTATTTACCTTCTCAAAGAACCAGCTTTTGGCTTTGTTGATTTTTGCTATGGTCTCTTTTGTTTCTTTGCATTTATCTCTGCCCTAATTTTTACGATTTCTTTCCTTCTGCTAACCCTGGGGTTCTTCATTTCTTCCTTTTCTAGTTTCTTTAGATGTAGAGTTAGGTTATTTAGTTGACTTTTTTCTTGTTTCTTGAGGTGTGCCTGTATTGCTATGAACTTCCCCATTAGCACTTATTTTACAGTTTCCCAGAGGTTTTGGGTTGTTGTGTTTTCATTTTCATTCATTTCTATGCATATTTTGATTTCTCTTTTGATTTTTTCTATGATTTGTTCATTATTCAGCAGCGTGTTGTTCAGCCTCCATATGTTGGCATTTTTAATGGTTTTTCTCCCATAATTGAGATCTAATCTTACTGCATTGTGGTCAGAAAAGATGCTTGGAATGATTTCATTTTCTTTGAATTTACCAAGGCTAGATTTATGGCCCAGGATGTGATCTATCCTGGAAAAGGTTCCGTGTGCACTTGAGAAAAAGGTGAAATTCATTGTTTTGGGGTGAAATGTCCTATAGATATCTATTAGGTCTAACTGGTCTAGTGTATCATTTAAAGTTTGTGTTTCCTTATATATTTTTTGTTTAGTTGATCTATCCATAGATGTAAGTGGGGTATTAAAATCTCCCACTGTTATTGCATTGTTGTTAATTTCCCCTTTCATACTTGTTAGTAATTGTCTTACATATTGCGGTGCTCCTATGTTGGGTGCATAAATATTTATAATTGTTATATCTTCTTCTTGGATTGATCCTTTGATCATTATGTAGTTTCCTTCTTTGTCTCTTTTCACAGCCTTTGTCTTAAAGTCTATTTTATCTGATATGAGTATGGCTACTCCTGTTTTCTTTTGGTCTCTATTTGTGTGGAATATATTTTTCCAGCCCTTCACTTTCAGTCTGTATGTGTCCCTTGTTTTGAGGTGGGTCTCTTGTAGACAACATATATGGGGGTCTTGTTTTTGTATCCATTCAGCCAGCCTTTGTCTTTTGGTTGGGGCATTCACCCCATTTACGTTTAAGGTAATTATTGATAAGTATGATCCCGTTGCCATTTTCTTTATTGCTTTGGGTTCGAGTTTATACACCCTTTCTGTGTTTCCTGTCTAGAGAAGATCCTTTAGCATTTGTTGGAGAGCTGGTTTGGTGATGCTGAATTCTCTCAGCTTTTGCTTGTCTGTAAAGCTTTTTATTTCTCCTTCATATTTGAAAGAGATCCTTGTTGGGTACAGCAATCTGGGCTGTAGGTTATTTTCTTTCATCACTTTAAGTATGTCTTGCTATTCCCTCCTAGCCTGAAGAGTTTCTGATGAAAGATCAGCTGTTATCCTTATGGGAATCCCCTTGTGTGTTATTTGCTGCTTTTCCCTTGCTGCTTTTAATATTTGTTCTTTGTTAATTTGATTAATATGTGTCTTGGAGTATTTCGCCTTGGGTTTATCCTGTTGGGGACTCTCTGGGTTTCTTGGAGTTAGGTGATTATTTCTTTTCCCATTTTAGGGAAGTTTTCAACTATTATCTCCTCAAGTATTCTCTCATGGTCTTTCTTTTTGTCTTCTTCTTCTGGGACTCCTATGATTCGAATGTTGGAACGTTTAACATTGTCCCAGAGGTCTCTAATATTGTCCTCATTTCTTTTAATTTGTTTTTCTTTTTCCCTCTCTGTTTCATTTATTTGTACAATTCTATCTTCTAGTTCGCTTATCCTGTCTTCTGCCTCTGTTATTCTACTGTTTGTTCCCTCCAGAGTGTTTCTGATCTCATCTATTGCGTTATTCATTGTATATTGACTCTTTTTTATTTCCTCTAAGTCCTTAGTAAACATTTCTTCCATCTTCTCAGTCCTAGTCTCCAGGTTATTTTTCTGTAACTCCATTTTGCTTTCAAGATTTTGAATCATTTTCACCATCAAAATTCGAAATTCTTTATCAGGTAGATTCCCTATATCTTCCTCTTTTGTTTGTGTTGGTGGGCATTTATCCTGTTCCTTTACTTGCTGGGTATTTCTCTGCCTCTTCATCTTGCTTATATTGCTTTGCTTGGGGTGGCCTTTCCCTCTTCTGGCCGTTTGTGGAGTTCTCTTTATTATGTAGTTTCCTCGTGGTGTGTGGGGTTGGACAGGTGACTTGTCAAGGTTCCCTGGTTAGGGAAGCTTGTGTCGGTGTTCTGGTGGGTGGAGCTGGATTTCTTCTCTCTGGAGTGCAATGAAGTGTCCAGTAATGAGTTATGAGATGTCAGTGGGTTTGGAGTGTCTTTGGGAAGCCTGTATATTGAAGCTCAGGGGTATTTTCCTGTGTTGCTGGAGAATTTATGTGGTATGTCTTGCTCTGGAACTTGTTGACCCTTGGGTGGTGCTTGGTTTTAGTGTAGGTATGGAGGCGTTTGATGAGCTCCTATCGATTAATGTTCCCTGCAGTCAGGATTTCTCTGGTGTTCTCAGGATTTGGGCTTAAGCCTCTTGCCTCTGGTTTTTGGTCTTATTCTTGGAGTAGCCTCTTGACTTCTCTATCTGTCATTTCCAAGGTGGTTCCCTCTGTTTTAGCTTCTGTTTGCTGGTCTCTTCAGTGTCTAACTTCCACCCTGATACTAGGGGGCGGGTGGACACTTTTTAAGGCTCAGTTGTTCAGTCCTGTTCTGGGAAGGGAGGAACGCTGCAGACAAATATCTCTGGTGTCTGTGGGGAGTGCCCGCAGCGTCTCGGCCACACTGGGTTTGCCCCCGCTCACAGCGCATGTGCTGTCCCAGTCTACACTGCACAGGCTCTAGGTTGCTCTGCCGGGAACTATCTGAGGCTGGCGCTGGGTTGTATGCACTTCCCAGGTCTGATTGGCTCAAGTTCAGTTTCTCGGGTACTCCACAAAGGCACAGACTTGGTTGGGCCTGCGTTTTGTGCCTTCCCCGGTCTAAGCTGCTCAGGTGACCAGGTGTTTGGTGAGCACGATCGCTGCTACTTATCGCCTCCCTAGTCCCTGCCACTGAGTTTTCTGGGTGTACAGCTGGCACACATTCTCAGGCGGATATCGACCAGCCTGAGCCCAAGAAGTCTTTATTAGCAACAAGCCTGCCTGCAGTTTGTATCAGATGCCTTTCTGGGGCCGCGGTTGCCCCCTCCGGCTCTGGCTGCCCTCCCTGCCTGTCTCGGCGGGGGATGGGGGGTGGGCCGACCACAGCCGGCTCGCTCTGCTCAGCCCTTTGTTCTGTGAGTGGGGCTGGTGGAGTCTTAGGTTAGAGCTTTTTGCCTTTTCACGGGGAAGCTATCCCAGTCTGCTTAGCTATCCTCAGTTCTCTCAGATTGTTCTTGCGGCATTCAAGCCCAGTCCTCTCTCTAAGCAGTTCAGCTGGCTCCTCCCTGCCCAGCCCCCGCTTGCTAATGGCATATGCAGGCGTCTGCGCTGCTTCTCCGCTGGGAGTTACTGTTTGGCAGATAATCTGTGGGTTTTAATTTTAATTATTTCTTTCTTTTTCCTCCTGGTTATGTAGCCCTCTGAGGTTCCAAGGCTCGCCAGAGACTCGTCAGTGAGAGTGTTTCCTGGTTTTTGGAAACTTCTTTTTAAAGCCTCCCTTCCCCGGATGGAGCTCCGTCCTTACCTCTTTTGTCTCTCTTTTTATCTTTTATGTTTTTTCCTACCTCTTTTCAAAGACAATGGGCTGCTTTTCTGGGTGCCTGATATCCTCTGCCAGCATTCAGAAGTTGTTTTGTGGACTTTACTCTGCGTTCAAATGTTCTTTTGATGAACTTGTGGGGGAGAGAGTGATCTCGCCATCCTATTCCTCTGCCATCTTGTTCCTTCCTCCTCCTCCGCCTTTTCTAAATCCAGGTTGAACATCTGGAAGTTCACGGTTCACATATTGCTGAAGCCTGTCTTGGAGAATTTTGACTTACACTTTACTAGTGTGTGAGATGAGTGCAATTGTGTGGTAGTTTAAGCATTCTTTGGCATTGCCTTTCTTTGGGATTGGAATAAAAACTGACCTTTTCCAGTCCTCTGGCCACTGCTGAGTTTTCCAAATTTGCTGGCATATTGAGTGCAGCACTTTCACAGCATCATCTTTCAGGATTTGAAATAGCTCAATTGGAATTCCATCACCTCCACTAGCTTTGTTCATAGTGATGCTTTGTAAGGCCCACTTGACTTCACATTCCAGGTTGTCTGGCTCTAGGTCAGTGATCACACCACTGTGATTTTCTGGGTCATGAAGATCTTTTTTTGTATAGTTCTTCTGTGAATTCTTGCCACTTCTTAATATCTTCTGCTTCTGTTAGGTCCATACCATTTGTGTCCTTTATCGAGCCCATCTTTGCTTGAAATATTCCCTTGGTATCTCTAATTTTCTTGAAGAGATCTCTAGTCTTTCCCATTCTATTGTTTTCCTCTATTTCTTTGCATTAATCACTGAGGAAGGCTTTCTTATCTCTCCTTGCTATTCTTTGGAACTCTGCATTCAAATGGGTATATCTTTCCTTTTTTCCTTTGCTTTTCACTTCTTTTCTTTTCACAAGTATTTGTAAGGCCTCCTCAGGCAGCCATTTTTATTTTTTGCATTTCTTTTTCTTGGGGATGGTCTTGATTCCTGTCTCCTGTACAGTGTCATGAACCTTCATCCATAGTTCATCAGGCACTCTGTCTATCAGATCTGGATAGGACTGGTGATAGAAGCAAGGTCCGATGCTGTTAACAGCAATATTGAATAAGAACCTGGAATGTTAGGTCCATGAGTCAAGGCAAATTGGAAGTGGTCAAACAGGAGATGGCAAGAGTGAACATCGACATTCTAGGAATCAGTGAACTAAGATGGACTAGAATGGGTGAATTTAAAATTATAGTTATCTCTTGTATAATATTATCGTCTATGTAATAATGTCATTTTGTATGAGATACACACATATATATATATATATACACACACATATATATATATAGACTTTTTGCCTGTCCATGCCAGGAAATATTTTAGACTATATTTTTTTCCCCTCAGATAAGCTTATATTAAAAAATACCTATTGACGTTGTACATGCAAGGAAAGTAAAATCAGAGAAATGAAATAATATTTTCCAAGTCATTCAACTTGAGGTGTATATGACTCCAGAGTAAAGTCTGTCCCAAACATGTCCTGTTTCTACCATAAAATAATTCATCTTGTGACTCAAACAGTAATATTTAGTAAGAACTTCTTACCCTTATAGCAACTCTAGAAAAAATGAAAGTAATTCTAAAAAAATGAAAAAACGTTCACATGCATCTAGTGAATATATGTGAATGTAAGTGAAAATATTATATGTTGGCATCGGCTTCTCCAGTGGCTCAGCGGCAAAGAGTCTGCCTACAGTGCAGGAGATGCAGGTTCAATCCCTGGGTCATAAAGATTCCATTGGAGGGGGGAATGGCAACCCACTCCAGCATTCTTGCCTGAAAAATCCCATGGACAGGGGAGTCTGGGGAGCTAACAGTCCATGCAGTCACAAAGAGTCAGACACAACTTGTCGACTAGACAACAACAACAATTATATATTTGCATAATGTAGAACACACTGTATAGTATATAACAGAATAAAAGCATGTACAAAAGTGTTTTCATTGATGAAAGATAGAAAATGGATATTGCTAGACATGAGGGAAAACTCCCATAGGAAGAAATTAATGAGCAGGATAAAGTTTTCTGTGTGTGCGGGATCAGACCAAGCCATGGTAGCATATAGACTTATGGAAGTTATGTCCTGACCCACATACATACACACATAACACATATCAGCTGAGTCTATCTTGTGTTTGTATCTGCCTCTGAAACTTATGTAGAATCAGTGTCATGGGAGTTCTTTCTGCAGCATTGCTTACAGCAATTCTTCCATCCAGGTTCTATTTATGGGCATCTCATTACCTGAGAATGGTGACCCAGTCTGTGCTCAGATATTCTGATTCTTCTATCTAATATGCCTTCCCAAACTACTGTGTTTTAGTTTGGGCTCCCCCACAAGCAGTTCCCAAGGCAAGAATCTGAGTGCAAGTTATTTATTTGGAAGGTGATCCCAAGAAACAACAGTAGGAAGGGGAGAAATGAGGCCAAGAGAGAAAGGAGCTAATAAAAGTGCAATGTGGGCAACCAGAGCTCAATCCTGGCAGGGGATTCTAGGAGCCGGTTTCACTTGTATTAGCATTGTCATCCATGGGGTGAGTCAGTCATCCACCTTCTCCAGCCAGTCATGGGTGGAGGGCTCATCCTTCTCCCTGGGAGACAGATAAAGCCTCAGATACACTTACCTGATGCTGGAAGCTGGGATTAAGCAACACAGGTCTGGAAATGGCAGAAGCCTCAGATATCTGGTGGGTTCCTGACATCTGTGGCTCCAGTGCTCCAGCCTTATCTGTTGGAGCTAGTCTTTTGAAGCCATCAAGTTCTTTTTCATCAGTGCACTTGAGGCCTCTTGGACTGGACTACTCTCTGAAGACCGGGGTCTGGACCATAACGCCTTGTCAGGCTTCACCTCCCCCTTGAAACCTCAGTGTGTGACTACTTCCTTTAAGAGAAGTCCAGTGTTCCTTAGCTCAGTAAGCTTTCACAGGAGGGGCTCTGTTCACAAACTGGAGATCAGCTCTCTGTCTTCTGGCCCCACCAAAGTTAGGTACCAAAAACTCTGCTTGTTGTAAGTAGCCATCATGCCTCCCCATCAGTGCATTATCGAGTGCAGTACCAAGCGAAAGGATGTGGCCTGAAACCAAAGTTGTCCCTGTGATCCCACTCCTGGCACCAAAATCTGGATTAGTTGGTGTTCTCCAGAGAAAGGGAGGGGCTTCCCAGGTGGCACTAGTGTCTAGCTGCCTGCCAACACAGGAGACATAAGAGACCTGGGTTTGATCCTTGGGTCAGGAAGATTCCCCTGGAGGAGGGGCATGGCAACCCACTCCACTATTCTAGCCTAGAGAATCCCATGGACATGACTGAAGCGACTTAGTGCACACACAGAGAAAGGGAACCAATTATATAAACACAAAAAGACATTTATTATAAGGTATTGGAGCATGCGATGGTGGAGGCTGAGAATCCCCTAATCTGCAGTGTGCAAGCTGGAGATCCAGGGAAGCCCGTGGTGTGGGCTGAAGGCCTGAGAGCTGGAGGGCAGATGGTACAGATTCGAGCCCAAGTCTGAAGGACTGGGAACTCTGAGGGCAGGAGAAGATCTGGGTCCCATTTCTCAGCCAAGCAGAGGGGTCATGAAACCAGTCTTGGCTGTCAGCAGCCTGGATGATGCCCATCCACACTGGGGAGGGCCATCCGCTTTACCAGATCACCAGTTCACATACTGCTCCCTACAGAAATGCCCTCACAGACACCCAGGATTCAGATATCTGGGCATCCAATGCTTTATCATATATCTGAGTATCTGGTGGCCCAGTCACGTTGATATATAACATGAACCGTCGTAAGGCCATGCTTTGTCAGATTTTGTTCCATCCTTGCTCCTTCTCAGCTCTCTTAGCTAAATTGAACTCTTTTGACCACTTCTGAGTCGAAATATAGAAGTTTCCCTTCCTGAAGTTTGGGGAGTCTAGTTCGCATTAACTGCTTTTGTCTATGGATGTGAACAGTAACTCACACTGACTTTTGGCAGAACTGTAACGATTAATATTGCCATCTTGCACATGAGAAAGAATCAGACATGGTAAATGTTTCCAACATAAATGACCTCAAATGTTACTTTATTCCACATCTCTTACTGTTTTTGGTTGAAAAAATCAACCCATTCCCCCCCCCCCCGCACCACTGGCAGTCTTTCCAATTTGTATCTGACTTGTAGAAATTACATTTTTATAGGGAAGTGTTCTGAAGCATGCTAACATTATTTTTATCTAAAATGTCCTGCTATGCCGAAAGTGTGCTCTGCCTAGTAAGGGTCAGGCTGGCATTTTATAGCTCAACTAGATTACCTCATATGATAGTCACAGTCTGTTTTACTGATCAGCAGTATCAGCATCTCTTAGGAGCATGTTATAATTGCAGAATGGGAACCTCCATGCCAGCCTATTCAGTCACAACCTCTGGGAATAGAGCCCAAGAATCATGGTTTCACAGTTCTTCGGTGTGATGTCAGACCTGCCAAGCTTACAGCTTCGCAGCTCCTAGTGTGGTCCTGCCAGCGGCAGCAGCAGCATCACGCAAAAGGGAAAGAAAGAAAGAAAGTGAAGTCGCTCAGTTGTGTCCGACTCTTTGCGACCCCGTGGACCGTAGCCCACTAGGCTCCTCCATCCATGGGATTCTCCAGGCAAGAATACTGAAGTGGGTTGCCATTTCCTTCTCATGCAAAAGGAGTGCTGGTTAGAAAGGCGGCATTTCAGGCGCCTCTCCAGGCCGACTGAGTCAGGATTTCAACAAGAGCTGCAGGAAATTCGTGTGCACATCACAATCTGAAGAGCCCTGTTCACCGGATTTAGCTTGTGTCTTCACTGGCAGTAAATAGTTCAGTTCAGTTCAGTTCAGTCGCTCAGTCGTGTCCGACTCTCCGCGACCCCATGAATCACAGCACGCCAGGCCTCCCTGTCCATCACCAAATCCCAGAGTACACTCAAACTCATGTCCACAGAGTCGGTGATGCCATCCAGCCATCTCATTCTCCGTCGTCCCCTTCTCCTCCCGCCCCCAACCTTTCCCAGCATCAGAGTCTTTTCCAGTGAGTCAACTTGTCGCATGAGGTGGCCAAAGTATTGCAGTTTCAGCTTTAGCATCAGTCCCTCCAATGAACATCCAGGATTGATCTCCTTTAGAATGGACTGGTTGGATCTCCTTGCAGTATAAGGCACTCTCAAGAGTCTTCTCCAACACCACAGTTCAAAAGCATCGATTCTTCGGCGATCAGCTTTCTTCACAGTCCAACTCTCACATCCATACATGACCACGGGAAAAACCATTGCCTTGACTAGACGGACCTTGGTTGGCAAAGTAATGTCTCTGCTTTTTAATATACTATCAAGGTTGGTCATAACTTTCCTTCCAAGGAGCAAGCGTCTTTTAATTTCATGGCTGCAATCAGCATCTGCAGTGATTTTGGAGCCCCCCCAAATAGTAAGCTATATCAAATTACTCAATGAAATTAGCATTAAAAACGGATCTTAGTATGGAGAGTTATGTTAAGGAACATAATAGAGAGTTCTGTTAAGGAAATATTCCTCAATGTCACTAACCCAAAAGGAGAACCACTGTTAACTCTGACATCAAAGTTCTCATTGGAAAGCCATGAGCCAAGATGCCGTATCTGTGAGTCCTACACGAAGGAAGCAGCTAGGGAAGGAAGGGTAGAGAAAGGCACCCTGCAGGTCCGCTTTCAACTTCCTTACTTAAAAAACAAAACAAGACATTGCCAGTCTACTCAGAATGGTTTGAACACACCCTTGAGGCAGTCTCCTCTCAGGGAGAGGTGCAGAGATTTATTTTCTGGCACACATGGCCCGCTCGGCTCTGGCACATCCGGTCATTCGGGAAATATGCCTCCATCAAACACAAAGAAAAAAGAAGAAACAAATATTTTCAAGTGTTGAGTCCTTAGGGAAGAACCCTTATTTGAAATAACAAATGGACATGGAATTTGAATTTTCAGAGCTTGCACACGGACACGGGTACCTGGGCACAGATTCTTTAGATTCGTGCAGAAGCCCCTCCGCCTGGAGACTGGCTGGCACCGCTCGGGGCAGCGGGCAGGTGAGCGCAGGGGCGGCGCTGGCAGGCAGGGAGCCGGGCGCTTAGCCCGGGGTCTCTGCTTGTGCCCTGTCATTTGCTTCTAGCCAAGTCTGAGAAATGGAGTCTCAGCAACAGAGGCTGATCAGTTTCATCACAAAGATTTTAATCGCTCTCAGCCTGGGAAATGGCTTTAAGAACCGTGATTGTCTCCATGAGACTCTGACACGGAGATCTCCGTGGTCCTTTTGTTCCCCACACATCCCGCTCAGAGAGGCTCTGTCAGATTCACTCTCTACCTCGTGGACTTGTCCCTGTAAACCGCCACTTTACTATTACTATGGCTATTCTCAACAATTGAGGACAACTTGAGTATCCAGTGAGGAGCTCCGGAATATGCCCTGCGTTTGACACGTGATGACCTGATCAAGGAAGTGCAGAGGTCAAGTTAGTCGTATCACACGAGGCGGGGATGGGTCCCCAGGTCAACCCTACTTTACACCATATTCTGTGTTCACTGTGGTATTTATCCCAGTGACAGTGGCAGTAAGCCCCATGGCTTTGGATGATCAGGCAGGGATCTGAAGGTCCATTCAGCCAGAGTGCGCTAAGCCCTGGGCACCTGTTCTGCCCTGTGCTGCTGGATTTATGGAGATGAACTTTCTGCCCAGAACTCTGAGCAGAGTTGGAGACAGAGTTCTGGGTCCCCAAGGGATCACGGCTAAGACAGCACAGAGATGGGTCAGGCAAGGCTTTAGTGAGGGTCTCATGGCTTTTGGTGGGAGGAGGAGCACATTTCTGGCAGAGGAGAAGCATATGCAGTCTGGTGGTGGTGGGAGTGGTGGTGGGGTGGGGAGTGCGACATTCAGGCAGCAACAGCGAGAGCCTCCCCAGGGTAGAGGGGGTGCACGCTGGGAGAGCCTGGAAAGGTGCTGCACAAAGGTCACTTTCATGGTGAGCTGTATCCCCAGCCTCCCTCCCTAAGAAGAATCTCCCTAAGAAGATTCTTCAGCTCTCTGTGCTGTGAGATCTGGCTAAAATGTAGAATTCCTTGCTGCCTCTTTAGAGAACTGTTCGGCCTATCAAGTAGCTGTAAACATTAGGGGCTTAAATGAGGTCAGAGGAAAAAGAGAGTCAGTGCCAATGACTTATTTCAGAGAAACAAGCTCTGTGAGACTGTGAGTACTTTAGTGTGTCAAATGCTTCCCCTCTGGTGGCTTTTCCTCTGGATGTGCGGGTGTATATATGAGCCTCTTCAAGGGGATGAACAGAGAAGCTGAAGAAACAGATCAGATGGAGCAGGGAGAAAAGTTATGCCTGTTTTCTTTAATGGCAAGCTCTGACTTCTACGACATCTGAAAATTCATGAGAAAATATGTACCTTTAAAAATTCATCTTATCGTTTGACATTCTTCATGAGAGGGCCTGATCTTAGTGGTAGAATAGAGTTGGTTTTGCAAGTTGACCTCGAGCAAGCTATTTAAATAGTGTCTATTTAAATGGAGTTTATTCTGTAAATCACAGGTGCCATGTCCTTTACTGTCATTGAAATTGGGAAGGTTGGATTTGTAAGTGCACACACGTGAATGTGCCTTATAGTTTTGGAAGGTGTGACAGGAATGAATGTGTCTTCCAAATGCTAATTAGCTAGAATAAAAATGAAAGATTATATTTATTGATATCAGATTGTAATTATAAAATGATTTAATGGATGGGATTGTGACTTTCAACAAATGACTACAGGAAATGACCCAATTTTCCACTGATTTTTAGAAATGCTGAGATGATTCTATAACAACATATTTAACTTCCTTTTATAATGAAAGTTTTCACTATTTAAAATAAAAATTATACTTTGAAATAAAATAGTTTTATTGACATTAAATTTCAACACTCTTGGTATCTACTTAAATATTGATTTAGTTCTGTTAAAGTGTTCTGATTATCAGGGAGGCCCTAGGCATTTTCAGTGAATGAATGTGGAAAACCGAGGAGTACAGAGGGAATACAGCCCGTGTGATGAGTGATGGATCACCCACACCTTCCTACCGTGGAGAGTGCCCAAGATTGAAACCACCATTCAGTGTCTTCTCCCCCAGTCAATATTACATTTCATAGGCCCTTTTTATGTAGGGTCACAGTTACTCCCCTTTTCCAAAGTGATAACATGATGAATGATTTTCTGCTGATTTGATAGAACAATTAGACAAATCAGTGGGACCAGAGCCACCAACATTGCTTCAAAGACAGCTGTGCATTTGAAATGGTTTACTTCTGATGACAACACATGATGCTCCTGGAGGAATGTCCGTAATGACAGCAAATGGAAGCCAGGTGGAAAGCTCTGAGATTGGCCTTTAGGGAGATCATGACCTTCTGAAACTGCTCAAATCAGATCCTTAGAGGACACCCGAGGACTTGACAGTATTCATTTTTTCCCCATTTTCACTCTTCCTTTTTCAGGCTGAAGGTTATTAAAATAGAGTGTGATAAATTATTTCATTTGAAGAGAAATGGTATTTTGAAAGTATCCTCAGTAAAAAATAGATGTGCAAGGAGAATCTTCTGGCAGTTCTATCTTGGTCACAGACTAGTGACTGGCACTGGCAACAGTGTGGTGCCCTGAAAATACCTCTCATTTTTATTAACCTGAACAATCAATAAATAAGGAAAGATCTCAGCATCAACTAAAAGTAAGACATATATTAAGTGACTCCACGATATGGAACTCTTTGACAAATTTTACCCTTAAACTAATTTCTTGGGCTGCCCTTGTGGCTCAGCTGGTAAAAAATCTGCCTGCAGTGTAGGAGAGCTGGGTTCGATCCCTGGGTTGGGAAGATCCGCTGGAGAAGGGAAAGGCTACCCACCCCAGTATTGTGGCCTGGAGAATTTCATGGACCGTATAGTCCATGGGGTCACAAAGAGTCGGACACGACTGAGCAACTTTCACTAAACTAACTTCTTAGGCATCTATATATCTAAAGAGTGAAAGGAATGACTTCACATTCCTTCAAACCCACAACATAGCCAGCCATTTAATTTAACAAAGAATAGCAGACATACTGATCTCAATAACAGCTGTCATGGTGGCTCTCCAGCCAGACACCACTGGACACAGACCTCTGGTCAAACAACTCTGGGCTTACTTCCTATTACAACAAAGGAGAGGGTGCTTCGTACTTGAGTCTCCTAAATTTTATCTACGAATTGGAGAATGAGACAGGGCTAAAGCTGTAATTGGTGGAAATAGCCGGCCAAGAGGTAGACACCGTGCTTTTGCGGTGTCATCGTCATTTTGGTTTTGGGATGCATTCAGGTAGAGTGACAGAGTGATCTCATTTTTGTCTCACTCTGTCATGGCCACAGAGTAGCCTTGTGTGATGTTGGTGTCTTGTGATGCTGTTTATGATCGACTATAAAACACTGGCCTAGACCCTAACTGCCGCAGCCAGGGCGGCCTTACCCTCCTCATCATCCTTCCCCTCCCACAGCCCATGCGTCCGTGAGCACTGCTGGGTCTGCACACCACTCACTCACCCTTCAAAATGCCCGGTGCGGACGGGGTGTATCGTTCTTTCCAGTTTACCCATAAAACATCACATCGCTCAGAAGTCCCATTGCGTCCCTGTGGATGCGCCGGCAAGAACTGAAGCTATTTATTATAAAAGACTAATTAGGCCAAAAGTAAATGCACAGGAAACAATGGGAGGTTTCAAAGAAAGCAGAGACCAAAGGGGTTGAGGGGAGCCAGAAACATGTGTGGGACTGGGGCATTTGGCATGTGATTCAAGTAGTGATAGAGATTTGAAGAGAGGCTTCCTGGGTAGGTGGGGCCTGGGGGTCATTTCAGGTCCAGTGGGAGCAAAGGCAGAGAGGAGAAGAGGCGGCAGGGTCCAGACAGCAGCCTGGCTGGAGGGACAGCGCGTGGGAAAGGACTGTGAGGGTCAGGAGCGGAGGACCGAGTGCGCGAGCCTGGGGTTGATTCGAAACGGAGGCTTGAGAAGGCTGTGTTCTGTTTGGTCCCTGGACGTTTTTGACCTGGGACTAGAGCATATTCCAGGCATGGAGGCATGTGGGTAATAAGAGTGGACATTTCCCAAGCTTTGAGCATCAAATAGTCATTGATTTATTCAGTGGATACTTATTTAGTGCTGTGCCTTCGGCAGTGAGGTATTTGCATAGGAATCCATCATGGATGAGGTTCTTTCCTTTCTGTAGGGGACATCTCAATCATGCTCGAGTTTCTGTTGAGAAGGACCGGGAGCCTACAGGGGAAGGGACAATGCACCCTCCATGGCTGTGAGGGAAGGATTTACGCAGGAGGCGGTATTTGAGCCCAGAGGCCAAAAGACGGGAAGCAGTTCCCAGGCAGAGAATCCCCATGGATGATGTTGGTGGAGATGATGAGAAATGAAGGATGAGAACAGAGAGAAATTGTTGAACATGACGGTCAGAAGAATGTCAGTGAGCTCTGAGCTGTTAATGTCAGGAGATGTGGGGAAGGAGATGAAATCGTAAGGGTTAAATATTAACGGAATTGGGGTCAGGGCAGTCAGTGGCTCTTTGCCCCCTCCGTTTCCAAGGAGAGTCTGGCTGTGCATGGGACAGAAGGAAAGAAGGTTTGGAACCTGCCTACAGCAGCATCAGATAGGGCGTGGGTAGTTTTGTTTTCATAACAATGCATTCCTAGGAATGGAACTTATAGCAATTGTTACATATCTAAGGGGCTTCCCTGATGGCTCAGTGGTAAAGAATCAGCCTGCCAGTTCAGGAGCTGCAGGAGACTTGGGTTCAATCTCTCAGTCAGGAAGGTCCCCTGGAATAGGAAATGGCAACCTGCTCCAGATGTCTTGCCTGGATAATCCAAGGGACAGAGGAGCCTGGTGGGCTGCAGTCCATGGAGTCACAAACAGCTGGACAGGACTGAGCACGCACACATACCTAAGAGGAGCAGTAAAGACCCGAAAATACTGAGATCTGTACCATAAAATACTAGTGTTAGCGTCACTTCATAAATTCTGTCATTTCATGAATAAAATGTCATGATTATAATCACAGCACTATAAATAAATGAATATATGAATGCACACACACACGCGGGGAGATGGGGAGAGAGCAAGAGATCTTATGCTACTGGAAGCCTTCGCCTCGTGTAGTACGAAGTTTCTCGAGCTTTATGTGCCTGCATCAGAGTCGTCTGGAGGGCTCACTAACTGGCCTGTAATACTACATGCCGGGCATCTGCTTCTCCTTAACACCCACTCTCTGGCCATGGACACGCAGGTTGCTCTCAGCCGCCATGCTGCTAGCAGCATCTTCTACCTGCCCCTTTATGCTCTCAGATGAGATTGCCTTTAGCTAGAAACTGAGCCACTGGGTAATAGGATATATGTATCTCAATGACTGGTCCATGACTAAACCATGTAATGCAAGGGTGCTCTCAAGAGGAGCTGTATCCGTCTACATTCTCACCAGCAATACGGGAAGGGCCCTATGTGTCCACATTCCTGCCAACACACACCATTGTCCAGCTTTCTGAATTGTGTCAGCCTTTTAAGCAGAAAGTTTTACCTTATTTCTTATTGTCTTATTAAATAACACTGTTCATACAGCGTATTTGTTTTTTCTCTCTTGATAACTGTGTGATCTAGGACGTCCCTTCACCTTTATAGGGTTTCAGTTCTCTCCTCTGTAAAATGAGGGAAAAGTCCATCTGTCTCAATGAGGTAACATATGGGAAGTGATCTCAACTTGGTCTGCAGAGTAGTAAGCTCCCTCAAGAAGTTTGCTGTCTTTGTTATTACTAGATTTATTTTCTAAATGATTTATCAAAAGGTAAATTTATAAAGAGTTTAGGGAATTGGGTTATTTTAAAATTGCCAATAACTGAAATTAAGTTAAGGGATATTCTTTTGAGGTCATTGGAACCCATGGTAAGAGAGCAAGAGAAACTATGGTGGATAATGTTCAGGAAATTGATAATGTGCAGGACAAGGGGATTTGGAAAAAGGCAAGAGACTAACAGTGAATAAAAAAAAGAATAATTTATTTTTCTTCTTTCTTTTTGTTTACATTTCTATTGTATTATAATCACATCACTAAAAATTGCCAAATGGAAGAAGTTAAAAAAAGAAATCTGTAAGTTTATCCCTTAAGAAACCACTATTAAAACTTTAATGTATCATCTTTATTCTTTTCTTATTATGCTTAACTTTGAATTAACTTATAATTATGCTGCTCACACAGTCATGTATCATACTTAAGTAAAGAAGAGAGCATGCTAATTTTTCAATAGTCTGCAAAATCACCATTTTAATTGCTTCATAATATTCCCTCAAGTGCATGTGCCAGGGTAATTATATTTTAGTGCTCTGGACTTGAAAGTAATTCAGTATCTTCAAAAGCATGTAGTATAAATTGCAAATTATTTTAATCCAGTGGATTTAGATATGCTCACACTAAGATAGTATAAGTCAGTGTGCTTAACAATACGTCGTATTTGCACAGCCCCATAGAGAGCAAACATCTTTAGTAATACTGTTTTCAAGCAGTGCTGTGATTTGGGCCTTCTGGGTATTATTACTGTGTTGGAGATGAAGGAGTCAGCCAAGACTGTGTTTAAGAATATGCTTTAGATCTAACCGTTGCAAGAACCCAAGCAAGATTCCCTTCTCCAGTGCACTTTCTTTAAACAACATCAATCTACTTCTGAAGCAAAACAGTTTAGAGAAAGGTTAACCAAGGGGGTGAGTTAGAATCTCCCAGTATAGGTGGATGTTTGGCACGATTGATTAATCATTTTAAATTGCTCAATACATGGTGTCTATGAGTAAGGCTCTGTCAATATTTTTATAAGCATTAAGTGAACATGTGAAGTCACTTAGCACGGTGAATAGACATGTTAGAAATTTAAGGTTGAATCTAAGACTTGCACAGCTGTTGCTGTTGTTTAGTCGCTCAGTTGTGTCCGTCTGTTTTGCCACCCCATGGACTGTAGCCCATCAGGCTCCTCTGTCCATGGAATTTCCCAGGCAAGAATATTGGAGTGGGTTGCCATTTTCTTCTCCAGGGGATCTTCCCGACCCAGGGTTGGAACCTGAGTCTCCTGCATTGGCAGGTGGATTCTTTACCACAGGTGGAAACCGCTGACTTACAGAGTACTGTATATAAACACTTGTGTTTTGAGTACCTCAGAACATATGATGATGATATTGTGGTGAAGACTTTATGATAAACGTATGATAAAAGCATGTGTTTCAAATAAGAAAATAATTTCATTTCTTGAATTCTGAGTAGAAAATGATACATAATTAGTAGATTGCCTGAATGCACGTGTTAATGAGCTTCTTGTCAGAGGAACTGCTTTTTCTTCAGTGTCATTCTCTATGAGCACTTACCTATAATGTTATGAAAGGTCACATTCTGTCACATTCTAGACCTCCACAGAACCACACTATCGTAGTGATGGCTCCTTCCCTGTGGTCAGTTGCTGAGCAAAATAAAATGGAGGCTTGCACCTTCCAATATCATCAGTGCCTAAATAAATTATTTTGGAAACATTATGTATGACATGTAAATGGTCCCCAGGTTACACCTTTTTTAAAACTAAAGAGTATAATATAGAAACAGATCATTTTATCAGATGTAGTCAATCTTGATTACTAAATAAATCAGTTTTTTTTGTGTGTGATGCGATGAGAGCTTTTAGGTTGACTAGATAAGTTAAAATAAATGTTTCTTGCCTGTCAGTAGGTAAGTTTCAAAATGTATACTTACAATAAGAAGAATATTATAAAAGGAAATATAAGCTTATAAATATACTCAGCTTCTTACACACATTAATTCATTTAATCTGCACAGAAATCACTGCCTGCATATATTCCATATACACAAATAAAAAGAAAAGCAAAGTGAACACCTTTGTACACATTCTTAAACCGTCAAATTAGGGCTAATCCTATCCCATCCATCTCCCCCAAATATTACCCTTGTTGTGGTATTTCAAAGCAAACACCAACATCTTAGCCTTTCATCCTTAACTATTTCAGTGTGAATCTCTAACAGGCAAAAGCCTTTCTTAAAACAGAACCTGAAAAAATAACAGTAATTCATTTACATTATCAAATATCTAATTGGTCTTCAAATTTCCAGCAGTTAACTGGAAAATGCATTTTATTATTCCCAGCATAAAAATAAAGACTGTTACTTTTGTAAGACCTGAGTCTAGTAAGAAATAAAGTTCATATAAAGACTGTTGTTGCCGGGGCCTGTTCTCTGCACGTGTACTCTGTGCAGTACCCGCACTCAGCAGAGATCGGAGTCCAGAGGCATGCTGGAGGAGCCGTGTTCCTCTCCTGATAGAACCGTGATTTTCATACCTGAGCTGAGGACAAGACCCAGATAGGCCACTGTGTCTGTCATTCCTTTATTACTAATTGTGGCTTAAGAATTCATGACTGTTCTGGAAGAATTCAGGGAAAATTTGAATCTGTGGAACAGTAATCTCTACACTACATATCATGTTGAGGTAAATATTATTTAGCTGTAAAGTAATAAACCCTGATACTGTGTCATCAGAATTCTAGGAGAGGTTGCCCTCAGATTCATTCATTTAAATTTCCTTATCTACAGAGAGCAAGGAGGCATTTTACCTGGTTCCTTAAGGAATGCTATGGTTGTTTCATATATAAGAAACAATGTATTATTTTACAATTCAAATAAGTAGAATTTTAAATCCTATAGAATATCATTGGGCTTCCCTGAGAGCTCAGCTGGTAAAGAATCTGCCTGCAATGCAGGACACCCTGGTTTGATTCCTGGGTCGGGAAGATCCGCTGGAGAAGTGATAGGCTACCCTCTCCAGTATTCTTGGGGTTCCCTTGTGGCTCAGCTGGTAAAGAATCAGCCTGCAATGCGGGAGACCTGGTTTTGATTCCTGGGTTGGGAAGATCTCCAGGAGAAGAGAAAGGCTACCCATTCCAGTATTCTGACCTAGAGCGTTCCATGGAGTCGCAAAGAGTTGGACATGACTGAGTGACTTTAAAAAAAAAAAAAAAGAAAAATGGAATATCATTAAAATCACATGCAGTCTACTTTATAAATAGATTTCAAGCATGCATATACGTATCTATAAAAGTTTCTGGTTTAAATTTATTGTATACTGTTGAAATATTTTTCAAATGTTCATCAACTAATCTCAGTTGCTTTGAAACAAAAGTAATGTGGGCATTTAAGAACCTCTTATTGCTGTGTGATGCTATAATTAAACTGACAGAAGTGTAATTCCCAAAATTTATATTCAAAGGTAGTTGAATTTTAAAAGAAATAAAACTCTGCATTCAAGAAATGAAAACTATTTTTATTTGAGTAAATAAATACTTTTCTGACAAGTATGTTCTTGATAATTTTTGCCTTGAAGTTAAAAATATTGTCAACTACATTCAAATAAGTGTTTATTTGAATACTTTGTTTCCTAAATGGAACTGTCACTTTGATCAAAGGACATTTAAAGGAGTTGCTGTTTCTCTTTGGGCTGTTTGGCTGGGAGACTCAGATATTAAGCCGAAATAATGCTATTCAGTTGGACTAGCTGTCAGGGCCAGTGTGCCATCTGTGAGGACTGGATGGCTCCACCACTCACCAACCACAGCAGCACTTCCGCAGAACTTGTAATGAGCCAGACAGATACTAATTTCTGTATTTTACTTATTAATAATTCATACTTCTAACTGAGAGTAATTATTTCCCTTCCCAGTTTATAGATGAAGAAACTGAAGTTTAGGAATATAGTACCTGGACGTTTCTCCAGCTATTAAGGGATAGGCCCCTATCTATTAAGAGCCATGATAGTCTTGTTTCACCAGGGCAAACTAAGTCAGTTCTCCAGATCAAAGGTGTTAGATGGGCATCTTTAGTTTTGCTCTATGAAGAGGGGGTGACGTCATTAGTAATGTTTCAGTTGTTGTTGGAATGATGATTATTGAGGCTTTAAAAAGTTGCCTACAAAGATTAAAGAGATATTTGAACATGAAATAAATGAATTTTTGTCATCTTTATGTCAAGTAAAGATTTATTTCCAAATCTCAGACACCCTAGCAATAAAAATGGAGCACATGCATTAAGGTGTTCAAGTTTTCAGTACTCTTTGTTAAATTTATCTGTATCAAGGTACCCATGGGTATCTGAGCCATTTACTGGTTGGTTTTGTTATTTTGTCACATCTGGCAGAGTTTCAAAAGGCAGTACAAGTAGGCAGGTGTTATTATTGATTGAAATAAAACACTTTTGCACTAGTCCCTCTAACTCAATGTCTACTGTATGCATTTATTCACCCTCTGTTCCCAGAGGACTAGTGAGTTTGTCTCTGGTGAAGAATGGGATAGGAAAGTCTGCAGGGTTTTGCTCCCTGATTACATTATTGCTAAATAAAGTAGTCTCTCCCTTGACTTTCTGTGTAATGAAACTTTAATTGTGTGACCAAATTATACAGAACCTGAAGGTCAAACTACCCAAAATAATACTGCATTGTAGTTTCATCTCTATGTTCTAAAAATACTTGGCTAAATATCAAATAGGCACCGACTTTAAAAAGACTTTAGAGTCCATTATAATATCTTTGTACCCTGCTAAGACCTCAGAAAATTACACAGCTTCTGAGTGACAAGCTTCTATGAAGGCTTAGGTTATGGTCTAAGTGAAGATACAATGTTCACCAGTTAAAGTATATAGTATTTAATTTACATCACAATGTACATTAATGCACATATATAATAATAATATAATGTACTTAATATGTATTAAATAAGGAATGGCTTCAGAAGCTGAAATGAAATCCATTGGCTCTAAAACTATAAGAAGCAATAAGAACTGATTGAACAGTAAGAGCTGATTAAACATTTCAGCTTCACAAATTAAATATAATAGATAGATATTTTATTGTATTCTGCTGAAAAGACTGGTTGATTATTTTGTATCTTTCTAAAAAACATATATAAGTTTCTAACTCAGAGAACTATTAGCTATTCATTTAATAAATAAATGCCATTTTAAAGTACTCTGAAGATTAATCAACATATTAGAAAATCTGTATAAAAACATTAATAGAATATAGAGGTAAGTGAGAAATATTTTACTTCAAATTTTATAATATCTCTAATAGAAAACGCAATAGTTTTATCACTGAATAATAGTTTTTTTTTAATGGTAATGGTCATAGGAATGCCATTATTCTTTGTAATATTAATAGTAAAGGAAAGATGCTAATGGGACTCATTATGGTATAATGCATGATAAATCATATGATATCTAAAATCCAGAGTTGAATGGTACTTCTCATGGGGTTCTTAATGATCTATATAAAAAAGCACAAGAGTGAAAAATACAATTTTAATGAGGTATTCTTTAAAATCTTTTTTTTTTTTTGCTTTTAGATAAATATATGCAAATTTAAATCTCAATTGTGTTAACTGAACTATCTCTTAAAGCATTAAGGGCATATTTATTTTCCATAGTTTCCAAGATTATTTTCATTTTTTTTTGTGGAAGATGTTATTTCTTTTTTTTTTTTTTATTGGAGGCTAATTATTTTACAATATTATATTGGTTGGCTTTGCCATACATTGACATGAATCCGACCCGGGTGTACATGAGTTCCCCCTCCCGAACCCCCCTCCCACCTCCCTCCTCCCCTTATCCTCCCTCTGGGTCATCCCCGCATACCAGCCCTGAGCATCCTGTAACATGCATCGATCCTGAACCGGCGATTCGTTTCACATATGATAATATACATGTTTCAATGCCATTCTCCCAAACCATCCCACCCTTACCCTCTCCCACAGAATCCCAAAGACTGTTCTATACATCTGTGTCTCTTTTGCTGTCTCGTATACAGGGCTATCATTTCCATCTTTCTAAATTCCATATATATGAGTTAGTATAGTGTATTGGTGTTTTTCTTTCTGGCTTACTTCACTCTGTATAATAGGCTCTAGTTTCATCCACCTCATTAGAACTGATTCAAATGCATTCTTTTTAATGGCCGAGTAATACTCCATTGTGTATATGTACCAAAGCTTTCTTATCCATTCGTCTGCAGATGGACATCTGGGTTGCTTCCATGTCCTCGCTATTATAAACAGTGCTGCAATGAAGTACAACACACACCCAGAAAAAGGCGAAAGTCATTATGTATGCAGCTCATGAGTGATCAAAAAGTGAATGCAGTTATCTAAATATTACCTAGGCCAAGAACATTACAGGACTTCCCAGGTGGCTCAGTGGTAAAGAATCCACCTGCCAATGCAGGAGATGTAGATTTGATCCCTGGGTCATGAAAATCCCTCCCTGGAGGAGATTTTCCAGTATGCTTGCCTGGAAAATCCTATGGACAGAGGAGCCTGGTGGGCTGTAGTCCGTGGGGTTGCAGTCAGACAGGACTGTGACTGAGCACGCACACACAGCAGCAAGAATGTTACAGGATTTCAGACACCTCCTTTCATCATTTCCTGATCGCTACCGCCTCCCTCTTCTCCCAAACTATTCACTGTCATGACTACTAATGCCAGTTTTGAACTATGTACAAAAGGGATTGTGCAATGTGTATATTTTTTCTCTTGGCTTCTTGGGTTAACATTATGCTTGTTAAACACTGTGCTGTGATGTGTAGGTATAACTGATTAATTTTCATTGCTTTACAACATTTCATTATGTGGCTATGTCTAAATTTGTTTATCCATTCTACAGATAGATACGTGAGTTGTATTTTGGGACTCTTCTGAGGAATACTTGAGGCATATGCATGTCTTTTGGTACACAATGTCTGCTTTTCAGTAGGGTGATTTCTTCAGAGTGGTATTGCTGGTGCCTCAAATAAGTATATGTTGACCTTTAGTTAGAACTTAGTGTAATAAGTGAAAGGTTTTTTATGGAGACTGTGCTAATTTGCACTCTCAGCAGTAGTGGATGAAAATTCCATTTGCTCGACATTCTTGACAACACTTGATATTGTCAGTTTTATTTTATTTTCACTTTTGAGTGTTTCCCTCGATTTTGGCCAACCTATTGATGTGTAGAATTCTCACACTGTTTTAGTTTGCAATACTTCCATGACTAATGAGGTTGGACACTGTTGAATAGATTTGTTAGTCATTTAGATATTTCTTTTATTCCTCTTTTCCTTAGTGCTTTGTAGTCCTCTGTATATTCTGGTTACTAATATACTGGAAAATCACTTCTCTTATCCTGTGGCTTCTCTTTTCTCTGTTTTAACATCTTTAAATGAACAGACATACTTAAGCTCAATAGAGTTGGGTTTGTCATCTTTCCTCATGGTTTGTGCCTTTGGCATTGCATTTGAGAAATATCTGTGCTCCTTAGAGTCGTGAGATGTGAAGTTGTGAAGTCAGCTGTGGTATCTTCTAGTAGCCTTATTGTTCTGTTTTTCCCATATAGGCCTACCTTCTTACTGTAATTCATTTCTACCTATGATTTCAAGTAGTCATCAACTGGTCTTCCATTACATTTTTTCTTCTTTTTTCCCCCAAGAGTTGATATTTGACTGGCCTGGCGCTATGCACTTAAAAGAAGTTGTTTCTTTTTTTTAATGCTCGGCATTGCAAACATTTTCAAAATTTACTGTGCATATATGTTCAGTCTGTATTCTGTTCCATTGTTCTATCTGAGTATCTCTCTGCCAATATGACATTCTCTCTCTCTCTCTTTTTTTGGATCACATTGTTAGCCTTCACAGTCAGTAAAGAAAATCCTTTGACTTTGTTTTTCTTCATGAATATCTTGGTGATTCCTGTCTGTTTGTGTTTCTACTAAGAATGTGTAAGCATTCTTGTTGCTCCACATCCTTTCCAGTATTTAGTGTTGTCAGTGTCCTGGATTTTTGCTCTTTTAATAGATGTGTAACTTCAGTTCATATTTATATATAGACTTTTACCCAGTGGATTTGCTAAACCCTCTATGTGCAGTAAAATATATATATATATATATATATATATATACACACACACACATATATATACACATACACAATCATGCAGCCTATGAATAACAGCAGTTTTATTTTTTCCTTTCCAATCCTTATTACCTGTTAAACATTTTTGTTACCTTATTGTACTAATTAGGCTTCCCTGATTGCTCGGCTGGTAAAGAATCTGCCTCTAATGCAGGAGACCCTGGTTTGATTCCTGGTTTGGAAGATCCTCTGGAGAAGGGGTACGCTAGCCCCTCCAGTATTCTTGAGTTTCCCTGGTGGCTCAGATGGTAAAGAATCCACCTGCAATGTGGAAGACCTGGGTTTGATCCCTGAGTGGGGAAGATTCCCTGGAGAAGGGAATGTCTACCCACTCTAGTATGGAGAATTCCATGGACAGAGGAGCCTGGCAGGCTACTGTTCATGGGATCACAAAGAGTTAGACACCACTGAGCGACTTTAACTTTCACTGTACTAATTAGAATATTCACTACATGTTGAATTGATAGGTCTGTAGACAACATGCTTGCCTGGGACCCAAACTCTTAAACAGCTCTCAGAATCTGGTCCTATATGTGATGCTGGCTGTAAGACTTTTGTAGATATCCTTTATGGAGTTGGAAACTCCCTACTTGGCTAAAGGTTTTAGTCTTGTTTAATTGTTGAATTTAATCAAAGACTCTGCATTTATCTAGAAGACTATATTTTCTTCAACTTGATTAATTACATTGAAGAGTTTTTAAATGTTAAGCAGTCCTTATATTCCTGGAATAAACTTGATTGCATTTTGACCTATTATACCTTTTCTTTATTTTTATATCCTAATATAATATTGCAAGTATCTTTTAAGGATTGTGGGATCTGCGTTTTAATAAAATTGGCTTTTGTTTTCCTCCTTACAAGTTTTTCTGTCAGATTTTGATATCACAGTTACGCTGGCCTCACAAACTGGGAAACATTCTGTTTTTCTACTTTTTGAAGTGCTTATATGATGTTTGTGTTGTTATGTCCTTAAATGTTTAGAATAATTCATTAGGGAAAACAAAAGGGACTGAAGTTTTCTGTGTGGGAAGATTTTAAAATTGTAGATTTAGTTTTGCCTATATATAGGCAACTCAGATTTTCCTGTTTCTCACCTGCTTTGGTAAATTACAGCTTGTATTGTGTCTATTTAATCTTTAAAATTATTGGCATAGAAAGAAAGAAAGTGCAATTGCTCAGTCGTGTGTGACTCTTTGTGACCCCATGGACTGTAGCTTACCAGGCTCCTCCATCCAAGGGCTTTTCCAGGCAAGAATACTGGAGTGGGCTGCCATTTCCTTCTCCAGGAGATCTTCCCAACCCAGGGATTGTACCCGGGTCTCCTACATTGTAGGCAGACTCTTTACCGTCTGAGCCACCAGGGAAGTCATAAAATTATTCCAGATACCCTCTTATTATCATTCTCATGAGTCAGTTCAGTTCAGTTCAGTCGCTCAGTCGTGTCCGACTCTCCGCGACCCCATGAATCACAGCATGCCAGGCCTCCCTGTCCATCACCAACTCCCGGAGTACACTCAAACTCATGTCCACAGAGTCAGTGATGCCATCCAGCCATCTCATTCTCGGTCGTCCCCTTCTCCTCTCACCCCCAACCTTTCCCAGCATCAGAGTCTTTTCCAGTGAGTCAACTCGTCGCATGAGGTGGCCAAAGTATTGCAGTTTCAGCTTTAGCATCAGTCCATCCAGTGAACATCCAGGATTGATCTCCCTTAGAATGGACTGGTTGGATCTCCTTACAGTATAAGGGACTCTCAAGAGTAGTAGGACCATGGTAAAACGCTCTTTTGCAGTCCAGATGTTGGTTGTGTCTCTTTTCCTTGATTGGTCTAGCTAGTGTTTTTTTTTTTTTCCATCTAAATCTCCTTGAAAACCCCAAGACAAATACCATATAATATCATTTGTATGTAGAATCTAAACTGTGGCACAAATGAACCTATCTATAAAACAGAAACAGACTGATAGAGAAGAGACTTGTGGTTTCCAAAGGGGAGGGGAAGGGTGATGGATGAACTGGGAGCTTGAGATGGCAAATGCAAACTATTCCATTTAGAATGGATAGCAACAGTTTCTGCTGAATAGCACAGGGAACAGTGCTCAATATCCTGTGATAAACCATACTGGAAAAGAATATAATAAAAGTACATGTATGCGTATAACTGAGTCACTTTGCTGCATAGCAAAGATTGGCACAGTGTTGTAAGTCAACTAGACTTCAAAGATTAAATAAGTGTCCTTCGAAGCCTTGTTTTTATTATCTGCTTCCTGTTCCAGCCTTGGTTTTAACTTACTGTGTTCTCCTGGTGTCTGCACTCACCCTCCGCTCGTCACTCTCCTTCCTTCTTTTGCTGTCCGTGTGCTCGATAGCAGTGACTTCTGTTCCACTTGTGATGATAATTTGGGTCTTCTCGCTCTTTTTTTCTTGGATACTATGAATAGAGATTTATCAATTTTAGCAAACTTTTCAAAGAACCAGCTTTTGGTTTTGTTGATTTTCTCTAACACATTCTGTTTTCTATTGCAATAATTTGTGGTATACATTTTTATTACTTCTTCTCTTCTTATTTTAGACTTAAATTGCTCTATATCCTTTTGTTCCCTAAGATAGAAACTTATTTATTTAGATCTTTATTGTTTCTAATACATACATATAATGCTAAAAATGATGCTGTACCCCACAAATTTTCATAAATTGTATTTTCATTTAGATCAGTTTTTAAAAATTTGACTTGAGATTTCTGCTTCAACTTGGGTTATTTTCAAACATTTTGTGACTTTCTAGCTATCTTTCTGTTACTGGTTAATAGTTGAATTCTATTGTGATTTGAGAGCATACATTGTGTGATTTATATTCTTTTAAATTTGTGAGGGCCCATGCTTCATGAATTGAGAGGACTGTTTCTGCTATTGTTGGCTGGAATAGTCTAAAACGTCAGTTAGATACAGCTGATTAATAGCGATACGGGTCTTTTACATTCTTGCTGTTTTTCTTCCTCCTTGATGTATCAATTAGTCCAACTATTGTAAAGGATTTGCCTATTTCTCCTGATTGTTCTGCCATTGTTTGCCTCATGTGTTTGGACTCAGCTGTTAGGTCCTTATGCATAGAGGAATGTTAAGCCATCTTGGAAAATTGATCATTTGTCAATGTGCCTACTTATCTATGATAATCTTCCTTTTTCTGAAGTCTGCTTTGTCTGAAATTAATATAGCTATTCTAGGTTTATTTAGATTTAGCATTACTGTTAAAAATAAAATATAAAATGAACACCAAACTTGAAAATTCCCTGAGGAGACAAAACCATTTAAGCCACGTAAGCAAAACTAAATCTAGCCTACTTTATGTGCATAAGCAAAACTTAACTTAGTTACTTCTTGTAAATGCCTCTGATAATCATCAAAGAAACTTAAGTCATCTTCCTTAACATGGTATTAAATAATCACTTTCGATCAATCCCCTGCCCTCTAGAAACCCTCATTGTAATAACCAATCACCGTAAAGGTTAGACTGCTTCCTCATTTTTGTACTTTATAAGCCATTTTGTAACGTTGTGCCTCTGAGCTTCATATTAGTTTTGAGGTTGCAAGTGTCTAGTTCTAAGCTGTTCTTAACGTGCACAATAAACTCTTCCTGATTACTGTTTTATTGATCTGGTGGTTTTAATTTTGCTATTTATGAATTTTTGAGATTAACATGGCTTATCTTTCTCCATCTCTTTACTTTTAATCTAGTTTTAGTCTTTCATTTAAAATAGATTTCTTATTGATAGCAAATAGTTGGATCTGGTCATCCTTTATACACCTTTATACTCTGAAGATCTCTGTGTTTTAAGCAGCATAGTTAGATCCACTTTTAAAGTACTTATTGATGTATTTGGATTAATATTATCTTTCACATTTGCAGCTGTTTTCTATTTGTTGTATTTGTACTGTGTTTTTATTTTACTTTTGGCTGTGCTGGGTCTTCGTTGCTGCACGTGAGGACTGCTCCCTGGTTGCCGTGCACAGGCTCCTCACTGCGATGGCACCCTTGGTGTGGAGCATGGGCTCCAGGGCGCATCGGCCTCAGTAGCTGTGACGTGTACGCTCAATAGCTGCAGGTTCAATCATTGTGGCACACAGGCCTATTGCTCTGCGACATGTGGGATCTTCCCACATCAGGGATCGAACCCATGTCTCCTGCATTGGCAGGCAGATTCTTTTCCACAGCCACCAGGGAAGCCCTGTCTTATGTTTTTTGTTCCCCTCTTTTCTTTTTCTTGCTGTCCTTCTTTTTAATGCCTTATTGGAATTTAACTGAGCGTTTTGTAGGATTCTGTTTTATCTCTTCCTGTTGTTTCTTTGGGGCTTCCTAGGTTGTGCCAGTGGTAAAGAACCCACCTGCCAATGCAGGAAACATAAGAGACATGGGTCTGATCCCTGGGTTGGGAAGATCCTCTGGAGAAGGGCACAGCAACCCACTCCAGGATTCTTGCCTGGAGAATCTCATGGACGGAGGAGCCTGGTAGGCTACAGTCCATGGGGTCGCATAGACTTGGACATAACTGAAGAAACTTAGCACATGTTGTTTCTTTAAACAGTTATCTTGTAATTAAGAATAAGAAAAGTAAGTTTATCTTACCTTCTTTTATTCTTTCTCAAATATTCTTCCTCTCTTTATGTAGATCAAGGTTTCTGATATATTTCATTTCCTTTGTCTGAAGAACTTCTTTTAAATATTTCTTGCAGAGCAGGTCTACTAGTGGTGAATATCATCAGCTTTGTCTGGGAAAATCTTTATTTCTCATTTAGTTTTGAAGGATAGTTTCTCTGGCTATAGAATTCTAAGATTATTTTCACTTCTTTCAACACTTTAACTGTTTCACTCCACTCTCTACTTGCTTGTATGATTTCTAATATAATTTCTGATGTCCAATATAGTTCTTATTCTTGTTCTTCTAAAGGTAACGCATTTGTTTTCCTCTGGCTTCTTTCAAAATGTTCTCTTTAGTTTTGCTTTTCTGCAGTTTGAACGTGTATGACTAAATATAGTTTTTATTTTGATTTCTAACCTGCGTATTATTCTTTGAACTTCTTGGACCTTGTGTCTGTCATTACTTTTAGAAATTCATTGGCCATTATTATTTCAAATATTTTTCAGCTCCATCCTCTCTACTCACCTTCTTTATTCCATTTATGCATATTCTACAACTTTAGCAGTTATCCTATGGTTATTGGATATTCCCGTCCACGTTTTTTTCCCTCTTTGCAATACAGTTTGTGTTTTCTTATCTTCAAGCTCTCTGACTCTTTCTCTGGCTGCATTGAATGTATCAGTGCACCCACTGTACCAGAGTGCAAGACTCTTCATTTCTGTTACAAAGGTTTTGATTTCTAAATATTTTGGAATCTCTGGTTCTTTCTTAGATTTCCGTGTCTCTGCTGACATTGCATGAGTTCTTGCATGCTGTCCACTTTTCCCATTAGAGTCTTTACCATATTCATCATAATTTTTAAAAATTTCTAGTCTGATAATTCAAACATCTGTAAGATATGTGAGCCTGATGGTGATTGTCCTTAAGTTTTGATGATTGTCTTGCTCGTTGGCCTGTCTTGCAACTTTTTGTTGAAATTTGGACATTTTGTGTCTAGTAATGGGAACTGAGGTAAATAGGTCTTTTGTGTGAGAATTTATATTAATCTGGCTAGAAGTTGGGGGGTATTTAATGTTTTCTATGCATGGTATAGGTGCCATAGACTTCAAATTCATTTAGTACCCTTGTTTTTGCCTCTCCTTTGACTTCAGCATCCTCTTCAGAGGTGGTCCGGGTTTTGCATTTTTTCTCAGTTGTTATCAAGTATTTTTATACTGGACTCCTGTTGGCATTGGTGGTATGATGAGACAGAATGAGCATGTTCTCCAATATTGTGATTACATGTCAGTGCTTTAGCCTTTGTCTTAAAACTGTGACCTTCACTAGTATTTCTAGAGGTCCTTGGGAGGTTGTGTGCTTGGTCGTGTCTGACTCTTTGCGACCCCATAGACTGTATAGCCTGCCAGGCTCCTCTGTCCAAGGGATTTTCCAGGTAAGAATACTAGAGCGGGTTGCCATTGCCTACTCCAGGGGATCTTCCTGACTCAGGGATCGAACCCATGTCTGCTGCACTGCACGTGGATCGTTTATCCACTGAAACATCAGGGAATAGGCTCTGGCAGTTTTTTCCTCTGGATGGTAGATCACTTTGAGTGTAGCAGTGATTACCCTTACCTGTCCTTGATGGAGCCAAGAAGAATTTTTTTTTTTTCCTGATTGTCACAGAGCAATACTGTGGGCTTTCCCTCCAGGAAACTATCTATACTCTGTGACAGGTCCTCAAGAGTTTCCCACTGTCATGCTAGTCCACATTCGGCCTCTATCAATTCATTAGGTTACCATGGGAGCACCTATCAGTTTATGGCACTGGCGGATGGACAGATTTCTGCTCTCTTTGGGTGGCCTTCTCTCTCCGGATCTCAGAGGTGTGGTTTGCCGTGTGTGTTAGTCAGCTCAAGCTGCTATAACAAAATGCCATAGGCTGGGTGGCTCAAAAAACAGGCATTTATTTCTCACAGTTCTGGAGGTTAGGAAGTCCAGGATTAAGGTGCTGGCTGACTTAGTTCCTCATGAGGAGCCTTCATGGTTTACAGACATCAGCCTTCTTGCTGTGTCCTCACCTGGCAAAGTGAGAGGAAATCTCTGGTCTGTCTTCCTCATCTTGTAAGGACGCTAACCCGATCATGGTGTCCCCACCCTCATGACTTCCTCTAAACCTAATTACTTCCCAAAGTCCCCAACTCTGAATACTATCACAATAGAAGTGGTTAGGGCTTCAACCTACATGCTTTAGAGGGACACAACTCAGTGCACAGCACAATGTAATCTCAAGTTTCTGATGGCTCTCATAAAACATTGATTTTCAGCTTGCCCCACTTTCTTCTTCTATAGAGTGTTGGTTTCCCAGTTCTTTAAATAACATAGCTGATGCCTTACCTATTCACTAATCTGTGTGCATGTTCAAGACTATAAATTTCCTTTAAGAACAATTTTTGCTGTTTTATTGCTTTCTATTGTGTGTAGGACATTATGTATGAAGACTTGAACAGATCATTTGAGATCTAGAAGGATATCTTCCTACAGACTATAATTACAGTTGCTTTTGTAGGCAACAAGGAGCATGAGGCCTCTCTGACCGTCATGTAATCTCACAGGTGGAGAAAATGGGAAACTGAATTTTCATTCCTGTAGGGAGTTGTCTCTCTCTGTCTTACCATTTATTCTTAGGTGTAGACTCTCAAAGTTTTGACACAAACCCCGTGGAAGCTTATGGGATATTCATGCCCTTTAGAGCTCCAGAATTAAATTTTTATCTTTAACTCTGTAAAGTTGTCCAAAGGTCTGCTCAGTTTCTCTTCTTCAGAAATCCTTAGGTCACCTAAAGAGGAAAACAAGGGTTCCAAAGGTAGTGCTGGTCTCTTTGGCTGTTCTTCTCCCAAATCTTGGACATTTAATACTTTATTGTCTTTTGGATCTTCAGTCCCTGTTTCTCATTTTGTACAGCTTTTAGCAGGAGAGTTGTTCAGAATCTCCTAATCTACCATTCAGTTCAGTTCAGTCACTCAGTCGTGTCCGACTCTTTGCGACCCCATGAATTACAGATGCCAGGCCTCCCTCTCTATCACCAGCTCCCGAAGTTCACTCAAACTCATGTGCATCAAGTCAGTGATGCCATCCAGCCATCTCATGCTCTGTCATCCCCTTCTCCTCCCGCCCCCTTCCCAGCATCAGACTCTTTTCCAGTGAGTCAACTCATCCCATGAGATGGCCAAAGTATTGGAGTTCAGCTTTAGCATCAGTCCTTCCAATGAACACCCAGGATTGATCTCCTTTAGAATGGACTGGTTGGATCTCCTTGCAGTCCAAGGGACTCTCAAGAGTCTTCTCCAGCACCACAGTTCAAAAGCATCAATTCTTCGGCGATCAGCTTTCTTCCCAGTCCAACTCTCACATCCATACATGACCATGGGAAAAACCATAGCCTTGACTAGATGGACCTTTGTTGACAAAGTAATGTCTCTGCTTTTAAATATATTAGCTAGGTTGGTCATAACTTTCCTTCCAAGGAGTAAGCGTCTTTTAATTTCATGGCTGCAATCAGCATCCGCAGTGATTTTGGAGCCCCCCCAAAATAAAGTCTGACACTGTTTCCACTGTTTTTCCATCTATTTCCCATGAAGTGATGGGACCAGATGCCATGATCTTAGTTTTCTGAATGTTGAGCTTCAAGCCAACCTTTTCACTCTCCTCTTTCACTTTCATCAAGAGGCTTTTTAGTTCTTCTTCACTTTCTGCCATAAGGGTGGTATCATCTGCATATCTGAGGTTATTGATATTTCTCCTAGCAATCTTGATTCCAGCTTGTGCTTCTTCCAGCCCAGCGTTCCTCCTGATGTACTCTGCATGTAAGTTAAATAAGCAGGGTGACAATATACAACCTTGACGTACTCCTTTTCCTATTTGGAACCAGTCTGTTGTTCCATGTCCAGTTCTAACTGTTGCTTCCTGACCTGCATACAGGTTACTCAAGAGGCAGGTCAGGTGGTCTGGTATTCCCATCTCTTTCAGAATGTTCCATAGTTTATTGTGATCCACATAGTCAAAGGCTTTGGCATAGTCAATGAAGCAGAAATAGATGTTTTTCTGGAACTCTCTTGCTTTTTCCATGATTCAGCAGATGTTGGCAATTTGATCTCTGGTGCCTCTGCCTTTTCTAAAACCAGCTTGAACATATGGGAGTTCACGGTTCACATATTGCTGAAGCCTGGCTTGGAGAATTTTGAGCATGACTTTACTAGCATGTGAGATGAGTGCAATTGTGCGGTAGTTTGAGCATTCTTTGGCATTGCCTTTCTTTGGGATTGGAATGAAGACTGACCTTTTCCAGTCCTGTGACCAGTGCTGAGTTTTCCAAATTTGCTGGCATATTGAGTGCAGCACTTTCACAGCATCATCTTTCAAGATTTAAAATCTCGGAGAAGGCAATGGCAAGCCACTCCAGTACTCTTGCCTAGAAAATTAATTTTTAGTCAAAAGTTATTTTGCATCTGAATCAAATTTTAATCTTCCACAAAATTATACATGTATTACCCTAATATAAATTTATGTCTGTGTATCAGCCATGTAACAATTTATTACTATATCTCAACAGTAGTTGAGACCATAGTATCTGGTCCCAACACTCCATGGCAAATAGATGGGGAAACAATGGAAACAGTGACAGACTTTATTTACTTGGGCTCAAAAACCACACCAGATGGTGACTGAAGCCTTGAAATTAAAAGACACTTGCTCCTTGGAAGAAAAGCTATGACAGACCTAGACAGCAAATAAAAAAACAGAGACATTACTTTTCGACAAATGTTTGTGTAATCAAAACTATGATTTTTCCAGTAGTCATGTATGGATGTAAGAGTTGGACCATAAAGAATGCTTTAGAACTGTGTTTTTGGAGAAGACTCTTGCAGGTCCCTTGGACTGCAAGGAGGTCAAACCAGTCCATCCTAAAGAAAATCAACCCTGAATATTCATTGGAAAGACTGATGCTTAAGGTGAAAAGCTCCGATACTTTGGCCACCTGATGTGAAGAGCTGACTCATTGGAAAAGACCCCGACGCTGGGAAAGATTGAGGGCAGGAGAAGGGGACAACAGAGGATGAGATGGTTTGATGGCATCACCGACTTTATGGACATGGGTTTGAGCAAGCTCTGGGAGTTGGTGAGAGACAGGGAAGCCTGGCGTGCTGCAGTGCGTGGGGTCGCAGAGTCGGACATGACTGAGGGAGTGAACAGCAACAATAGTTACGGATTACAGTGAAGAATGCATTTTTCATGTGCTTTTTCTCTCTTTCCCTTTGATATTTCTGTCTTGAGAATTTGAACCCTTCTGTGCTAAAAGGGCCTAACCAGTGTATGTTATAGCTTTGTGTGTCCACAGATTCTAATATAATGGCTGGTTTGTGGTTCCTCAGTGAACTATTGTTAATAATTTGGTATCCCTAAAAATAAATATTTTAAAGCTATTGAATATTTTCTGAGAGAGATAATAGAAACTGATTTAATATTAATAAAATTCTATACCCTTTTATTTTGAAAATTGAGTGTTATTGTATATTCAGAACAAAACTTAACTTTCTGATTTGACTGCTATACTCCCTTGCTGATCTTCTATTATGTTAAACAAATTCCATTCACACTCAAGATAGAATCAACTTTTGTTAGATACAGTTGCAGTGTCTTATGCAGCATATTAATATGTTTAAATGTTAAATCTTATCTGGGTTTATGTTAGCACATTGCCCATTTTTTGATAGTTCTTATTTTTCTTTGCTTTTTCTTTTACATTTCTCTAGACCTGATCTCATGGGAGGCATACTTAGTAAAGATTTATAACCAACATCATAAAATAAAGAGCTGATTTCCATTAGACAGCATGTTGCTGTGATATATTTAGTGTCTGTCTATTAGCTGACTGTGTCAAAATGAATTGTACTTGGAAAAAAGGTCATATGTAAGTCATATGAATAAGGGAGGTCAGAGGATTTTATTGTTTGCCTGTTTGTTGTATTGAATTTCTACTCATGTTGCTATTTATTTTGGTGGGAGCTGGACGATTCTATGTGTAATTACAAATCTGCTATATAACAGCATGTAACTGGTCCCATGTTCCTGATTTATTACAGCCATGTTTTGGAGCCCCTTATGAACTGCCATATGGCTGTCTTCCTTTATCCATCTTGGCTTTCATAGATGAATTGCTCAATTACTATTTGCAAAAGAAATTAATGCTATTACGCTTCTTCATAAACTTTAGAATCGCTATGAAAATACTTAAAATCCTGTGAGAAACTTTAATTCATTAGCTCCATAAATTATCTTGGTTAGAATACATTTCTAAACCCATCTATGAACACCTCATTGAGTTTGAAAATCATCAAGTCTTGAAGAAAAATATAATTAAGGCTTTTGATTTTTATCACCTAAGACACATCACCTTAATTTTACTTTTAGATATTTCATATATTTGATGATCTGATGGCATATTCTTTTACATTGTGCATCTACTAGGTTACCATTTATATGCAAGTATCCTATTGATGACTGAACATTTGTCTTTTAATTTTGAGAAAAAGTAGTTAATGGAACAATCTTACTGTCTGTAAAATCAACTGGAAGAGGTATGTTCCAGCCAGTAATAATCTAGTTGCATTAATTTCAAATGTGTCAAAGATGTTAAATATAAATTATGAAAAAAAGGGAAAAAAACCCATCAGATAAAATATCAGGTTTCCTCTAGGGTAGGTTGTTTGCTTTCATGTCCTGTAAGAGTGAGGCCTTTTGATGCTTAGCTAAATTATGGGCTTTTAATTCAGAGAAGTATGGAATTAAATCCTTACCCTGTCACTTTCTAGCTGTGTGGTTCTAGGCACATAACCTCTATAATTTTTGTTATCCTCAGTTTTATGGTGGGCAGAAAAATACTTCACAGCCTTGAGGCAAGTATTAAAACTACATAATATGTATTTCTGCTGTGTCTGATGTTGAGACACAACCTTTCGTGTTGAAGACAGTCCGACTGATAGCACAAAAGACATTTGTTACTTATTCGTGCTTTTGGAAGTTAACCCTAGTGAACTCTTCTCCTAAAACCTTTACTCCCTCTGAAAAAATGTGAGATAAAATAGCAAGGGGAAAAGAGCACGATTTATCCACAAGCCTGAAGAATGTTCAAGGAGCAGGCCAAAGACCAGAAGCACAAGGCAGTCTGGCCTGCACTGAAATGCAGACTCTAAAGCCCCTCCCTAAGATGTGGTGCATGACAGTACTCAGGTCATGTGGACCCACGCTCAAGTTCAGAATCCGTAATATAAGGGAAGACATACACATTCTCATAATAAAATTATTTTTTCAAAAGAGAATGAGATGTTTAAACTCATGCATTCTTTTATGAATTATAATGATATGAAAAAAAATCTTATAGCAAATTGAGAAAAGTCTCTTAGGCAATGGAATTACATTAGGAATATTAGTATGCATTGGACTTTTCATTTATAAAGCAACATGGCATCAATTCCCTGTCTCAGACATAGACATTATACAAAAATTCCTGTTAGATTATTGAATTCCACAACAGAATCTTTGTTATCTTATGTTTTAAGTTATAAACACATGGAGCAAAAAATGCAAATATTATTGTTCAGTTCAGTCGCTCAGTCATGTCCGACTCTTTGTGACCCCATGAATCACAGCATGCCAGGTCTCCCTGTCTATCACCAACGCTCGGAGTTCACTCAAACTCATGTGCATCGAGTCGGTGATGCCATCCAGCCATCTCATCCTCTGTCATCCCCTTCTCCTCCTACCCCCAATCCCTCCCAGCTTCAGAGTCTTTTCCAATGAGTCAATTCTTCACATGAGGTGGCCAAAGTATTGGAGTTTCAGCCTCAGCATCAGTCCTTCCAATGAACACCCAGGACTGGTCTCTTTAGGATGCACTGGTTGGATCTCCTTGCAGTCCAAGGGACTCTCAAGAGTCTTCTCCACCACCACAGTTCAAAATCATCAATTCTTCAGCGATCAGCTTTCTTCACAGTCCAACTCTCACATCCATATATGACTACTGGAAAAACCATAGCCTTGACTAGATGGACCTTTGTTGACAAAGTAATGTCTCTGCTTTTTAATATGCTATCTAGGTTGGTCATAACTTTCCTTTCAAGGAGTAAGCGCTTTTTAATTTCATGGCTGCAGTCAGCATCTGCAGTGATTTTCGAGCCCCCCAAAAATAAAGTCTGACACAGTTTCCACTGTTTCCCCATCTATTTCCCATGAAGTGATGGGACCAGATGCCATGATCTTCCTTTTCTGAATGTTGAGCTTTAAGCCAACTTTTTCACTCTCCTCCTTCACTTTCATCAAGAGGCTTTTGAGTTCCTCTTCGCTTTCTGCATAAGGGTGGTGTCATCTGCATATCTGAGGTTATTGATATTTCTCGTGGCAATCTTGATTCCAGCTTGTGCTTCTTCCAGCCAAGTGTTTCTCATGATGTACTCTGAATATAAGTTAAATAAACAAGGTGACAATATACAGCCTTGACATACTCCTTTTCCTATTTGGAACCAGTCTGTTGTTCCATGTCCAGTTCTAACTGTTGCTTCCTGAGCTGCATACAGGTTTCTCAAGATGCAGGTCAGGTGGTCTGGTATTCTCATCTCTTTCAGAATGTTCCACAGTTTATTGTGATCCACACAGTCAAAGGCTTTGGCATAGTCAATGAAGCAGAAATAGATGTTTTTCTGGAACTCTCTTGCTTTTTCCATGATCCAGCAGATGTTGGCAATTTGATCTCTGGTTCCTCTGCCTTTTCTAAAACCAGATTGAACATCTGGAAGTTCACAGTTCACGTATTGCTGAAGCCTGGCTTGGAGAATTTTGAGCATGACTTTACTAGCGTTTGAGATGAGTGCAATTGTGCGGTAGTTTGAGTATTCTTTGGCATTGCCTTTCTTTGGGACTGGAATGAAAATGGACCTTTTCTAGTACTGTGGCCACTGCTGCATTTTCCAAATTTGCTGGCATATTGAGTGCAACACTTTCACAGCATCATCTTTCAGGATTTGAAATAACTCTACTGGAATTCCATCACCTCCACTAGCTTTGTTCGTAGTGATGCTTTCTAAGGCCCACTTGACTTCACATTCCTGGATGTCTAGTTCTAGGTGAGTGATCACACCATTGTGATTATCTTGATCGTGAAGATCTTTTTTGTACATTTCTTCTGTGTATTCTTGCCACTTCTTAATATCTTTTGCTTCTGTTAGGTCCATAGCATTTCTGTCCTTTATTGAGCCCATCTTTGCATGAAATATTTCCTTGGTATCTCTAATTTTCTTGAAGATATCTCTTGTCTTTCCTATTCTATTGTTTTCCTCTATTTCTTTGCATTGATCCCTGAGGAAGGCTTTCTTATCTCTCCTTGCTATTCTTTGGAACTCTGCATTCAAATGGGAATATCTTTCCTTTTCTCCTTTGCTAAGTTAAATATATTTTATTCGTTGTAATGTTTTCCCAATATTATTGATATTAGAATATTATTTAAGGTACCCAAAGCATTACTAAGTGATATTTTTGCCTGTTCTGTCATTGTACACATTTACGTGTATATGTGTTAGTTTATTTTGCTAATTATTGTAAAATTAGTGCATGCTAGTTAAAAAATTGATAAATGAATAAACTGTACTAAGTTAAATCTCATATTCCCCACCTCAAAATTTCCCTTATCCCTTGTAGGAAATAATCACTTAAAATTTTGAATGTGCCCAGATGTTTTTATAACTTATACAAACTAAGTAGTTTATATTTCTTCTTTATGTTCTCAAAATTCATATAACTCATAAATTGATCACATAAACTGTGAAAGTCTTCCACTTACAGATGTCCTCTTTCCATTTACCTATGTGGCCACTGTCACCTGCATCTTTTTCCCCAATCCCATAAAATTCAGAGATCATCATAGTGCCATCTATCTCAGTCTGTGAATTTGTATTAATTTTGGAAAAATGTGAGATATTTTGGAGGGCTATCTAATTCATCATCCAGCTGTTTCCTGGAAGAAATCATAATTAGGTATTGTATTAACCTGCCAGCCGTACCCAGGAAAATAGAATCAGAAGTATAAGAAAGTCTGATTAGGATTGAATATCTATAAATGTGGTTCTCAACCTTGGAGACAGATTACCCTGACTTGGAGAGCCTGTAAAGAATCACACATGCACACACACATGTACAGCAATGCCCAGTCTGAGCACTGGGATGTTTAATATGTCATTCAGATTTGGGAAATACGTTTAAAATGAAACTGCCCTTCATCAGCCATTGTAAAGAAAAGGTTGGTATAAATGGACATTTTCAGGCAAATGTGCATGGTTTTGACAGGAAAGGAGACCCTGATGTGCTAAATATGAAGTGAGGATGGATATTAGGTAGTGTGACACAGTTAACCTTTTATACCAGGTCCTCGACTGGTGGAATAGGATGGAACATTCTAGAAGTGTCTGGTTATTGGAGTCCAAATATCTATGGGATTAAACGATGTTCTCCTGTTTATGTTCTGGGAAATACTAGCCAAGAATATGGGACTGATAGATTTCAAACATGCTGCATAACTGTTGCTCGCTCAGGAGATACAGTGCTCATTTGTACCTTCTCATTTGACCTGTTCAGAGAGATACTATAGTCAAGAAACTTGTTGAACTTTGGTTTGTTTTTAAGCCCAGTGTTATGCAAACATACACATCCAACAAATATTTTGTTGAGAACCACTTTAAGCCAAGCCGTATTCTAAGTACTACAGAAGGAAGGTCAGTAAAAGTCCATGCTTTATAGAGCTTATCTTCTGGGCATGGGAGATAAACAAATAATAAAAAAAAGTCCCCAAATAATGAGTAATATGAAGAAAATAAAACAGAAAGGTAAGATGCCAGGGTGCCAGGTACACTCCTTCAGAACCTGGGGGATCAGCAAGGGCCCGTCTTAGGTGGCGCTCTTTAGAGCAAAGCCTGAGATGCCAAGAGGAGCTGGTTGTGCCGAGATCATAAGGGAAGAACTTTCAGAGGGGAATGAACAGCCAGTATAAAGGCGCTCAGGGGAGCTGAACTTGGTTTCCACATGAGGCTCCCTGTGCTTCAAGCGTAGTGGGGGAGGTTGCCAAAGATGGTGCTAATGTCTGATAAGGAATTTGGATTTTGTTCTAAGTAGTAAAGGAATCAGTGGGGGTAACATAGTTTATTTTGCCTTTAAGAATCGTACTGACTGCTCAGAGGGAACGAGATTAGGGATATGGCTGGGCATGGGAAACAGAAGGCTAAAAAGATGAGGAGGAGGCATTGACGTAGTTCTGGTGAGACACTGCTTTGTTGAACTGGGCAGTCATAGCTGAGATGAAGGGAGATGCCCCGATTTGGGATATAATTTGAAGGCACTGTCACAGAACTGCCTATTTTGTGTGAGCCCAAAAATTGGGTGTATGAGGTATTGGGGGCATTGGGGGGTAAGGGGAATCAAATTATTTTACTATGAAAAACCCAACTTTATTATTATTATTTTACTGTGTTAGAAAATATTTTAGTAAATGCTTATTTGTGAAGTAGAAAGAAAAGGAGGCAAATGGATCAATTCTCTGGGTGTTGGTGTTGCTGAAATATTTGCTTTGTCTGGTATGGTCTGCATGAGGGTGACCTCATTTGTGGATCGAGTTATGGTGAGGGAACCTGCTACGTGGCTGAGTAGATCATCATGAGATCCCTTATTTTGTTGCATGTCTTGGTTGTTACAGTTAAACAAACAATGGAGGAGGAGGAGGGGAAGAGAAGGGGAACAGGAAGGTGGAAGAGAGAGAGAGGTGGAAGAGGACAGAGAAAAGATGAAATAAAAATGTTAAAGTTAAATGTCAATTGTTGAGAGCAATTTCTGTCTCATCCTAACTTTTCCATGTATGCAGCTTTGCCATATGTCATGTAGGAGAAAATAAAAGCTGTTTAAGTGTGGGTTTTGCAGGTGTTAGGTAGATGCATCCTGATACTGTGAAAGGAACACTATTCATGGTCATACCATATAATAGTTTTGCAAACACCAGAGGGTTTTTTTTTTGTTGTTTTTTTCCCTTGCCATTTTGACATTTAATTTCCTCATTTGCAATTTGATGGTACTAGCTCAGCAGCATTCCTATGGTCTTTATAGCTTTCAGATTCTAGAGTCTGTCAGTCTAATTTCAGGTCTTTCCAAATTATTATTGATTCCAATTTCCCTTAACAATTTTTTAAATGCAGATGCTTTTAGTTTACTATTTTTATTATTGAATAAAAATAATGTGTAACAATAGTTTTTAATGTGTGTATTCGGCTGTGTGGTGAATGAAGTTTAAGTGCCTCTTCTCAGAGTGCAGCTCTGACTTGAATGTCTGGCGATACTTTCCTTTGTGTTGCTGAGTAAGATGAGAAAGTGAAACGGCAGAAACAAGTCTGAACCTTACTCATTCATCAACTCCGTGAGCACTTCTGTGCCGAATCTGATTCTAGTTTTTGAATACAAGAGGCTGTTCTCTCTGTTCGTGTCAATAATTTTTATTTTCATCTGCACTTCATAGAAACAAACTTTACTGGGGGTTTCACAGTGAAATCTGACTTCATGCAGATGGTGGGATTTAAACTGCTATACAGAAAGCAGTTTAGACTATAGTAACCTCTGCAGATGAAACATTGTGATATAACTGTTACTGACATGATCTTCTTTAAATGGTTGACATTTTATAAGTTAAAAAGCAAATCAGACACTGCTTATTGGCATTTTAGGGGACAAAGTGAAATAGATACTCTCCAGATGCACTGATTTCCTTCTTGCTCTTTTCTTCTAGGGATTTGTAGGAAATGCAAATGCAGACAGTGTTGTGTACTATAGACTCCAGCCTTCTATCAAAGCCAGATTCCTGCGCTTCATCCCTCTGGAGTGGAACCCCAAGGGCAGAATTGGAATGCGAATCGAGGTGTTTGGATGTGCATATAGTAAGTATTTGTTTATCCAACACAGTGGAATAGATATCAAAGGAGATGTTTTAAAAGCCAAACTATATGCCGAAATTGACTTCAGAGCTATGTAAAGAGACAGAAAAACGGGCGATATTTGTGGAAAGCTTTATATGTGCCGATACATGCCAATATTGGCTTATGTGCTCTGCTTTTATGTTTTAAATCAGAAGTGGAAGCATTTTATTGACAAATTGATACAGAGATAAATAGATACATGTTTGTAGACACATGTGAATCCATTTACCCAAATCTGATGTTACTGACTAGGTCTTAACTTGTAAATATTAGATCTGTATAGGGTATATTTTATGATGTTTCATTTGGGTGGCCTAAATTTAATAAAAGACAGTGACCCATTTAGTAAAACCAATCATCTGTTATGAGAACAAAGAATGCTTTTCCTCTGCAGCCTAAAAATAATATGCCATGAAACTGACTTATAAATATGCTATGGCCTGAACATAAATTCATAGAGAAGGTAAAGACCCCTGCCAAAGTGTAAAATGTGTTTGAAATACTTTCACATAAGAAAAGATAGAAACCACAGATTTCACTTAGTCTCCTCTTAATGAAGCATTTTATTATGTCTTTCTGTGGGATAGGGACCTAAGAGTTATTGATAGTCTACCTCAAGCCACACCATCCTGTCAGATGCCCTTTTATTAGAGAACAATGAGTTAGTTAATATGATCTCCGATGATCAGACCAGCAGCCTGAGGTTTGGAGGCAGTCAGTAATCTGCGCACTGTTTCACAACTTAGTCCACAGAAGGACTGTTCATTTCCACTGCATCCTGATTCCTCTAGGAAACCTGTTTCTTTAGCCACTGAAGCTTTCTTCTCACGTGTCTCAAATCACTTTTTCAGGCTCACTTTATTTATGTAAAAGGCAGGCATGTCATAAAGAGGACAGGCAGCTTGTTGAATTTGTCTGCACTGTGTCGGACAGAGAAACCATGTTGACAGAAATGTCATGATTGTATTAATAGCAATAGAACACTCATGTTAATAGGATTAATTTTTATAATTCTAAAAGTAACATTTTTCTTGAGTGCTTATTGTATGTTTGACACCACATTAAGCAGTTAGTTTATAATTCAAAACCAAGACCAGATAAATATTATTAGGTAACTCTTCCATTCCCCTGCTTTGCAAATGAGGAAGCTAAAGCTTAGAGATTTGACTCTTGAGACTGTGACTCGCTCCAGTCGCCCAGATAGGAAGTGACAGGATTTGCAGCCTCATCTGCCAGACTCCAGAACCCCAGCTCATGCTCTGCCTCCTCCAGCTGTTAAATCCGAGACGAGCCATGGGTAGCTTAACTTCTCACCATCTGCCTGACTTCCTGGTAGCTTTCTTGGCTTCTGCAGTTCAGCTCAGCTGCTCCTGGTATGTGTTAGCTCCTCCCTTTACAGTGATCTCACTTGAATAAAATTATCCTTAAAAAAAAAAAAATCCCACTCCAGATTATGATTCTGGAACACAGAATCCGGACAGTCTTATTTGTTTTGGGATTGTGGAATTTTAGCAAAGCCCATGCCATACAATGGACAATCAGCAAAGCAAACTCCAAAATGATTCGTATTTATAGTTATATTTTCTACTGGTTCAGAGCATCCACTTTGCAAAATATTTATCACTGTATAATAATAGCAAATAGTTATTGAGTACTTACTCTGCGTCAGATAACAGTTTTTATAGATATTCTAATTTAATCCTAAAAATCACCCATCCAAAGAAGTCTTAGAAATATTAAGCAGTTTTCCCAGCAGTACACACTTCATATTTTGAATCTCATATGTAAATTCAACATTACTTTAACAAGGCTATTGATGCTAGTCTATTTTAGTAATGTCCCTATGAAGTGGCTGCTGGGAATGGAGGGTCTTTGAGTCCCTGTGAAGTGGCTGCAAGTTCCTTTGAGTTCTCTGCTGCCTTGTACTAGATGATAACTCACCTTCCTCCCGTCTCCCACCCTTGTATTGATCTGCAGCCCCATGGAACATGGTTTTCACTGTGACTTCATTTGCTGTCTCTTGGAGTAAAGTACATCATCCGTGCATTTAGTCAATCTCCTTTTTTCATGGACCCACGGTTGAAGGATCAATACTGAGAGGAAGTATTTTAAACTCAAACATAAAAACACATGGTAAAATGATATTGTTGTTGCTGTTCAGTTGCCAAGTCATGTCCAACTTTTGAGACCCTGTGGCCTGCAGCACGCTAGGCTTGCCTGTCCTTCACTGTCTTCCAGAGTTTGCTCAAACTCATGTCCATTGAGTTGGTGATGCCATCCAACCATCTCATCCTCTGTTGTCCCCTTCTGTTGGATAATTTTGGATAAAAGAGGAAAAAATAAACAATGGAAAAGTACTCTCATGGATGACCAAAATAACGTGAACAAGCCTTATGGGAATGTGTTTGATCAAGTTGACTTTACTTCCTCAATTACACCGTAGTCAGCACTCTTACTCTCCATGTATGCATAGCATTAGCCTTGCAGAATATTAGTTTACTAAAACATTTAATACTATTTAATTATCACTACTGGAGAGTTAATATGTGTCAGATACTATTTCTTATAATCTTAATGACATAGTGAAGTCGGTACTTGGATGTTACCATTGTATGATCTGCTAAATGACCCCTGTGGCTTGCTCTGGGTTGCCTGGCACAGAAATAACTGTGATCACTAGTGTTCCCCGCCCTCAACAGGGTGAGCTATAGGTCAGCACAAGATCCAGCTTAGGATTTTGTCTGCAAGTCTCCTGAGTAGCCCAGATCAGACTGGATTTTCTCCAGATATGCAAGGCCATTCTTTTGCAATCCTTACAAAAAAAAGAAAAAAAAAAAAAAAGGAAAAGTGTTAAGGATGCAGTATGAGCAGAGTCTCTCCCAGAGCAGTCTCTGGACACCTGTCCATGTTGGCAGTGAAGTGGGCCTGCTTTGGCCTTGAGGAAGGCCTGGAGCATTTTATCTACCTGCTGGCTTGTGTGTTCCCATTGCCTACATCATGTTATCATGACTTTGGGGTGTGTGTGTGGTTGCCTGAGCAACTTACTCCAGAATATTGTGTAGTATAGTGCTTCAAAAGCCTCCTAACATGGGGAAAAGTGGACTGAGAGAAATCAAGGACTCTGGAATTACACAGCCTGTGTTAGTTTCTAGGATCTGAAATCAGATCCATCACCTTCCAAAACTAGTACTCTTGATGAATCAAACTTGTGTTCATCCTTTAAATATCTAATAACACTGACAAAAAAAGTAATCTACTTTTTTTTGGGGGGTAGGGTGTAGGGAGGAATTTAAATTAATATATACTTCCTTAAAGATGAGAAAGTGTGATGTCATAAAAATTACACAAACCCAAAGCAAATTATGGTACCATTAGTATAAGGTGTTAGGAATGAAGTGATTGATAGACTAAGGTTAGTATGAGAAAGTTTATCTGAGTAGGTTTTGAGACTAAGGTGCAGATATTTTTACATGGGAGGCTGGAAAAATGGTCCAAATAAGAGAAAGGGTGTGTTCCAGTCAAGCCTGCAAATGAGGATCAGTCTATATGCTTGGAGGATCAGTTTGCATTTGAGAATTGTCATTCAGACTAAAATGTGGGCGCAGGGTGGAGGGCTCCATGAGGGGTACAGATTAAAGGCAGCAGCTCAGTTGGAAGGTTTCTTGAATTCCTTTGTGCAAGTGACAGCTGGAGTCTCAGACGAGAGGACCAGCAGTATGGAGAGAGAGTTCTCCTGAATTGAATCAGATTCACAATATGATGAGGCTACTGTTGAATTCTTTACCATCTAAGCCACCAGGGAGGCCCCGGTGAATCGCCTGCAATGCAGGAGACCCAGGTTCAATCCCTGAGTTGGGAAGATCCACTGGAAAAGGGAATGGCAACTCCACTCCAAATTCTTGCCTGGAGAATTCCATGGACAGAGGAACCTGGTCAACTGCAGCCTATGGGGTCACAAAGAGTTGGATAGGACCGCATGACAACACTTTCTCTTTCACTATTGCATCAAGAGAATTTGGTGATTTTATGTGAGTAGACACTGAGTTTTCAGATTTGAGCGACTGTCTGGAAGGTGATACCATTTACTAGGAGGCACTGGAGAACAAATAAGTTCTGGAAGGGAGCAGGAGAAAAAATTAATCCCACTGTTGACTCAGTGAGTTTGAGCAACAAAAGTACGGAAGATTGGAACTCCATAGCTTCTGGGTTGAAGATACAGAATTGAAACCTATACAGTATTATTAGTTATTAAGTCACAATCTTTCTACTTACTGTTAATAATGAAAGTATAAAGTTTAAAGCTATGTTTGTACAACTACTCATGTCTTTGAAAGACAGAAATGCATGTCTCTCATAATTAACACAGGTCCTTTATGCTGTTTTCAGGTAGTGTGCATTTTTTGCCAAACTTAACCTCACCCCCTCCCCATTGTGCCTAATGCGTGTTGGCTAGAGTTATACATGCAAGCTGTCCCTGGGAATATTGCTGGGAAAGTGGCTGTTGTGAGACCCACACATGGTTTTATTACCCTCTCTCCCAATGAGTTAGAGCAGTAACTTGTTATGAAGGAGCATCAAGTGAATGGAAAATCCATATCAAAGAGCATGTTCTACCTTTTTGTCGGTAAACCTGAAGTTGTTTCCTGAGTAATGAGAGAAGCAGAAGCTAAATTTTATAGGTTCAAAGGGAAAGGATAAATTTCAGATGTCTTGGCCATAGCCACTGCGAACATGTTTATAGATCTGGACAAGAGGTGTAGGGAAGGAAATAACTTGTGGAAGAAAGAAAAAGACAGTGTTTGATGGTGAAGAAATACTGCTCTATGCAGTGTGTCCCAAAGAATAAACAATGGTAAACAAAAGGCAAGAAAAGAAAATAACTGGGTTCAAGTGAGTGTGTCGAGGAGTCCTTCGGAATGGTAATTAAGCCGCAGGAGATAATGTTTAATTGTGGGTGAACTGCTGAAGCAGTTGCCATGAGAATAAATTCTTGGTTTCTTTTCTCCAGTTCTTATGTGAACACTCATTTTGCAGTCCATGGTCTCTCCTTCCTCGTCCTCAGCAGAAGAAGATCCAACTGCCTGGCCATAGCAAAAATAATCAGTGTCTTTGAACTGCTGTGGTTTCATGATTTTTCTAGTCTTAGGATCTTTAAATGATACATGGGGCCATCACACACATCCAGCCTTTATTCCCCTCCCGAGATAATTCTTTAACTCACGGTTTTTTCTCGGTGTGGAAATCACTCTTTCTGACAGCTTCTCTAGTACTTCCTGTTTAGGTCAGAAGGTATGTTCTGCTCCCAGTCACATCACGCACATTCCATGATGTTGAAACTAGATAGTCTTCTGGATAGATGAATGAATGAATGGCAGCAGGTCTGGGGAGCCTCAGGCCGGCTGTTCCCATCATCCAAGTGGCACACCCAGCCTGTTAGAGATCAGGCATGGAGCCCAGGGCAAGGACTGAGTGAGAGGACTGGCAGAGAAGACACGTGCAGAAGTGTCACTCTAGTATGTTTATGTGCTTAGAGGCAGGCCACTTAAGAGAAAATTGTGGATTCTTTTTAGTAGATGGAAATAAGTCAGATAGTGCAAAACACATTAACTTAAAAAAATAAGAGTGTGCATTTTGTAATGTAAAAAATACTGAAAGACAGAACTACTCACATCTATAGATTTCTGCTTAGAAAATATATTAACAGGAAATGTAATAAAGTAGCCTGAGAGGTACAAGTGTTTATGTGGGTAAAAAACCCTGAGAGAAAACTAGGTAACAGACTTCTGTCTGCTCAGGGTGCAGCTCTCTCACACCACTTGTTGGGTTAGCGGGGAAAGGAAAAGCAGGAAATGTGTTATATTTACCTGAAGAATAGTTGTGATTGAATCCAGTATCTAATCATTAAGCAACTCCAACAGATGTCCTGGAAAAGGGAATGGCTACCCACTCCAGTATCCTTGCCTGGGGAATTCCACAGACAGAAGAGACTGGTGGGTTACAGCCCATGGGGTCACAAAGCATTAGACATGACTGAGCAACTGACAGCTAACAACATGTTAACTGCTGAAATCTTGACAAGATGCATTAAATACAATCCCTGCTCTCAGGTTGTTTATCAACTAATACTGCTGCTGAGGGGTCCTATTTTATGTCAAAGTTTAAAAAGAGGATAGATTCTTATTGGCCTAAAATCAAAGTAGATAAATTCTAATTCTTTGCAGAGTTTATGGTCTTAAGATTTTAATTTGATGATAGGTGAAGTTATATTAAAATTAAAATAAGATTAGCTATTAAAATTCCAAGAAATAAGGACACTGTGAAAACCCATCAGGATTATGTCAAAAGAACACAGAGCCAACTGAAGAGGCCCTCACTGACCAAAGATGGAAATATTTTAGCATCAGTAAAGTTGGTAACTGCAGTTTTGAAGCATATTAACTATATTTAAAGGAATCAGTTCAGTTCAGTCGCTCAGTCGTGTCCGACTCTCTGCGACCCCATGAATCACAGCACGCCAGGCCTCCCTGTCCATCACCAACTCCCGGAGTTCACTCAAACTCATGTCCATCGAGTCGGGGATGCCATCCAGCCATCTCATTCTCTGTCATCCCCTTTTCCTCCCGCCCCCAATCCTTCCCAGCATCAGAGTGTTTTCCAGTGAGTCAGCTCTTCGCATGAGGTGGCCAAAGTGTTGGAGTTTCAGCTTTAGCATCAGTCTTTCCAATGAACACCTAGGATCGATCTCCTTCAGAATGGACTGGATGGATCTCCTTGCAGTCCAAGGGACTCTCAAGAGTCTTCTCCAGCACCACAGTTCAAAAGCATCAATTCTTCAGCGATCAGCTTTCTTCACAGTCCAACTCTCACATCCATACATGACCACTGGAATGGGTTCATGATAATTCTAAAAAGAGAAAACTCTCATTGGTCACCTAGGATAGCTATTAAGGCTTTGAAAACTAATAAATGTAGAGAAAATATCAAGTCTTTATTCTGGTTTTCCTAAGTAATCTGTACCTCAAGGCGATCAAATAGAAGATTAAAAGGGCTTTCTGTTTTAAGTTATATTTATTTAAATAAAGAAGAAATAGTAGAATCAGTATATGCCCATTTTGCAATCCTAAATAAATTAATGGACCACGTTAATAATTATATAATATTCACATTATAATATATCCACAATATAATATAATCCACAATATAATATAATAAATATCCAAATTTATTATACTCAAGCAGTGGCAGTTGATGAAAAGGGAACTATCTCTGAGATGAACATATGACGTTTCCAAAGTTGTTGTTATTAAAATAATAATAGTAGCATGCATGTGTTCACAAAAAGAGAGATTTCTTTTTAGGTACCAGTCATAAGAGAGAGCTTTTATTGGACTATCTTGCTGCCCACAACAATTATAGTTCCTGAATAAAATATATTTTTTAAAAGCTGCTTCAGTGCTTTGAAGTTCAACTCAAAACAGGCAGAAACTTGAAGAGGACTTGATTCTTGAAAGATGGAAAACAAATTCCAGGAGATCCACGTGCAACTGACTTCCTCCTAAGAATATCATTATACTCAAGCAGAAGGGAGCCAAATTTTGCTAGGAGACAGAGGACAAAGTTCAGAGTTTCCAGAGTGGTTAGAAATTTAGGGTGGAATACTGAAAAGCAAGATGTCAGAAGGAGAGCCCTGACTTCTGCATCCACAGTCCCCTTAAAGCCTTGCCTGATCCCTGACTTGCATGTGCCCGCGATGCACTGGGCAAAAGCAGGAGCCGGGAGATGAGAATCCTGAGGACTTCATTCAGCATCTGCCTGGTTCTGGGAAGGGCACCTTTGGATTCAAGTCCTGCCATCTTAGACTTGCTAAGCACTTTGGGCTTCTAACTGAAAACCCAGAAAGTCATTGCTTTAGGAATAAAGACAGTAACCGACAGCCAACTGTTACGTCCTGGGACTAAAGACAAATCCAAAATAGACCTGTCCCAGAAAAATCTGGAAGCAAGCTTTCCAGACTCAAGGTGATCTGCCAGTAATTCAGCTCCCTGTAGAGCTGGATTTTCCCTATAGTTCCTTCCACGCCATCCATCTCTTGCCAGACTCCCTGCCTTCCCAGCTCTTCCCACCCTCTCCTCCCCTCCCCACAGCCTCCTGACCCTGGACCTTCTCATAGGCGGTCATCTATTCATCTTAAATATCACTTCCTCAGAGATGTCATCCCTAATCAGCAACCTAATTTGAATTTTTCTACTCAAAACTCTCATATAACCCTGTCCTTTTCCTTCAAGTTCCATTTACCATTTGTAAGAGCATCTGTTCACATGGGGATGAGTCTCATGATGTCTTTCTTTTCCTTATGATTTGAGGATCCGTGAGGCCAGAAGCCTATGTGTTCAATGTTACACAGGCTTCTGCTATAGAACTTAGCACAGTAAATGTTCAGCAATTATTTAAGTAGATGCATTAAGAAAAATATCTGATTCTCTGTGATATAAACCAAAAAGTGAATGAATATGTAAATATCCAAGTTTATTATATTCAAGCAGTGGCAGCTGATGAAAAGGGAAAGATCTTTGAGATGAACATATGATGTTTCCAAAGTTGTTCTTATTAAAATTATAGCAATAGCATGCCTGTGTGCTCAGTCATGTATGTCTCTTTGTGACCCCATGGACAGTAGTCTGCCAGGTTCCTCTGTCCATAGAATTTTCCAGGCAAGAATACTGGAGTGGGTTACCATTTCCTCCTCTAGAGGATCTTCCTGACCCAGGGATTGAACCTGTGTCTGCTGCATCTCCTGCAAGTGCATTCTTTACCACCGAGCCACTCAATAATAAATGTCAAGGCATTTTGATGTTTCCATTGGATGCCAAAAACTTCTTTGGTGTATCATGAAAGGTTGGAATTATTCTTCACATGTTCCAAATTGGGAAACTGAGAATCTGTGAGATCACAAAAATTAAAATATTAGAAACAGAAATCCAGCTTACATTTTCCCATGACATGCTCCAGTGTCCTTGATGAAGTAGGTATTACCTATTTCAAGTCTATTCAAAACGTTAATTTAGATTGACATGTAAATGGCCATGATGATGTTTGCTCCCATAACCCCCTGGAGTGTTATCACTGACCTTAACTTAATCATTTAAAACCATGATAGTCAAGTCACCTTTTCCCTGTCTGCCTTATTGCTTTTTGTTGTATTACTTTTAGTTGTTTTAAATCCAAGAGTCCCTTAAATGATTCATGCAAAAATAGAACAGCTCATTTCCTGTTGATTTCTAGAGCGCTTGGTCTCTCCTCTACATCTCTTTAAAGCCTAGTTCTGTAATGCAGACTCAAGTGCCTCTACGTCATGCTGTAGCTGTAATATTTCACTATATAATAGTTTAATGGTGACAGTCTGATTAATGTGTTTTTTTTAAGAAGTAGAAACTGGACCTCTGTTTAGTGATTCACAGGTAGTAATTTTTAAATAGAGAGGCAGTATTCAGTGTTTAAGACTGAATTCAATTTAGCCAAGAAGAGTTTGGTTCATCGCTGTTTCCACCACACTCTTTTTCTATTTGTGTTTTTCGGGTGATTCCCTAACAATTATTAGAAGACTGTCTTGTCTTTTTCAAGAGTTCTTTCAGGGCCATCAATAAAGTCAATTTCCTATTTTTAATGACTTGTTTTCCAGTTCATGCATTTCCTATTTCATCTTTTCTGATTTAAGTTTCTTAGTCAGCTGATCTCATCAATAATAATATGGTTTAACTCACAGAATCTGTTTCTCCCTGAAACGTCTTTCAGGGACAAGTCGCTACCACCTCCACAACTTTCTGCAAGTATCACCTATGGTATCAATAAACAAAACAATTTTGTTTTCCACGGTACAATTCCATATGCAATGAGGCTGTTTACTTTCAGAGAACAGGTTTCTTGACTTGTTCTTCTTGTCAGATAACCCTCATGCTTTCGTCTGCCTCAGGATCACTCAGGAACCTGTCTGTCAGGGTTGTCTTTCAGAGATTCTATTAACGAATTAGTGGACGTTGGGCAGAGCTCAGGATGTTTGTTGAGTATTTATGGAAGCCACAAGAGGTTCTCCTTAGCTGATTCTAACATGGTGGGACATGGCACGGCATTTGAGAAATCAAGCCCTTGGATGTGTTTTTCACTGATAAAGTGGGGAAAACATTGCTTTTGGAAGTGGCGCCCCCTCACATTGGAGAAGCCTCCAACTTCTAGAGCAGGGGTGGGGTGCAAGGGTGAGGAAAGGGGACTGGGTCAAATGGAAGATATCACAGTGAGGAGTGTGTCTGTGTGTAAAATATGCAGAAGTAGGGAACCAGTCTGCTGCTCACGGAGGTGCAGCATTTCTGCCATTTAGTTAACATCCTTCTCTGAGGCTGAGAGGTTCGGCTCCCCCTTCACGTGAAGGAATCATTTGGGACCCAGCTCTAATGCAGAAGTGAAGCATGAATAGTCACCTCTCAGGGACGGGTGTCCTCCCTGTTAGACTGTAAGCTCTGGGGAAAAACTGTGCTTGGTTTTATGCATCAGTGTGTCTTTCACTGTGTTCGCCGAAAGGTCTCCATAAATGTGTGCTGCAGAAGGAGCGCAGAATCAATTCTACTTCTGACACAACTCCCTGAAAGAGATCTGAATATTTTCTCTGAGGAAACTCTTTATTCAGTGGGAGGTTGTATTTCTGAATCACGCAAATCAAGCAGGCCATACCTCTTTCCCAGGGTCACAGGGAGAATTGATACGAGAGCAGGGCTTGCAATCTTTGTGAGTCTCTTCTGTCCTTGATTCCTGCTCTGAGAAGAATTGAGATGGAGGTATTCACTGAGGAGGGTTCAGGTCACTGAGAATTGCCGTGGTGAGTCAGCTCAGGCATTTGCTGACAGACAGAGAAAAAGCCACAGAACCCGCGGATGGCTCAAGCTCATTCTTGCTGCATAACCCAGCAATGACATTGGAAATTGAGCATTTCTTGTGCACTTCAGAAATTCATTAGTTTTTAAAGAGTCCACTTAAAAAAAATAAACACACCAAATGTATTTATTAAACTATTGTTGGTATACCTCTTTCCCTGCCCAATATTCTAATAATAAATAATAGCATTAGCGTTGGTAATTGTTCACATTTATTGAAGTCTAATTATATGCCATTAACTTCCAAAATTATGTAGATATGAAGAATATTCTATTATTAACACAATATTGTAAGTCACCTATATTTCAGTTTCAAATGAAGAATATACTCTTATTATTCCCATGTTACAGTTGAAGGAATAGGGCCAAAGAGAGAAAGTAACTTGCTGTGATCGAATAATGCCCTATTCGAAGTCCTATGAAGAATATTCTATTATTAACACAATATTGTAAGTCACCTATATTTCACTTTCAAAAAAGAGTATACTCTTATTATTCCCATGTTACAGTTGAAGGAATAGGGCCAAAGAGAGAAAGTAACTTGCTGTGATTGAATAATGCCCTATAACCGTAAATATGTTACCGTATATGACAAAGGTACTTTATAGTTGTGATTAAGTTAAGGATCTTGATTTGGGGAGATTATCCTGAATTATCCAGGTGGACCCAATGTAATCACAGGAATCCTTGTAAAAGAGAGGTGACAGGATCAGAGTTAGGAAAGGAGATGTGACTATGAATGCAAACATGAGCGATGGTGAGGAAGAGAAATTTGAAGTTGCTATCATGCTGGTTCTGTACATGAAGGAAGGGGCCATAAGCCAAGGAATGAAGGGGTTCCTAAAAGCTGGAAAAGGCAAGCAAAGGGATTGTCTTCTAGAGACATCAGAGGGAAAGCAGTCCCTGCCAACTCTGATTTTAGGACTTCTGAATTCCAAAGCTGTTCAATAACAAATTTGTGTTTTCTTTTTATGGAACAAAGTCTGTCACAGCAATGATAGAAAACTCGTACACTTGCCTAAGATAGAGTGCGGGCTGAAACCCACACTGGCTAGCTGGTTTAACTACTAGGCTAAGTATAATGTACTTACGAAAAATGGCTGAAAGGGTGCAGACCAACAGGAGGTGAACATGTCAGAACAATTTGAAATTTATTTATAGAAAATTAGAGTTCATGCCCTCCCCATGGTGAGCCAGCATATAATAGGGCCACATTATTAATATTGATGATAATATAATCATTAAAATTATAACCTCAGTTATAGGTCAGTCTCTTTTGGAAACAGAAGTAAAAACATTTGTGTGAAATATTAGCAAATCAAATCCAGTGATGCATAAGGCTAACATATCATGCACGTTTAGTTCAGGAATACAGATTTAACATTTGGTATTCCCAGGTGGTAAAGAATTCTACCCGTGCAGGAGATTCACGAGACATGGGTTGGATCCGTGGGAGGAGAAGACCCCCTGGAGTAAGAAATGGCAACCCACTCCAGTTTTCTTGCCTGGAAAATTCCATGGACAGAGGAGTCTGGCAGGCTGCAGTGCATGAGTTTGCAAAGAATTGGACATGACTGAACACACACACACACACACACACACAGTCATACACAATTGAGTAATATGATTCACCATGTTAACAGAATAAAGAATAAAAATCATATGTCATCTGAATTGATGTAGAATAAATATTTGATGAAATCCAGTACCTAATTCATGATGAGAACTCTTTACCAACAAGGAAACAAAAGTAGCTACTTTAATCTGTTAGAAGTTATCTACAAAAAACCTTTAGCATGTATCCTACTTAATAGTGGGTTATTTCAAATTTTCCCCTGAGATCAGGAGTGAGACAAGATGCTTACTATTATCATTTCCATTCAATATTCTGTTAGAGGTCAGTGCATTAAAGCAATGAAATAAAAACCCATTTAAAAATATAACTTTAGTTAATAAGCATACCAATGAACAAATTTGCAGTTAGAGAAACAGTTCTCTCTTGCAATCAAGTAGCATGTCTCTTCCTACATCTTTGGACAGTGGACCATTTACTGTTACAAGTGTTGTCAACCGCTGACTTTCAGTTGTAATCCATTTTTTAATACCTCTACTTTTCCTATTTATATATTCCATTGTATATAAAAGCTTCTTTCCCCCCAAAAAAATGTTTGACAAAAGATTGGAATGTGTTATTGAATGTTAATTTAAATGTTAATATTATTTTAGATATTAATTTAGTGTTTCCATCAAAACAAATAAGCATTGAGTTGGATTAATTTTATTAATGGTACATACACCTATCAGTTTCAACATGAAGAAATAGTGTTATAAGTCATCTGGACTTTTTCTTCTGTGAGAACGTGTTTGCATTGCCAGTGCTCTTTTTTAAAAGAAAATTTATTGTAGTATAACTGATTTACCATGCTTTGTTAGTTTCAGGTGTACAGAAAAAGGAGTCAGTTATACATGCATATGGATATATATTTCATATTCTTTCCCATTTAGATTATTATGGAATATTAAGTAAACTTCCTGTGATATACAGTAGGTCCTTATGAGTTATCTGTTTTATATATAGTAGTGTGTATATATGTTAATCCCAATCTAATTTATCACGTCCCCTTATGTTTTTCCTTTGGTAACCATAAATTTTATTTTGAGATCTATTTCTGTGTTGTAAAGAAATTCATTTGTATCATTTTTTTTAGATTTCACATAAAAGGGATATCATATATGGTATTTTTCTTTCTATTTCTGACTTACTTCACTTATTATAATCATCTCTAGGTCTATCCATGTTGCTGCAAATGGCATTATTTAATTCTCTTTTCATGGCTGAGTAATATTCTGTCACATATGTACCGAGTCTTCTCTATCTTTTCCTCTGGTGATGGTCATTTAGGTTGCTGCCATGTCCTGGCTGTTGTGAACAGTGCTGCAATTGGGGTGCAGGTATTGTTTTGAATTATAGCTTTCTCTGGATATATACCCAGGGATGGGATTGCTGGGTCAGATGGTAGTTCTGTATTGATCCAAGTAGAGCATAAAGGTATATCAAAGGTGCATTTGATTTATTAGGGAAGGAATACAAAGACTGGTAAAGCTAGTCCAAAGACAATTCGAGAGACTGAGTATATATAGGAATCTAAGAATGTTGGATTACTGTCACTAGGTTAACTACACGAATGTTAATGCCCAACAGGGCAATAAAACCAACATATTTGGGGATATATTTTCTGCCATAATGGAAGTTATTTGCATCTTTACTGGGGGAAAAAAAAACTATAAATTAATGTGTAACTTAGAGTCTGGCCCTAATCAGTAATAAATAGTAAAACTAGACATTTGTGAATTCACCTAGAATTAAGTAATCCTTAGACAGGACTCTTTTAAAAAGCTCCAGCATGACATTGAGAGGACATGAAGTTATTCCTTTGATTCATTTTCCAGTTTTCTTAGTAGTGGTAACATCGCTTTCCGAAGAGATCTCCCTCTCCCACCAGCACCTTGGAGAAAATTTGGATTCTCCCTCTCTCTCCCTCTGTCTCTCAAAAGATTATTCTTTTCAGATAGTCCCAGATTTTTATATCCTTAACTGTTTTTAATCATAGCACAGGTTTTATGAGTGTTATTTAAAATCATATGCTTTTAACATGTCAGATAAATTCTGTAAATAGCTTTTATAAATGAGCTTTCTATCTAAAGTAATACTGTTAGGAACCATCCAGAATTTCTTGTTTTATGAGAATCCTCATACATATATTACACAGATGTGATGTGAAGTTTCCCTGTACTGACATTGTACTCACACTCTGAATTGTTTTTAGCTTTTTTTTTCAGAAGGGTATTGCTCACATGGATGTGAGATCTGTGATGTGATTGTAATGAGTTTACTGAATCCTCTACTTCGCTACCTCCTGGTTTTCAGGCCCCCTTTTAAGGGTAGCCGCCTCCCTCCTATGTTCTCCTTCTGAGAGCCGAATTACTGACTGCCCCTGGGGTTTCTCAGCAACCTCAGAGCTTCCTTTCAGGACAGTGAAGGGAAGACTGTGTTGGGAGAATGTCTAGCCATCTTAAGATTAAACATAATAGAACTAATTCTATTTTATGGGGACAAGTTTAGGACTTGAAGTCTGGCAAGAGGAAGAAGATTATTGATTACCCTCTGCTTTAGCCTCAGGTTTCTAGACCTCAGAACTGAGCTTCCCCAACTATAACTAAAGTGACCCCAGGCTTCTTTTAATCTTGATCAGAATGCCTCTGACAGTCTGTAATGGTTTATGAATTTACTTTTTTACATGCTACTTGTCCGTCTTCACTGAATGTAAGTTCCGTGAGGACAAGGGTCATGATGGGGTTGGTCCACCTTTTTATCGCAGCATCCATCACAGGGCCTCAAACTAGATGGCCTAAATATGTGTTTATTTAATGAATGGGTCCAATTACATAGTGTGATACCTGTGAATTAAGAACATAATAGGTCAGAGTAAGAGAAAATGGCAGTGGCTTCCATTTAAGAGATGAAACAATATACCATTGCCTTAGGCATCAGTAGTCTAATATGTTTCTCGCTATCCCATTTTGCTGATGGACATATTCCTGGCACAAAGCTTTTGGTGCAATGAAAGGCTAATATGACCATTATAATAACTATAGTGAAGAAGAGAGGAAAAAAGAAGTAGAAGGCTGAAGGATCCCAGACTAGTCCCTCATTGGAGAAGAAAAAAAAATCTCTTGGTAGCTAATCCCAAAGATAGACTTTATCTGAAATAAAATCATTATAATGATAGTTGCCTTTAAGCGATGCATTAACTCAGAGATAACTGCATTGCTGCAAATGTGTCAGCATTTAAGGTCTGTCTTATTGGAATTTTTCTTAATTTATTGTAATCTGATAATCATAGAACACGTCATTTGTATTTGACACAGAGTTATGTTTGTGTCATGCACTTTCATTCAGCTATATAACAAGGAATAATTGTTCAGTTAACATTATTCTTTCTACAGAATGCAATGTTTATTCATGTGCACTTGGTGAATGAATTCTTTATAAGCACATTAACAAGATGTGGAAAAATCAAACCTCTGAATTTCCAAAAGATAGCTGCATAAAATAGTTGAAAAAAATTTTGGGTGGTGGTGAATATAAATGGTTCACATTAAATATGATGGATAATCTGAATGAAATGCATATTTGAGCATACAAGTTGATGTAATAATTTTGTCGAATGAAACAAGATGAGTAAACTGTAATGTCGTTCTGTTGACTGGGAGAAGTCACCTAAACAATTGAAAAATAGCCTCCTATTTTATTGGGCTTCCCTAACCTCTTCATTTATTACATAAATGAACTCTCAAGGGTAATTGCTTTTTTAAAAAAAAAATCTTTGATTTGTGAAATGTAGGAAATGCTGCTAGGCTTTCTGAGTATTATCAGCTCTTTTTTGTGTCTCTTGCTCAGGGTACAACTGATTTTGACAGATGTACTGTTATGTTACTGGTATAACATGACATCTTCTTTCAGATGAGCTGAATGAAAGTGATCTTGACAAGGAGTAGATAAGACCCTGTCAGAAAGCTGAAAAACCTGTCAATGTCACAGTTACGACACAGACACGGCAGAACAGCCCTTATAATGTCATTAAGCGAGTATCTTTCCAACAACACTCTTGAGAAGACAGAAAATAGTATTGCTCTTAAATACTATTACTTAGCCACAAAAATAATAAAATATAACACGAAGGTCAGTTACTATATATTTGAGGTGCCATTTGATGAGTCTGATGTATATGTATGTATTTATATGTGGCTCTCTTTTATATATGGCATGTATGAAAGAATTTTGAGATTTCAAAAGTAGAAAAAGATTTCTACTTTTTCAGAAGCTAAAAAACCATTTAACTCCAACATTTAAGAAAGTAATTGAAAATGTTGATCATGAAATATGCAAAGTGGTTTTAGAGGTATTAATTATAACCTTTTTCCTGATGTTTTTATGGGTTAAGAAACAGTCTTTAATAATATAAGAGAAATTAGGCATACATTTCAAAATGTATTTCTAGATCATGAATTTTGTAAATAGGTGGGTAAAGCCTGAAATGGAATCAATCTCAAGTATCAAGAAGGAATTAGACATTTGGTGGTTTTATTTTCCATTATTATGATTGACTTGGAGCTAACTATATATGTATGGGTATATGTATAATCCTCTCATAGATATAGTTATTAAATACTTTAATGAAAAGCATATTTATCCTTAGAACGACTTTTAATATCTTTGTCTAGGATCAAAGGTGGTTGATCTTGATGGAAAAAGTTGCCTTCTCTACAGATTTGATAAAAAATCTCTGAGCCCGATAAAGGATGTAATTTCTTTGAAATTTAAAACCATGCAGAGTGATGGGATTCTACTCCACTGGGAAGGGCAAAATGGAGATCACATCACACTGGAATTAAGAAGAGGAAAACTCTTTTTGCTTATTAATTCAGGTAAAACTCTTTGACTAAAGAGCTTGAAAATCTGGTCATTTAGCTATCACCTTAGTAACTTTATTCTTTTATAGCTCATCTTTTTCAACAATTAAGGTACCTTATTTCCACATTCAAGGGTATATATATATATATGCCAATATTGCACTTTCATGTAATTTGCAAACTATTCAGGACCCTCATTTGATGTTTCTCACACAGTACTGATAGAACCACTTAGTTATTTTCAAACATCTTGATGGAAGGGATGGGTTACTGAAAAATACTGAGGTAGTAAAAATAATAAGGTTGTAGCAAAGATAAAATTTTCATTGAAAATGAGCACGTGATGATGGGTGATACTAATAAAGAGAATTAACAGTGGAAGAAATGACAGCGAGGTTGAGAGGATATTGCATTCAAAGTTGCGGTAAAATCAGACTAGCGTTTCGGCTGGGGTGCATGGAAGGAGACTGGTCCCCACGAAAGAATGCTTTTCTCTTTTTTTAGGCTGGGAATCATGGTTCTGTTCTTTTCTCTCTCCTCTCAGGTGACGTGAAGCCAGCCTCGGCTCGTGCCCCGGTCAGGCTCACCCTGGGCAGCCTGCTGGACGACCAGCACTGGCACTCCGTGCTCATCCAGCGCTTGGGCACACAGGTCAACTTCACAGTGGACGAGCACAGGCATCGTTTCCGTGCCCAGGGCGGGTTCAGTTACCTGCATCTCAATTATGAGGTGTGATGGTTACGTTTCAATTAATGCAGACTTCGTGATGTCTAGGTGGTGAGGTCACACAGAAGGCAGTACGCTCTAGAAAACCCACCTCCAGAGTCAGTCAAGGTCTTGAGGCAGTGTTCCTCTAGGTACCCTCACTTAGGTAGTGAATTTTGTGCCTATAGTACTGAGGCTTCATTTTTCTCCCCGCATGTTAATTTATCTTTATAAAGAAATGTCATCTTTTTTGCCTGAAGTGTGTATGCAGGAAATCTCCCTGAAGAGATCTCATTACCACAATAAACATAGACTGTGTTGCATGATTTTGGAGGTGGAGGGCAAAGAGCACTCCTGAACAGTGCAGATATAGGGAAAGAATGTAGCAATGAATAGGTTAACTGATTCATCAATAACCAATTCAAATGCACAAAAATCAATATATGCCAGAAATGTATATAAAATAAAATGTCATTATAATTGGTTACATTGTTAAAACCAGTCACTATGGAGATAAACATGTATTTTTCTTCAGCCACCAATAAATATTAAAATCAGGTTTGATTAACAACTTGTAAGAATAATCGAGCTCTATTATCAGTGAAAACTGAATGCATATAAACTTATTTTAAAACCTGCATCTTAATTGTTTTTAACTCTCTATTTGAAATTAACACGATGGCAGTGTGGAGTACTGAAGAATTGGTCTGTCTGTGATGCTTACAGCTACGGTTGCTAATCGTAATTATTTAAGCAGATTGTCAGAAAATCACTAAACAATATTATTGATGCCATTTTTCTTTCTAAGATCAGCTTTGGAGGGATTCCAGCACCTGGAAAACCAGTGTCATTCTCCCATAAACACTTTCATGGGTGTTTAGAAAATCTCTTTTACAATGGAGTGGATATCATTGATTTGGCCAAGCGACAGGACCCACAGATGATTGTTATGGTAAGAGAGTCTTCATGTGAACAAAAAAAGGAAGACTGTGGCTTTCCATCCCCCCAAAATGCTTCATTTTGAATTCCCAATTGACATGATATTTCAGACCTTACTCTTGTTCTTTAAAAAAAAATTCTCAGTTCTCAGCTTGGCAATATGCATGTATGGGATTAATTCTATGCAAAACATTTAAAATTCACAGGTCATGATTATTTTATTTTTATATGAAACGAAGCAGGTTCTTTTCTTGGTACAACTGATCATTTTATTTTGTTGTGATATTATTGGTCCCCGGAGACTAATTTCTTTTGCTCTGTAATTTCCTTAATAAGATACTCCCTGACTTACTCTCTGAAGCAGAATACTGGTTTCCTAGAATCAGATAACATGCATGTATATTAGAGAAGCAGTTGAAAAATTTGTATTTTGCCATGGTCATTCATAACTAATAAAATAAGTTAATAGGCTCTTACAAGATTGCATCTGCCAAGGGCAGTGGTGGTCAGGCACATGATGTTCTAATTCTATGGAAATGTGGTAGAATTTAAATACAGCTGTATTGGTCAGGGTGCAGTCAGAGAAGCAGCACCACTGTGGGTTTAAGGACAAGGGGTCTGTTTCAGGACTTGGATCTTAACAGTGGGAAGAACTGGAAAGTGGAGGTCAGCTGTCTGGAAGAAGAGATGGAGCAGAGTGAAAGAGGCAGGTCGTGCGGGGATAGTCACCAGCCTCTCTGTCCTCATCCTTCCCTGTGCGTCATCACACAGAGAAACACTTCAGGGGAAAGTGGCCAGCCTTTCACTTCTGACTCAGGTGTTTTGTCAGCTTCCTCTTTGGCTAACTTTTAACTGGGCCCAGACAAGAAAAGAGATTCTGGGAAATGTGGTTTCCAGCTTAGCCCGCTTGCTGATAGAAAAGCAGACACATCCAACCATTGGAATACATTTCTTTAGTTGTTCAAAATTCAAAATATATAGTAAAGCTCACGTTGTGTCAGCAAAACCCAGAGTGCATCACGGGATTATTTATTGCTTATAAAATATTTTATTTTTAATTCTCTGTGTGAGTTGATAGTGTTTATATGAGCACACCATCCACCTAGATTTTTTTAAATAGTTTTTTTTTATGTAAAAGGGAAAAGAGGATTTAGATGGAAAATAAAACTCTGATAAAGAGATAGATGTGAGTGTTTCATCGCAAAACGAGTTTCCAGAAGCTGCTCATGTAGCTAAGCCGGTTCTTCATTGCCAAGAGGATTTGCTGCTGCAGAGTAGCTAGGTAAATGTTTCCATTTTTACCAGGTTTGCTAGTCTTATAATTGCCTTTACATTATGGGTCAGTATATTTCACTCTTCAGCTTTTGATGTTTCATTCACTGGGACAAGATATCTGTCTGCAGTGAAAGCTAGTTCACTTTTAACAGAATCACAATATAGCCAAATGTTTTTGTTTAACCTAGACCAGTAGTAGGCAATGGCAAGCCACTCCAGTACTCTTGCCTAGAAAATCCCATGGATGGAGGAGCCTGGTAGGCTGCAGTCCGTGGGGTCGCTAAGGGTCGGACACGACTGAGCGACTTCACCTTCACTTTTCACTTTCACACATTGGAGAAGGAAATGGCAACCCACTCCAGTGTTCTTGCCTGGAGAATCCCAGGGACCAGGGAGCCTGGTGGGCTTCCGTCTATGGGGTCACACAGAGTCGTACACGACTGAAGTGACTTAGCAGTAGCAGTAGCAGACCAGTAGTTTAGTTCCAGCTTGTCTTGTTCTAAACAGTGATTTCATTGACTTTTCAAATCTATATTTAGAAGGTTTGTTGAAGGTTATTTTCAGGAAAAATAAAAACATTCATCTTGATTTCTGAAGCCTGTTAAGGAACATGCTAATTATTTCTAAATAGTTCAGACCTTAACGTTTTTTCTTAATTCTTAAATATGTATTTAGTTCTAACAGCAAAATAATCTTTCATGTACAATATTTTAATGAAAATTCATGCAGTTCTAATGTATCTTGAAGATCTATTTAAAAATCATTAGATAAGAAATAATACATGTAAATATGATGACAAGAGCATAATGATAAAAAGAAAACAATGGTTCAAAATAAGAATGTAAATAGTACATTGTATTGTGCAATGTTAAACCTAAAAAAAAAAAAGGAAAGATAGGCAGAGGGTATGGACAGACCCTTCTGATGAAGGTGAGGCCAAAGAGCAACAAACCCATGAAAAAGGCAAGATAAGTAACAATGTGGGCATTTTGTCCTTGAACTTATGCAAATTTAAAAGAAATGTGATACTTATTGCTGCCAAGGATGTGGGAAAAGTGAGTCTTTGTGTACTACTGTTGGAAATGTGGAGACTAACTTTTTTTGAAATTCAAGATAGAAACTAGAAATACTTATTAAAATATGTAGACACACTAGCTCTGTGTTTAGAACTGTCTTCTGAAGAACTGAAAATGCCATCACGTAGAGAAGCGTATTCATGCTTTGTTGAGAGAGGCAAAGCTTTGAAACAAAGTGACAGCATACTAGTGGAAGTGAAAGTGTCAGTCACTCAGTCGTGTCCCAACTCTTTGCAGTCTGATGGACTGTAATTCACCAGGCTCCTCTGCCCTGGAATTCTACAGGCAAGAATACTGGAGTGGGTAGCTGTTCCCTTCTCCAGGGGATCTTCCCAACCCAGGGATCAAACCTACATCTCCTGCTTTGCAGGCAAATTCTATACCACTGAGCCACTGGGAAAACTCCTTGATAAGAAAACAATTGACTGAAAATTCGACCATTCACATAGTAGAATATTGCCTAATCAATAAAAGTAGGAATTAGACTTTCACCAGATAACTCAAAGGGATTTCCATAAGGTATTTGTTAATGATGAAATCATGGTATAGCAGACAACATAAAACATGGCTCTGATTTTTATAAAGCAAATAATGTCCAGTGTGTTGTTATATGTATTCCAAATATATATTTAAGTATGTGTGAATATACATATAACTGAACACATACCTTAAATATGTATATGCACATATATGTGTGTGTATATTAATGTATATTTGTATATGTCAATGGTAACAGAAAATTATGAAAGAATATGGAATGGGAACCAGTAGTTCATTAATTGGTTATGTTATGGAGTGGCTTTGAAGCCAAAGGCAGCAAAAGTAGGAAGGGAAAACCAAGTAAAACATAAATAAAGAATTGTTTTAAATAAATTTTGATTGAATTCCATTGCTTTGAGTTAGATGCCTTTGTGAAATTTGAGAAACGGGAAGAAAACAGTTTCACCCAGAAAGCTCCAGGAGAGATTTGCCTGCCTGTGTGTCACTGGATTTGAAGACCCTTTAAGATGCATGGCAAGGCTTCAACACCCGCGTTGGTAGCAGTTCTCCCTGTTGTCTGAGACCAGGGGTGGTGAGGTGGTTCAGACTCGATGACTAGCGTGGCGTGCCGTTCTCACAGCCCTCCTCTCCCTCTCTCCTCAGGGGAACGTGTCATTCGCTTGCTCACAGCCGCAGCCCGTGCCCGTGACTTTCCCGAGCCCCAGGAGCTACTTGGCACTGCCGGGCTCTTTCGGGGAGGATGAGATTTCTGCCACTTTTCAGTTTCAAACCTGGAATGAGGCTGGGCTGCTGTTATTCACGGAGCTTCAACTGGTTTCAGGGGGTCTCCTCCTCTTTCTTAATGATGGAAAACTTAAGCTGCATCTCTACCATCCAGGAAAATTACCCAGTGACATCACAGCAGGTAATAAGTGTATTCCTGCAGGCAAAGCATATGGATTTGAAAGATTTCATTATCTCTCTGTCCCTTCTCTGTAAAATTTTATGCTTAACCCCCAAATTAATATTTGTTTAACAAATGAATACTTGAGTTAATAAGATTATCTCTTCCTTAGAGGAACTGGATTCCAATTTTCTTTTAAATATGGCTTCAGCACTAGCAGTTCTTATTAACCAAAATGATAGTTGTACGGGAATAGAAATTTCCTTCCATGACCCTCTTGCCCACTCCAGATAAATCAATGTATCCTGAGGAAATGCATTTTAAGAAAAATATGAAAGACTTGAAATGGATCCCAAGTTTGGGGTCTTCAATGGAAGATGAGTCTTTGTATAACACAGTTATAAATCTTATCTGGTCTTTGAGAGATGGGGAGGAGTCTTTTGGGGATTGGTGTCTCTATATTATTTAGTCAGATTAACTTTGCTTGCTGCTGTAATCTGTGTGGAGTTGCATATATTTGGGGAAAAGATCTATGTGAAGTTCCTCATTCGGGAACCAAATAGAATTCTCTGCACTTCTAGGCAATACGGTACCATTTTAATGGTTGGAAGTAATATAATTAAGGAGACTCTATGAGAGTCTGGAAAATTAATGTCTAATTTAGGTCAGTGCTTTGGGTGAGGGATATTTTTGTCTCTTCATTAAAATTATATAGTTCTTGACAAAGGATCTCCATCAAATTTTCATATATATGGAATAATACCCAAGCCAGGCAACTAGAGGTCACATTGGGGTAAATTGCTATATTGGTTTAATAAATGATCTTTAAAAACAATGTAAAGATGCCATTGTACTACTTATCTATATTAACTATGACCAAAATTGATAGAATATGAGCGAGAGAGGAAAAAAGGTTAAAATGCAGTTGGAAACCGAATGTAAGAAACAAGTAGTATACAAATGAATATGCTGGGTCTTCGTGTTTCTTTTTTGTTGTTCATATACCACAGTAGTTTGAATGTGGGAAGTGAAACTTCAATATCAATTATAATTTTTAAGAACTACTGTGCTGTGACTTTTTAATGTAACACTCAAATTGTGGTAGATTTGCAGGCTTGACAAAAGGAAATAAATTAATCAGTGTCATATTAATAATTAATAGGTTCCCTAAAATGAGGGCCTAAAAATATAAGCTTGCCATTAATGTGTAGTTTATTCTGATGTGTTTGACATCCTCTGGGGTGGTTGTATTCATGGCCTAATTTTTAGCATCTTAGAGAAGCTGCTTCAGTGCAGTGTTATTGTACAGAGCCCCATGAAGCTAGTTCATTTCTAAACACTTTACAGGCTTGCAGATTTAATAAACTACTAGGTGTAAATCTATCTAGACCACCTCGAATGATTTTAAAAATTAATGTTTAAATCTGCGTACAATCTTACTATTATGACATCATATGACTTAGTGCCCATAGCTAAAAATAAGGATCCTTGGCAAAATATGAATGTTAATATAGTAAAATTGTTACACTTCAGATAATAAAGTAGGACTTTACACACCAAATCTCCCATTCCCATCTTTCTAGTTTCTTTTAAAATATTAATTTTTGCTAGTTTCAGCAAGGAAAGTGCATTTTGCATTTGAAAGTGGACTCTCTAAATGGTCTGGGTGTGTGGTCCATTTGTTTCTCTCATAGAGAAGACTTTCACAGATACAGTGTTTGATAATTTAATCAGTTGTCAGGATGTATCATAGTGACTCTGAAGAGAATCGATGACCTGGTGGGTTAGTATCACATTACACTAAATCACTCTATTACATGAGGATGGCTCAGTTTTTCTTTACTACTGGAGATATAAATTATTAATTTTACGTATTTTCAAAACTCAAAGTTTTTAATGTCTTTTACAATGGAATGAAAATACAATGTCCATTGTATTGAGGAAAAATGGAATTGTGCAGATGTTTGAATTATCAGGCTAAATTTTTAATGTGATGCAGAGTTTTGCAAATCATTATTTGGAATTGTTCAAAAATATTATGTCAGTTTCTGTCATTTTTGAAACAGTAAAGATATTATATGAGTCTAAATCATAGCTCATATTAGCAGCCCTACAGAGTCACTTGTGACTCACAGTGTTGCCAGTGTTTGGCATCTTTATACATGACAGAGCAAAAATCACTCAAGAATCTAACCGACAATATGGTTGTATTTTCCTAGTTAAAAAACAAATTCTTGACTATCAAATTTGAGGTTTTGCTGTGAGTTTCACATTTCTGCTATTGTTTTTGCCTAAAGGTGAAAATCAGGCTTGAAAACAAGCTTCTTGCTCCCGTGGGCAGGGCCTGGCAGATGATGAGTTCTGCGTGTTTCCATGACTGAGCTTTCTGGTTCTTGTGACCTTGACAGAGGGACTGCCTTCTTGATTCCCCTCACCCAGGAGAAGCCATTTTTAAAGTTCTTTCTTTTCACTAATGGAATTTTCCTGTCTTTCACATTAGAACCTCATCACTCCCTGAAAGTCCTGCTTCCCCCTAACACGATTGACAGCCGTGACCTCCATGTTTTCTTCTTGGCAAGAGCTATCTGGTGTCATGGACCTTTATTTCTGGTGGATGTAGTTAGTGAGGATGGGAATGTCTGGCACAGTTTTGGAGCACTGAAAGTTATTTGGAACAGACGAAATCCTTTAGTCGCTCCTTGAGTAATGGCCTTTGTATAACTGCCTTTGCTCTTTTGCAAAGAACCTACCTATACAGCAGACTTTTTCTTTTTCTGCTTTGCACGCCCTATTCCATGGATGCTTGTTATAATCTTATGGGAGAGTAACGGCAGCTAAAGTGTCATAATATTTCTGTAGTGGTTTAAGACTGGTCCCTGAAGATTATACACAAGGAATCGAGAGATACCTCTTTCTTCCTCCTGTATTCTGTATGTCTGTGTGTTTTGGGTCTGAGAGAGAGACAGAAGGAGAGAGAGAGAAGAGGAGGAGGAGGAGGGGAAGACGGGGAGAGGGGAGAAGGTTCTTATAAACAATCCCACCTTCTCCTGCCACCTGCATTACAAACCTTTCCATTTATTCTTCTATTCTTCCAGCTGGAGCTGTCAGTGGTTTCCACCCAGAGACCACAGTGATCACTCTTACTGTCGAACAGGTTGGGTTTGTTGCATCTTGCAACAGGGAGGACCCTCACCCAGGGAACCATGGGGAGTCTCATCACAAAGGTGTTAAGGATGACGTCATAGAATTTTGGATTATGTTAGATGATTTGGAGGGAGGTTTCAAGGAAGTGGAAAACTGGTGGGGATTAAATGCTGCTGCCAGGAGGTGAGGGAATTTGTGTAGTTAAGTATCTTTGTAAATTTTATTTTGAAGGGTGGAGACATGAAATAAAGTTAAATTTGTAATTGATTTCAAAAGTAAGTTGTCATTCATGTTGTCTGGGAGAATATTTGATATTTTTTGTAGTTTGCACAGTAGCCTTGCTTTTGTCTGTACTTAAACCGGATTGTAGAGTAGTTTTGAAGGGATTTTGGCTCCCATTTCATTGTAGTAACAGAGTGACCTTGTCTGATCTTGATGTTCCGTGAGCTTGTTTATGCTCAGCAGGGGGCCCTACTGCTGAGCTCTGGGTGCTCTCCAGCATCTCCCACGGTCAGGGCCCCCCTGAGAGTACCAGTCACTAGCCCTAGGCTCTTGGGGGCTGCTTTTCTCTTTCTCAAAGTTAATTGTTTAACAGGAACCAAGCGGCAAGGTCACCACCCATCTTGCAGGCTGAGAAGAATGTGGATTTTGGTGTCAGATCACCAGTTGGATGCTTCTTTGGGTGACTGGTTTATCCTCTTGTGCTTCATAGTCTCTGTGTTTGAAACGAGAATAGCACTAGTCATTCATTATTTAACTTGAGTAATACATCCCATAGATGGGTCATAAAAGTTTCCTCATTGTAAGTAAGTGATGTCTGTTACAAATGAGGTTCAAGAATAGTTTTCTGAAGGTTCCCTCACAAATACAGCACAACTCTGGAACCCACACACTGAGCAGATGGGTGTATGTAACTGTGTCAAATTCAGAGCGGCCGTACTGGCAGACTTCTCTTCTTAATCTAAGCTTCTATGTTGACAGAAGATGTCCTGAACCTTTGACTTTACTCTGCTGGCCCTACCCAGCAGCCCCTCGGAGCAAAGTTGCTCACAGTGTGCCCCCTGGAACATACTGGTTCAGCGAAATACTTGTTCCCGAGATAAGCACAGAAATTGGGAGTAAGCTCCTAGAAGCTGTTAACAGCAAGAAGGCATCACTGTAACATTTAAGCATATGGTCAGTGGGCTTGTGTTTTAGATGCCTTCTTTCTTTAATGTTTTTGTCATTCATTTTTACTGAATTTTATGAAAGTTATCAGTCTGCAGTAGATCAGAAGAGAAAATGTCCCCCACCAGAGGTAGCTTGATAAGCACCATCCCAGGCCAGTGGAAAGCTAAGATGAGAAAACAGAAGCCAAGTCGTGTATGCAGGCACATCTGAGCCTGAGAAAGAGAGGGTGGGAAACCCATGGCAGGGTGAGGAGGGTGGGAAGTTTTTATCCGTGTGACGTAAAGCTCAGTACAAGGATTTTCACTCTAAATGTATCCTCTTAAAGGAAGCACAGGCTGACAAATTTGGGACATTTGATTTATTTTAGTCCAATCTCATACCGTCAGAGATTATGTAACTCTATTCAGCCTCCTATTTCAGAGTCCACTCTTAGAAAATATGTCCAAAATTATCTAGCCTACATCCTTCATTTTTCAGTTTTTAGGTCTTTCTCATTATCTTTCACAAACCAAATCAAAGTTGGGTCTTTGGAAATCTTTTTTTGGTTCTTGGATATAATGTAAAAGTAAGTTTTGGTGCCCAGGGTGGGGTTTGTGTTATGCTAAATGAGTCTAGGGCAAAGAGCTTCATCATCTAAAGCAGCTTCCATCCTTTTTCTGTCTGAAAGCTTGTGGTCGGAAATAGCTGGGGAAATAAAGAAATTGCACAAAATATCAGGAAAGAGATCCATGACTTTTAGGTTTAATAGAGTACTTATATTTTTATTTAGTAATTTGATCCGCAAAATCATACAGAGTTGAATATTCGGTAGATACAAACCTTACTGATTTATCTACAACAGAGAGACTTAGATTTCATCAGTTTGCTGAGTATTCAAAACAGAACCCTATAGACTTAATTCTCTTTAAGAGGAAAAGGCTCCACAGCCTCCTTGATTCATGACACAGGGACTGCCTTAGGAGGGTCTAGAGACTGTTTTTATAGGTGATAAGGAAACCTTGATTTTTTACTGTAGCAATTTTTATTATGTATATAAACTTGGAAAATACAGAAAAATTATAGCTAGGAATAAAAACAACCATGATTTTCTTGTATATGAAAATTACTGATTGTGTGCATTTCCTTTCAGCCCTTTCCCATATTTATAGAAAATCAGGAATAAGAATTGTATATATGGAATTAATTCTCATTACTTGCCGTAGTTACATCCTATGAAGTTGTTGTGGACATGGGATTAATAAATACTAAACCATTGTTTCCAGGGGAAATACAGGGTTAGGTTCTTGCAAACCTCTAGTGACAACTTTTTTGTCCACCAATCAACACAACCTCGTATATATGATTGTGTTTGAAGACACCTTCATTAATATTTATTGTTAATCATCAGCATCGAACTCATGGCCAACATTAACTCATGCCTGAAAGAAGCCTACCTATCATATGTGTTTTTCTCTGTAAGGCAAATCATTGCCTTCTTGCTCTTCGGAACACTAGACAACACTTCATCACTGTGTGAGGGGGCCTTTTAAACAGCAAAGTCACTAACAGAAAGCATGAAAATGTGAAGACAGGTTTACATAGGAGAGCTGAAGCAAGAAGCTTTGCCTTGCTTGACCTCAACTGGAAGCTTGCCTGTCAGTCAACTCGAATTTTTCTCTGCTCTGTGTATTTCTGTGACTGACCCCAAAAGTGCCCCAAGTATTGATTTGGAGGCTACCAATTTGGTAAATATGGCAAATAGTTGAATTTGCAAATACAAAATCTGTAAATTATGGTCAACTTTAAGAATATGGTTTTACACACTGCTTTATTTTTTAACTTTCCATTATACCAGTACACTTCCAGCATTCATTATAATCTCTTCAAATATTTGTATCATGATTGATGATATACTTTGCTAAATATTCTAGACTCATAAAAGATGACTACACCAAAGTGTAAAAGAGCTGATAAATCATTTTATTAGGTATAACCTAGAATTTTGGAAAATATCTGTGCTCTTCCCTTAAAAGCCACTCCTTTTAAAAGGTAAATTACATAATGAAAACTGAAAATTAGTCCATGCTAAACAATTGAAAGATTTTCACCATTCAGGATTGTCCAAACTTGAATTAGAATTTTGTTCTCTCTACTGATGCCCCAAGACATGAAGATAATCATGCACTATTTCCATGTATTTCAATATTCCAATTATTTCAATAACCTCAGATATGCAGATGACACCACCCTTGTGGCAGAAAGTGAAGAGGAACTAAAGAGCCTCTTGGTGAAAGTGAAAGAGGAGAGTGAAAAAGCTGGCTTAAAACTCAGCATTTAGAAAACTAAGATCATGGTATCTGTCCCAGTCACTTCATGGCAAATAGATGGGGAAACAATGGAAACAGTGACAGACTTTATTTCCTTGAGCTCCAAAGTCTCTGCAGATGGTGACTGCAGCCTTGAAAGTAAAAGATGCTTGCTCCTTGGAAGAAAAGCTATGGCAAACCTAGACAGCATATTAAAAAGCAGAGACATTACTTTGCCAGCCAAGGTCCATCTAGTCAAAACTATGGTTTTTCCAGTAGTCATATACGGATGTGGACCATAAAGAAAGCTGACTGCTGAAGAATTGATGCTTTTGAACTGTGGTTTTGGAGAAGACTCCTGAGAGTCCCTTGGACTGCAAGGAGATCCAGCCAGTCAATCCTTCAGGAAATAAATCCTGAATATTCATTGGAAGGACTGAAGCTGAAGCTCCAAAACATTGACCACCTGATGCAAAGAGCTGACTCATTAGAAAAGACTGATGCTGGGAAAGACTGAAGACTGGAGGAGAAGGGACGACAGAGGATGAGATGGTTGGCTGGCATCACCGACTCAATGGACATGAGTTTGAGCAAGCTCCGGGAGATGGCAAAGGACAGGGAGGCCTGGCGTGCTGCAGTCGCAAAGAGTCGGATACAACTGAGCGACTGACAACAATGTAAGGGTGCTGATTGCCCACCAGTCTCCCTCCCCTCTCTTGCTTCTTGTCTTCTTTTGTTAAGAGTTGTTAGAGTGCTGTACTTGATTGAGTGGTGTGTACATTGCCACTTAAACAACTGCTTACAGTGTTGACTGTTGCGATATCTCTTTTAACTGATTCTCTCTCTCCCAGGTGTTGGATTAAATGATGGACAGTGGCATTCCGTCTCCTTATCGGCCAAAAGGAATTACCTGAGTGTGGTGGTCGACGGCCAAGCGGCTTCTGCATCCCCCTCCCAGGGCCCTGAGCAGATTTATTCAGGGGGCACCTTTTATTTTGGAGGTAAGAGAAGTAGAAAGTCCATATGGGCAGTTGAGTCATGTTCACAGTTACTACCCCTGTATCTTGAAGTCAGCGTGTTTTAACCAATGTCAATATTATGGAATCATTTTTCACTTTCTTTGAAGATGGAAATGTTGAGTGGATCATAATGATAAATCATGACATAAAATGCATTTCTTTGAGGTGGACTGACTTATGATTTCTATAATGAGATCGCTTGCAAATAGACCATGCTCTTCAGTTCTTACTTTTAAATTTTGTTAAGTTTTCCTAATGTTGAATGGGCCTTACCTGTGTATCTTTTTAAGATTTTATGGGCTCATTTCATTGCGGTGTTTTCCTGTTCATGCCTCTTAGATTTTCTAGAGCATCCTTATTGCTTTTCTGCTGTTCAATGCAGGTCAATATTATGCCAATGGACAAATAATCTAACTTAATTAGCCACAGAAGCCTCTTCTCATTGCTAAATAATAATACACTGATACATTTGATAGAATTAGGGCACCAGCCTTCAACCCCAGGACATCTCTCTTAAAGAACAAAAAGTGTTTACTTACCTAGTGGATGTTTAATTAAACTAAAAGCTTCAAAAAGCAACATTTGGAAGTGGAAATGAATCTCTATCACTGGAAAATTAAAATAAGACAATATTTGACATTAATTAGAAAGGCAGGGCTTCCCCAATGGCTCAGCTGGTAAAGAATCTGTCTGCAAGGCAGGTTCTCCAGAGATGCAGGTTCCATTCCTGGGCCAGGAAGATCCCCTGGTGGGAGGAAATGGCAACCTACTCCAGGGTTCTTGCCTAAAACATCCCATGGACAGAGGATCCAATCCCATTGACTGGTGGGCTACAGAGCAAAGTGTCCCAACCAAGCGCAGAACAGCACACGCAGAGCGGCACAGTTGAAGAAATCACAGTCGTAACTTACGGTGTTTCTTCTTTCTGCTATTTTGAATTGTCATCATGACTTCTGTCTGGAATCACCTTTGAATTTGGTTGAAAGCCCAGGGTTCATTATTCATCAATAATATACAAATTCCTTTCCAAGAATTGACAGTAAGTACACAGACCGTGAATCATGCATCTTATATTAAGAGCGAACAAACAAACCAAAAAAAAAAACCTTCATAATCCTTTGATATAAAAGGCAGCATAATGCCAAAACATTAAAAGATAGAATTGCTTCCTTTATGAAGATTTGTTCATTTATAAGTTCATTTTATAAATCGTTTATAAAATGTTTTGGAATATATAATTGAGTTTATGGCAACCTATAGCAACATGGTCCTTTAATAGATGGTAAGATATACAAACAGTTCCTGAGTTAGGATTTTTCACCTTTACGATGGTGTGAAGAAATATACATTCAATAGAAACCATACTTTGAATTTTTTTCTTTTCTCAGACTCGTGACATTTAGGGTAATGTTAATATTCTCTCACGATGCTGGGCAGTAGCAGTGAGCCAAAGCTCCCAGTCTTCCACACAATCACAAGGGTAAACAGCAGGTACTCTTAAACCATTCAGTTTCCATACAACCAGTCTGTTTTCACTTTCAGTACAGTATTCAATAAATTGTGGGGAATATTTAACACTTTATTATAAAGTAGATTTTGCACAACTGTGGACTAATGATGTTTGGTAGGTCGGGTATATTAAACATAGTTTTGACTTAGGATATTTTCAATTTACAATGGGTTTATCAAGATGCAGCCACACTGTAAGGCAAGGAAGATCTGTATAGAACAACTTTAACCAAGACAAGATTGAGAAACACCAAAAGAGATAAGAAAAAAACCCAAGCATTTTGTTAAATGATGCAAAAAAGATGATAAAAATAATAGAGTGCATAGAAGTTTAAGTCATGAAAACAGAATCATCATTCGTAAATGATTTTATACCCTTCATGTTCAGATTTAATGATGCCTACCTTTTTTTTTCTGTAGAAAATTTTCTACAGAATTTATGACAGTTATTCACACTGTCATACTTTATAACAAAATATATCACATGTACACTCTAATTTTGCTTGCTTTTCTTATGATACATATGATACACACCATTTTAATTATATGAACTTATGATTTTTTTTATGTTTTAGATTTACCAGAGAGTTGCAAAGATACACAGGGAGTTGCCATATGCCTCTTACCCTGTTACCTCATCTTGTTCACATCTTACATCATATACACAATTTAAAGAATATGAATTATTAATTTTTAAAAATACACATCTGCACATGCATTTCCAAGCTAAGAAAGATAACATTACCAGCATCCATTTGTCCCTCCATTATCACATCTCTTCATCTTCCCCATTGAATGGGGCTTTTATCCCTCCCTTCGTGTATTAAGGTGCGCAATGGCAACCCACTCTAGTACTCTTGCCTGGAAAATCCCATGGGTGGAGGAGCCTGGTAGGCTGCAGTCCATGGGGTCGCGAAGAGTCGGACACGACTGAGTGCCTTCACTTTCACTTTTCTCTTTCATGCATTGGAGAAGGAAATGGCAACCCACTCCAGTGTTCTTGCCTGGAGAATCCCAGGGATGGGGGAGCCTGGTGGGCTGCTGTCTATGGGGTCGCACAGAATCTGACATGACTGAAATTATTTAGCAGCAGCAGCAGCAAGACCCTAAACAATATACTGTGGAAACTTCCATAATAAAATTTCAACTTTAGGGCTTTTATTTAGATAACAAGTCTTAAGTTTACTTAGGCGATATCTCTGTTTATTCAATCATTTTCTCAATTGATGTCCTTAAGTACTAGAGTATGTTTGATCCTGGAATGAGATTCTGACTTTCCTGGTGGCTCAGATGGTAAAGCGTCTGTCTACAATGCGGGAGACCTGGGTTTGATCCCTGGGTCAGAAAGATTCCCTGGAGAAGGAAATGGCAACCCACTCCAGTACTCTTGCCTAGAAAATCCCATGGACGGAGGAGCCTGGTGCAGGCTACTGCCCATGGGGTTGCAAAGAGTTGGACACGACTGAGCGAGATTCTTCTCATCACTAAACATCCACCCTGTGAACCCCAGGGCACCCTAACATTTCCAGGGCTGGGAGCATGGGTCCAGAGAAAAGCAGGGGGCCTCCTGCTGCCACGGTTCTGCCTCCTTCTCCGGGCCTCGTTCTTCCAGGACCTGGTGAAGGAGGGTTCCCTCCTCATGGAAACCCAAGTAGGTCTTTGGAGTGAGAATTCTGGATTCTGGGAGTGGCCTGGAGGGGAGAAGTTCCATGTGGGCCCATCACCTGACCCGGTGAGGCTTCTCAGTGCTGTGGGCAGAATCTTGGCTGGAGGAAGTTTAGAACAGGGGCCCCTAAAGGGCAGACTGGTTCAGGGACCGTCACTGCCTGAGTGGTACTGGCGGTGGATTGACCAGCTCTCCCTGATTTTAACACTGAACACCTGCAGTCCTGGGAACAGCCTATCCACTTCCCTCCCTAGAGCTAACTTGACAGTTGGCTACCTTAGGAAAACTCTCCTGTGCGGACGAGAGTCCCCTTTATTCCTGGGGTCTGATTTATCTAGGTGGAAGGCTTTTCTTAGGTAACCAGTTTGTCTTCAAGTAAATAAATATCCCATGTTCTGAGACACTTCCAATCCATTCTTCTTTGTTTCTCTTTAAATTCAACTATAAATTCCCTGTTATCAGCAGTCAGTCTAGCCTGTAACCTGGCTTCATTGCCGCTGTGCAAAGGGCAGTCTGTCCCACCGGCCTTGGTTGGATCTGTTTTCTGTGTCAGGCTTGAAGGTGACGATTGGGAGAGCAGGCTGCTCGGGGCTCACAGCACTCTGCGTACACCATGCCGAATACCATGCTCTGCCACCACTGTTTACTTTTTCTCCTTCCTCAAATGTATGCTTTCCAAAAAATTACTGAGGTCAGCTTTTATCTTTTATTTATAAACCATAAATTTTAAATCTGGGTCCTCCAGATTTAAATGGAGGAAAGTCTAACTTCTGGGAGTTCCTCTATGCTGGTCTTTGTGCGATGGAATAACACTGTGAAGCACAAGCTAGAAACACTAGACTGTGTGCAGAATCCTCACACTCCCACTTGTATAAATCAGACACTCTCCGTCTAGTGAAGGGGCTACACTGCCATGAAGTCATTCCGGCATCTTACTTCTGGTACCTGTGGTGATGATGGATCTGCCATCCTCAGAGGTGCTTATCATGCTGCCTGCTTCTGGGAAAGGAGCCGTCCATTAATTCAACATGAAGAATCCCCCAGAAATCTTCATATTTTAGAACTTACATCTCAAACCGGTTCAGTGCTGAGCCTGTCTCTGCCGTTGCATTATACTAACCTGTGGATGTGTCATCACAGGCTAATGAGGCTAACCTGGGGTGAACCCTTCTTTGTTCTTGAGAATCTCTTGCCTATTAAACAGTGTAGCCAGGAATGTGAAGGGCCTTGTAATATGACCGCTGTGCACTCTGTAACATTCCATGACCTCTCCTTGTGATGGTGAATTTGCTTAGTTTTGTCCCCTAGAGGCATATCGCTCCATTTATTTTATTCTGAAATAGTTTAAAATGTGTCAGGAAACACCACCTGGAGAAAAGGAGATTAGCAGAGCTGTTTATATTCCTGGCATATTGTAGTTGCCCCCAAATATTATTGAACTATTATCCTCTCTGTTTTTATGTTAACATTCTTAATTGGTTAATAACTCATCTAGAAAGCACATCCAGATTATGGTAACCATATCCTGTACCATAGGAGGATTTTAAGCACTGAAATTGGATATAGAATCATGTACAATATAAATGCTCATGAAGGTTTCATCACCTTTTCTCGCTATACTAAAATTTAAATTTCAGCATCTCCATTACTTAAAGTATAATATTTCACTGTGCCTGATAACAGTTTAAATATGAATCCTGGCCTTTCCTTGCCAGGTTAAATGTATTTTGTTAGGAAAACAAAGCATTAAGGAGATATATCTGCAGTCAAAATATTTAATTATAATGGAAACTCCCAGGTAGAAAACTAGCATGGATTGTACAGGAATTAGCAAGTTGCTGATTCATTTCTTATTCTTTGAAATTGTAATAGTGGTTGACAACCATAACGGCAAAGAAAGATTAATGAAAAATACATCAGTATAATATATGTGTTCATACTCCATAAAATTGTTTATTTCACTTGGATAGAGAAATAGAACATCATTAAACCCCAGACAATAATAGTTAATATTATAGTTCTTTATTATTTAAATAATTTTAGAAACAGGTCTTAGATAAATGTTAGGAAGAAATCAGTGTAAGTGGAGCATTTTTTTATGCGGCAGAGAATAAATAAAGTCAAACAGTGAAATGTTTTTGACATTAAGCCATTATGATTTATTAAAATGCAAGTATATGTGGCTCTTACATGCAAATGGAAAGTATTTAATTAAATAAATAGTTGCAATTTTATTCCAAGTCATTGTGATTCCTTTTCCAAATAGCCTTCAACAGAAAGGTGTTTCGCCATTACTAATTTATCTTTTCTTATCTACAGTGCACATTTTCATCCTTTAAGCTCCTTTTTTTTTTTTTGCATCCCCAAAGACTTAAGCCCCTGGGTTTAAGTTATACATAATTTAACACTGCTGGCTGACATGTGAGGGTCCTGGAGCTGATTTGTGTATTTCTAAAACTGGGATCAAGTCAGTATACTTGCACATAATTATTGAAACAGCAGTCATTTCCTGTGAATCCTGTGGCATCATAATCAAGAGAAATGTTTTGTATGAATTGTACTTTGTAATTTAGATCAAATGAATAATGACTGCAATGGGCTTTCCTCTCTGCTTTAATATAATAATCAAATGCCTATTTTTTTAAAAAAAACTATTTTAGTGAAGATACTGAGTCCTGATTCACTGTGATGTATCCTGACCAACTTTGGTTTTGTTTTCATCAGGTTGTCCTGACAGCAGCTTTGGATCCAAATGTAAAAGTCCACTTGGTGGGTTCCAGGGATGCATGAGACTCATCTCCATCCGTCACGAGGTGGTAGATCTGATTTCAGTTCAGCGGGGGGCCCTTGGGAACTTCAGCGACCTTCAGATAGACTCCTGTGGAATCACAGACAGGTAGGGGCAGTCCCCCTTCTTTATGTTGACTTGTCCATTTTTAGGCTTTTGGCAACATGTTGAAATTAGTAGAAAAACAAACATTTTCTTTCCTTTTTCTCACCATCATCTGTTCCACAAGAAATAGATAATATTTACATTAGAGATAAAATATGCTTTTAGTTTTATGCTTCTTATTTCCAGTGATAAAATTTAGGTAGAAGATATGACCATATTATTTATATGTACAAATAGCTACCAGTTCCCAAAAGATGATGGTGATGCTGCTGTAATTTTAAGGACATATAAATGTATCAAAAATATGATTAAACCCAATCACTTAGGATACCCTAACAGTAATATAGACCATCAGTTCAGTTCAGTCCCTCAGTCGAGTCCGACTCTTTGCAACCCCATGAATCACAGCACGCCAGGCCTCCCTGTCCATCACCAACTCCCAGAGTTCACTCAAACTCACAGGGGCCAGTAAACCAGAGACCTACGTGATTGTCAGACTGGCTTTTGCTTCCCTGACAGCTGAATAATGTTACAGAGACACAGTAACTTAATTGGTTGCTATGGTCCTAATGTGTACCTTAAAGAACACATTACCATCTGCTCTGCAGGGAAAATGAAGAGGAAAATCCCCTGTGGAAAAGTTTTGGAGCCATTGTAATGATGAGGTTATAAGGAAGATCCAGTAGTTTCAATAGGAATTCCAGTGCAGGGCATGAAGGGCATGACAGGGCAAGATTTGGGGGGTCATTGTAGATGACGTTACTTTTAATATAGTAGTTGATAGTTAATAGTTTAAAAGTATTTTTAGGCATGGGCAACTGTAGCCAAATAATCTTGCCACTCATCAAGGCATTTATTTTTAATTATTGAGTTCAATAAAATGTCATGGCAATTCCAGATTAAAAAAAACAATAAAGCAATGTGACAAACTTAACCCAGCATATAGTCATGTTCAGTATATATTTTGAGCAAATACATTAATTCTGAGCTCTGAAAATAACTTTTCATTTGTATGAAACATTTTGTCACCATAAACACACATCTGTTATATCTGAAGACCATTTACTGTATCATTGTCTGTTGATCCTGTTTTGAACACTGGTAGATACTATGTTTGGAGAAGGCCATGGCACCCCACTCCAGTACTCTTGCCTGGAAAATCCATGGACGGAGGAGCCTGGTAGGCTGCAGTCCATGGGATCGCGAAGAGTCGGACACGACTGAGTGCCTTCACTTTCACTTTTCTCTTTCATGCATTGGAGAAGGAAATGGCAACCCACTCCAGTGTTCTTGCCTGCAAGATCCCAGGGACGGGGAAGCCTGGTGGGCTTCCGTCTATGGGGTCGCACAGAGTTGGGCACGACTGAAGCGACTTAGCAGCAGCAGCAGATATTATATGTAGAAAAAAATCATTATGATCTAACTTAGTAATGTATTATGACATCATTTCCTCTCTATGAATATGTGCTTATTTAACTCAACTTGTAGATAAAATGGTTCTTTCTATAATGAAAGATAATATGTAAGGGAGACTTGAGATGATAAACCTCAACTGGCTTGATGTGGGGAATAATAGTGACCATCTCCACAGTTACAGCCACACCAGCTTGGGGTCATTAATCTTGATTTGGAAGAAGGCCTATAGCAAGGCTCCCTGGGTCGGCTCTCACAGAAGCAGGGAGCTCACCCTCAGTGGGTAACAGCCACCAGGGACCAGCGGGAAGATTCAGTCAGCCACACTATGAGTGATGGCCATGTTAAAATTTGGAAATCCTGTAAGCAAAACATGAAGTTCCCAACCTTAGTTTTTACAAAGGAGATGGCAGAAACTTCATCAAGAATATGTTCTTGACAGGTTTTTTAATTTATTTTTTATTCTGGGGTGAATGAGAGCATTTCAAGCCTTGGTCTCATTATAACTTTCCATTTAAGTTCTAGAAAGCATCAATTATTTGATCAGGGTGATTTGAGTTGATACCAGAAGCTCTTTAACTTTTTTTGTCCATGGTGCCTTATGCATTTCAGTGGTTTTTTTTCAGTGCTCGAAGTCAAAAGGGACAACTTACGCTTTCATTTAAACAGTCACTTGGTTCCAGGCAACTTTACAAGTGTTTATGTCCTAACAATTTAGAAACCTTTTGAAAAAGTAATTTATACATTTATTACTTATATATATATATATAATAAAAAAATTTAACCTTATTTTTAATGTAGTGTACAACCTTTCAAAACTTGGAATCACATCAAAGACTGCTGCCCTTACCTTTTTTCAACATGACTTCACATGGCATTACTTTGTGTCAACTACTGAACAGCCAGCTTCTCAAAGATAAGACATGATTAAAAGGAACCTATGGTGGCTCAGAGGTTAAAGCATCTGCCTCCAATGCGGAAGACCCGGGTTCGATCCCTGGGTCGGGAAGACCCCTTGGAGAAGGAAACGGTAACCCACTCCAGTGTTCTTGCCTGGAGAATCCCATGGACGGAGAAGCCTGGTAGGCTACAGTCCACGGGGTCGCAAAGAGTCGGACACGACTGAGCGACAGAACGGAACGGATGACGATCTAATGTGGAAATTAAACTACCTCAAGCTAGTCAGTGGCAACGTGCTTGACAGATGTTGAGTCTGCCTTATATCTCTTCAAAGTGTAACATGTCCTGGGAGCGCCTGTGGTGTTGCTTCAGCACCCTGACGCACCCTGGCCAGCTGTTGGGACCTCAGGGTTCCTTGGTGTGCGCACCAGGGAACAGAGCTGTCCCTCCGCCCACACTTTCTTCTTTCCTTCCCCCTTCTTTAGAGCCTCTTCCTTTAAGTGTTCAGTGTGGTAAATCAATATGATTAAATGTTATTTTGTGTAAACCATTGATGTTTCTGGCAACGTACTAAATCACTGTTGCGTCGCTTAGGGAAAAGAGAGGGCTACGATATAATCGGACATGTTGAAAATTAACAGTCACAGCTACCTGGGAACTGGTTGAAATCTGATGAACTTAGAGTGCTGTGATTAAGATCACATAAGGACAGACGGAATGACCATTGCATGTGCTCAGTTGTGCCCGACTCTTTGCGACCCCAGGGGCTATAGCCTGCCAGACTTCCCTGTCCAGGGGATTCTCCAAGCAAGAATACTGGAGCAGGTTGCCATTTCCCTCTCCAGGGGATCTTCCTGACCCAGGGATCTAACCCGCGCCTCCTGTGGCTCCTGCATTGGCAGGTGGATTCTTTACTCCTGTACCACCTGAGAGGCCTGGGCTGACATTAGTAATGCTCTATTTACTCTTTAGATTACTGTTAACATTCTTCTTTCACATGATCATGTATAAATTACCAATATTTTGTGATATTTCATGGTGAATAGTAGTAACTGTATCTGCACCTCCTTTTAGGTGTTTGCCTAACTATTGTGAACACGGTGGTGAGTGCTCCCAGTCCTGGGACACCTTTCATTGCAACTGTGCAAACACTGGGTACAGGGGAGCAACGTGCCACAACTGTAAGCCAAACACACCTGCCTGTTCTTGCCTCTGTCCCGACTCCCTTGTTCATTTCCTTTTCTTTGTTGTGTATATGTTTATATGTCCATGTGTGTACAACCCTGAACCTTAGCATTCAGTTGATTTCCAGCTTATTTTTAATCCACACTTCTTTTCATAAAGTAGTCAAGGTAGCTTAAAGAAACACATAAAACAGAAAAGAGTAGGAGAGCCAGCAAGGAGAAAATACATGTAGAAAAAAAAAGGTAGCTAAGGATAAACATAAACCACAGTGCCGGGTAGGTAATCCCTAAATTCTCTTAGTCACTCAGCCACGTCCAACGCTTTGCAACCCCATGAACTGTAGCCTTCCAGGCTCCCCTGTCCATGGGATTTCCCAGGCAAGAGCACTGGAGTGGGTGCCATTCCCTTCTCCAGGGGATCTTCCCAACCCAGGGATCGAAACCGGGTCTCCTGTATTGGCAGGTGGATTCTTTACCACTGAGCCACCTGGGAAGCCCTTCAATTCTCTTGCAATTCCGTTAATAAGGATGGCGAGGATAAGGATGCTAGAAATGGATATTAATCATGATAGTTTCATTCAGTGTTTTCTAAATGCCAGGTACTGCTCTAGTATTTTGTGTGGCCCAGTTCAGTTACTTGTGATGACCACCCTAGTAGGTGGGTGCTGTTATCATCTCTAGTTCGCTTGGTAGCAGAGAGAGTTTAATCACCTTGCCTAAAGCGCCTGAAATAGTAGAGGCACAGTGAAAATGTGGATGTCTGTAATTATACTCTAGAGCCTGGGACCACAACCATCTTTTTTCCTGTTTTAGAAGCTGTGGATTCTTTTCTGGTGAAAATTTGTGTGTATTGTTAAGACTCATGTCCTTTTCTTGTCCATTTATTCAGCACAAATGCCCATTTTTTTCAGTCTCATTTTTTTCATACTATTGCCGACTTTGTGAACAACTTAACTCCTAGTCCTCTGACATGCAGCCGTGACTTCAGGCAAGGGCCTTAGGTGGAGTCCTCAGTCTCCTGTTTCCCGTCTTGTCACTGTGAACTGCTTTGTACTCCTGCCAGAGCTGAGACTGGAACTCCAGGCTTCCAGCCCCGGGGGCCCCACGAGGGACCCTCAGAAGTCCTGACTCAGAGTTGGAGAGGGCACGAGTCAGGGTGGGGAGCTCCTGGGCTCACCCTCACGCCTCCACAATCAACTGTGTGGACTGGAATGCCTTGTAAGATCAGAAAGGACACCTGCTATTGCTAAAGCCAGGCCACCTTTCTTACCCTGGATCACCAGTAGCAGAATGACAGTGTATTTTAATTTTTCATACCTGCCATCATCCCAATTACAGCAACTAATTCAAAACACAAAGCTAATTGAATGTGTTTTAACTATTTATTTTCAACTCTTAGCTGTGACTGAAATCTAAATATAAGCACAAACGTCTCTGAGCCAAAAAATATTAGATGATAAATAACTATTTTCATCAGTAGCCCACAACTTGATCCAATCACTGAATTTGCTTATTAGGTTCTTGACCAGGTAGGAGTCAAAATTTTTTTGCCAAAAACCATTCTGAGAAACGGGGCCAAGATAACAAATCTGGCTACAATGAAGTCATCACCATCATTAGCTTGAGTAGAAGGCAGGTCAGCAATGGAGTCTTTTAAAAGATTTTACTAGAAAATAATATTTTAAACACTCGTGTTAAAAAGTGAAGTAATACACATAAAACAAAAGTACTCACACAGTTGTTATGTCCTTTCTAATACCAGCCCTCATGGCAAAGTTATGTGTGTATCCCAACCTCTTTCAAGCAATTTGTCAACTCACGTATGAGCATACAGACATATATAAATTAACCCTTTCACATGCCCATTTCACTGCATAAAATACAAATGTGCCTAGAAAACAATCCTTCTTATATCTCTCCCTATGTAATATACAATAGGAGCAAAATAGAACCAAGGGATTGTGGAGGAGTAGAGAAGAAAATTTGTATGTTTATCTGAAATCTCTGCAATGCTAAAAAAAATTAGTTACAGTATTTCATATTGTCTAAAACTCATTAATATAGTTTTGAAAAATTTAGATCAAGGAAGGACATTCAGGGGCTGGTTTATTTCTCATTCCATAAAATTAAAAGCTTGGTGGAAATCACCATTACAATTGGTCAAGTCTTCAGTGAAATGAGTGCATCATATAGAGTTGCTAATATCAAACCTTGTACATGGCAAATATATAATTGTAAAATTAAAAATATCCAATTATGGATCAAAACACATTTAGACCAACTGAGGGCATATCTTATATAAGTATTTCTTTTGCTTTGAATTGTAATTATCTTAAATTCTCATTACAGAGCATTAGAAAAAGTTTCTTTTGTAAATTACTTTTTAAATTATTCACAAGAAGCTTTGTAAATCATACTTGTTTTATGGAAAAAAATGTTTTATCTATAGATTTATGTGAGAAAGGCGACTAGTTGCAGCATTATCTAAAGCTTTTCTGTTGCTTAATTTTTGGATAACAGCAGCTTATTTAAGGAGATTATGTTATTGTGCTTCAGATGTTAGGTTTTTACAAGGTGATACTAGAATTAGAAATTCCAAAGTGGTTGTTGAAAGATCCATTTGGATGGATGTCCAAAATGGAGGTCACATTATACTTACAAGAATCTTAGCGTTTAAAACACCTACCTTCTATTTTGTTGTTTTACCTAATGTAAATATAAACTAAATTTTCATTTTAAAAGAATAATCTTGTATTCCTTTAGTAATAAAATGAAATGTCATAAAATACAATCCCATTCTTTCTTTTCTCTCTCTAATCTTGTTTCATCCATATTTGTTTAAAAAAATGAGTTTTGTCTTAAAGTGTGTATTACCTTTTCTCCTGGTCAGTAATGAACATATTAAATTTCAAGACTTGGACTATTTTGTGTCCAAACTAAAATTTAAGGAATTACTTTTATACTGTTTCACTTATGATGACACTTTCACTTTTTTTTTTAATAGCTATCTACGAGCAGTCATGTGAAGCCTATAAGCATAAGGGAAATACTTCAGGGTTTTACTACATAGATGCAGATGGAAGTGGTCCCCTTGAACCATTTCTTCTCTATTGCAATATGACTGGTGAGTTCATCAACTTTCATTTAAGAGTTAAATTTGCATACTAAACACAAAATGAGAACGAAGCAGTAAGAAGCTGACGTAATTTGCAACATGATTAAAATGCATATTGTGTGTTGAATTTTACTGAATAGTAAAAGAACTTAAAGTCAAACTCAAAAAAATAATTTAGTGGTAGTCATTTAAAATGTCATTATTTTCTATGCATGTGCTATCTGTATAGAATATCTAATAATAAATGTATCTTATTAAGTCCCAATCCAAAAAGGATAGACTTTAGTCCTCTGAGAAGATTGATACATACATATGATTTCTCTTGTATGTAGAAACTAAAAACAAATGAACAAACATAATAAAAGAGTAACAGTCTCCTATGTACAGAGAACAAACAGGTGATTGTCCGATGGGAGAGGAGAAGAGGAATGAAAGAGAAAAAATTGTGACCAAGTGTGGTAATGAATGCTAATTAGCTTGTTTATGGTGAGCATTTCATAGTGTGTATTTATATGAAACCATCACATTATATACTTTAAATATACACAATTTTGCCAACATAAATAAAGCTGAAAAATGTTTTAAATAGTAATAATGAAAGAAAAAAGATTGATGCATGTGAAAGCTTTGAAAATATTTTCTTAAATTTGGGTAAGTGAGTTTTATTCCTTACTTACATAAACTTATATAGGAATTAATAGTGTTGGAAAATGTGTTTGATTCAATGCAGCATCCATTCATGATAAAAAGAAAATGAAAGCTCAGTAAATTACCAGTAGAAGGAAATGTCCTCAATTTGATAAAGAGGACCCATTAAAAAAACCTACAGTACATATCACAATTTTTTGTGAAGTACTGAAAATTTTATCTGTTACCAACATTAATGCAATGATGCCTGCTATTATCACTCCTATTATCACTCTGTTCACCATTGTTTTTGGAGGTCCTAGCCAGTGCAATAAAGCAAGAGAAAGAAATGAAAGACATGCATACTAGAAAAGAAAAACTATGACTCTTATTATTTGTAGATGGCCAGGTTATGTATTGAGAGTTTTCTGAACAATATACAGAGTATTAAAATTCAGAATGATTGCTAGATATCTAGTTAAGGTAAAAGTTAATTTTATTTCTGTATATCAGCAATAAGTAATTAAAATGAAATTTTAGAAGATTCTATTTTTAGTAGCATCAAAAATCTCAAATACATGATAATAAATCTAAAGAAAGTTGTGCATAGCTTTTACACAGATAATTGTAAAATACTCTTGAGATAAATTAGGTCCTAAAAAAATGGAGAAATATAAAATTTTCATTGATTAGAAAACTTAATATGGTGATATAAATGTCAATTCTTCCCAACTTGGTACTGATTGAGTGCAAACCTTAGTTAAAATTTCAACAGGGTGTTTGAAATTTTAATTGGGCTTCCCTAGTGCCTCAGATAGTTTTAAAGAATCCACGTGCAACGCAGGAGACCTGGGTTTGATCCCTGGGTTGGAAAGATCCCCTGGAGTAGGAAATGGCAATCCACTCCAGCATTCTTGCCTGGAGAATTCCATGGACAGAGAAGCCTGGCAGGCTACAGTCCCTGGGATCAAACAGTTGGACACAACTAAATGATTAACGCTTTCATAATTGTTTTGGTGAAACTTAACAAGCAGACTCTAAACTTTACCAGCAAAGTTGAAGAGACCAGAAGAACTAAATCAATCAAAGAATAAAGTTGGAGGACTCAAGTCTACCAGCTATAATATAGACATTATGCTGATAAATTGAGTAAAACAGCATGTGATTGACACAAGGTAAACCGAATAGACCAATGAAACAAGATAGAGAATCTGTAAATAGACTCACTCATATTTGGATAGTTGATTCATTGCAAAAGTAGCATTCATGTACAGTGAAGGAAAGATGGTTTTTTCAGCAAGTGTTTGCTCAGTCACTTCAGTCGTGTACGACTCTTTGCGACCCTATGAACTGTAGCCTGCCAGGTTCCTCTGTCCATGGGATTCTCCAGGCAAGAATGCTGGAGTGAGTTACCCTGATCTTCCAATGCAGGGATTAAACCTGTATCTCCTGTCTCTTGTATTGCAGGCAGATTCTTTACCCACTGAGCCACCTGCTGGGTGAAATTGTGTGTAAATACTATAAAAAAGACTTGATCCCTTCACCGTCAAACACAAATGGATTCTAGATGAACTGTGCTGTTCAGTGTGCTGCTGCTAAGTCACTTCAGTCATGTCCGACTCTGTGTGACCCCATAGACGGAAGCCCACCAGGCTCCCCCGTCCCTGGGATTCTCCAGGCAAGAACACTGGAGTGGTTTTCCATTACCTTCTCCAATGTGTGAAAGTGGAAAGTGAAAAGTGAAAGTGAAGTCGCTCAGTCGTGTCCGACCCTTAGTGACCCCATGGACTGCAGCCTACCAGGCTCCTCCATCCATGGGATTTTCTAGGCAAGAGTACTGGAGTGGCTTGCCATTGCCTTCTCCACTGTTCAGTGTAGTAGCAACTATTTAGATTTATATTTAATTGAAATTAATATAACAAAACAACTTGAAACAAGTTGTACAAATCTGAATTGATTCATTGCAATAAGATTAGATTAAAAACCATTTCCTCAGTCTCGCTAGCCACAGTTTAACTGCTGCATAGCCACCTATTCCGTCATTGCAAAAAGTTTACATTGGATAACGCTGTGTCGGGAGGTCAGCATTTCATGGAGCAAAATAAACAGAAAAAGGAAATATTGAATTGAAACAGCAGGCATGGTAGAGGAGGATTTACTACTTAAAATCTGGCAGTGAATATCTAGGGGAAGAGCCTTCTGGACAGAGGAAATAAATGCTAAGTCCTGAGAGAGTGTTGCGTGTGTATGTTCAGAAAAGAGCAGCAGATACAGTGTAGCTGGAGTGCGGTGAGCAAGCTTGAAGTACAGGAAAGCAAGAAATAATCAAGTGGGTGGGGGCAGGAGAGGAAGAGTCAGGGGTCCTTACAGTGTGTCAGGTCTCTGGTTTTTACCCTGAATGAGTTCAGAAGACCTTGGAGAGTTTTAAGCAATGGTAGATGCCACCTGGCTTTCTTTAGTAGGATCATGTTTGCTCCTGGGTTGGGAAATGCCTGTCTAGGAGCAGAGGTAGAAAAGAGTTAGAAGATATATTCATACATATATACATACATATATATATGTGTGTATCACCAAATATGTACATGCATATGGATAATATGTATATGTGTAATAGGAGTATAGGAGTTAGGAAGCCTGTTTGGAGACTGAGTTTCTGTAATTAAGAACCCAGGCAAGAGCCAGGAAGGTGGTCTGCAATGGATCATACAATGTAGATGGTGGATGGAGATTCAATTTTCTCATTGAATATGTGTGAGGAATGAGAAAACAAAGGGAACCAAAAAATAACACCACATTTTTGGCTTCAGCAACTGGAGTGATTAAGTTGCCATGGTCTGAGATGTGGTCAGAGAGTTGTGAGGGGAAAGATGAGCTCAGTTTTACACACTTTGAAATATCTGTTACACATTCATGAAATATTGAGAAGGCAGTTGAATATGGGAGCAACGGTTCCTTTGTATTAAAGTGTAATTCTAAAAGCTGTATGGTAGTCAAATATTTTGGAAAATTGCTATAGACTGTGTCTTTAGAGATGTTTCATATATAACCAAGTGGCTTCAGTTTGCTCTGCCATCGTTGAGAGTACTGCCTGGCTTAGTCTGTCTGGGCAGCTATAGCAGAATACTACAGACCAGATAGCTTGTAAACAACAGAAATGTATTTCTCACAGTTTTAGAGCATGGGAAACCCAAGATCATGGTGCCAGCATTGTCAGATGGGAGCTCTCTTACAGATTTAAGACTTCTTATATCCTCATGTGATAGTGATAGAGGGGTTCTGCAGGGTCTCTTTTATAAGAGCACTAATCCCATTCGTGAGAACACCTCCCTCTTGACCTCATGACCTACCTTTGGGGGTGGGTGATTCAACATATGAATTTTGGTGGGGTGCACAAACATTCAGACCATAGCACTGCTCCATGTGCCAAAGTAACCTAAGACAGCTAATGATTCTTACATGTTTATCCCATCAACAAAATTCCCTGCTCTCCACAGTACAGATTCCCAGGCAGCACCCTGAAGCAGGAGGGTTAGGGTGAGACATCAAAATCAATATTTTTAAAAACCTTCCCATTTGATACTTATTGTGGAGCCAGGTTTGGGCATAGCTGTTTTAGAGTTATGGTTTTCAAACTTTAGAGAACAGCCTGCTCTATTTGTGAGAATTAAACATAGTAAGTGTGAGAAGACTTCACAGACAGAAAAGGAAAATTTTGCAAATGAACGATATGAATTCAGGTGTCAAATAACTTTTTGATTTTTTTCTGTTTAATGAGGGTTTTGAGTGAGATTCAACAATCTGTCACTGCATCCCTGTGAATCCTGTGTTGCCACAAAGCACCCTGAACTATGCCCATGCACTTGCTTTATGAAGTTTTGATTCTGCGGTTCAGACATCTCAAAGTTGCTAAGTGTCTGTATTCTTAGAGCTCTAAGAAACACCACATACACACACACACACACACACACACACAATTCTCATTATCCATGATGGTTATGTTCTATAAAGTAACTACAGTCACTTGAATTTATGAATACTGGACCATTGCTCCCAGAGAATTTCAGTAAGATTAGGTAACCAGTACCCTTGGGCTTCCCTTGTGGCTTAGCTGGTAAAGAATCTGCAATGTGGGAGACCTGGGTTCGATCCCTGGGTTGGGAAGATCCCCTGGAGAAGGCAAAGGCTACCTACTCAAGTATTCTGGCTTGGAGAATTCCATGGACTGTATAGACCATGGGGAAGCAAAGAGTTGGACACAACTGAGTGACTTTAACTTTCACTTAAATTCCTGCACACTTCTAGTGTAACCTTGTTTCACTTGTGTTTCAGATTAAAGACACCTTATTTAACGAATACTGTTTATTCATTAACATTGAACTCACAACCAACAGCACCAGAACTCATACCTGAAGGAAGTGTATCTATCCCATGTGTTGCCAGGAGGTACAACATAGCCTTCTTGTGCTTAGGAACCAGAGTAAAATCAACAAAGAACATGGGACAAATAGAATATGTGTTTACAGGATGAGAACTGAAGCAAGGAGTCACAACCTGGCTCTGTTCAACTTCAGCTGGGCAACTGAAATTCATACTGGGCAACTTTTTTTTTTTTTGGCTTTGCATCTGCAGACATGCAGGAAAGCCTCAAGAACTGATTTGGGGATTCAAATAAATTTTAGTGAGTAGGCAAATTCATAAATGAGGAAAATCTGATACACAAACATGCATTGGCTATATTATATTTTTATGCATAATACTTTAGTAATTTATAGGCCGTGTGCATTTTCATGACCATCTTAATGTAAAGAAATTATTAATTTCATTTTATTGAAGGAATTATTTTATTTTCTAATAAATCAGCATTTACCTTATTATATTACATTACTAATGCCTATTTTAGTCCCTTGAGGTGCTTTACCAAGGTTATCAAAAAGTGTTAATGAGAAAGAGGACATTCACAAAGCTTAACACCCTTTGAAGAGCAAGCAGTGGAGGACAGAGACACAGATAATCCAGTTAGGAGACAGCAAAGTGTTTTCAGAAGCTCCAGAATGTTGAAATATATTGAAACAAAACTGACAGTCCTAGAATGTAGCAAGCCAGTGAAAAATACATGTTACAACTTGAGACTTTCTTTATTGATCTCCTTTTGCAAATGAGAAAAGCAAGACTCAGGGAAGTTGAGGGAGGCAGGCTGAGGAATATCATTAGGGATAGATCAAGAGCTGAGACCTTGGTCTCTTCTCCCAGCCTGAAAATGTTTCCACTAGAAAAGGCTACATTCTATCAGCGTCTCATTGCCTGTAACCAATAACCTATCCTCAAGATACAGCAATCAGGTATATCAATTATGAAGGCAAGACAAAAGGCTGGATTGGCTGTTTTCAAATGTGTAATTAAAGAAAAAATTCTTAGTCAAGAATTACTACTATCCAACAGACGAATCCACATGGATTTAAATTTCTTTAACCATTACAAGCTAAAAGATACAAAGAAAATCTCTTTTGAGTGGATAATTTCCGAAACTTAAAAGTTTGAAAATATTTTCTAAACACAGTCTTCTAAATAAAATTTTAAAAATTTTAGGATAATGTGAATCCCAGTGGTTGCCTCTGTTAGAATGTACAGGGCTTTTTTTCTTCTTCTTCATGAAAGCCTTTTCTATATTGAAATAGTTTTATGTAAGAAATGTCTCATCAAACATTACACTGTGAGGACATAGTTTCAGTGTGGAGAGTGATCAGTGGTACAGCTGTGGCTTTTGAAGTTTTGTGGAAATGATAATTCTATGGCTTAAGCTCACCTTTTCCCGGGCACCCACTTCCAAGACTTCTGGATTTAGTTTCACTGACTCAGTAAATTTAGAGACCAAGGTCTCTGCTCTATTAAATGCAAGCTCCCCGTGTGATTCCAAGATAAGGGCTCTTGAGACCCTTTCATGAGAAGACTGGAGAGGGTGAGACATAAAACAGCAAAACTATCTTTACTACAGGGATTTCAACAATAGAGACCTTCCTAATAGCTATGAGAGTTAATAAGTAACTACCGTTATTTAAACGCAGCCTTGTTTACATCCAGTTTTGCTCCAGGATGCTAGCTGCTTTCTATCTCTCAGGTTTCCTTAACACAGCACTTCCGGCCTGTTCTTGCAGTCTTTATCACCAATATCACCCGCAGCTATTAATCCTGAAGGAATACACACTTTGCCACTGTGTTGCTTAAACAGCATTTTTTTTTCTTTACACTGTTATCACATTAAAAAATAGCAGTCAGTCCAAGATAAATCAAGTTCTTAATTACTCAGTTGCTTAACATACGGTCTATATATTAGAAATCACTTCAGGGAGAGAAATCACTTCTGGTCTACACCAGTAGACCTAAAATGCCTTTCAGTGTTTTAGCATATATATTAATTTCATAGATTTTTCTGCTATCTCTCTTTCCTCATTTCCCTGTGTTTCCTTACCTTGACAACTCTCTTTGCATTTGGTAAAGGATAAGTTTCAAAAAAATTAAATCATGACTCTTACACAGATATAAAAATAAAAGCTAAACACGTTTTGAAGATGTTATTTAATGTTTAACTTTACTAATGAGGGGGCTCCCTGGTGGCTTGGCTGGTAAAGAATCTGCCTGCAATGCAGGAGACCTAGGTTCAATCCCTGGGTTTGGAAGATCCCTTGGAGACGGGAACAGCTGCCCACTCCAGTATTCTGGCCTGGAGAATTCCATGGACTGCATAGTCCATGGGGTTGCAAAGAAGCGGACACGACTGAGTGCCTTTGACGTTCACTTTACTAATGAGGAAACTGGTAAGATGTAACAGCCAGTTGTAAGAAGCTTCAAAGAACAGATATATCTCTACATCAGTAACACTGAAACGATGGTGCCAATGGAGGCAAAACCAGCTGCTCCCACAGCAGAGGAACCCAGGCAGCCTCTAGCAGGTAGAATTTGCTGGCCTGCAGACAGGAATTACTTGTTGTAAGGAAACAATGACTTTCTTGCTAAGCAACACAAATAACAACAACAACAAGTAAGTCTGTGCTAAAGGATAATTTAAATATGTCTTAAAAGTTAGAGATAGTGGACTTCTCTGGAGCAATTCAAAGCTTATCTCCTCCAGATTTATTTGCCTACCTTCTAGGAGTGATTAACCCTAAGGACTTGCCCGCCTTCTCCTTGGAGATTTGTTGCATTCCAGAGTTCTCTCTCACTCTTAGGAGGGATGGAGGGATGCCAGCTATCCTCTGTAAGCTCCATGTCTTGTGTTTTAGGGGTCCCTCTCTCATGGTGCACCTTCGTGGGCACATAGAAGGCAAGATAATTTGTTAGCTTGCAAGTGGGAGGTCTCATACCCTTCACAGTTTCAGCCTTAGCCTTATTTTGCAGTTCCATCAGATGTCTACTATTAGAGCCACCAGAGAATCACATAGATCGCCTGGAAGACTGTGCTGTAGTCTGGGCAGTGCTTTGGTTCTAGTCATTCATTTATTTATCCCTTCAGTAACTAGTGTCTTTTTCTGCACGTTGTGCCCAGCCACGCACTAGAGGTGCTATAGTTAGCAAATTAGAATCTATCATTCCTCTAGTAGAGCTTACAGACCAGTGGGAAAATCCCATTTAATAAATCACAGAACACTGAATTACTCATAATGAAGTTTTTGTCTTTTATAGTTGTAATTTCTAAACAGGTACTTGTAGATACATTGGATAACATGATCATATCCCAAAGAACAGTATAACACTTTGCAGAGAGTCCTCTGTTAGTAAAACACATGAGAACTGGAGCCTGGATGTTGGGCCTTTGCATCCATTGCCCAGAATCCACTGTGATGCTTTCATTATCTCTCCTTTGCTCTGGACATCTTAATTACTGATAAGTGCAGCGTCTGCATAGCTTCATCTTTGTAGCACTTTTTATTGAAAGTGAACTCGCTTGCAGAAACTATCATAATATGGAAATCTTAGAATTTCAAAAGGAGACATTTCTCTGAGCTGCCCTTTAGCAGCCAGCACGCACTGTGGCCTTGGATTTCTTACAACACCTTAAGAGACCTTGAAAGAACACGATGTGTTCATCATGACCCAGAGGATGCTAAACGATAGGGAAGTCCCTCTAGGGGTGACCCGAAAGGCAAAGAGACAAAGGCTTCAAGTAGGTTTATTGTCCAGCTCTTTTGACAGCTACTCAGCCAGAGATGAGCTGCTTCACCCATGCCATTGATTCTCTACAAGAAAGGATGAATGGTTCTGCTGAATAATAAAAGCAGAGTCCAGCAGAGGCTAGGTTAACAGATTTGCCCGGTTAATAATCTTAAATTTCTAATAGCCAAGACTGTGTGGCTAAAATGATAAAATTTCAGACTTAATATATTGTCTCCTATATTCTCCCTCCCACCTTTTTTTTTTCAAATCTGTAAATGGAGGCTCAGATTTCACCTGATTTTCTTAAGGGTGCAGACCCATGCCAGATCCGCAAACTCAGGTCTCCTGATGGTCTTCTTGCTGTCCTGCTGTCTGGCCATCCATAATTAATTTCATTAGCTTGTATATCATGTCCTCTTTGAGGAAAGCAATTTACTGATCAGGCTTTTCAGTCAGCTGAAATTCAAGGTGGAAATGAAAGCAATGGTTTTATTGCTATAAGAGGCGATGGTTTCAGAGAAAAATTATGTTCCACTCATGGAAGAGAATAAGGCTGTCAAATTTGCCTCCTGTCTCATTTATTTAACAGGCCTCTCCATTCAAAATTCTGATGACCAGGAGAGGGGTGGGAGTGGAATTTCTTGTTTTGATTGTGTTGATCCATGTGAATGTATTCACTAAAAACAGGGGGTCTGGGTATCTCTACCGACTGTTTTCCTCCAATTTAGACTCTTTCTCTGTAATACCAAAGAGTTATGTGACTTAACGGCACATTTATAGCAGAGTTTTGACAACTTCCAATCTGTTTCTCACCTATTAAATCAGAGGCCTTTTGATTAATGTGTTCTTAGGCCTGCGTATATCACGGTAAATATAATATGAAGTTGATTGCTGGGAAAGTTGAAAGACAGATACAATATGTCTATCTTCTGTTACAACCCTTGTAGGGTTTTTATTTCATCTAAATAATTTTGGTAATCAGTGGGATGGAAATGTTTACAGGCATTCAGGTACCAATAGAGGTAGCTCTCACACATACGCAGAGATGTTTTATTTTTCTTCTGAGTTGAGATGTTGATGCTGTGTCACGTATTCAGAAACATCACTTGCTATTGCACTGCATAACTGCGCAGATCACATGGTACTGAAATGAATATTTCAAAATTGACTTTTAAAGAAATAGGTGTAATTCTAGTGTAATTTCCTAACATCTGTGTCCTATGAATATGTATTAATGTGTATGTGTTTGTGTATGTAGATTAATCATATTACATATAGTTTTGTATCCTGCATTCCCCACTTAAATATTTTGTACATTTTTCCATATTATTAAAAAAAAGTTCTCCGAAGTGTGATTTAAAAAGGAAATAGATGTACACTCATAATTAAAAGTTGTCTGAAGGGAGATATACGGGCCATAAAAAGTTGACCTTTTTTTTGCTGGCAGCATGGATGATTTCCAAGAATGGATAAATCATTGCTTACATTATGTAATTTAAAATATTTTATAGATTCAAAGATGCATTTTTTTTAAAACTTTAACATCTCTGAATTCAGGATGTATCAACAGTCAGCAATGTTTTACAGTTATAATAGGCAGCATTATTCTTTTCTTTCTTAAACAAAATTAATGATGCATCTTTTAAAAGTAGAATGTCAGATTTGATGAAATGTACAAAATTTAATAATCAGTTTTCTTAATATTTTTACCGTGAATACTTTCTGGCTGAATTATATGAAAAAGTAGAATAAAAACACTGCAGATGCATGGCAATCATATAAACTTCAGGGAAAAGAATCATTTTACTATAATTTAAAAATTTTAAGAATCCATTTGTGTTGATTCTACCTCTCAGAGAGGTTTGATGACTAGAAAAATTTGACTCAGATAAAAGGTGATTTTGATTTTCTTTATTTATTTTAACTTTTGCAGACTAGTGATGGTCTCCTCTCTTTCTTCCCCCATTTCTGCATACAAGAAACTGCGTGGACCATCATACAGCACAATGGCTCTGATGTCACAAGAGTCCGAAATACCAACCCAGAGAACCCCTACACTGGGTTTTTCGAGTATGTGGCCAGCATGGAGCAACTCCAGGCCACCATTAACCGCGCGGAGCACTGTGAACAGGAGCTGACCTACTACTGCAAGAAGTCACGGCTCGTAAGCAAGGAAGGTAAGTGAACTGGGGCATCCATTCCCCTACCCATGGGTGTCGTACTGCACCAGCTCCTGCAGAGTTTAATTCTGCCAAGGTGGTGGCATAGAGCTGCCCAGGGCGTGTGCGTCCCAAGTGTTTAGCAAGCCTGTCACAGTTGGGAAGTCACGGAGACTCTATCGCCTGAAGAAAATAACAAGGTCAGCTGACACTGAGCTTTGTTTAAAGCCTTGATTGTCTCTGGCGTTTCTTCCTGGCCTCGATCCGAGGACTGCACAGAAAGGGCTTCCTCCTCATACTTGGTGAATGTTCAGTGTTGGTCCCTTGTAAAGGGCAAGTGACACATTCAGTTTGTTTTTATCATGGGAAAGAGCTAATAAAAATATGACTCCGTTTTCTGAAAGTGACTCTTCTGTGTGACTCTTTCACGGATTGTTGACAAGTTACCCTCTGGGTATAACTGAAAATTAGAGCAGGCTGCTGGAAACATGGCTTTTTTTCCCCAGTAGCTCAAATAGGAATCAGAAAACCATGTTTAACTCTTTCTTTATTCTACCTTTAATATCCAGTTTCTGGCCCTAAATTCTGATTCTAGTTTGTGTTTTTCCCTTTAGAATGTCTCATTATGTGAGACTATCTCGAGTCCCACCAGGTCTGCCTCCATGTAGGTTTTAATGACCTGATACATGAAGCTATTGCAAGACCTTTCCTACTGGCCTCTCAACTGGCCATCAGTCCCTATCTCCTACCCACCCAATGTAGCATCCAAAAGATTAATCTGTATAACGAAAATTCCGTACTGTCCTCCTCGCTCCTCTGTCCAATACAGACTCTCTGTCTGGACATCTCCATGCCACCAGGTGGCGGGTGGGTAACACATATAAAGTGAAATTGAAGGGAGCTTCCCTGGTGGCTCAGACGGTAAAGCGTCTGCCTGCGATATGGGAGACCCAGGTTCGATCCCTGGGTCGGGAAGATCCCCTGGAGAAGGAAATGGCAACCCACTCCAGTACTCTTGCCTGGAAAATTCCATGGACTGAGGAGCCTGGTGGGCTACAGTCCATGTGGTCTCAAAGAGTCGGACACAACTGAGTGACTTCACTTCACTCACCTCTCTTTCCAGCTCTCCAGGGCATCATGCTCACAGTGATCCTACCAGTTTAGTATGCGACTGATGGTTCATTGTGAATATCTATCTTGGAATCTATTTTAAAAAAACAGATAAGCAAGTATGGAAGTATAGTCTAAGAGGAAAAGTGAAAGTAACTCAGTTGTGTCCGACTCTTTGTGACCCCATGGACAAAGAATACTGGAGAGGGTAGCATTTTCCTTCTCCAGGGGATCTTTCCAACCCAGGAATTGAACCCAGGTCTCCCGCATTGCAGGCAGATTCTTTACCAGCTGAGCCACCAGGGAAACCCTTCTAAGAGGAAAGAGAACTGTAAATGCAGGAGGGTAAATGAATGGGATGAAACGAAATGGAATGAAGTTGCTTGACTAGAGAAGAAAGAAGAGGAAAGACAATCGTCACAGTCACAAATGAGTCAGACTCGAAAAGAACCAGAAAACCAAATCCCCAAGAATGTTAGTGAGCGAGCTGAGCCCCACACGATGACGAGGCGATGGCCCTGAGTGTGAAGGTGTGTCCTGCCGTCAGGGCTCTGGGCGCTGCACGTCTTGCTCTTGAGGCTCCCCAGAGTTTCGGCCAGGCTCGGGAGCCACTGGCGAAGAGGATAGTAAACTCTAGAAGTCTGTAGAACCAAGGTTGGGGGTAACCATTGAATACACAGATTTTCTTCAGATCCATAACCCTAGAATCCATATAGGATGGATTGGAGGTGGAAAGGAGAGAACAGTTTGGATTTTGAGGTTACAGTAAGGAATGTACGGGAAAGATCAGGAAGGTGGTGTGAGACAAGTTAAATTTACAGTTTCAAATCTTGAAACTATAGCAGCATCAAGCAATAATGGTGCTGTGATTATGGATGAATAAAGTGGAAATGTTTATGAAAATATTTCCAGCGAGATACGGGTCCTCCAGCTCAGCACACTGGAAGGGTGGTCAGTGTGAATACTCAAGCCATTTGGAATTTTATTCATAATTACACCGTCATCCCTGATATTTTATCATTTCATTTTCAACTTTAAAATTTTCTCATGCTTTTCTTAATTCTTTCTTATATAAAATTCCTTTAGGACACTTCAGTAAGACTAAGGAAATCAGAGGTATTTGGTATCTTTAAAACATTCAGTGGTTTCTACTTCATAGGGAAGATAGCAAATTTAGATGTGAAAATACTATTCAGTATATAAGAATAATAATTTATTTTTAAAAAATCTATAACCACGTAATGTTTTAAGCAGTATGTCAAAACAGATCTATTAAATGTTTCAAGTAGGTTTTGCTTTCAGTTGGTGAGTTAATCACGCAGTTAAAGAGAATGAAGACTGTTGATGTTGAGGAGCCTGTTAACACAAGCCTCCAGTAGCTCCTTGACTTCTTGGCACAGCGCACAGGAATGTATAGTAATGCTGAGTGAGAAGTTACCTGCATTAGCACAGATCCAATGTAATAGTAAGACTTTACGAGCACTGCCATTTGTAAGTAAGGGAGAAATTAGTAAAAGTAAGGCTAAGGGCCACAACTTGAAAGGTTGCAAGTCAGTGGAAGAATGATAGCTCGCCTTTGAGGAGCTGACTGATTTGGTGCCGCCGTCTTCTCACGCCCTGACTCTCCAGTGGCTGTGGTTTTTCCCCTAAGACAGATTGCCTGCAAACCATATCTAAACGTTCTGTCTATGCCTTGCCCTAGCGTCTTGGCATCATTTTAGTCTTAGCTCTGTGAAGGAGCTGGTAACTGAACATTCATCATAGAAAGAAATGCATTTGGTTGAGGGAAACTTTGTTTTTGAGTGTCGTATTTGCTTTGGGCATAAAGATCTTTCAGTGTTATTTCTGTAGTCTCTGAAGAAGTAGCCAAGCCAGTAAACAGAAAAAAATATATATACTTTTGAATGTATCTTGAATCATAGTGAGGGAGTGCCGTACCATGCCTAAACAGCTAGTTTATCTTTAGTCGATAAGTATATTAAGATAAATCACTGACTTTACACAGCATTTCATAATCTTCTAGTAGGCATTTTATGTTCTCAAATCAATTTTGCTTCTCATCTGTTAATTACTGTGGATTATAATTTGATGCCTTGTTGTTTCAAAAAATTATTTTTAAGGAAATGGCATGTATGAACTCTCAATACAATTTTTTTTTACTATTATGCTGGTTTCTTTTCTACTCAAAGAGAAATATATCAATCATTTAAGCTTAAATAATGAAATATTTTTTAAATAAAGCTTTCTAAAGGAAATGCCATCAGTTACAAAGTTTGGAATATCACTACATCAAACCAGTCTTTCCTCCTTTCATTCTTTTTAATGATTTGGGAAGGAAGGGAATTATATTGGGATGAGAGGTCACGGGTTATAAAGCAGATGTCGTTTTTCTCATCTTTATTTTTCAGATGGAACCCCTCTGAGCTGGTGGGTTGGAAGAACCAATGAAACACAAACTTATTGGGGAGGTTCTTTGCCTGATCCTCAAAAATGTACTTGTGGATTGGAGGGGAACTGCGTTGATTCTCAGTATTACTGCAACTGTGACGCTGACCGGAATGAATGGTGATTTTTATGATTTCCTTATACAAAATCAAGTTTATTATTAATTTTTTAAAATGAATCAATGCCACATATATAGGTAGGTAGATACCGAACAACTTACTACAGCAGAAAAATTAGATAAAGGTATGTTTTGATGAAATGTATTGCAACTAGTCTGATTTCTAGATGTGAAGATCATGATCTTTTTATTTGAATTTTGTGGTAATAGAGCATGAGTCATGCACCTTTTATTTTTGTAATATGATGAAACAGAGGCATCTGTTTCATACTTGCTTTTCATTTTGAGTCAATTATCATTATCTTTGAAATTAAGTATAATTAAGAATTATATTCGCAAAACATAATTATATAAATATATTAAACTTTACATAAATTATATTTAAATAAATATATTTAATTACTAATGTATCTCTTCAGTAGTCTTGCCTATAAACCTTTAAATATGTAAGCTTAGACTTTCCAACAATTACTTAAACATGTAGCTCTTTTATTTTCTTAAACGATGCACTATATTATGAAAAATTGATATTCTGTTTATCATATTTTGAAAAAGGAAATCTATAATATTTAGATTTTATATTGAGCTTGAAATGTTTTATTTATTCATTTGACGTTACATTTATTCATTTGAAAAATATCAAAGACTGTGTTATATCAAAAAGCAGATAATTTTATGCCTCTAAAGGAGGCATCTGTATGGAGTCATTATTGTACTTTTATTGTTATGTGTTCAGCATAAAGAACATTGTCTCTCTTACTTAAAGTCCGGTGTTTCAAAATTTCTATTATTTTTGGAAGATACTTTTTTCTTCTCGCTGCCTTCACACACACACACACACAAATGCCCACAGTGTATTTTAAAATGTGAATAAAACTTTTAAAAATATTAAGCTAATCACCAATAGGCTTCCCAGGTAGCTCAGTGAAGAATCTACATGTCAAAGCAGGAGTTGCGGGTGCAGTCCTAGGGTCAGGATATTGCCTGGAGAAGGAAATGGCAGCCCACTCCGATATTTTTGCCTGGGAAAGCCCATGGACAGAGGAGCCTGGCAGGCTACAGTCCATGGGGTCACTAAAGAATCATACATGACATGGCGACTAAACAGCAACATCAGTCACCAATAACTCTATCTCTGCATGACATTTTATTCATTAAAAATAGTTTTTAAAAATAAGATTTTGAAACTTTTCATATTAAATTCTGCTTATGCTTAAGTAGCTTGTGTAAACCTAACCCCAGATAACATTTATAATCCCAGGAAAACTATTAAAAACACCTACTTGAAGCAAGGAGAGATAAGAAGGCCTTCATTAGCCATTAATGCAAAGAAATAGAGGAAAACAATAGAATAGGAAAGATCAGAGATCTCTTCAAGAAAATTAGAGATACCAAGGAACATTTCATGAGAAGAAGGGCTCAATAAAGGACAGAAATGGTATGGACCTAAAGGAAGCAGAAGATATTAAGAAGGGGTGGCAAGAATAGACAGAACTGTACAAAAAGATCTTCACAACCCAGAAAATTACGATGGCGTGATCACTCACCTAGAGCCAGACATCCTGGAATGTGAAGTCAAGTGGGCCTTAGAAAAGCATCACTACGAACAAAGCTAGTGGAGGTGATGGAATTCCAGGTGAGCTATTTCAAATCCTAAAAGATGATGCTGTGAAAGTGCTACACTCAATATGCCAGCAAATTTGGAAAACTCAGCAGTGGCCACAGGACTAGAAAAGGTCAGTCTTCATTCCAATCCCAAAGAAAGGCAATGCCAAGGGAAGTTCAAACTACCGCACAATTGCATTCATCTCACATGCTAGTAAAGTAACACTCAAAATTCTCCAAGCTAGGCTTCAGGAATACATGAACCGTGAACTTCCAGATGTTCGATCTGGTTTTAGAAAAGGCAGAGGAACCAGAGATAAAAAGGCCAATATCCGCTGGATCATCAAAAAAGCAAGAGAGTTCCAGAAAAACATCTATTTCTGCTTTATTGACTATTACAAAGCCTTTGACTGTGTGGATCACAATAAACTGGAAAATTCTGAAAGAGCTGGGAATACCAGACCACCTGACCTGCCTCTTGAGAAACTGGTATGCAGGTCAGGAAGCCACTGTTAGAACTGGACATGGAAAAACAGACTAGTTCCAAATAGGAAAAGGAGTACGTCGAGGCTGTACATTGTCACCCTGCTTATTTAACTTCTATGCATAATACATCATAAGAAATGCTGGGCTGGAAGAAGCGCAAACTAGAATCAAGATTGCTGGGAGAAATATCAATAACCTCAGATATGCAGATGACACCATCCTTATGGCAGAAACCAAAGAAGAACTAAAGAGCCTCTTGATGAATGTGAAAGAGGAGAGTGAAAAAGTTGGCTTGAAGCTCAACATTCAGAAAACTAAGATCATGGCACCTGGTCCCATCACTTCATGGGAAATAGATGGAAAAACAGTGGAAACAGTGTCTGATTTTATTTTGGGGGCCTGCAAAATCACTGCAGATGGTGATTGCAGCCATGAAATGAAAAGACTGTTACTCCTTGGAAGGAAAGTTATGACCAACCTAGACAGCATATTAAAAAGCAGAGATACTACTTTGCCATCAAAGGTCTGTCTAGTCAAAGCTATGGTTTTTCCAGTGGTCATGTATGGATGTGACAGTTGGACTATAAAGAAAGCTGACCATAGAAGAATTGATGCTTTTGAACTGTGGTGTTGGAGAAGACTCTTGAGAGTCCCTTGGACTGCAAGGACATCCAGCCAGTCCATCCTAAAGGATATCAGTCCTGGATGTTCATTGGAAGGACTGATGTTGAAGCTGAAACTCCAATACTTTGACCACCTGATGTGAAGAGCTGACTCCTTTGAAAAGATTCTGATTCTGGGAAAGATTGAGGGCAGGTTGAGAAGGAGATGACAGAGGATGAGATGGTTGGATGGCATCAACGACTCAATGGACATGGGTTTGGATGGACTCTGGGAGTTGGTGATGGACAGGGAGGCCTGGTGTGCTACAGTTCATAGGGTCGCAAAGAGTCAGATAGGACCGAGTGACTGAACTGAACTGAACTGAACTAGAAGCAAGTGGAGAATAACCAAATGTAGGCAGAAACTCCCAGGGTTGGGAGCCTTCAACCCTTCAAAGAAGGTACTATCAGTGGATGAGATTTATGTTTAGATGCCTTTTCTTTGAAACTACTCACCAGATCACCTGCCATGGGGTGGCTAGAACTCAAAGATTACTAGAGTTGGGGGTGGGGGGCTGCAGGTATCAGAGGAAGATTCAGAGCAACCAGAATGACTGGAAATGGATTTTTGGACATTTTGGAATGGAGAAAACCACTTGAGAGGAGACCACTGTATCAGGTCCTCTGGAACCCTGACCTCTGAGCTGCACATGCACGGGGGAGATTTCTAACAACCAAGCAGAGAGATGCAGTTGGACCACTGATCACCTGATACAGGGATTTCAGCAGCAACCACTAGAGAGACCAGATTGGGAGTGTAAGTCTCCTTGGTTGACTTGGGCTTTGTGAAGCCCTAGAAATAGAAATGACAGAAGGTCCAGGCCTTTATAGCAAAGACTATGCCCCCAAACTGAGTATGATTGAAAACTACCAGTGAAACTGACCCAGGCCCACCCCGATGAAGTAAAAACAAGCCTCCAGCATTTATTGTGATAAGGTTGTGATTTAACCATTTGTGAAAACAAAAATGAAGCCTTCTGAGAAGGAAAGCAAATTCTAGAGTCTCTACAGTGTATCACCCATAATATCCATAATATTATAGCTGCTGCTGCTAAGTCACTTCAGTCGTGTCTGACTCTGTGTGACCCCATAGATGGCAGTCCACCAGGCTCCCCCGTCCCTGGGATTCTCCAGGCAAGAACACTGGAGTGGGTTGCCATTTCCTTCTCCAATATTATAGCAGTGGTTGCTTACTCCAAAAAAAAAAAAAAAAAAAGCAAACTTTGATCCAAAGTCAAGAAAATGAGTTCTAGCAGAAACAGGTGCTGGGTCACTGGTGTCTGATTAGCAGGCAAACATATTAAATCAACTCTTAAAAAATGTGTAAAAAATTAAAGGTAAAAATAATCACGAAGGAACCAAGGGTATTCTAAGCAGATACATGATAACTTTATTAAAGAGGCAAATGTACATTTTAGAACAGAAAAGTGCAACATCTGAAGTTAAATATTCACTGCATAGATTTCAGCTCTTTTGGGAGTTAGCAAAAGAAATCTTCAGTAAACCCAAAGACAGATCAGTAGAAATCATTCAATCTGAAAAACGCAGGAGAAAAAAATTGAAAGAAAAATTGACAGACCCTTTGTGGCTTCTGGGAAAATATCTATGATTTAACCGGCAAGAAATTGGAGTCCCAGAGCAGCAGGAAATAAAACGAGGCAAAAGTATATATAGTTTGATGAAACCATGGCTGAAAATTTCTCAAATTTGCTTAATAAACATCTCTGGAAGCAAGCCCCCGAGATGGCCCTGAATTATCCACACTTCTTGTTATTCACACCACTGTGTAATTTCCTTCTCTTGTGTGTTGCATGGACCTTGTGACTTGCTTTTAAAGAATAGCATATGATAAAATGACGAGATGTCACTTCAGAGACTGAGTTACAAAAGACCGTGACTTCTAACATGCTTGAAATTCACTCTCTGCATCTTCTAGCCTTCTTGTTTGATTCAGCAGCCTGCCATGTTGTGAGCTGTTGTGGACACCCTCAACCAACAGCTGGTGAATACCCAAGGCTTTCAGTTCAGTGCCCAGCAAGTAGAATACTGCCAATAGCCACAGGAATGAGCCTTCCCCACCCAAGCACTGAGTTGAATTCAATCTTTGCCAACACTTTGAGTGTAGCCTGAGAGAGATGCTGAACCAGAGGGTCATAAAGCGGAAGAATCACAGATTATATAAAAGGTCTTAAGTCACCACTTTGTTTTGGGGGATAATTTGTTATTCATTAGTATTAACAGAAAACTAATACAATTTCAATGATGTTTTTGAAAGTAGCCAGTTTGGGTGAATCTGGTGGAACACCTTCCACACCGGGGAATCAGGATGCAAATCAAGGTGACCTCCCGTCAGAAGACAATGAAATCACACCTTTCATGGGGAAAGGGAGGCGGTGTCGACCTAGACTTTTACAGAGGCCAAAAACACATCTCACAAGTGAAAGTAAAATAAAGTCCTGTTCAGGTGAAACAAATGCAGAGAGAATTTGTTGTCAGCAGAACTGTACCATAAGAAACAGTGATGGAAATTCTTCAGGCTAAACAGACCGTTTAAAACAGATCTTCAGGTGGGAATGAAGGGCACTGGGAATCATGAATATGTCAGTAAATGGAAAAAGCAGTGTTTAAATTTTTCTCTTGATTAAATTAAAATTCACTATTTAATTGTATTATAAAGTTTGTAGCATCTGGATTTAAAATATATTGCAACCATGGCATAAAGAACAGGTGTTTGTGTAGGGAAGGGTGTTAAAAATTATCCCATAGCAAGCTTATGACATTTTAAGTAATACAGCATAAAATCTAAGTAGACTGTGATGAATTAAGGATGTATCTTATAATCCATGAAGTAAATATTAAAACAAAATAAGCAGATATATAGCTAAAGAGTGAGTGAGAAAATAAAATTGAATACCAAAAGAAATAGGGAGTAAACCAAGAGGAGGCATGAAAGGGGCAGCAGAAATGCAAGATGTCCCGTGGGGGGAAAAATAAGAAATAAATACCAAAATGGTAGATCTAAAAACACACTATCAATCATTACATTAAATGGAAATGGATTAGCCATCTCATTTAAAAGGCAAAGAATGGCCAACTTAAAACCACCAGTTATATTCCGACTGTGAGGAGCACTAAAATGCTGCCCTGTTTTTTCATCCTCAGATGAGCAATTTGCTCCTGACTCTTTTATGTGTACCCATTTGGCTCGGAATGTCTTGGCTTTGAAATGCAACCAGGACTGTTGTTTACTTTCTGTGTTAATCAGAATAATTTAGGAACCTTGCTGTTGTTGTTGTTACTGTCTTTCAGGACCAATGACACCGGATTCCTTTCTTATAAGGAACATTTGCCAGTGACTAGGATTGTGATCACAGACACTGGCCGGCCGCACTCAGAAGCAGCTTATAAACTGGGGCCTCTGCTGTGCCGCGGAGACAGTAAGTGGTGGCGACGCACCCTCAACATGTCTGAGCAAAGAGATGTCACCTAAGAGCCATGTTGCTACTTAATAATTAGTCAGACTTCTCTTTTGAAAACCCATAAGCAGTGTCTGAAATAATCCCCCTAGTCAGTCAAAAAAGTGCCCCGATAGAATGGAGAGCCCTAGAATAAATGCCGTGACAGCAGGCCTTGTTAAGATTCCAAAGGAAAGAAACCACAGAGCATCTCTGTTTGACTGGCTCATAAGTTCATTCCGTCCTTCCTCAGAGTCTACATGCCGTTACCCGTATAGGAGCACCTCAGTGCTGCATAACGTTATTAAGGGTGTATGGTGAGTTTCCTACTGTTGGGTCCGGGGTGAAATTAGAACATCAGTAGAATCAAAGTCAGTTTAATCAAACATATTTCAGCTTTCATTCTCTCCCCCCCCCCCCAGATTGTGTGTGTGTTCTTACTCTAAATCAGTGGGATCTGCTGCTGTTTTGTATATTCAATATATGAATACTCTGAACCGGAATTTTTTAATTAAAATATAGTGTCACAGAAAATACATATTTTCAGCAGAGAATGAAATGAGCATATGTGGCCATTTATAACCTCTTTGAAGTCAGTTAGGTTCGAGACTGATTCATTACTTTTTTATGCTTTTAGTTACTTCCAGAACTTAAAATGCAAATAGAAGAAGTATTTATTTACCTTAAAAGTGTATCCTGAAATGAAGGTTTATTCTAGAGGCTCAACAGAGAAAGAGTTGGTCTGACAATGCGTTGGATTTATGGAGATGCATAGAGAAAGTTGCTTAGCTAAAAAGCAAAGATGATACTGGCCTATAAAAAGGTGTATGCACATTGTAAAAAAAAAATGGCCTACCATCCCTAATCTTTATCATCTCAACTTCCTGGTCTGCCAGTAGGCCTTACACAGTCACTTTAGGATGACATAGGATATTTCACGGAGGGAAAAGTTATGTGCAAAGAGATGAGGTTGTAAACGCAGGCTGCATCCAGAGAAGTGCAATGATTTTGCGTGACAATGGAGAAATTGTTCTATTCATCACATGCACTCCTCACAGCTGGCTCTGATCTGAACACTGCAGGGGCTCAGGACGGCTTCCCCCATTTACCACCGTCCCTGGGGAATTGTTCTACTTTGACTGAGGTCGCTGTCAACTCGATTCCTTAGGGGTTCTTTCTTGCAGACTTCCCGTCTTGAACTTGGGCACACAGCATCTTTTTACTCAGTGCAGGGCTTTTCCATCCCAGGTGACTCGCTCCCTTAGGGGGCATTTGGCAATATCTGGAGACGTGTTTGGCTGTTGCAACTGTGGGGGGTTGAGTGCTACTGGATCCAGAGGAAGCGGCCAGAAATGCTGTGAATATCCTACAATGCACAAGACAGCCCTCCACCACAGGGCATATCTGGTCCCTGAGGTCCGTGGCGTGAGGCTGAGAAATCAAGCATTCAGCTGTTACGAGAATGGGCGTACAGAGGGAGGCTCACAATATTAGGACAAGGATTGAAAACAGTGTAAGTGTTTGGAGACCTGAGGGTTCACCTCGGACATTAACGAAACAGTCCCTGAGTTTTCCCTGGCCTTCCTGTCTACCACGTCTACTTTAGGTTTGGGGCTGATCCTCACGTGAGTTCACAGAGCATTTTCTGCATAAAGGACCCTGTCTGAAGAGCAGCAGTGTCAGTTAATGAATGCCCCCCATTTTCTCTGTGTGGGCAGCCTGCACCCCTGAAGGTGCAAAGCCCTAGACACGTTTATTTTAGTTTTTTTCCTTTCCAAATGAGATAAACGGGGCAGATGTGGGGCTTCTAGATACGGAATCATGCAAAGTGGGCCTTATAAGCAGAGGAGAGTTATGTGAAAGTTATCCTGAAGGCACTGGGGCTGGAACACTAATTAGGACTAGGATACTTTAAGACTGAGAACTGGCTTAGTTCTCATGATCCAGGAAAGTGACCTTTGAGTGTAAGACGAGGACAATGATGAAGGCTTGAACTAGGCAATGGTTGGCGTGGGGCTTAGCTAAGGAGCTCAGTCAGGGAGGTGAATTCAATACGATTAGGGGTGAGGGTGACAGGGTATGAGGATGACCTCCAGGTTTCTGACTTGAGTAAAGCTGGTGGCACCATTTGTTGAGACAGTAAGAATGATTCGTTGAGACACAGAATTCTTAGATTTTCTTTGAACAGAAAATGGAAAGATGAAAATTAAAAAAATAGTATCTTGGTCTTAACACACAAACCAGAGATGTTGAAAATTTCATATCTAGCCATGTTTTTCTAGGAAAGAAAAAACAACCCAGAAGCCTTGAGAAAGCAGGATGAATAAAGAAAAATAAGTGAGACCCACAGGTACCAGATGCTAGCTGGCTCCTAATTCAAGTCTTTATTTTCATTTTTAAAAATGTGGATGGGTGTGAAATTTTGTTACTACTAGTATTATTGTTTAATGTCAGAAGTCACAGATAACATTGTTAAACATTTTACCAAAAGCACAGAAGATGTGAATGATAAAGTCCCCTTTTTAAAGTTGTTCTGCAGATATAAAACTTCATAAATATTGTTGACCTAAAGAATTTATGAATATGAAAATAAGTTTTTTGACAAAAATATGTGAAAAGTAAATGGCAGAATTCAACATCCTATTTATAAAAATTAAGGAAACTAGGAACTTAAACTTCCTCAGTATTTTAAAAGACATTTGTGAAAATCTAAAAATCTGACACTTTATCCTGAATTGTCACAGACTTAATGCTTCCTCTCTAAGATCAGGATCTAGACAAAGATGTCTGTTCTCACCAATCCTATTCAGTATCATACTGTGAGTCCTAGCGCACATAGTAAGTAAAGAAAAGGAATTCAAGGCCTATAGATTAGAAAGGAAGAAATAAAATGTCTCCATTTATAGATGACATGGTTTTCTAGGTAGAACATTCCTAAGAATATTTTTTAAAAGTGAGTTTGGCAAGGTAATAGGATGCAAGTTCAATATGTAAAAACAAATTATATCTCTATATGCTAGTAATGAAAAATTTAAACTTTAAAAGTACCTTTTTATAGCAGAATTAGAATCCATTTGCAAAAACAGAAGAATTTCAACCATACTTCAAGCTGCATACCAAAAATAATTCAAATTAATCATAAACTTAAATGTAAACCCACAAACTATAAAGCTTCTCTAAGAAAATATGGAAGAAAATCTTAGTGAACTTGGGTTAGGAAAGATTTTTTAGATAGAACATCAAAAGCATAATCCATAAATTTTTAAATGATAAATTGAGGTTCATCATAATTAAAAACTGCTATTAAAATGACATTGTTTAAAAAAATAGAAAGAAGAGTCACATATGGGAAAAATATGTTTGCAACGTCCATATCTGATAGAGGCTAGGATCCAGAATATATGAAGGACTTTCTAACAGTGCAATTAAAAAAACTCAAATTAACAAATGGGCAAATAATTTGCACAGACATCTTGTTAGATAAAATACAGATTTCAAAGAAGCACATAAAATGATTTTCAATATCATTAGTCATTAGGGAAATGTACTACATTTAACACCACAATAAGATACCACTGTATAGCTATTAGAATGGCTAACACTGTAAAAATATAATAAAACAAACAAAAAAAACCTGACAATATCAACTGCTGAGAATATAGAGCAGCTGGAATTCCTCATGCACTGCTGGTGCCAAATGCAAAATGGTACTGTCACTTTGGCAATTTTTTATAAATCTAAACACATATTTACTATAAGATCCAGCAATCCCACTCCTAGGTATTTGCAGAAGAGAAATGAAATATCTGTATGAATAGGTTTATATTGGTTTTATGCATAGTCTTCTAAAACTGGAAACCACCCAAATGTCTGTGGTTTAATGAATAAACCAGTGGTTTAATGAATAAGCCAGTGAATAAACATTCCATTTTACTGTGGTGTATCTACACTGTACAATGGAATATTACTAAACAGTAAAAAGAAGCGCTTTTCTGATACGAATCAGCATGGATGAATCTTTAATGCATGATACTGACTAATAGAAGCCTGACTTAAAAGGCTATGTGCTGGAGCATTCGATTTCTAAGATATTCTGGAAAAAGCAGAATCATAGGAACAGAAAAAAGATCTCTTTCGCCAATCGCTTCAAGGCAAGAGGAATTTTACAAAAGAGAACAGGTAAAGGAGATGTTCTATGTCTTGAGTGTTATGGTAACTTATGTAACTTGAAGCATTTGTCAAAATTCCTAGATCAATACACAGAATTACTCAGGTTTATTCTATGTAAATTATCCTCAGTACATCTGACTCAGAGAAAAAACCCTAAAAATCACAACTCACAACTGAACATTAATAATAGTACAAATAGTTATTGTTGCTTAATTTTAAAGACTTTATTTTTGAAATAAATTTACAGTGAAATGAAGAGGAAATTACAGAGATTTTTCATATATTTCCTGTCTTCACACATGTATAACCTGTCCCATTAGCAACATCACTCACCAGAATGGTACTTTTTTTTTTAAGCAAAAATGAAGGTTGCTTAATTTTAAAGTTGGGTAATTAAAAAAATATCAATAGTTAAACTTGTAAGACATAAAAACTATGTCTTATATAGTCTTACATAAAAACTAGTCTTACATAAAAAAACTATGTCTTACATAAAAACTAGTAAAGATTTTAGTAGCATGGGTATTCTCCAGGATACTTCTAGGATCCTACTGAATAGGTTTCTGACTTTTACCAACCTTGGAGACAGAGGATCAAAGGAGCAAATCATGGGAAAACATCTGGGTCTATGGTTAAGAGAAACATGAGAAATAGGAGGGTTTATGTAGGTATTTTCCTTTCTGCTCTCTCAGGAGATGTGGGACCATTTACATTTGTGGGGTGCCATCATAAGTCTTCTAGACCAATACTTCTTCATCTTCAGCATGTGTTAAAAATTACCTGGAGAGCATGCCAATTGTGGCTATGTTATCTTCAGTACTCTCACCTCACTGAGGAGAAAGAGTAGAAATCTAGTATTGACCCACAAAGTTAAATGATTTTTTGACATCAATCAGGAAGATACCTGCATGGACCTTCCCCCACTTCTGCAGGTCCTTCAGCACAAAGAAAATTCATCAACCACTGATAGCATCTAGCATCATTTTCTCTTCACTTGCCTTTTTCCCTTCATCTCTGAAACACCCCCAGTCCTTTTACTGAAATCATTCACACCCTTTCTCCACGAAGCCTTCCACAGGTCTCTAGAGGACTTATTCCTACACTTTCAAAGAATGTTGAGTAAATTACAAAGATAAACTTCTTGTTCTGGCTTTTAATTATTTCTGAGCCTCTCAAGAACAGGTCCATTCCTCATTTATTATTGTATCTTGACACCTAGTACATTACCTGTTACATGAAAGATAATCAATAAATAGCAGTTTATGAAGGAATAAGAATGATCCATCATATACAGCTCAAGAAACTTATAGCTTGTGAATTATTCGTGAGAGACAGGAGTAAGTTTTTGAGTGTACTTATTAAATGATATGCAAATATATTTTAATTAAAGGAGTTTTGATTACATTTTGAAAGACATTCTGATCTTAAAAAAAATCACATACTGGGGGGAGCACGGGAAGATGGCGGAAGAATAGGATGGGGCGACCACTTTCTCCCCCACAAAATCAGCAAAAGAACATTTGAACGCTGAGTAAATCCCACAAAACAACTTCTGAATACCGGCAGAGGACATCAGGCACCCAGAAAAGCAGCCCATAGTCTTTGAAAGGAGGTAGGAAATAGTATAAAAGATAAAAAGAGAGACAAAAGAGGGAGGGACAGAGCTCCTTCCTGGGAAGGGAGGCTTAAAAAAAAAGAAGTTTCTAAACACCTGGAAACGTGGGTGAGTCTGTGGATAGCCTTGTAACCTCAGAGGGCCACATAACTGGGAAAAAAAGACATAAATAATTAAAACCCACAGACCAAGTGCCCAGAGGAAACTCTCAGCGGAGAAGCGGCACAGATGCCTGCACCCCCTACTAGGGGGCTGGGCAGGGAGGCGCCGCTGCAGCGCTTAGAGAGAGGACTGGGCATGAACGCCCCCAGGGCAGTCTGAGGGCGCTGACGGGAGATAGCTAAGCAGACTGTGCAGCGAAAAGCCTGCGAAAAGGTGAAAGGCCCCAACCTAGGACTCCGCCAGCCCCGCTCACAGAACAAAGGACTGAGCAGAGCGAGACGGCTGAGGGCGGCCCATCCCCCAGCTCCCGCTGACACAGGCAGGGAGGGTGGCCAGTGCCACAAGGGGCAACCGTGGACACAGAGAGGCTTCCCATGCCAAGCTGCAGGCAGGCTTCCTTGCTAACCAAGACAACTCGGGTTCGGGCTGGTCGATATCCACCTGAGAAAGTGCACTAGTTGTATACCCAGAAAACTGAGCAGCATGGACCGGGGAGGCGATAAGTTGCAGCGACTGTGCTCACCAAACACCTGGTCACCTGAGCTGCTCAGACCGGGGAAGGCACAAAACGCAGGCCCAGCCAAGTCTGCGCCTTTGTGGAGTACCCGAGGACCTGAACCCGAGCCACTCAGACCTGGGAAGTGCATGCAACCCAGCGCCAGCCGCGGACAGCTCCCGGCAGAGCAACCCAGAGGCTGAGCAGCATAAACAGGGAAAGCACACACGCTGCGAGCGAGAGTATTCCCAGAGTAGACAAGACAGTGTGAGCACTCCCCACAGACGCCAGTGATATTTGTTAGCAGTGTTCCTCCCTCCCCACAGCATGACTGAAAGGGTGAGCTGGAAAAAAAACAATAACTGTCCACCACCGCATCCTGGTGTCAGGACGGGAATTAGACACTGAAGAGACCAGCAAACAGAAGAGCTTTTACAAGAGAAGGAACTGCCTTGGAAGTAACAGAGGGAGAAGCCTTGAGCCTACCTACTGCAAGAATAAGACCGAAAACCAGAGGCAGAGGCTTAAGGCCAAATCCTGAGAACACCAGAGATCTCCTGTTTCAGGGAACATTAATTAATAGGAGATCACCAAAGGCCTCCATACATACACTGAAACCAGGCACCACCCAAGGGTCAACAGGTTTCAGTGGAAGACATACCATGCAAATTCTCCAGCAACACAGGAGAATAGCCCTGAGCTTCAACATACAGGCTACCCAAAGCCACCCCAAACCAGTGACATCTCAAACTCATTACTGGACACTTCATTGCACTCCAGAGAGAAGAAATCCAGCTCCACCCACCAGGACACCGACACAAGCTTCCCAAACCAGGGAAACTTGACAAGTCACCCATCCAACCCCACACACAATGAGGTAACTACATATTAAAGAGAACTCTGCAAACTACCAGAGGACTGAAAGGCCACCCCAAGCACAGCAATATAAGCAAGACGAAGAGGCAGAGAAACACACAGCAAGTAAAGGAACAGGATAAATGCCCACCAACACAAACAAAAGAGGAAAACATAGGGAACCTACCCGATAAAGAATTTTGAATTTTAATTGTGAAAATGATTCAAAATCTTGAAAGCAAAATGGAGTTACAGATAAATAAAGTGGAGAAAAGGATTGAGAAGATGCAAGAAATGTTTAATAAGGAATTAGAGGAAATAAAAAAGAGTCAATATACAATGAATAATGCAATAGATGAGATCAGAAACACTCTCGTGGGAACAAACAGTAGAATAACGGAGGCAGAAGACAGGATAAGCGAGCTAGAAGACAGAATTGTAGAAATAAATGAAACAGAGACGGAAAAAGAAAAACTAATTAAAAGAAATGAGGACAATATTAGAGACCTCCAGGACAATGTTAAACGCCCCAACATTCAAATCATAGGAGTCCCAGAAGAAGAAGACAAAAAGAAAGACCATGAGACAATACTTGAGGAGGTAATAGTTGAAAATTTCCCTAAAATGAGGAAGGAAATAATCACCAAGTCCAAGAAACCCAGAGAGTTCCTAACAGGATGAACCCAAGGCGAAATACACCAAGACATATATTAATCAAATTAACAAAGATCAAACACAAAGAAGAAACATTAAAAGCAGCAAGGGAAAAGCAACAAATAACACACAAGGGGATCCTCATAAGGATAACAGCTGATCTTTCAACAGAAACTCTACAGACCAGGAGGGAATGGTAAGACATGCTTAAAGTGATGAAAGAAAGTAACCTACAGCCCAGATTACTGTACCCAGCAAGGATCTCATTCAAATATGAAGGAGAAATCAAAAGCTTTACAGACAAGCAAAAGCTGAGAGAATTCAGCATCACCAAACCAGTTCTCCAACAAATACTGAAGGATCTTCTCTAGACTGGAAACACAGAAAGGGTATATAGACGCGAACCCAAAACAATAAAGAAAATGGCAACGGGATCATACTTATCAATAATCACCTTAAACGTAAATGGGTTGAAGGCCCCAACCAAAAGACAAAGGCTAGCTGAATGGATACAAAAACAAAACACTCATATATGTTGTCTACAAGAGACCCACCTCAAAATGAGGGACACATACAGACTGAAAGTGAAGGGCTAGAAAAAGATATTCCATGCAAACAGAGACCAAAAGAAAGCAGGAGTAGCAATACTCATATCAGATAAAATAGATTTTAAAACAAAGGCTGTGAAAAGAGACAAAGAAGGAAACTACATAATGATCAAAGGATCAATCCAAGATGAAGATATAACAATTATAAATATTTATGCACCCAACATAGGAGCACCGCAATATGTAAGACAATTACTAACAAGTATGAAAGGGGAAATTAACAAGAACACAATAAGAGTGGGGGACTTTAATACCCTACTCACACCTATGGATAGATCAACGAAACAGAAAATTAACAAGGAAGCACAAACTTTAAATGATACTATACACCAATTAGACCTAATAGATCTCTATAGGACATTTCACCCCAAAACAATGAATTTCACCTTTTTCTCAAGTGCACACGGAACCTTTTCCAGGATAGATCACATCCTGGGCCATAAATCTAGCCTTGGTAAATTCAAAAAAAATGAAATCATTCCAAGCATCTTTTCTGACCACAATGCAGTAATATTAGATCTCAATTACGGGAGAAAAACTATTAAAAATGCCAACATATGGAGGCTGAACAACACACTGCTGAATAATGAACAAATCATAGAAGAAATCAAAAGAGAAATCAAAATATGCATAAAAATGAATGAAAATGAAAACACAACCCAAAACCTCTGGGACACTGTAAAAGCAGTATTAAGGGGAAAGTTCATAGCACTACAGGCACACCTCAAGAAACAAGTCAACTAAATAACCTAACTCTACATCTAAAGAAACTAGAAAAGGAAGAAATGATGAACCCCAGAGTTAGTAGAAGGAAAGAAATCATAAAAATTAGGGCAGAAATAAATGCAAAAGAAAAGAGACCAGAGCAAAAATCAACAAAGCCAAAAGCTGGTTCTTTGAGAAGGTGAATAAAATTGACAAACCACTAGCCAGACTCATCAAGAAACAAAGGGAGAAGAACCAAATCAATAAAATTAGAAATGAAATTGGAGAGATCACAACTGACAACATAGAAATACAAAGGATTATTAGAGAATACTATCAGCAGTTATATGGCAATAAAATGAATAACTTGGAAGAAATGGACAAATTCTTAGAAAAGTACAACCTTCCAAAACTGAACCAGGAAGAAATAGAAAATCTTAACAGACCCATCACAAGCACGGAACTAGAGGCTGCAATCAGAAATCTTCCAACAAACAAAAGCCCAGGTCCAGACGGCTTCACAGCTGAATTCTACCAAAAATTTAGAGAAGAGCTAACACCTATTCTACTCAAACTCTTCCAGAAAATTGCTGAGGAAGGGAAACTTCCTAACTCATTCTGTGAGGCCACCATCACCCTAATCCCAAAACCTGGTAAAGACCCCACAAAAAAAGAAAACTACAGGCCAATATCACTGATGAACATAGATGCAAAAATCCTTAACAAAATTCTAGCAATCAGAATCCAACAACACATTAAGAAGAGCATACATCATGACCAAGTGGGCTTTATCCCAGGAATGCAAGGATAGGATTCTTCAATATCCGCAAATCAGTCAACATAATACACTACATTAACAAACTGAAAAATAAAAATCATATGATTATCTCAATAGATGCAGAGAAAGCTTTCGACAAAATTCAACATCCATTTATGATAAAAACCCTCCAGAAAGTGGGATTAGAAGGGACATATCTCAACATAATAAAAGCTATATATGACAAACCCTCAGCAAACATTATCCTCAATGGTGAAAAACGGAAAGCATTTCCCCTACAGTCAGGAACAAGACAAGGGTGCCCACTCTCACCACTACTATTCAACATAGTTCTGGAAGTTTTGGCTACAGCAATCAGAGAAAAAGACATAAAAGGAACACAAATTGGAAAAGAAGAAGTAAAACTTTCCCTATTCACTGAAGATGTGATCCTCTACACAGAAAACCCTAGAGACTCTACCAGAAAACTACTAGAGCTAATCAATGAATACAGTAAAGTTGCAGGATATAAAATCAACACACAGAAATCCCTTGCATTCCTATACACTAAGAATGAGAAAATAGAAAGAGAAATTAAGGAAACTATTCCATTCACTGTTGCAATGAAAAGAATTAAATGCTTAGGAATATATCTACCTAAGGAAAGAAAAGACTTGTACATAGAAAACTATAAACCACTAGTGAAAGTAATCAAAGAGGACACTAATAGATGGAGAGATATACCGTGTTTGTGGATTGGAAGAATAAATATTGTAAAGATGAGTATACTGCCCAAAGTAATTTATACATTCAATGCAATCCCTATCAAGCTACCAACGATATTTTTTTCACAGAACCAGAACAAATAATATCACAATTTGTATGGAAACACAAAAAACCTCGAATAGCCAAAGCAATCTTGAGGAAGAAGAATGGAACTGGGGGAATCAAGCTGCCGGACTTCAGGCTCTACTACAAAGCCACAGTCATCGGGAGAGTATGGTACTGGCATAAAGACAGAAATATAGATCAATGGAACAAAATAGAAAGCCCAGAGATTAACCCACACACCTAAGGACACCTTATCTTTGACAAAGGAGGCAAGAATATAAAATGGAGGAAAGACAGTCTCTTTAACAAGTGGTGCTGGGAAAACTGGTCAGCCACTTGTAAAAGAATGCAACTAGAACACTTCCTAACACCATACACCAAAATAAACTCAAAATGGATTAGAGAGCTAAATGTAAGACCAGAAACTATAAGACTCCTAGAGGAGAATGTAGGCAAAACACTGTCCGACATAAATCACATCAGAATCCTCCAAGACCCACCTCCCAGAATATTGGAAATAAAAGCAAAAATAAACAAATGGGACCTAATTAAAATCAAAAGCTTCTGCACAGCAAAAGAAACTATAAGCAAGGTGAAAAGGCAGCCTTCATAATGGGAGAAATTAATAACAAATGAAAAAACTGATAAAGGAATAATCTCCAAAATATACAAGCAGCTCCTGCAGCTCAATTCCAGAAAAATAACGACCCAATCAAAAAATGGGCCAAAGAACTAAACAGACATTTCTCCAAAGAAGACATACAGATGGCTAACAAACACATGAAAAAATGCTCAACGTCCCTCATAATCAGAGAAATGCAAATCCAAACCACAATGAGATACCATTTCACACCAGTCAGAATGGCTGCTATCCAAAAGTCTACATGCAATAAATGCTGGAGAGGGTCTGGAGAAAAGGGAACCCTCTTACACTGTTGGTGGGAATGCAAACTAGTACAGCCACTATGGAGAACAATGTGGAGATTCCTCAAAAAACTGGAAATAGAACTGCCATATGATCCAGCAATCGCACTCCTGGGCATACACACCGAGGAAACCAGAACTGAAAGAAACACATGTACTCCAATGTTCATTGCAGCACTGTTTATAACAGCGAGGACATGGAAGCAACCTAGATGTCCATCTGCAGATGAATGGATAAGAGAGCTTTGGTACATATACACAATGGAGTATTTTTCAGCCATCAAAAAGAATGCATTTGAGTCAGTTCTAATGAGGTGGATGAAATTGGAGCCTATTATACAGAGAGAAAGAAAGAAAAACATCAATACATCAATACAGTATACTAACGCATATATATGGAATTCAGAAAGATGGTTACCTTAACCCTGTATCAGTTCAGTTCAGTTCAGTCGCTCAGTCGTGTCCGACTGTCCGCGACCCCATGAATCACAGCACACCAGGCCTCCCTGTCCATCACCAACTCCTGGAGTTCACTCAAACTCATGTCCACAGAGTCGGTGATGCCATCCAGCCATCTCATTCTCTGTTGTCCCCTTCTCCTCCCGCCCCCGAGACATAGGTGTATAGAACAGTCTTTGGGACTCTGTGGGAGAGGGTGAAGGTGGGATGATATGGGAGATTGGCATTGTAGCATGTATATTTTCATATGTGAAATGAGTCACCAGTCCAGGTTTGACGCATGATACAGGATGCTTGGGGCTGGTGCACGGGGATGACCTGGAGGGAGGATATGGGGAAGAGGGAGGTGGGAGGGGGAACACATGTACACCTGGGGCGGATTCGTGTCAATGTATGGCAAAACCAACCAATATATTAATGTAAAATAATTTGCCTCCAATAAAAGAAAAATCACATACTACAAAGGACATCTAGTTCTATCCTGAGCCGTTTGTCTTTCATGTACGTGGGCTTGAGACAGTGAAAGTGCTTTCAAATAAGCACATGATTTTACTTAATTATTTTGATTTTCACTCTTTTAATGGTACAGTCCCTTACTGAAACATTGTCTACTTCTTGGAGAAAAAACATTTTGTGACTTATTTTACTTTTTGTTTTCTTTTCTTTTTAAAAGATCTACATTATAAGCTAGTCATTGACATTCAAGAAACTTCCCAAATGTGGGAGAACAAACATTCTTTCTAACACTTTTTAAAGATTTTCATTTTTTTTGAGACTGGGAATCTTGATAATTCTCTGCTACTGCTGCTACTGCTAAGTCACTTCAGTCGTGTCCAACTCTCTGTGACCCCAAAGACGGAAGCCCACCAGGCTCCCCCGTCCCTGGGATTCTCCAGGCAAGAACACTGGAGTGGGTTGCCATTTCCTTCTCCAATGTGTGAAAGTGAAAAGTGAAAGTGAAGTCCCTTAGCCGTGTCCGACCCTTAGTGACCCCACGGACTGCAGCCTACCAGGCTCCTCCATCCATGGGATTTTCTAGGCAAGAGTACTGGAGTGGCTTGCCATTGCCTTCTCCGTGGTAATTCTCAGGACTACAATAATATTCTCTTGTGACAAATTTCTACACATACATACCTTTGTTGTTTTAAACATTAATGATAGTTGATATGAAGTCATTATAAAATCTTAAGATATACAGATATGTCAAAGAAAAGACTATAGTAATCACCAAGAGTCACACAACTCAGAAATAGTGACTAATCCGAGAGAGCATTATTGCAGACATTTCTAAATATCCCTAGTGCAGGATTTACCAACCTTGGCACTCTTGCCATTGGGCTGAGTGATTCCTTGCGACGGTTGGGGGCTGTCCTGTCCTTTGTGGGACATTTAGTAGTATCCTGGGACCCTACCCACTAGATGCCAGAAGCATCCTCCCCAGTTGTGACAACAAAGTATGTCTCCAGAAAAAGCCAGATGTTCCCTGGGGTCCAGAATAGCCCCAGGTTAAGAGGTACTATTGTAGATAGAGGAATAGAAAAAGAGATTCAGAAATAAATTTATTTATTAACTTTATGAACGGAAACTGACAGAGAAAGAAGAAACAAACTGAAGCCATGGGGACTGATTTATATTATTTATGTACCTAATAAACATGTATTCAATGCGCTAACTTAAACTTTATAAAAGTTTTAAAGGTTATAGAGTCACTAGGTTTTCCATTAAAGTCTTGTATTCTAGACAGCATTGATCTATTCTGAAAAATGTGAAAATTAGCACGCATCTGTCCTCTTCTTTTTCTCCCCCTACCTCCCAATTTTTGCTAGTTTTGCTATTATTTGTATGGTTGTCTATTTTTGAATACTAACCACTGGTCCTGTCATCAGAGGCCCTCTATTCATGAATGAATGTTTTTCTTTTTATTCTTGGATGAATCGCATTTTCAGGTAATGATATTTTCTTTGGTTTTATTTTTTTTCTTCTAGAAAGTCTCAAGCGTGTTGCATTACCTGAGTTGGCACACGCTTGAGAATATTGGTTGTCTCTGAACTCTAAAATGAAGTTGGCTGGTTTAATTTTATGCTGTTTTTTGGTAACAGCTTTATTGAGATACAGTCCATGTGCCCTGTAATTCACCTATTTGAAGTGTACAATCTAATTATTAAATGGAGATATATATCCATCACCACAAGAAATTTTAGAGCATTTTCATACCCTATAAAGAAACTTGTACCTGTTAGCACACTTCCCATTTTCCCCAAACTCCCACCCCAACCCTAGTCAACCATGCCTCTACTCTTTATCTCTGCAGACTTACTGATTCTGGTCATTTCATGCAGGTGAAAACCCAGAATGTGGGATCTTTGTGACTGGTTTCTTTCACCTAGCATCACATTGGCAAAGTTATCCATACTGTAGATTATATCAAATATTCTTTATTTTTAAGGCCTAGTCATTCCTTTCTATGGATACACCACATTTTGATCATCCACTAATCAGTTGTTGGCCATTTGTGTTGGCTTCACTTTTTGTCTATTATGAATAATGCTTCTGTGAACATTCATGTCTAAGTGTGTTTTTTTTGGACATGTATATTTCCACTTCTTAGGAGTATACATTTAGGAGTGGAACTTCCGGAGTATAAGGTAACAACCCTGTGTTTAACCTTATAAGAAACTGATGTGATGTTTCTGAGTCACATTTTGTGACTCTTCAGCAGTTTGTACATAATATCCTACTGAACTTGCACTAAGAGATTCAGTCAGCCTTGTATTTTCTAGCTTTTTAAGATGTCTTTTGATGGACACCTTTTGATTCATATTTCATTATGAATTAATGTTCTATTTTTATTTTTCACCAAAGAGCTTGTATGTGCTTTACTCTCAGAATTTTTTCAAATTTGGTAAGACTTACCTGTTACCTCAATACTTAAAAAAAAAAAAAAAAGGCTCTCTAAATTTTCTTTCAGAAATTTGTAGAAAGTGCTCCTTTATCTTCTAATTTTTAATGTTACTGTGGGAAATTCTGAGGCCTAACTGACTTTTCCAGTTTGAGGTGATTTGCTTTTTCTGACTGAATTATTGAAGGAATAGTTATCCTTACAGATCAGTAACTTAACAACTCGGTGTTATGTGCTGCTCAGTTCAGTTCAGTTCAGTCGCTCAGTCGTTTCCGACTGTTTGCGACCCTTTCCCCTAAAACAGGATATGATGTGGTAAAATGTATGGCTGCATTTTATAATCTGTTTCAAGAGTTGTAAGCATGATCTAAATTTCTGCTCTCAGTAATTATGTAACAAGGTAGTATTTTTTTTAAGCTCTTTGACATTTGAATTTTTCTAGTAATTTTGTGAAATGTATTTCTTCTCAGTTAATTCATTGTGTTGAAATTTCATGTCTAATCAAGACACCCTCAGAACTTACATGGTTTGAAAAGATTGTTCTAAGTTTCTTGTTCTAAGAAACCCTTGTCATTGAAATTAGTTTCTTCATTTTGCCTGCATCGACTTGTTCAGCTGTCAGAGAAATCACAGCTGCCCAGAATGCATTAAATAATCAAAGGTGCATGTAGGCAATAAATAACTTTGCAGAAGTTGTATTCTTAGACTGGGAAAAGATATTGACTAGTGATTTGGTTAATTTTCCTTCCGTTTGACAGAGTCCTGTTCCATTTGGCAGACTGCATATAAACCATTAAAAAGAATGAGGGTCGATTCCATATTAATCGATAATCGTATAATATAATTTTGCAGGCCCCACTATATCTGGTAACCCTTCACCATTAATACATTCTTTTTATTTTTTGAGTCTTTGGTTATATTATGTTTTATTTCCTTGAGCTTCCTTTGTCTCACTTTCTTAAATCTTCTCCGCCTTGTTATGCCCTCCTGTCTTCTTGCTTTTTCTCTTTCTTCTGTCTCTGTTCTGTCCCCCCTCTTTGCCTTCTATCTGCTTGTGCACACACACCTTTCAGAATGGCTAAAATTAAAAAAAAATAGTGACAACACAAAATTCTCATCAGAACGTGGAGAAACTGATCACTCATACATGCTGCTGAGAATGAAAATTGATACGGCGACTCTGGACATTTTTGGCAGTTTCAAAAGAAATAAAAGCATGCAACTCTCATTAGAATCACTGATTATACTCCCTGGCATTTATCCCAGAGAACTGAAGTCTTTCTTGTACAAAAACCTGCATGAGGATGCTCATAGCAGCTTGATTTGTGATGACTGAAAACTGGAGACAACCCACATGTCTTTCAGCAGGCACATACTTAAATAAATTGTGAAGCATCCGTGCCACACCATACTACTCAGCAATAAACAGGAATGAGCTATGAACATACACAACAAGCTAGGTGAATCTTAAGAGATAATTATGAGTGAAAAAAATGATCAATCTCAAAAGACTGCATGCTGTACACATTTATTTGTAGAGGGTTCCTCAAATGATGGTGGAGAACAGATTAGTGGTTGCCTGGGGTGAGAGAGGGGCTGAGGGCAGGATAGAAGAGGGTGTGCCTGGAAGAGTGAAGCATAGTGATGAAAATGTTCCATGCCTTAAGTATATCCATGCCAATGCCCTGGTCATGATATTGGACCACAGTCTTGCAAGATATCATCATTGGGGGAAATTAGGTAAAGGGTACACAGAATCTTTATTATTTCCTACAACTCCATAAAAATCTATGGTTATCTCAAAATAAAAATTTTCATTAAAGAAACCCATAATTCCAGCTTTTTAAAATGATTAAGGGTTCAGAAAGATTCCTTTGACTAGTAAATTATCCCTTGCCTTAGCATTTCTGTATTTTTTAAAATTTATTCAGTTTTAAGAAAGGTAGTGTTACCAAACTCATCAGGTTGTATACACTAAATATGTACAGCTTTTTACCTGTCAGTCGTACTTCATATAAGTGGTTTTTGAAAAAAGAAGAGAGAAGGAAGGAAAAGAGGTGTTAGCATGTCATGCAGTTTGATTTTAAAAGTATAACATAGTGTCCTAAAAAACAATTGATTTGTCAAATATTGTCCTTTCTTAAAACATCTTTTTTGAAATGTAATTCATATACTATGCAATTCACCATATAAAGTCAACTATTCAGTGACTGTTAGTGTATTCATAGCATTGTGTAACCATTGCCACAATGAATTTTAGAACATTTTCATTACCCTAGAAAGAACTCTGGGCCTCTTAGCCTCTGTCATCTTTCAGTTTTCCATCTTCCCAGCCAACTAATCTACTTTCTGTCTCTATAAATATGTTTGCTTTTTAAAAGAGAATCAGTATCATTAATAAATGATATAAATAAAAGTTTAGTAAAACAGATGTTTAAAAAATTAATTGTAATCTTAATATTCTACTAAGTTAATTTTCCCTCATGGGCTCTTTTTACCTTATGTATAGAATTAAATACTGGATTGCTTGCTAAGTCACTTCAGTCGTGTCCGACTCTGTGCGACCCCATAGACGGCAGCCCACCAGGCTCCCCCGTCCCTGGGATTGTCCAGGCAAGAACACTGAAGTGGGTTGTCATTTCCTTCTCCAATGCGTGAAAGTGAAAAGTGAAAGTGAAATCGCTCAGTCATGTCTGACTTGTCGTGACCCCATGGACTGCAGCCCACCAGGCTCCTCTGTCCATGGGATTTTCTAGGCAAGAGTACTGGAGTGGCTTGCCATTGCCTTCTCCGTAAATACTGGATACATCTTTCTTTTCTATGTAAAAAAATGTGTGAATCCTATTATTCATAAAATTTGTTTTGAATTCTAGAAAGTTAATAAGTGGTATACCTGAAGGAATGTTTCCGTATCTCTAGTACCCTATCAGTCAGTCAGTCAGTTCAGTCGCTCAGTTGTGTCCGACTCTTTGCAACCCCGTGAATCACAGCACGCCAGGCCTCCCTGTCCATCACCAACTCCCAGAGTTCACTCAAACTCATGTCCATCGAGTCGGTGATGCCATCCAGCCATCTCATTCTCTGTCGTTCCCTTCTCCTCCTGCTCCCAATCCCTCCCAGCATCAGAGTCTTTTCCAGTGAGTCAACTCGTCGCATGAGGTGGCCAAAGTATTGGAGTTTCAGCTTTAGCATCAGTCCTTCCAATGAACACCTAAGATTGATCTCCTTTAGAATAGTGAATATAATTGAGACCATAGTAATTATTATTTAATTATTATTTACTTAGAATAATACATTTTTACATATACTTATATCGGTTTTTTTCAGATTCTTTTCCCATATCAGTTCAGTTCAGTTCAGTCGCTCAGTTGTGTCCAACTCTTTGTAACCCCATGAATAACAGCACGCCAGGCCTCCCTGTCCATCACCAATTTCCAGAGTTCACTCAAACTCATGTCCATCAAGTCGGTGATGTGATCCAGCCATCTCATTCTCTGTCATCCCCTTCTCCTCCTGCCCCCAATCCCTCCCAGCATCAGAGTCTATTCCAATGAGTCAGCTCTTCGCATGAGGTGGCCAAAGTATTGGAGTTTCAACTTTAGCATCAGTCCTTCCAATGAACACCCAGGACTGATCTCCTTTAGAATGGACTGGTTGGATCTCCTTGCAGTCCAAGGGACTCTCAAGAGTCTTCTCCAACACCACAGTTCAAAAGCATCAATTCTTCAGTGATCAGCTTTCTTCACAGTCTAACTCTCACATCCATACATGACCACTGGAAAAACCATAGCCTTGACTAGACAGACCTTTGTTGGCAAAGTAATGTCTCTGCTTTTCAATATGCTATCTATAGGTGATTACAGAATTCTGAGTAGAGTTCCCTATGCTATATAGTAGGTCTTTGTTGATTATCTGTTTTATATATAGCAATATGCATATGTCAGATCTTCCCTAGTAGCTCAGGTCGTAAAGAATCCACTTGTGATGCAGGAAACCTGGTTTTGATCCCTGGGTCAGGAAGATCCCCTGGAGAAGTGAATGGCAACCCACTTCAATATTCTTGCCAGAGAATTCCATGGACAGCAGAGTCTGGCAGGCTACAGTCCATGGAGTCACAAAGAGTTGGACATGACTGAGTGACTAATACACACACATCAATCCCAAACTCCTAATTTAGCCTCCCTACCCTCCACTTTTCCCCTTTGGTAACCATAAGTTTGTTTACTGTGTCTGTGAGTCCATTTATATTTTGCAAATAAATTCATTTGTATCATATTTTCATATTCCACATGTAAGCATCATATGATAATTGTCTGAATTAATTCACTTGGTATGATAATCTCTAGGTTCATTTGTGTTGCTGCAGATGACATTTTGTTGGGGTGACAAAGAGCATTCACATAGTAGGCGTTTGCATTCAGGTCTGTTGCAGGCATAGCTTAGGGATTTTTAAACCACCCCAGCCATGAAATCCTCTCTTTGAAAAACCTGCCACTTCTGCGGCTGCGTGCTGGTTGGGCTCTGCTGTGCCTCTTCTTTCCTGCCCCTTCTTTCTCCAAGGCAACCCACATCCTCCCGGGTGCTTCTTGGCACAGCCTGTAAAGAGCTGAGCTATCAAATGCCAATAACGTTATTTGGTCACGAAAATATTGGCCTTGACTTTCTTTATAATTGTTGTGGATTAGGAGTAATTTCTTAATTCAGTTAAATGTTCATAGGTTTTTACCTACTGTAAGTCTGTAAAATAAGGTTTGCAAACTAGACAAATGAGGAACTGTGTGTGTGAGAGTGATTAAACTACCTAAGATAATAAATTGTTTTTACTACTGTAGAAGCATTCATTGTAAAGATAGCAGCAATTCAAAGAATTTGTTCCTCTCTTTGAATCAGTTCCCTGAAACCCTCTATATGATGCTCTATTGGGTTAGTTGTGATTTAAAAATGAAGCCAATGGAATATTATATTCTCATAGTAATATTATCTAATTTAGACCTTCAAGTAATTCTGAGTGTTCTTCTTAGTAATCAGTCCAAATGAGCAAGATTTAATAATATTCCATAATTTAAAGTTACAACTTTGATGTTTATACATTTCAGCAGACAGACATTTAATTTCTTCTAAAAATAGATCAGGTCAGAACTGTTAAGAAACCAGTGTGTTATTACCCCTGTCTTGATATTTTTCATTTTCTTGCTCTCTTTCCTAGAAAGTAAAATATCTAGGCATATAAATAGCTGTAAAATGGAAATAAGGCCAAAGTTTGACATACTCAGAAAATATACAGTTTCCCTTGGCTGTAGGGAGAAAAAAGTCCCTTTGAATGTATTCTCAACTGAATAAACTCAGCTCTAAAATTGTCCACATATGAGCTGGGGATTGACTTTTGAATCAAGTTCATAGGAAATATAAAAAAATACAATAGATGTAAGCACTGTTTGTCTGGATCCAGAATTTATAGAAAAGAAATGACAATCTTAAGGAATAAATAGAAGCCAAGTCAAGTTTGTGACTTTAACTCCGTTTCTGTTCTCTACTAGCATAATGAATCGTTGTTTTGAAATTCCTGTGTTCTAACTTCAGAGGATCAATAAGTCTTTCTTCCAGGAAGGTGATTTAATCGAATTTTATTCAGTGTTGTGAGTACATATGAAGGCAGTTGCTTAAAACTCAAGGTGTATATCTCTTTTTGATGTGTCGACAACTTGCATAGTTCATTGCTCCAATAATGCTTCTCATCAACCACTTGTATCCAGTTGGATTTCATACCTGTCACTTCATGCCACTGCATGTGTATTTTCCCCCCATATTTTCTGCTATGTAAGACCCAGAATATTTTTTTCAAAAGAAAACTTGTAGATAACCAAAAAAAAAAAAAGGTGGGAAAGTGAAGAAGTTGTATTTCTGTATGACAGAAATTATCATTAACTATATAGTCCACATAATTTTTTGTGAATGTCTTAATATACTTCAGTTTTGAAACACTTTCACCTTCTTATTTTGAGCATTTAAAATTTTTTGAGAGCCTTTTTCCTCACTGTTACAAGCAGAGTAAAAGATAATTTAGGATAAAAAGAGCATTTTCTCTGTGAGACTATCAGCATAGCACAGAGTAAGTAGTGTCTTGATCTTTAATTAGATGAGAATATTTTTATTGCCAATCTCAGTTTAAAAAAAAATCACAAAGTCCATTAATGAAAACAGTTTGTTGAGGGTGTAGCTCTGTAAAACATGTATTAGAATGAAAAACACTTTGAGCTTCTGAAGAGTTTTTTGTTATTTAAAGTAATATAGGTGTTTCAATTTTCAAATTATAAAAAATTGTCTATTAATGCTTGGCAGATCTTATCATAACACTTTGGCATTTAGGCTGTGGGTATTTTTCTTCATATGAAATGTAACTCTCAGTCCTTTAGTGTAGTCATCATTCCTGTCCTGTGTTGGAAGGAACCCAGAATTCCAATCCTTGTAAATCTCTCACCATGTTTTCATGTTTTGCATACTGTATAATTAACAGACAAAAGAAAAGCAGGTATGTATAAATGAGCAATATTTTAATAGTAAAACTGCAAAAAATAGAAAATGTAATTATGTCATTTATTTTATGAATTTGTTTCCTTTCTTATTTTTTCCTTAAAAATAAAACAGAGTTATTTTGGAATTCAGCTTCCTTCAATACTGAGGCATCCTACCTCCATTTTCCTACTTTCCATGGAGAGCTGAGTGCGGATGTGTCTTTCTTCTTCAAGACAACAGCTTCATCTGGGGTGTTTTTAGAGAACCTGGGGATTACCGATTTCATACGGATAGAGCTACGCTGTAAGTCATCTTTTCCTTAGATGATTGTGGAATTCTTTTTAGGAGTAATGAGTGTGTACCGTCGTGTCCAACTCTTTGTCACCTCGTGGACTGTAGCCCCCAGGTTTCTCTGTCCATGGGATTTTCCAGGCAAGAGTACTGGAGTGGGTAGCTATTTCCTATTCCAGGGGTTTGGGATTAAATTCTGTAGCTAGTTTTTATTTATTTATTTTTTAAAAATTTATTTATTTTAATTGGAGGCTAATTACTTTACATTATTGTATTGGTTTTGCCATACATTGACATGAATCTGCCCCGGGTGTACTGTGTTCCCCATCTTGAATCCCCCTCCCACCTCCTTCCCCCTCCCATCCCTCTGGTTCATCCCAGTACACCAGCCCTGAGCATCCTGTAACATGCATCGAACCTGGATTGGTGATTCATTTCACATATGATAATATACATGTTTCAATGCCATTCTCCCAAGTCATCCCACCCTCGCCCTCTCCCACAGAGTCCAAAAGACTGTTCTATACATCTGTGTCTCTTTTGCTGTCTCGTATACAGGGTTATCATTATCATCTTTCTAAATTCCATATATATGCGTTAGTATACTGCATTGGTGTTTTTCTTTCTGGCTTACTTCACTCTGTATAATAGGCTCCAGTTTCATCCATGTAACTAGTTTTTAAAATACCATGTTTCTACATCATCAACCGAATCTTTTCATTGTGTCCTTCGGGAAAAAAATATTATATTAAGATAGCATTTTTTGCAAGAAAATTATTTAATATTTAACGTGATAATTTGGGGAAATTATTAGTATTCTCTAGAACTAACTTAAAAAGTCTTTTAAATTCAGAAAAATTAAACATTTTTTAAAAATCCAAATACTCAGTTTTTTTTTTCTAATTTTAATTGGAGGTTATTACTTTACAATATTGTATTGGTTTTGCCATACATTGACATGAATCTGCCCTGGGTGTACATGTGTTCCCTTACAAATTAATTAGATCAACCAGCCATATTGTTTTGATATCCTCTTAGACTGCTGTTAATATTTTGATATCAAATGTATATTGCATGCTTTTGAAATTAAGTAAATCCTGAAGCTTTGATGCAGAGACATGGGTTTGATCCCGAGGTCGGGAAGATCCCCTAAAGGAGTAAATGGCAAATCACTCTGGTATTCTTGCCTGGGAAATCCCATGGACTAAGGAACCAGGTGGGCTCTAGTCCATGGGGTCAAAAAAGAGTCAGACAGGACTGAGAGACAAAACAAGCAAATAGCTTTAGTATCTTTCAATATGAACAACTAACTCCGGTGATGAGTTTGTCAGAATCCATTTCCCCCAAACACAAATGCGTCTTACTGTCTCATTCTGTGTGTTCTGCACACACCTCCGGTTTCTTCCGTAGAAAGTAAACCGTTACCTTCATGTTTAGTGACTGTTGGTGCAATGCGACTCTTCCTGAGGGTATTGAAGACTGAGCACCCCCACCATGGGGGCTAATGCCAACAATCTTCATGTCTGACGCTTCCAGCTCCTGCAGTTGTGACATTTTCGTTTGATGTGGGAAATGGGCCTTTTGAAATCTCGGTGCAGTCACCCACTCCCTTCAACGACAACCAGTGGCACCACGTTAGGGTTGAGAGGAACATGAAAGAGGCCTCGGTTCGAGTGGATCAGCTCTCACCAAGGACGCAGCCGGCCCCGGCGGACGGGCATGTCCTTCTGCAGCTCAACAGTCAGCTCTTCGTGGGTAAGCCCTGCTTTGGACAATTTGTCTTTAATTGTATGATGTAAGTGCAGAGATGGGCCCAGAGAAAATAATGCCAACTGTAGATAATGATGCAGTCCCTGGGATTGCAAGGAGATGGACAGGACTGAGGGACTGAACTGATAAGATAATGATAACACCACCCCCAAACCCCCATTTATTGAGAACCTGTGTTCCAGGCTGCACTGGGTGTTTTTGCTACTTCCTCATAACCAACCTGTGCAATGGATATTATCCCAGTTTTACCAACAAGGTTACTGAGGTGCAGGAGGCTGAAATCTCTTGCCTTCAGAAACCCACCTAGTCATGAAATTCACATTTGTGTTTGACTAAGGCCTAAACCTGCATTCTTTTCATTTCCAGTTTTGTTGAGATGTAATTGACATAGGGCACCATAAAAATTTAACATAAATATTCTTAATTTTCCAGATTATGTAACTTGTTACAAATTTTTTTAAATGTTAATGTTTTTAGCATGATATTGGACTTGTTTACCTTTGTTCCCCAGGAAATTGAAGAACTCTCTTTGTAAATCCAGCTAACGCCAACCAGTGATCCCTACCAAAAACAAGCCAGTGGCAGGAAAAAAAACAAACAAACAGCATGAGCAAAGTGTTGTAGCATCCATGGTTTGACCAGTTATACCAGTTCTACTGGTGTCCATTATTTTCCCATTTTTCTGATGTCATCTGATCACCTACTTTATGTTTATATCCAAATGTCGTTCCTTTTTTTTCTAATTACATTCACTTAGTATTTATAGACTTGATAGGAGAATCCTTCTGGGTGTGTTTGTTTTACATCTTTGCTAATTACAGGACTTATTGACCATGAAGTTCAAGGAATTATCTCTTACTTGATCACTTTCACATATTTTAGTGTAAATGAGGACATAGCAACCCTGTCACTCAGGATAAATTGTGAATTATCAGAAACTGTTTCAAGCCTTTGTAAGAGTTATGTTTTAGAGCAAAATTCTCATCAGATCCCCATTACATCTTCTCTTGTTTAACAGCCTTGTTTTAAGCTCTCTCACTGGGAAGGATGAAGCTGATCGAAGGGTATGGAAATAATAAAGAAAAGATGAGAGGAAATACATAACTTTTCTTTTAATAACATGCTAGGAGCTCAGTCAGGAAATTGACACAGATATTTCTTGAGTTACAAACAATAAGAGATGGTCACAGCAAAAGGTATGGCAATTTAAAATCTGTCAGGATCTAGGAAATAGCCTTCCTGTTCTTAGAAATTGAGAAAGCTGAAACAGTCCTCAAATTTTTCAGTGAAATCTGCTGTGGTTTGCCTGGGCATGACCTTTCATTCTTGGTGTGAATTTTAACTTCCTAGAAATGGAGTCACTGTGTATTGTGTCTGATAGGAACCCTGGCCTTAATTTGTTTACAGGTAGTTGTAATGGATAGAAATACTATTATGATCTAGAATGATATATTAGGACAGACTTGAGTCTTTTGCCATCAGTCATGTGTTACAATTTTAATAAGGATCTAAGAGACTTTATCTCTATGGGGAATAATGGTTAGGATTTTTACATTCTCATATGTTAAATTCAAGCATGATTGTGTTATTAGAAAGTTTTAGAAATTGAAATCTTTATTGTATTTTCAAAATCATTGTAAATTAAAAGGAAAAGCAGAAAGAAAGATCTTTGGAAAAAGTTACGTCTATTGAGAAAAATCTATATAGTCCCCTCCTTCCTACTTACAGCTGAGTAAATAGAAGTGGTTAATGTGATTATATTAAAAAATGGACTCATTTTGAAAGTCTTGCAGCCTTAGGTAGAGACACGTCATTGATTGTCAAGAGGCCATATAAGGGTCTATATTTATCTTTACTCTTAAGAAAGGACCCCAACCAAGTTAATAGAATAAAACATACAAGATAACATCATAATTTGTCAATCTACAACATTACTATTAAATCAACATGTTTTTTATTTCTAGATGAAAATAGCTTTCCCCTTTGGGAAGATTCAATGGAATTTAAATTATAATTAAAAGGTTATACTGAGTTAGAATAAAGTGGGTGAAAACTAGAAGACTAGTAATAAACAGAGCCAGTTTGATATAGCACTTATTAAGACAAAGGTAGTTCTCTGCCTTCCTGAGAGTATATTTCAGGGGAAAAGGCAAGAGGAAGCCAAAAAAAAAAAAAAAAAAAAAAGAATAAAAAACAAAACAAGACAAGACAAAACAAAAAATACATATATAAATATCAGTTCAGGTCAGTTCAGTTCCTCAGTCATGTCCGACTCTTTGTGACCCCATGGACTGCAGCACGCCAGGCCTCCCTGTCCATCAACAACTCCTGGAGCTTGATCAAACTCATGTCCATTGAGTTGGTGATTCCACCCAACCATCTCATCCTCTGTCGTCCCTTTCTCTGCCTGCCTTCAATCTTTTCCAGTATCAGGGTTTTTCCAGTGAGTCAGTACTTCGTATCAGGTGGCCAAAATATTGGTTTCAGCTTCAGCATCAGTCCTTCCAATGACTATTCAGTACTGATCTCCTTTAGAATGGACTGGTTGGATCTCCTTGCAGTCCAAGGGACTCTCAAGAGTCTTCTCCAACACCACAGTTCAAAAGCATCAATTCTTCGGTGATCAGCTTTCTTTATAGTCCAGTTCTCACATCCATACATGACTACTGGAAAAACCATTGGTTTGACTAGATGGACCTTTGTTGGCAAAGTAATGTCTCTGCTTTTTAATATGCTGTCTATATTGGTTATAGCTTGCCCTCCAAGGAGCAAGCATCTTTTATTTCATGGCTGCAATCACCATCTGCAGTGATTTTGGAGCCCAAAAAGATAAAGTCTATCAGTTTCCACTGTTTCCCCATCTGTTTGCCATGAAGTGATGGGACCAGATAACATGACCTTAGTTTTCTGAATGTTGAGCTTCAAGCCAACTTTTTCACTCACCTCTTTCACTTTGATCAAGAACCTCTTTAGTTCTTCGCTTTTTGCCGTAAGTGTGGTGTCATCTGCATATCTGAGGTTACTGATATATCTCCTGGCAATCTTGATTCCAGCCTGTGCATCATCCAGTCCAACATTTCTCATAATGTAGTCTACATATAAGTTAAATAAGCAGGGTGACAATATACAGCCTTCATGTACTCCTTTCCCTATTTGGAACCAGTCTGTTGTTCCATGTCCAGTTCTAACTGTTGCTTCCTGATCTGCATATAGATTTCTCAGGAGGCAGGTCAGATGGTCTGGTATTCCCATTTCTTTAAGAATTTTCACAGTTTATTGTGATCCACATAGTCAAAGGCTTTTGCATAGTCAACAAAGCAGAAGTAGATGTTTTTCAGGAACTCTTGCTTTTTTTGATGATCCAAGGGATTTTGGCAATTTGATCTCTGGTTCCTCTGCCTTTTCTTTATCCAGCTTGAACATCTGAAATTTCATAGTTCACACACTGCTGAAGCCTGGCTTGGAGAATTTTGAATTCTCCAAGTAACTAAAATTACTTTGCTAGTGTGTGAAACGAGTGCAATTGTGCAGTAGTTTGAGCATTCTTTGGCATTGACTTTCTTAGGGATTGGAATGAAAACTGACCTTTTCCAGTCCTGTGGCCACTGCTGAGTTTTCCAAATTTGCTGGTATACTGAGTGTAGCACTTTCACAGCATCATCTTTTAGGATTTGAAATAACTCAATTGGAATTCCATCACCTCCACTAGCTTTGTTCATAGTAATGCTTCTTAAGGCCCACTTGACCTCGCATTCCATATATATCTATATATAAAACAATGTATATATATACACACAAAAGCATGCATATACACATATATGTAAAATTTCAGGTAACGATAAATACATAAAGTAAAAGTAGAATAAGACATCAGGTAGTTTGGTTTGCAGACTTCTATTTCAAGTGGGGTATTCACGGAAGCCCTCTCTGAAGACCTTACATTGGAACAGAGGCCAGTGGAAGCAGGAGCGGGATCCCTATGAACATCTAAAGGAAGAGAATTCCAGGCAGTGGGGTTGAACTTTGGGAATTAAGGAGTAAGTCATGGTGTCTGAGGACAGAATTTGTGTGGGAGGAGAGGATGGTGCTAAGCTAGGTCTAGTTATATGTTGTAAGGCCGTGGTCAGGAATTTGGATTTTATTCTAAAGGCTCAGATGAGTGGAATGGTCTAATTTCTGTTTTCCACCTTCTCTCTTACTAGGGAAAAGGTAGAAGCAGGCCATGGCTTTAGTCCCCGAGAGAGATCGTGGCAGCATGGGCCAGAGGGGAGATGGTGATAGAGTTGGGATATGTCTTAAATGGAGGGGTACACCGCTTACTAACGAGTTGGTTATCACTGCTAGTGTTTTCCATTTACTCCTGCTAATATCCTTTGGCAAGTTCTCTGCATTACTCACATCATTTCTCAGTCTTCAATTTCACCTCAAGTTAGCTTTTCTTGTTTTCTTCCTTTATCCTTACTTGCAGCAGGATTAAAGCTATTCCCTGGCCCCACATATGCAACCCAAACCACAGTCTCACCAGCCTGGAAGAGACCCCTGGGTATTCTTCATAGTCCGGAGAAAATAGTCCGCCTCCCCCAATGAGGTTCCACCTGCCCACCATCACTGTCACCAGGAAGTTGGGTTGCTTTGTTCAAACGTTCTTTGCCAGCACATGACGGATGTAGAGGGATTTTCTCTTAGAAACTGCTTCCCCAAATATTAATGCCTTCATATTGTTGGAGTTAAGTCAACTCTCAGAGCCTTGAGTCCTTGGGTGACTGGGAATCACTGCTTTAATCCAATATAATTGATTTTCTGGCTAAAATCTTAAAGGGCAATTTCATTTCCCTTACTTACAGGTTCAAGAGTTTAATTTGTAGTTCACCCATCCATATTAAAAATAATTATGACTAATCAGTATTTTCAAGGGTGCATAATGACTATCATTTGTATTTGGGGATAAGGACAAATAAATGAGATAAGTGTAATTGAAAAGAGTAAGCCTGTAGTTTTCAGCATTACTTTTTCTGCTAATAAAAATGTTTAAAATGAGACACTGATGATGGTGATGATGATGATATTTTAAATTATATGGAAGCACAATTTTTGTAAATATATGGCAAAGCTAAAAGACCAAGGTTAGTGTATCAGTTGGTCAAAGTTAGATTATGTTATTACCCCGCATTCAGTAGTTAAAAAAAAAAATCACCTTCTTGTTTATAACTAAATAGAGCACAAAACCAGAGAAGGCAATGGCACCCCACTCTAGTACTCTTGCCTGGAAAATCCCATGGATGGAGGAGCCTGGTAGGCTGCAGTCCATGGGGTTGCTAAGAATTGGGCATTCACTTTCATTTTCACTTTTCACTTTCATGCATTGGAGAAGGAAATGGCAACCCACTCCAGTGTTCTTGCCTGGAGAATCCCAGGGGCGGCGAAGCCTGGTGGGCTGCTGTCTATGGGGTTGCACAGAGTCGCACACGACTAACGGGACTTAGCAGCAACAGCAGCAGAGCACAGAACAGTAAACCCGTTGTGGAATATTTCAAATATCAAATAAAGTTATTTTGTAGTACTGCAAATATGAGACAGTAGAACTTTCAACAGTGTAGAAATTTGCTTGTTTGAGATACTCTGTTTAACACTTTTCCCTCCAAGTAAAACGTTGCAGATATTTGAATATATGTTAATCTTGATTTAAATTATCTTCTCCATTTGCCTGTGCTACCATAGCCAGGTCTATGTTGATTTCAGTCAGTCAGTCAGTCAGTCAGTTCAGTCGCTCAGTCGTGTCCGACCCCATGAATCACAGCATGCCAGGCCTCCCTGTCCATCACCAACCCCCGGAGTACACTCAAATTCATGTCCACAGAGTCGGTGATGCCGGTTGATTTACGTTACCTTTTTTTGAGGTGAGAGGTTTTGGCAGCCTCTCAGAAGTGAGCATTGCAATAGGATAACATGACGGAAACCAGTGTATTTTCTCCATCGCTTGCTTCACTCTGTCCTCTAAATCCGTTCCGTTCCGTTCCATCTCTCAGTCGTGTCCGACTCTATGCGACCCCGTGGACTGTAGCCTACCAGGCTTCTCCGTCCATGGGATTCTCCAGGCAAGAATACTGGAGTGGGTTACCGTTTCCTTCTCCAGGGGATCTTCCAGACCCAGGGATCGAACCCGGGTCTCCCTCATTGGAGGCAGACGCTTTAACCTCTGAGCCACCAGGGAAGCTAAGGACCAGTATTAAAGCATGTTCACATCTCAGAGTGAGACTCTGAGGCAAGACTAATGCTTCTGAGCAAAGTCTTTTTATTTCTGAGCAAAATCAGTAAAAGTAAATAGAAAGCATGACTGAAAATGTGATTCAGCTGAGCAACAATTATACATGGCAGTTGAAATACGCATACGGAAGGGGTACATAGTTTCAGAGATTCAACTACACCACAGAATTATAAAAAACAAGAACTTGAACAATCCATGTAGCTCCTGATATTAGAATAACTATCTTCAACTAATCTAAGCTGTATGATGGCATGCAAAGTGAAGGAGTAATGAAATCATGAACAGAAATCTTTGCATGAAAAAGTTAACATTGATGTGATGGTCAGATGAGAAACAGTAGAACATCTTCCCTCCTCCCAGAAAGTCTCAGACATCACATTGCTTTTTGGTGTAAAAATGATGATTCCCCTCCTATCTGTAGCCTGTCTTTCTCCAATCTTGTCCTAAATTATGGCACTGGGTCTTTACCAACCTTTTCATATTCTTTCACCTTGTCCTTTTTTGTTTGTGTGTGATTCATGACGTGTCTTAGTTAAATAGTCCTATTCAGAGGTGCTATTCCCTATCTTAAAAAATAAGTTTAGCAACTCAATGCTGATTGGTGTATTAAACATATGCCCTTGACCTTGTAGACACGGGGGACTCAATGTTGAGAGTCACTTCTGTGATTATATACCCACAACCATTCTCCAGCCACGGAAATGATGCAGAGAAAAGAATCAATCATTTTTTTTAAGCTGAAATGTGACAGTGGTCATTTTCTATTTTGGTTTGTAAACTCAGCATTTTTCTTAGAAGCATCTTAAATTAGCCTTGAATTGATTTTCATTCAACCAGCTCTGCAATTTTTGTTTGCAGCCTGAATTCTTTCACTGCAGGTTTCTAAATGGGGCAAACTTCATTTCAACACTTAGGACCCGAAGGAGAAGGACTCCTGACATAGACTCAGAAGTCATTTGCATTGCATTTGAATTGCATCAAATCTACCAATATTTATTATCTTGAGCAAACAGTTTCTAAATACCATACACAAAGGTTAATGCTGAACTCTAACATATTGAAGCTCTGAAGGCTGGTTTTAGACTTAGTCACACATTCATATTGCCTGGGGAGCTTTGGGGACACTGACAGTACTAGAAAAGTGAAAGTGAAAGTCACTCAGTTGTGTCCGACTCTTTGTGACCCCATGGACGTTACAATCCATGGAATTCTCCAGGCCAGAATACTGGAGTGGGTAGCCTTTCCCTTCCCCAGGGGATCTTCCCAACCTAGGAATTGAACCCAGGTCTCTCGCATTGCGGGCAGATTCTTTACCAGCTAAGCCACAGGGAAGAACCAGGACAGTACCAGATCAAAGATATATTTATTTACTGTGGATGGATGTTCGCATACTTTCAAAGTTGCATATTACAAATACAACCCTGTGCTGGTTTTTTGGTGAACATATGCTTATATACCTGTTGGTTGTGTACCTAGGGGTGGAATTACTGGGTCATAGGAATAAACATATGTCAAGCATTAGTAGGTCTTGCCAAATCTCTGTTGACCATTTGGATATCATCCTTTTTGAAGTGGCTGTTCAGATCTGTTGCCCATTTTCTACAGGGTTGTCTTCTTTTAAAAACATTTTAGGAATTCTTTATATATATAGTGGATGAGTCCTTTACAGATTCATTTCTTATAGATATTCTCCTTTCTGTCTATGGCTTGCATTTTCACATTGCTGTTGTCTTTTGATGAGCAGACGTTCTTAATTATAATATATTCTAGGTTTCTTTATCTTTGCTTTCTGTTTGTTTTTGATAGGCTACAATATAGTTACAGGAAGAGAATGCCAAATAACTTGATGTTTGAATAATTTTTATTACAGGATAATTTTCATTTGTAGTCATAAATACTTGCCTCATTACCAAAGTTCAGTGCAATACAAGTTGTGTTGCTCTGTAATGTAATCATATCGTTTATTTCAAATATTTTCTTTTCTCTTTGAGATGTCATTTTCATGATTAGTCAGAGAAGCTCCCAGTGGACTTTTCCTTGTCCAGCAGCAAATCTTGAGTGACTGTTGACTAAAATCAGAATTCAAATGGGATCTCTTGAGATCAGAGAATACGATGAATAGCACCAAGGTTCATTTCTTTGAAAAACAGGCCTTAGTATGGTGAAACCACTCAGCATTGTGGCCTTAACTCTGAGTAGACCCATTTTCCCCTCACTGGATCTGGTTCGGGGAAAAGTGACTGACTTTTCTGCCTGCGGCATGCTTTCTTACACCACCCGCCTCTTTCAGCCGTCACAGCTCTTTGAACTTGAGGGAGGACAGTCCTGCTCTTCCCAGCCTTTCAGGTCTTTGTTCAGTGAGGAATGTTCCACGGCAAAACTGTAGCTGGGCGTCCGGCCTCAGCACTTACACGAACTGATGCTATTGTTGCTGCAAGGCCGCGTCTTCCCCTGGACCTCGGGGATGGCTGGGAAGATCCGCTGCGTGGTGTGCAGAGCACAGGCCCCTGACCTGGTCCCAGCCCTGCCCGCATGCCCAGTCACTCCCCTGCCCCCATTGAAGGCCCATGGCCAGGGCCTCCCTGCCATTCTCTGCAGAGTTTCCTGCTCAGAGAGAGCCCCTGTCCTCTGCCCGACAAGCCTCTGCAACTTTGGATTTTGGGGGATCTTGCTTTCTTTGTTCTTCTAAGGTCCCTGGATGGATTGCACTGTTCCTGGTTAATCCTCAATTATATTCGAGTACAGCACATAAATAATTTGCCATTAAAAAATTAAAGGTCTTCCTGCCACAGAAGTAGTGGGAAATTGGCATAGGAAAGAGCCAGCTTGGACTCTGACAATAGCATCTGTCACTTAGTCTAACTTCCTGAGAGCATGGAACGTGATAAAAGGATTGGGCTCAGCCTCTACTTGGCACCTAGCACACTTATTTAGGTGCAATATCCCAATACGGTTGTGTAAGTGGACAGATTCGATTGTATTCATCCACATAGGAAGGTTGGGTGTTTGTTTCACAAAATACCCAGTGTATAGGAAGTTCCAGAATCCATTATGTCTGATACAGTATGGCAGGTAAATTGATAGAAAATTAATTGGAAGACGGTTCCAAACATAATAACTCAGCAGAAACATCCAGAATCAATTAATCAAACTGCAACTCATTTTAATTGGACATCCTCTAACCTGGAGAAGTCGTTGGAATGTCTAATTAAGCTTTCAAGCCCAACCCTATTTACATGAGCCATGTTTTCCTGAACAACTATATCTTAAAATGAAAGGTTAGTAACTTGAAGCCTAATGGTAAAGTAAAAATCTTCAATACCCATGTGCTGCAAATGTTTATTTAATTGAACATCACATTTTCTTGGTAATTTAAAAATGTAGTTTAAAGCTATTTGATTTGGCAAACATTAGCTTTTTAAAAGGGCTTCCCAGGTGGCTTAGTGGGAAGGAATCGCCTGCCAATACAGGAGACGCAGGTTTGATACCTGGGTCAGGACGATGTCCCGGAGAAGGAAATGGCCATCCACTACATGCCTGGGAAATCCCATGGACAGAGGAGCCTGGTGGGCTACCGTCCATGGGATCTCAAAGAGTCAGACACGACTGAGTGTCTGAACACACACACACGAAACTCTTTAAAAGTATGGAATCAAGAAATCTTATTTACCAACTGTGTTGATTTTCTTCTCACTGTTACAAATGCTGTTTAAGCATGCATTTTGCACGTGTACACATATATTTCTACCTGTGAATATCCCCGTCCTCTGACCTTCCTCTCCACTTGATATCTGTTTCTACCTCTGACATCACCTATGCTCATGTTTCCCTTCCTAAATCCATTCCTAGACGGTGAGATCTGTGAAACCAAAGCCCACTGTATATAACTCTGTACCTCCAGTGTCAGACAGTGTCCAGAAAAGAGCTGCTAAACAATGCTAGCAGGACTGAAATACCGTTGAAATTGAAAGTGGTCTGAGGAGAAGAAAATGGAACTCTTCTTTTTTGACCGGGTTTTGGTGTGGAGAGGAAGGAGGCGTGCCCAACTGTAGGTTTGTGTCTTAACTCTGCCTCTGACTAAACGTGTTTATTCTAAAATTTCTCAGCTATGCCCACGGGCTAGTCCCTGAACTTATCTGTGCCTTTAGTTTCTCATCTGCAACAAAAACAGCAGAAAACAAACAAGAAAGAATGAGTTGGAGCTGATGAAAATGGATGTCTTAAGTTGTTGGGCTCCAGGTTATTTAGTTATTATTATGTCACTGGCAGACTGAGATAAACCCCTAAATCAGAGAGCCTGTGGATATTTCAGAGTGACAAATGCATAACAGACTGTGATTTAGTGGTGCTGTGTACTATAAACTCTACTCTGTGATTTAAAATACTGTAACATGAAGTCAGTGAAATACACCAGGAATACACAGCTCTAATGCAGACTTCATAGCATCTGGCCCTCCTCCAAGGAGTGTCTGGGTCAGAGCTAAAACCAAGGCTGCAGGCTGCCCTCCTTACCCAGGAAAGAGAACTCCAGCAAGGATGCCCCAAGAATCTCTGTCACAGACTTGACCAAGCCTCGGCATTCTTACTGAGTCAAGGTAGCAGCAGCCTGGATGTGGAAAGAAAAGGTGTCCTGAAGGTGGGGGATGCAGAGAGATGCCAGGGGCAGCAGAAGACTGAGGAAGCATAGGAGGAGCCCCAACAAGGGTGACAGCGATTCTGAAACCCTGGGATAACATCAACTCCTTCCCGCCTTGCCCAAAACCTGGAATTGTATGATGTCCAGCTCTGTGCCACACTAAATCTGGATTTATAAATAGAGCATATGACACCCACCCCCTTAAGACTTTCATATTCTTCATTGAAGAGGTGCAAATTATGTCAGCTGAAGCCATTTGAATATAGATATTTAATAGTCATTTGACTCAATACCTTTAGACCATGAAAATTTTGCACCTTGCTTTATGTCCCTGGATATGTTCCAGTTTCTCCTGGTTTATAGTCTACGAGAATTTGAATAGAATTTGTATCCTCCTGTTGTGTGAAAATTGTATAAATCTTAGTTATGTTGAATTGGTTCATAGTGCTTTTCAGCTCTACTAATGGCAAGCCACTCCAGTACTCTTGCCTAGAAAATCCCATGGATGGAGGAGCCTGGTAGGCTGCAGTCCGTGGGGTCGCTAAAGGTCGGACACGACTGAGCGACTTCACTTTCACACGTTGGAGAAGGAAATGGCAACCCACTCCAGTGTTCTTGCCTGGAGAATCCCAGGGACGGGGGAGCCTGGTGGGCTTCCGTCTATGGGGTCACACAGAGTCGGACACGACTGAAGTGACTTAGCAGCAGCATGCCCTTCTACTTTTCTATTCATTCTATGAATTTGGTGTTGAAACTCCAAATAAACATCTTAATTTTTCTACTTAAAAAATAATTGCAATATATAGGGGAACTATATGTAACTTCGTTATGTTAAAAAAATGGTGAGAATGGCAAAAATAAAGAAATACAGTCATTTGAATAGGGACCATTACATCTATGAATCTGAATTCTGTTACACCATGAGTCCAGACTTCTCAGAGATTCTTTTAGTTTTGTCTTCATGGTATGTCGTTATCCAAAAACTTAGAATTTGTTTATTCAGAAACATTGATTGAGTTTTATCGATGTTCTCAGTCCCAGGGACCCAAACATCCCTGTGAGGAAATGTACCTCTCTTCAACTTTTGAAACACCGTGCTCACAGATGCTACTACCATTGGTTTAATGAATGAGTGTGTTGATTATTCACAGTAAATTGAGTATTAATACTTAGTTATGACTAATGTTCATTTAGCTGTAGTTATAAATAGTTATTGCAATGCTATTATGTGTGATCTAGTGAAGGACAAGGGAGCTGGCATGCTGCAGTCCATGAGGTCACAAAGAGTTGACTGAACAACGACAGATTATGTGTCAGGTGCTGTTCTGTGTGCTGGGGTTTCGGTGTGATTGAAATAGCCCTAACTAAATGTGTATTTTGATGGAGAGACACCGATACTATACAAAGTAAATTGTTCAAATGTAAAGCTTGCTGGATGATGACAAAGGCATATTTGTGTAGGGTCTTTCTGGAAAATTTCTGGTTCTAAAATAAAAAAAAAAAGTCCACCTGTCTAATCTCCGAGAATAAGGAGAACTTACATAAATGGGGCTAGATTAGGAACTCGCTAGATGAAGTGAGGGAGGAGGGAGTGAACACATTTTAGGAAGAGAGAACAGATATGGAGCAAGTATACAGTCCTGGTGGTGAGAGAACATCATCTGTTCAAAAGATGAATCTCCTTTTCAGAGGTTCCAAGAACATCTAAGTGTTTATGGGTAAATCACCCAGATTATTTATATTAGGACACTATTTTCCTATTTCAAGTTCTGAGCTTTTATTTATTGATATTACTAGGCACCGATGTATGTCCAAGTGTACTCAGAGGTTTCATTCCCATTAAGATGATGCTTTATATATGGGAGTCAGGTGACTGTCTCAGTCTGATTCACAGCCTAATGTCTGGCCTACCACAATCAGTAATTTTGGGGGAGCCTAAGCCTGTATTTTTAAGAAGCCTTTCCATGAGATACTCATATTCCTGATGTTTGAGAACCTCTGCCTTAGGATGTGTATGTGTGTTAGCCACTCAGTTGTGTCCAACTCTTTGCGATCCCATGTGCTATAGCCCACCAGGCTCCCCTGTCCATGGAATTCTCCAGGCAAGGATACTGGAGTGGGTTGCCATTCCCTCCTCTGCTGCCTTCGGATAGCAGGGTCTGATTCTTCCCAAACTCTTAAAGTCTCTTCAAGGGCGGCTTGCTAAGTGCGTGTTGTTATCTATCATTCAGTAAGTGTTACAACACTATGTGTCTCCATTAATCCACTTCCCCAGTATTGTTGAGAATCTTTCCACAACAATAAGCACTGGTCCAACACTTGAAAAATATTCACTGGGAAAACACCCAAAAAAAACCAAGTACTCTGGTGCTCAATCTGATGCTGTGTATTTTGTTTAAAGGATAATGACCAGAAGATCACATAAATGCACAGTCAAGTTAGAAGAACTCAAGGCTTCCTTCATAATTCTCACTAATGAAAGCTGTCCCCGCATCAGGATCAGGTTTCAATATGAAGGACAACCACGTGTGTGGTGCCTGCATGCGTGCTAAGAAGCTTCAGTCCTGTCCAAGTCTTTGTGACCCCTTGTGACTGCAGGGGAGCCCACCAGGCTCCTCTGTCCATGGGATTCTCCAGGCAAGAATATTGGAGTGGGTTGCCGTGCCCTCCTCCACCCACAAATATATGCTTTTTAAAAATTGCAAGAAAAAATAGGAATATCAATACATATCACTGTTATTTTGAATGAAAGTGAAATAGAGCCTTTAATTTGTTCTTTTATTTTAAAGACTGATTTTAAAAGTCTCCAATTTAAAGTTTTATAAATCTCTTTTAGAAAACAAACCTGTAACAAATTCAGCCTTTGGGGGGAAAAAAACAAATCAATGAATTTCATCTTTCTGAATTCTTTTAATAATATTTTGTCACAAATCGTGCTTCCAAAAGCATACAGACCCTTCCGACTCCAGCCGTTCTCTGTTAAGGCCACGATTTTTGTCTCTCTGAGGCCTCAGTCTTGCTTGGTCTTAAAATCCTGAACAAAACACCTTGGAACATGTCCGCATGCGCAGTATTTCCCTTGTAGGTGGAACAGCCACCAGACAGAGGGGCTTCCTGGGTTGCATCCGGTCTCTGCAGTTGAACGGAGAGGCCCTGGACCTGGAAGAAAGAGCCAGGGTGACCCCGGGAGTGGAGCCGGGTTGCAGAGGACACTGCAGCAGTTACGGGAGGTTGTGCCACCACGGGGGCATGTGCAGGGAGAAGCCCAGCGGGTTCTCCTGTGACTGCACCTCCTCCGCCTACGCGGGGCCCTTCTGCTCAGACGGTGAGTGTGACACGCGTCCCCCCAACAGCAAGACTGACCCAACATGAATAAAACCTCCAGCGGTTCTTTTCTTTGTAGCTTTATTTAAAACAAAAATATTTCCATTCCTGAACATTTGTTGGTGTGGCGGGGGGCAAATTGCCCATTTTATGCCCATGACATTTCATTACTTAAATATTTGCCTCAGTTCTTTAAAAATTGTGTCTTTTAATGATAAGCCTTCTAATAGTCGCCTCTAGTGGTATAAAGCGTCAGCTGCCCCCTCTGCTCTTTCCTATCTACAGTTAATGCTCTTAAATAATATAGGTGTCAACAGCCAGTCCAATGGGCGCAGTTCTCATTTTTAAAATCGTTATAAGCATTGTTGTTATTTTTGAAGATGGCCAGCCATGCAAAGACATTTGGGAAGCCTTGTTGTTTGAGCAAACAAATGTTATTTAGCAAACAGGACTAGAAATAACTTTTCCATTGAGCATCGATGTGTAACAAAATAGAGATACTCTGGCATTGTGTTCTGTGAAATGCCGACTTTCTGTTGGTGAAATGAAACAGTGGGCCATTTTTCAGTTGGTCTTGTTCACTGATCCACGTCATTGAAGAACGGAAAAGCTGAGTGTAGCACTTAGTGTTCTGAACAGGCTTCTGTGAATAGACAAACATTTGCTACACCTTCATAGTTCCTCATAGAAAATTGTCATCCAGTTTAATTCAATTGCTTTACTTAAGTGTTTCTGGACTACTGAACCTTTACCTGAAGGAGACTAACGAAAATTGGCCTCAAATTGAAGCAATCCCTGCTTTGCAATGAAAACATTTGGGATTATTTAAAGGAAAGTTGGCCAAAATGAACTCTTCAAATCATCTACTTTCTATCAGGAATCGTTTAAAATCAACCTTGGGTAATCAACCACTGCTTCTGCATTTCGATAATTCTCCTGCTTAAAATTATAACTAAGACCGTGTCTTTACAAGAGCATGTCTTCATTTTCTGAATCTAAATGATTTCTAGGTCATCTTGCAAAGTGTAATCGGGAATGTTATTCTGCATCCACATAGTATATAGGATTTACAATGAATATTATAAATAGTAAAAATAAAACAAGCAGACAAAACCCCTAAAGCACTGAGTGGAGATGTTGCTACATTATCCATGCACATCACCTGCAGCTCACATTCAACAACTGCCCTGCATAGTGAGGAAGGGAAGAGTTTGGGAATCCCAAACTAGTTGCCCCTTCCACCATCCTCTTCATTTTTATACAAATACATTTGGGGGGTATGTGTGTGTATGAATTTAGGATATTAATCTTAAATTAATAAATACTAATCCCAAATGAATAAATCCTAAGTATTAAAATCATTTATGTAAGTAAAATGATTTTTAAAAATTTGAATAGTTATTTTTTAAATTTGAAAAGTATCATAACTGAGACCACTGAACAATCCTTGTTCTTCAATTTTTTTTAACATATAATGTGCTTATCATTTCAGAGATTTCTGCCTATTTTGGATCTGGCTCATCTGTGATTTACAATTTTCAAGAAAATTACTCCTTAAGTAAGAATTCCAGCTCCCACGCGGCTTCGTTTCATGGTGATACCAGGCTGAGTAGGGAAACGATCAAGCTTAGCTTCCGCACAACACAGACGCCAAGCCTGCTGCTCTATCTGAGTTCCTTTTATAAAGAGTACCTTTCAGTTATCATCGCCAAAAATGGTGAGTGCTGTTCAGATGAGAGAAAATAGTATCAGAGCATTAGATCCGTAATAATATGGATACTTCTCATGTTCTTGCTTCTCAAACTACGAACAGGAAAAAAATAAATGTGCCTGTTTGATGTGTTCAGTTTTGTTTTTTCAGTGCTGTCCTGTAAATTTAATCTGAAAAGATTATTTAAAATACTTAAAATGTCCTTATAGCCTTATAGCTTTGGTAATTTAACATATTCTATATGAATTTTTGATTTGTGTAGATAAACTATTTATTATATTTTATTATTGCTAGAAAATCTTTACTGTTTCATGTGATTGTTAGTACCAATTTTTTGGTTCATTTTGAAATAAAATGCCTGTTTGTACATAACAAATATTTCCTTCAAATTGAAATAGAGAAGTTTTGAGAGAATGTTAACCAATTAGCATTATGTATAAGAAAATGTCCATAAAATAATCTCTTGGTTCTGATTTTCAGCATTAAAGTAGTCATGGGTAATGCTAGCACATCAATGCAGGATAATGGTGTGTGGTTTAGGACGTGTGTGCTACAGATACCCACTTACTGTTGTTGTTCTCATCCCTTTATCTGGGTTAGAGATAAAAATTTTTACGAATAAATTGTCTGGGTGAGGAAAACAAAGGAACATACAAACATGCAGATATATCATTTCAAGTAAATCAAATATGGCCCAAGGGCACTGAATACCAAATTAAAAAAAAATATTGTTCAATAAGTATAATCCTTCTTACCGCATATATTTTGAGCTTGAAGTTTATCTACATATATTTGTTAAACTGAAAGATATCTTGTGAAGTAGATTTACTGACATCTTTGCAGGCAATTAAATGAGTAGTATTAACTCTAATAGTAAGTTTGGCTTAAAACTATTCATCTCACCCTAATTTCATTCCAAACTCTATAACCATGACTTGAAAAATATTCCTTATCTTTAGTAAAACTGTATTTGATAGTAATACTTTCATTAATCAGTTGCATTTAAGGAATGGCAGGCATATTTTTTGAAAGATGAATTACAGAAACAGAAAGTTACTGCCATATTCCACAGTAGTTTGGCATTTCACAATATATTAAACCTTATTTTTTTAAGTCAGAGGCTAGTACAAAGATTTGCATATGCTTAATTACATATTTGACAAATATTTGCAAGAAAGTGCCTGCTTATTTGCAGCATATTTGCTCTTAATTTTGGGAAAATAGTGTAATTTCACATGGAAACTGACTTCTAGGAATTATGATGAAAGTGTACAGCCAAATGAACTGTTGTGACTTCTTCCCCAGGAATTAGTAACTAACAAAAAGGGACTCTGCGTTTTTTTTAAAGGAGTTTTTAAAAATACAATTTTAACTAAACTATGACTTTTCCCCTCTACTTTAGGAAGTTTGCAGATAAGGTACAAGCTAAATAGGTATCAAGAACCCGATGTTGTTAACTTTGATTTCAAAAACATGGCCGATGGGCAACTTCACCATGTAAAGATTAACAGAGAAGAAGCAGTGGTCTTTGTGGAGGTAATAGAGAAAATACAACAGAAGCAATGGTTACAATTAAGCTCCCCAGCATGACGGACCTTCAGCAGAAATTGGATAGTGAATAGATTAAATAAAGTCATTCTTTCAGTGCCACCCTTATACAGATCATAGACCATCAAATATGTTCAGTTTTTTTAGCAATAGGATTCTGTTTAAGAGATTAATAGTATTTGATACTTAAAATTGCCAACCTTTCCTATTCGTTTTACTTTACTCATGTGGGAAATGCTTTTTAGTTTAGCATAATCTACTATTGGCAGAACTGTTGCTACTCTAATGAAACGAGTTTACTTCAGATGGTTGTACTTGCAGCCATATTTCTTGCACAGAAATTAATGATCACAATTTCAGAATGAATTTTAAAATGATGTGAATTATAGCAGAGGAAGTTGAATTATTCACTCTACCAGCTTTTGAAGAAAAACACATATGTTTCAGCCCTCTAGATAGAGGAAAGTTTCTTAGCTGAATGACTCAAGTAAAAATACCCAGCTAAGTAAAAATATCAAGATGAAGATAACTTGTATCTTTTTGTTGGTTTTCTCCATTTGAATGTCTTACACAGTGGAGAAAAATAAAGTGACATAAGGGGATAGAGGTAGGGTGCACTGGTATCTGAGTGTAGCGTAGAAGCAGTTTAGAAAATAATATTCACCTGTGTAAATGACTGACTTTAAACTCTGTTTCTAATTTTTGGGCCACATTAACAATTGCCTATTTTATCATTTTCTTTTGCCTTCCTTTGCTTCCTGTCCTCAATGACAACATCCATGTGGATATTTGCATATCATGTAACAATTTTGTAGATTGATGAGAGCTTGAGGAGGCAAGTCCACCTGGCATCAGGTACAGAACTCAGTGCAGTCAGATCCCTTGTACTGGGCAGGATTATAGGTAAGTAAAAGGAATGGCCCTTTGCCTAATCATGATGCATAAACATGGACCAGAAGAGTCATGTTCCAGATGCACACACACACACACACACAACACACAAATTCATCATGCCAAAAGAAACCGCTTGCTTTATTTCAGTTGTGAAGTGAATGATAATCAAGGCAGAAACTGTACTTTCTCAGGGGTGTGTGTGATTGTGAGCTGGGACATTTTGTAAGATGAGCAAGCATCCTCCTTGAATAGTAACCGTGCTGGTGTCTGCCCTATGTCAGTCCAGCATAATGAAACATGGCCTCACACTTCAAAAATATCAAATAATAAAGGTATAAATAACACACTGTATATCAATCAGCTGCCAAACATATAAACCATAATCTAATGATAGCACTAGGATTAGGTCAGAAGAATATGGAGGAGAAAGCAATTGCCATTCTGCTGGTTAGTGAATACGCTTCAGGTTGTGACCTGGATCCTGTCTGCTTTGTTGAAAGCAGTGGTCAGCTACTCCTGCTGACTTATAATATAACCCAGTGTCTGTCTAAATGCCTTATAATTCTTATTTCTATCCACCAGTTACCTCTGATAATAGAATGGGAATAGAAACATACTCTTGCCATTTTAGCATCAAAACATGCGTGCTTTTTAAATACTTGCCAACAAAGACTAAATGGAAACAGGGGCAATAAATTTTAAAAGAGATTTTCTTTTTAGGTATAAATGTGAGGTTGGAGGACTTCCTGTAGTCTGGTTTTCATCCCTAGTTTGATATTTGACATTAACCTGAAATATTTTGTCCAAGATAGTAAATGAAATATTTTATTTTTTGACCTTTTCAGGTTCTTGTACCTTGATATATCATTTCTTACATTCCCTGTACATAATGTTAGAATCTTGAGAATGCTTGATTAAGCCTGTGGGTGAATGATCAAATATTGGCTCTGAGGTTAATACTTCAGTTTACAAATATTTATAGTCTTTCTAGCATTGTAACAAGCGCCAATGTTGTATGCTCTTATTCTCCAAACACATAAGGGAAATAGGAATTGAATTGTTCTTCTAGTATGCTAGCATGGACATGAAATATATGTGTAAAGTACTACTTAGGTATCTGGAAGCTTAACTGGAAAATCCCAAGTGGTTTCATACCATAAATCACATAAATTCAACTACAATAATAAAAAAGATCAAATAATTATAATTATAATAAATTTCTATTTCAAGAGTTCCTCAGTCTAGCAGGGCCTGGGTTGAGGCATTTTACAAAAAAATGTAAAATTAAAAGATTAAAAATTCTAAAACTATGCATAATGTTGATTAAATCATATTTTTAAAGAAATAGCATCTTCAAACTTAATGCCAGATTTGCTGATAAAAATACTTTGTGTGAATAGAAATATGTTAAATATATTATAAAACAATTGGGAAACTGACCTGCATTCTATGAAGAAGATTGTATTAATCAAACAGTAGAATAATAACTTTCATTATATAGATACTTGTTTCCCTTTTTATAATGAATAGTGCAGATTAGTAAGGAATTAAAGATGTTAATGTTTTTACTCAAGAATAGCATATTATTGAAACTCATATCACTTATGCTGAAAAATAAGATTAAAGTCCAAGCTCAGCAGTGAACTTTAGAGTGTGAATCAATTCATTCTCCTAAAAATGGAAGTATGAATTTATTGATATCCTAGGTTGTGAATCTTGACCAAAGACTAACATTGCGTTCAAATAATGTGTAATTCAAAGAAGACTAATAATTTATGGTCATATGGTGTGGTATATGTATGCATTTACAACAAAATGTTATGTAGTATATTATTACATTTTAATATGCTACATTAATTTATGGTAAAAATAGATGCTAAAATGGAGCTATTCGTTTTGAGAGTTGCTCAATCTTGAGGTTTCTTTGTTAGTCGCAGTCCTCCAAGAAGCCATTGTCAAGACAAAATTAACCACGTGAGGGTTTTATCAAGGGGACACTTGTGAAAGAGAACATGCAGAGAGAGCTTGTCAAGACTGCATGCAAGCCTGCCTTCCAGTGAAGGAGAGAGGGAGGGAAAGTTAGAAGCATCCTGGACTTCAGCTTTGTGGGGGAGCCGAGTTTGTCAGCCACCAGAGGAGTATCGTGTCTCCAGAGGGTGGATGTGCCTTTGAGTCCCTGCTGTGGTCAACTCTTGCTTGGAAACAGCCGTGGGAAGCAAGGCCCTGGCCCAAGCATGAGGATGAGTTTCAGAGCCCAGCACCTGGGGCCCTCAGTCAATTCCTCTCACCCACTTGGAGTTCTGCAAGGCACATTCTCATGGCTTCATGCTAACCAACTATGGTTTTCATTTTTATAAGCCCTTTTGGTTCCCTTATTCATTTAGCACATACGTTGTGATCACCTGTTGTGAACATAGGGGGTGCCACTCAGCAAGGCAGACAGACATTGTATCTGCCCTCACAGAATTTATGGTTAGCAGGCATACAGATAATCATAATACACAGTGTTCCTGTGTATCTAATTGAGTGTAGTATACCCTAAGTTGCTTGGGATAAAGTAGCTCCCAATTATCCTCCAAAGTAAAGTAAGTTAAAATACCGTGGAACTCCCCTTGTGGCCCAGTGGTTAGGACTCAGTGCTCTCACTGCCATGGCCCTGGATTCAGTCTCTGTCAGGGAACTGAGATCTTGAAAGCTGCGTGGTACAGCCAAAAAAAATAGTAAAATATTTACATCATTTTGTAATATCTGAATATTTCTTTTAAGGGAGCAGAAAATGAACATTAACCAACTTTTTTAGAGTTGTCATTTGCCTACATTTTCAACCAAAGACTCAAGGATATAACCATCCACTGCCATTTCAGATGGACCCCAGAAATAAAGGGCATTCTTCCCCTGTTTTCCATACTCATTCCTTACACTTAGGAAGAATCAAGGGAATAATTTTGGATCATTGTCACTATTAATCAATATTACTAGCAGATGTTGAAAGGAGGGTAAATTTTAGAAATCATATCAATCTGTATTGTGATGACATGAAAACCATCTCTAACTCCCTACTATACTTAAAATATTTGAGGATGCAGTAACTTTGGCAATAATAGTCAGTAGTAGTTGGAAGCTGGAGTGGGAAGAACAAGCCCTTTGCCAAAGCAGCTCAATTCAGACACTCCTATATTCAATAAAGTACATTGCATTTGCTTTTCATATTCAGAATTCACTATAAAGTGAAGCTCTGGATTCTATGTCTGGATACTTTAATATGCTAGGATAGATTTATGATTTATTTGAGTAAAAACTGGATGATTATTTGCACTCATCCTGAGCAGTAACTTTTGTATATTGAAGGTGATTGATGACCATTAAAGATCATTTCTCTCTACTGAGGCCACAGAGCCAGGAAGTGCTCTTGGATCACTGTGGTGGGATTTAGGCCAGATATAAATAAAGTCTATAGTCAGCCAGGAACGGACATCCACTTACCCTGATGAAGAGCTTTGAGAACAATCTCAATGTGTCAGGAATCCTTTATGTAAAACTCACTTCAGAGCACAGAGGTGAGGAAAATATGTGAGCCAGGTAAATATATCGTGAAATGTCTCTTAAGATAATGGAGGGTTTATTTTAAAAGAGAAGTACCATTTGGAGCAAAAAAATAAAAAAGTCTACTTTAAAATCACTTTTTGTATTCATCAGGTTGATTTTTTAGTATTTTGATAATTCAGATATAGACCATCTTCAGTACTTCTGAAGAATGACTTCTCATTATCATGGCTTCAGTCATTTCGAGATACAGCTATATCATTTTGAATTGGCCATACCTAGAAACTTAAAAACAGCCTTTATCCTCATCATGATACACGAGCATTAATCAGAAGTGTCATATTCTAAAAGCAGAGAACACTCATGATGTTGAAATGTTTCATCTGGTTTTAATTATAGTGCAAATGATAAGGTAGACACTGGGATTTTGTCAGAAGCACATATAATCACAAGTACGTGCTCCAGGTGGGATGGGCAAGTGTGCGCCGTTGACAAGGATTTGGCTGTTAAACATCATAAAACAGAGCTCTACTTACACTTCAATGGAAAGCAAATGATAGAAGCCAAAACCCCAAATCCCAAATTATATATCAGCTGCCAAAACCTAGAAACCCTCAGACAGTGATAAAACTCAAATAATTTCTAAAATAAAAAGGAGAAAGCAATTGTTTTATTTCTTTAGTTTACTGATGTGCTTGAAAATGTACCTGCACCAGGAATAAGTAAAAAATAAAACCACGATCAGGGCCTTACAGTACTGTGTGAGTGAATTTATTAAAGACCAGGCATTGACAGATGAGAGAGGGAGACGATGCAATTGACAGGAGTCCGGATACAGGACCTTCGGGGTGGAGAGTGGGCACAGACACAACAGAGGCACGGGTCCGGCCAGCCCAAGGTCTACAGCTCTGTCAGAGCAAGGGCAGCGGAATGTGAATTCTGCTCGTGTTGTCTGTTAAGTATAACCGAGGGCTGGAGATGGTTTCCATGTCATCAGAGTAAGATACTGCTTCCTCTAAATCATCCTCCTTGCTTGAGAACTGCTAGTGATGCTTGTTAACGATGACTGGAGCTAAAAATCGTTCCTACAGTCCACTCCCATTTGTAGAGATGAGGACAGAGAGAAAGCACTTCCTGCATTTCTTTTCTTCCTTCTGAAGAGGCAGACAGTCTGATGTCATTTCTTTGTTAAGTGTGTTCAAAATGTATTAACTCCTGAGGCCAAAGTGAATGATTCCTCAATCAGCTCCTTTAAGAGACCTACTTAAGCAAAGATTACAGAAAAAGACATCTCTCCACGATGTAATTAATCAAAGGAAATATGCAGGTATAAAGTTGTTTGGCTAATTCATTAAGCATTTATTGGGTCACAATTCCACTGCATGGAAAAAAAAATCTCCATTAAGATTGTTACATACTCTTGAAATTGCATAAAAACCTCTCATAGCATAATGTGCCCACATTTTGAATAATAACATAATTTAACCTGTTGCAAAATGATTGAAAATTGCTGTTCAGAGGCTGAGTGATGTTTACAGGGACTACTTATGACTTTTGTATGTGTGAAATGTCATGGTGCAAGAGTACTGACAGCAGAAGCCGGTTGGTACATCTTGGTGGGAAGAATCAGGTTGCATCAGATAAACTGGGTCCATCTTCCTCGAAAAAGTAATAGGCTGCATTACATTGGCTTTGGTTATCCAAACTCATTAACTTTAGTTCTGAGTTCTTTTTTTGTTTGTTTGTTTACAGATTTGTTTTTTATGTTAGGAGGGTTTTCTTAGTCTGAAGATGTTTTCCCTCATCGCAAGCAGTAGCTTTGGTATATATAAAGACAGTGACAGTGGGGATCATTTATCTCTTATGAGACTGTGGAGCCAGGAAGTAACTCAGGTTTCTGCAGTGGAGACCTGGGCCAGAGGTAAATAAAGTGTGCGGTCAGAGGGAAGAGGATGTCTACTGCACCTCCTCAGAAGAGCTCAGGAACAGACCTCAGTCACGGGGATGTTTTATGTCAAACCTGCTTCAAAGCCCAGGGGTACATAAGAAAGTTTAATTCAGTTACTTAAGGACACTGTGATTTTGTAAAGGTCCAGTCAAATGACACTTCCAATGAGACAGGTCGTGCTGAAAGCAAAAGAGAAGCTCAGGTTACCCCGAGATGCCTCACTATAAATAGCTTTTACATTAATCAGTTCTCAAGGTTGTATCTCAGAGCAGTAGGCTTGGTTGGCATATAAATACCTTTTATGAAAAGCTGACATTATCTATACTGTATTTGCTGTCTGCTTTGCCATTTTCCTCTTCCGTTAACTTTTGTCATTGTTACATCCTAGTTGTACTTGCCTGTGATGGTAAAAATATCCTGCTGGGTTTTAGCACTGAGTCACTGCACCATTTTCTGGCAAGCTTTCTTTATCTTTATGGATTAAAGGCCTTGAGATCCTTTCTTAAGATGACTCCATTTCCATAGGTATGGTCAAACTGCTTAGGTTTGTTTTGAGGTGTTTTGTTTTGTTGTTATTGTTGTTTTGAGGGCCACAAGAAGTTTCATGCAGCACTTCTGGTTTTAATTGTTCTTCATTTATTTCATATCCTTTCCAGAAACAGTTTCCTCTCTCTGGTAATAAACAGAAAAGTGCTTCAAACTAATTTTAATTCCTTGGTACTCTATTTTTTTTTAAGAACTTTTGGGAGAAGTTTTCTTTACAAAAGCAGAAGTCATTCCCTTGGTTAGAAGATACAGTCGAGGCTAATTTTTTAACAGGCAGGATCACCCTCAACATCTGGGTTAGTTAGGGATTTTTATAACCAGAAATGATCTGAATGTAATTGTCTTATCAGGATTTCAATGATGTAAAGAGATATTTGTCTTCAATTCCTCCACCTGTCCTGCTCTAACACTTAGATGTTGTTGATATTTCTGGAGTCAGATAAGAGGAAAGATATTTTTGCTCATTGGCTGTACTAGCCCTGTTCTCAGTGCAGCTATCTGATGCTAGGCATTGCTTTTAAGCAACTTAATATAACTGCTAACTTCATTCAGACTCAGTTCTGGGAAGATGGCTGCAAAATCCCATAGTTTCTTTCTCTCCAACTTCTAATTTCAACCCATTGAGTCTCCTGAAACAAGGGGGTTGATGGTTCAGCCCAGATGATGGGATTGCCTAGAGGCTGCCAGTGAGACTTTGTTCTGAGACTCCCTGCTTCTGGTTGGAAGGGAGCCTGGGGACCAGCCTACAGAAGTCTTAGGAGAGACCCTGAATGGTGTGGATCCTGAGAAATGCTTGGCTTGCAGAGATCCCTGGACCCTGTGGGGAAAAGGCAGCATTGGAAACTCAGTTCAGTTCAGTTCAGTTCAGTCGCTCAGTCGTGTCTGACTCTCCGCGACCCCATGAATCACAGCACGCCAGGCCTCCCTGTCCATCACCAACTCCCGGAGTACACTCAAACTCATGTCCACAGAGTCGGTGATGCCATCCAGCCATCTCATTCTCCGTCATCCCCTTCTCCTCCCGCCCCCAACCTTTCCCAGCATCAGAGTCTTTTCCAGTGAGTCAACTCGCCGCATGAGGTGGCCAAAGTATTGCAGTTTCAGCTTCAGCATCAGTCCCTCCAATGAACATCCAGGATTGATCTCCTTTAGAATGGACTGGTTGGATCTCCTTGCAGTATAAGGGACTCTCAAGAGTCTTCTCCAACACCACAGTTCAAAAGCATCAATTCTTCTGCGATCAGCCTTCTTCACAGTCCAACTCTCACATCCATACATGACCACAGGAAAAACCATTGCCTTGACTAGACGGACCTTGTATTCCTGCTTTGACTGAAATGTGAGAACTTCCTTAATGCTGAAATTTGGGTCAAGTTTCATAAATCCTGAGGTTGAGTGGGTGTTTGGCCAGTAGCTTCATTGACAAGGATGTCTACCTTCTCTGGTCGTCAGCCACCTGAAGAGACAGTGATGGAGAATCAACCAGCAAATGAGAAAAACAAACCCTGTACACAACCCTTGATTCACCAGCAGTCAGATGGGAGAGAAACCAGAATAACCAGAAGTAAGCTATCCAAGGAGACAGACCCCACCCTGAGGGAAACCTAGCAAGAGCAGTGCAAGGAAATCCTAGCCAAGCAAACAAAGACCTTGAGAAACTAAAAGTGTGATTTTCCCGACTAAAACAAAGTTACCTGTATGGATATTTGAAATCATCCCCTGGACAGCAAGTGAATGAAGCAGTGTTATTGTGATTCAGTGGCCCAGTCATGTCCGATTCTTTGAGTCTCCGTGGACTGTGGCACGCCAGGCTCATCTGTCCTCCACTGTTTCCCAGAATTTGTGCAGATTCACATCCATTGAGTCAGCGATACTATCTAACTATCGCATCCTCTGCCACCTGCTTCTCTTCTGGCCTTCAATCTTTCCTAGCAACAGGGTCTTCCCATGAGGTGGTTAAAGTATTGGAGCTTCAGCTTCAGTGTCAGTCCTTCCAATAAATAAAGGGTTGATTTCCTTTAGGGTTGACTGATTTGATCTCTTTGCAATCCAGGGGACTCTCAAGAGTCTTCTCCAGCAGCATAATTCAAAAGCATCAGTTCTCTGGTGCTCAGCCTCTTTATGGTCCAGCTTTCACATCTGCATGTGACTACTGGAAAAACCAGTAGTTTTTCTATGAACCTCTGTCAACAAAGTGATGTCTCTGCTCTTTAATATGATGTCTAGGTTTGTCATAGCTTTCCCTCCAAAGAGCAAGCATCTTTTAATTTTATGGCTACAGTCATCATCTGCAGTGATTTTGGAGCCCAAGAAAATAAGATCTGTCACTGCTTCCTCTTTTTCCCCTTTCTTTTTGCCATGAAGTGATGGAACTGAATGCCACGATCTTAGTGTTTTGAATGTTGAGTTTTAAGCCAGATTTTCACTCTCCTCTTTCACTTTCATCAAGAGGCTGTTTAGTTCCTCTTCACTTTTTGCCATTAGGGTGGTATCATCTGCATATCTGAGGTTATTGATATTTCTCCTGGCAGTCTTGATTCCAGCTTGGTATTCATCCAGTCCAGTGTTTCACCTGACATACTCTGCAAAGAAGTTAAATAAACAGGATGACAGTATATACCCTTCTTATGTTCCTTTCCCAATTTTGAGCCAGTCCATTGTTCCATGTCCAGTTCTAACTATTGCTCCTTGTGTGAGTGAAGCCATGGACCCACACAAAAACAAGTCCTAAAAGAAATCAGGAAATATTAAAGGCAGTTAATATTCATGCAGAGGAGGTTCAGCATGAATACTCGGCAGTCCAGAAGTATAAAAGTGGTGAAACTGAACCAGTGGTTGCACACTCAACATATGGAATTTTCCAAGCTGCAGATTAAAAGGGCCCACCATGTTCTATGCATAATTGATGAGCAAAGATACACAGCAGGAACAATCAGATTAAAAAAATCCCTAAATCACAGGGAATCTGGCAAAATGTAAGAAAGAAGAGCCAGAAGACACTGGAGTAATATGTACAGATGACTAAGAAAATAGGGCTGCGCAGAGTCATCCTTAAAACAGACACACAGGAAAATCACCTAATCCATCAAGATAAATTTCTGTTCCATATCCACTCCATCACACTTTCTAATTTACTTCTTCATAGCATTATCAGTCTTCAAAATTCTCATCCTTTCCTGTTTCAAGTTTATTATATCCCCTGCTAGAATGTAAGATGCTCGAACAGCAGGGAATGTGTTTCCTGTACATTTAGCTCTTAAAACAAATATTGATTGGCCACTTGAAATTTTAGAGCTTAAAGCTTTTTTTTTTTTACAATATTTTATAAGAGGTAGATATTTTCAGTCTAAAAGTATAGGATTTTTAAAAGTTGCCTCATATCAAGTTTTTACCAGAGAAATGAATCTTATTTATTTATTTTCTGTTGTTGTTGTTATTCAAAAGGTAAGATTTTTTTTTTTTTAAGGTCTATGACGTGTTATTTTTTTGGGCTCCAAAATCACCGTGGATGCTGATTGCAGCCATGAAATTAAAAGACGCTTACTCCTTAGAAGGAAAGTTATGACCAATCTATATAGTATATTAAAGAGAAGAGATATTACTTTGCCAACAAAAGTCTTGTCTAGTCAAGGCTATGGTTTTTCCAGTGGTCATGTATGGATGTGAGAGTTGGACTGTGAAGAAAGCTGATTGCCGAAGAATTGATGCTTTTGAACTGTGGTGCTGAAGAAGACTCTTGAGAGTCCCTTGGACTTCAATGAGATCCAACCAGTCCATTCTAAAGGAGATCAGTCCTGGGTGTTCATTGGAAGGACTGATGCTGAAGCTGATACTCCAATACTTTGGCCACCTCATGCGAAGAGTTGACTCACTGGAAAAGATTCTGATGCTGGGAGGGATTGAGGGCGGGAGGAGAAGGGGAAGACAGAGAACGAGATGGCTGGATGGCATCACCAACTCGATGGACATTAGTTTAAGTGAACTCCGGGAGTTGGTGATGGACAGGGAGGCCTGGCGTGCTGTGATTCATGGGGTTGCAAAGAGTCAGACACGACTGAGCGGCTGAACTGAATTGAACTGAGACATGTTATTCAAGATTTTAACCCTGGAGAAGAAATATGAGAAGCACTGTTCTGATTATGTTTCTATTAAAGTATATTCCTCTTTATTTCTTGTTAGAGTTTAAAAACAAAAAACAAAACTCCAAAGCAAGAATGCTGTCTTTTTCTAAAAATATGTATGTTTGAATGTATTTCCATCCATTCAAATGGTTGGCTGCTGTGTGGCGGAACTGAATTAGTTCTTTGGTTTACACACAAAGGTGATGAAGCACCTCCTGTGTAACAGGTGCTGGTGTGAGGATCCCCTGTGTGCTCGCAGAGTAGCAGAATGCCTCTCAGGACTCTTTGTGCAGGGAGACAGGATATCCTGGTGGTAAAAACACAGGCTCCAGAGCTGGAATGCCTTGGTCTGAATACTGTGTCCCCCAGAATGACAGGAGGGTAATATAATCTCTAATTTTCAGATTGTTTTAATATAGTGTGATACTCATGATGCTAAATATCTAATCAGTATTTTTATTTAAAAGGTATAAAATGTGAATGAAAATGGAGCAAAAGCAAGTGTTCTTCAAAAACTTTGATATAGTGAAGATAGGTTCAATCAGAATTGAGTTGCCCAGAGTCATTCCAAGAATAGCTCTCAAATTAAAAAAAAAAAAAAAAAAGCACCACAGAGGATATAAGCAGAGTAAAAGAAAGAATGTGTCAATAATAAACAAAAGAACCCAACAGGCCTGGAGTCCAGTGCATGAGGCCAACAACTGAGTAACCTCAGGCAAATCACTAAAATTCTCAACCTAAAGAGTCTTGTCTGTGTGACTTAAATAGGTTATTCATGGCTCAGTTCAGTTCAGTTCAGTCACTCAGTCGTGTCCAACTCTTTGAGACCCCATGAACTGCAGCACACCCGGCCTCCCTGTCCATCGCCAACTCCCGGAGTCCACCCAAACCCATGTCCATTGAGTCGGTGATGCCATCCAACCATCTCATCCTCTGTCATCTTCTTTTCCTCCTGCCCTCAATCTTTCCCAGCATTCGGGTCTTCTCCAATGAGTCAGTTCTTCGCATGAGGTGGCCAAAGTATTGGAGTTTCAGCTTCAGCATCAGTCCTTCCAATGGATATTCAGGACTGATCTCCTTTAGGATGGACTGGTTGGATCTCCTTGCAGTCCAAGGGACTCTCAAGAGTCTTCTCCAACACTACAGTTCAAAAGCATCAGTTCTTCGGCCCTCAGCTTTCTTTATAGTCCAACTCTCACATCCATACATGACCACTGGAAAAACCATAGCCTTGACTAGACAGACCTTTGTTGACAAAGTAATGTCTCTGCTTTTCAATATACTGTCTAGGTTGGTCATAACTTTCCTTCCAAAGAGTAAGCGTCTTTTACTTTCATGGGTGCAATCACCTTCTGCAGTGATTTTGGAGCCCTGTATGGGTTAAACACAAACATGCAAATCAAATTCCTTAGAATAGTGCCTACCATGTAATAAGCATTCACAAATACAATATTAATTTTATTAGTTTTTTAAAAGGGCTTCCCTGATGGCTCAGGCTGTAAAGAATCTGCCTGTAATTCAGGACACATGGGTTTGATCCCTGAGTTGGGAAGATCTCCTGGAGAAGGAAATGATTACCCTCTCCAGTATTCTTACCTGGAAAATCCCATGGACAGAGGAGCCCGGCGGACTGCAGTCTTTGGGGTTTCAAAGAGCTGGACACGACTGAGCAACTAACACTTTCACTTTAAAAAGAGAGAACAAAATGCAAAAGTTGGTGTCCACATATGTGCAGCAGAGGGAAGAGGAATCCTACTGTTTTATGATCTTGTTGAGTGGGTGGATGCATCATAGGCTGATACCATTTGAATGTTAAAAACCTACGATTAATGCCCCTTGTTTAGATTTCATGCTTGCCAAGCATGAAATATCTTCTCCGCTGTAAAAAATTATGAATTAATATTTTGACATTCAAACCAATCTCTGTCCCACAGTAGTCCTGTATTAACCAAATGCTCATTAAAATGGGGGGAAGGGTTATCTAGCTATAGGGGATGCACACTATCTCGGTCTGAGTGATAGGTGAACAGTGAAACAGGGAGTAAAGGCAGCCCGGGGGTGAACATTTTCACTGCTGGACACGAAGAAGTAGAGTCCCTAACGGCTTTGAGACACAGCCTCTTACGTAATATCTGCAGGAACCCAGATCAGTTCTATTAGACCTATTCTTGTAGAGGCTTTAATGATTTCCAGAGAGCTCTCAATGTATTTAATTAGCCATGCTTAAACACTTGTCTTCATTAACCTGGGATATGTCACCAGTAGTTGTGGAAAGACTTAACAGATCTCTTGTAATAAAGAGAAAAGCGAAAGGAATTTAATAGCTGAGTACGTATTGCTGCTGCCTCAAGACTTGGAATATTGCACTGTGGCATTGGCTGTTTGCACTTTCTGTGTTATCAGTACTGCCATGTCTCTTTGGCTTCACAGAACACAGTGATGTGGACCAGGAGACAGCGCTGGCGGGTGCACAGGGCTTTCTGGGCTGTCTGTCTGCTGTGCAGGTCAGCCACATGGCCCCGCTGAAGGCCGCTCTGCAGCCCAGCCGCCCAGCCCCCATCACCATCTCAGGACACGTGACGGAGTCCAGCTGTGTGGCCCAGGCTGGCACTGATGCCACATCTAGGGAGAGGACACACTCCTTTGCAGGTGGCGTTTGGCTTTTCCTTTACCCAGTCACAAACGGCGTATTCACTGAATGTTAAAATCTTCTGATGTTACTGTGATGCTGTATTCCCAAATGATTTCTTTTTCCTTAATTTATTTTAAATTGGAGGATGATTACAATATTGTATTGGTTGGGCTTCCCTGTGGCTTAGACAGTAAAGAATCCGCCTGGGGTGCAGGGGACCCAGGTTTGCTCTCTGGGTCGGGAAGATCCCCTGGAGAAGGGAATGACGACCCACTCCAGTTTTCTTGCCTGGGGAATTCCATGAACAGAGTCTAACGGGCTACAGTCCATGGGGTCGCAGAGCCAGACAAGACTGAGAGACTAACATTTTCATTTTTCCTTGTGTTGTTTTTTGCCATACATCAACATGAAACAGCCATAGGTATTTGGAATGGATTCTTAAAACTGGTTTTAACCTTTGATTCTCTCCCATTTCTTTTTTAGATTCTCTATTCTCAATTCCTTATTCATATGGGCCTTTGCATGTGGATATTGCATAAGTTTACAGTTACAGACATCCCTCTATAGACATTGACCTCTATAATTCTGTTCTGATGTAAACTGTTTATGAATTTTTAAAAAGTCATCTTTTTACTCTCCTATATCACCCATTCCCCTCTTTTTTGTCCTTTAACGTAGATCATTCTGGAACAAGAGATGACAGAGAACCCCTCACTAATACAATCAAAAATGACTCTGCAGTCATTGGAGGTAACCGAAAGCATGAATGAGCTGTTCTTCAGTACTTAATATCGTTGTTAATAATGGTGAATATTTAGCATTATAGACACTATCTATAGAACTGCTGGTAAAGAATCCACCTGCCAATATAGGAGATGCAGGTTCTATCCCTGGGTAGAGAAGATCCCCTGAAGAAGGAAATGGCAACCCACTCTAGTATTCCTGCCTGGGAAATTCCATGGACAGAGGAGCCTGGCGGGCTACGGTCCATGGGGACCCTAAAGAGTCGGACACTGAGCACACAGTACCTGAAGAATCTATATATGTCCCAAGGATCCTGAGGTCAGGAAGGTGGTTTATTATTTGTATTGGATTTTCATATAGTCTTCCTAAATTTGCAGCTTCCTTGGAGATTTTCAGTATAAATAATTGATAATTTCACTGAAATACCACATTCAAGTATTAGTATTAGATAATCATTAGGACATAGTACTAATAATGAATATCATTTAGCTTTATAATGGCCATCTGCACTTCCTAGGGTGTTCTGATTGTATTTCAGGAAGTGTCATTTTTTGGTTTCTTGGACAGCTTACTACTTCTGCAAGAATTTATGTAACAAGTTGGAAAATTCTGAGAACATTAAAAGCATGTGTTTATTGTTGCCTTAATGCTTAATAAGGTGGATTATTTTCATGGTTTAGATGCTCCTCTCAATGAATATTACAGTTGTATTTGCATTTTATCAAATACTAAGCTAATGGAATAAAAGTGGTTTATTACTTATTTTAAATTGAAAAATTAGCACCAAAAAATTTAAATATATCTTCCTGGCAGTAGAGTAGCATATTGTCTGAGACATAATTTATTCAAGACCAAGCCCCCACATAAACCATTTTCTTCCTGATTAATGGTTTTCAGAAAATTATTATTCAGATTATTGAAATGTTAAATGGCTCACCTTTTCTCCATATTCTGCAAATGATATAGAAAGTAAGCAGTTATTTTACTATATTGCCAAGTAATATGATTAGACATATACTTGAGCAGCTTATGTGGGCTTATAACTGATCCATTTGGTTCTCTACTTTATACACCCTTACTTATGTAGACATCAGTTTCCTTTAAGTACTTACAATTTTATTTAGACATAGAATAGTACTGATCAAAATTTGTGATATATTTGTGAGAATATTAAAATCCCCATTGTTTTTTCAGTTGTTTTATTTTTTGTCAAATTAATGGTATATAAATTAAAGATGCATAAAATAGGCTCCTCATCTGGTCATGTAACAAACACTAAAACCCTGTTAGAAGGGTAGTTAAAATCTGCATGTCTAAAATAAATATATTAATATAGCATTAAAACATTAAATGGTAAAAACTCTAAGTTTAAAGTTATACCATTTATCAATACAATGTGCTCAACATTTCAAATTGGGACTCCTAGTCAAACAAATTGTCTCAGTCTCATAATGAAGAGGAACAGTTAAAATTTTATGTAACCTGCTCGATCTGCCTCTGTAACTCAGCTTGCTCCTTGCAAAGTCTGGATCATGTAGGTCACGTAGTCTTGGAAAGTGGGGACTTACCATACTAGGAACTGGAGCATATCTCACTCGCCTTGTCCTGCTCTTTGCAATTGCCCAGCCCCTGCAAACCTGATTAATCATGCTTGTCCCTGTAAAGGTCAGGCATTCCCTTCCCCATCTTGACCGCTATTCCCACACGCGCAAAACGCCCTAGTTTAAACCAGCCTATTAACAGCTAGTGTTGACCACTATAGTCTGCCTATAAAAACTCCATAACCCCTTTGTTCAGGGCTCAGAGCTTGGAGTGTTAACTGGGCCTGCTGTCATAATAAACCTGAGTCCTCCAACTCTCCAAGTGTGGTGCTTGGTTTCTTGATTACTGGTTTCTGCAGCAATAATGGTGCTTTTACTGTATATTTTCTATACATGGATAAATATAGTATGAATATAGGGAGATGCAGATACAGAGTTATTGTGAAGTTAGTTAGAGCAAGTATTTAATCTTTTTATCATACCTTTGGGCAAAGATTATTGGCAAGATTTGCAGAGTAAAGGAAGAAGTGTGTTTATAAGTTATTCTGTGTTATTCTAGAATGGAAGCAAGTTGTAGGTCTTGTGTGAAATTCTCACTTGACTCAGATGCATAGAGCAGAGCAAGATTCTATGGAAGGTTTGCTGCTCAGGGTCTCCCCAGTGCCTCCGGATCCAGTGGTGCCTGCTTTTGATCACAGCAGGGACTGAGCTTCAGAAGCAGAGTGGTGGGTCATGGCCATCTAAGCTCCAATGGCCTTGTCTGAGATCACATGCAATTCATTGGCTAAATCACAGAATACCATTCTCTAGCTGTTTCTCCATCTGCTAGCATTGTGGTAGATTTCTTCACCTGTTGCTTTCTTACTCTTAACTTGCATCCACTGTGTAACATGAGTTAGTCCATTTAAGTATATTCTAATTGGCTAATTCTCCTATGTTTTACATTTTAGGCAATCTTTTTCTTGAATTATAAACAGCAAATAAATAAACAGGGTGAGGTGGGGAAATTGATTTAATACGACATTTAAAACTGGTGACTCAGACACTAGAGAGAGTTTCTGGTCAGACTTCACAGATATAAATAGTCAGATTGAGATCGCAAGCTATGTGATCTCATCATAAAAGCACATTCACACAGACCTTCAGCTCGTAATGTCACAGAATGCAGCAGGTGGTCATATTTCACTTATAATATCTTTTTTCTTTTTTTTCTGGTATATCATGTTAAATCAAGGTTTTTCTTGGGCATAACAAACCCTGAAATAACACTGTCTCCAATTCAATTCAGTTCAGTCACTCAGTCGTATCCAACTCTTTGCGACCCCATGGACTGCAGCACACCAGGCCTCCTTGCCCATCACCAACTCCTGGAGCATGTTCAAACTCATGTTCATTGAGTCGGTGATGCCATTCAACCACCTCATCCTCTCTTGTCCCCTTGTCCTCCTGCCTTCAATCTTTCCCAGCATCAGGGTCTTTTCCAGTGAGTCGGTTCTTCGCATCAGGTGGCCAAAGAATATAAACTGCCTCCAATTACAAGAGATAAATCACATGCATGGAGCAAACCCATTCCAGAGCCCATCCGTGATTTTGTCTGCAGTAGCCTGCTGTCTGTGTCGGCTTCCCAAGTAGTGCTGGTGGTAAAGAATCCACCTGCCAATGCAGGAGACACGGAAGATGCAGGAGACACGGAAGATGCAGGAGATATGGGTTTGATCCCTGGGTCAGAAAGATCCGCTAGAGTAGGAAATAGCACCCTACTCCAGTATTCTTGCCTGAAAAATTATGTGGGCAGAGGAGCCTGGCAGACTACAGTCCATGGACCTGCAAAGAGTCGGACACGATTAAGCACAGCACAGCACAGCAACACAGCCTCCTGTCTATACCTACTTCATCAGCTTTCTCCATTGAAATTGTTTAGGATCTCTTTCTTTAGACCAGAGGCCTATAACCAAGCCATAGAATGCTGATAACAACTCATTACTTTTCTAAGATGAGAGGCAAAATTTATGACAACAAATGGATATTTGATTTCAATTATTCTTTATTAATATAACAATAATAAAACAATCATATCCATTAGAAAATTCTTCAGATTTCAATACAGAATTCACTTATCAGATTTATGTTAGATCTATCAGCAAGGAATTGCTATCCCTTTCAGATAAAGCTGACATAGCCCAAAATTGACTTAGCCCCTAGCAATATTATTGGCTGTAGTCAATCTGCCCATCAGATCATGTACTCTAGAATCCATTGTGACTGATGAGGACCTTTGAATTTTCTGCTATCCCTCTCAGATAAGTGTAAAAATCAGCTTCTGTTCAGTTTAGTTCAGTCGCTCAGTCATGTCCGACTCTTTGCGACCCCATGAATCACAGCACACCAGGCCTCCCTGTCCATCACCAACTCCCGGAGTTCACTCAAACTCATGTCCATCGAGTCGGGGATGCCATCCAGCCATCTCATTCTCTGTCGTCCCCGTCTCCTCCCACCCCCAATCCTTCCTAGCATCAGAGTCTTTTCCAGTGAGTCAACTCGTCGCATGAGGTGGGCTTAGCCCCTGGCAATATTATTAGCTGTAGTCAATCTGCCCATCAGATCACGTACTTGAGAGTCTATTGTGACTGATGAGGACCTTTGAAGTTTTGGTTTCAGTTGGAGTTATTAGAGTTGTTTACACCTACTTTAAACTAGAGCAAAGAGTCCTTGTTTTATGATATGAGACTCCATCCACCTTGCTGTTTCCGTTGTACTTATTTTCATCTGAAAACACTATGTTAACACCGCCACTGATTTCACCATAAGAGTCTAAGTATGAGGAACTCTCAAACTCATGACAGATTCTACTTTCTTTTCCAAATTCTACTTTTCATTTGAAAACTTGGCTTTGATCACTGGCATCCTGCCCTGTCAGTTGTTTATCTTGAAGTGACAGATTTACTTCATTTTAGAGAAAATTTCTGCCAGATATCCAAGTTAAAACAACCGCAGTTTATCTGTCAGTCGTTCTTTCCAATAAAAACAGTGTTCTTTACAGGAAAAAGTAACTAGTTCAGCTCACAACTCAACTGAAATGTTCACACTGGCTTTTTTCCGGAGACAGCCACCACACTTCAGTCTGCACCAGAAGTATCAGTACTTTACAAATACTCTCCATTTCATCACACAAAATGTTAGAAAGTCTTAGGGCAAGAGGTCACAATTTGACAAAATGTATAATTTTTAGTGCTTCATCAAGGGTGTTCTTAAATGAAGCTGGCAGAGCAGTGCCTGCTTACTTTATGAATTCAGTGACCACTTTGAAAGTTTGGTGACCTTACCTTAGTTCATGTTAAGGTACCAGAAACTTTACCTAACATTGCTTTGTTCTCTCAGTGGACATGTCAACACAGTGAAAAAGGCATCTTAGACTTATAATGGATAGTTTTGACACTGTGGGCCTCCTCAAAGTGTTCCAGGAACCATCAAGGATTCAGAGATCTCACTTTGAAGATAACTGACTTAACATGATGCCAGAATTGGTAACCATTTAGCATAGCTAACCGCTGTGATATTTCAATTTTTTATTTACAATCAGATGTCTCAAAAAATCAATATTCTTAATATAGATATAATCTCATCTATGTATCAGGATCGATATATTTCATAGTAAGGATTATTCATATAAAACTTGTTCTTGCTATTTAGGTATATAACAAATTATTGATAATCAACCTCAGTAAAATGTTAACATTTAAGGGGATAAATTAGGAGATTGGGATCAACATACACACTCTGCTGCTGCTGCTGCTGCTAAGTCACTTCAGTCGTGTCCGACTCTGTGCGACCCCAAAGACGGCAGCCCACCAGGCTCCCCTGTCCCTGGGATTCTCCAGGCAAGAACACTGGAGTGGGTTGCCATTTCCTTCTCCGAATACACACTCTACTATATGTAAAATAGGTAACCAACAAGGACCTATTGTATAGCACAGGGACTTTACTCAATATTTTGTCATAACCTATAAAGGAAAAGAATTTGAAAAATAATAGACATACATGTATGTGTGTGTATATATATATATATATATAATGGAATCATGCTGTACAGCTTAAACTAGCACAACATTGTAAATCAACTAAAGTTCAGTTTTAAAATGTTTACTGAAGTATTAAAAATACATTTGATTATTTTATGATGTTACGGCTGCTGCTGCTAAGTCACTTCAGTCGTGTCCGACTCTGTGCGACCCCATAGACGCCAGCCCACCAGGCTCCCCCGTACCTGGGATTCTCCAGGCAAGAACACTGGAGTGGGTTGCCATTTCCTTCTCCAATGTGCTACTATATAATTTCAAAATAACTTAAACTTGTCTAGGTATTAATATGAGGTGACCCCATGGACTTAGAGACATGTAGGTAATATGTTATTAAAATTGTATATACAAATACACTAAATAATCCAGTATAATATGCATTCAGAATAAATGAAGGTGAGCCCGTAAGACTGACAGAACTCAGAAGTAAACTCAACATATTTTGATACTACTTGATCCAGAAATGCCTGAGGTTTTTGATATTTCCAACTTACATATACTAGATGCTTGATTTTGGTAGAAAATAATTTTATTATGACTTCTTAAACAATGAAGTCTGTACAGGTTCTGTTTGGACAATGGTTCTGATTTTGTGTTTCTTTTCTCTCACTAGGTTTGATAGCTGTTGTGGTCTTTATCTTGCTGTGCATCACTGCCATAGCTGTCCGCATTTATCAGCAGAAAAGGTTATACAAAAGAAATGAGGCAAAAAGGTCAGAGAATGTAGACAATGCTGAGGCTGTTTTGAAAAGTGAGCTTAATATACAAAATGCAGTCAGTGAAAATCAGAAAGAGTACTTCTTCTGATTGGCAGAGATGATTTACTGTATAATTACAATAGCCTGATTTAATAGCCAGGGGCTCTCAAAGAACAAAAAACAAGTTCTTACACTGAATGTACAGGCAATGGATTTGCAGCACTGCCATGTTGCCACGTCCAGACTCGAGATGGCTCCAGGAGGCCTCATCGGTTGACTTATTTCCCATAGCGGTCATTCTGTATAACAAGGATTAGATACTGCTGTTAATTTCCAGCCGTTCTGATACAATCTAAAGCAGAAGTTTAGCTCACTTGAGAGCTACAGTTTTTCAGTGTGAAAACTAGCACTAGCCTCTCAACCACGTGCCACCTAAGTTGTGTTAGAGGTGAAAATCAAAATTGGACTATAATGACCTTGCTTTATTTGAGAACATATGCTGTATTTGCTTTGGTGTCCCCATGGTGTTATTCATAGACCTGGAAATGCTTCTAAGATCCTGTTTGGCTGGTGTTTGCATCTTCAGTGGCCAAAAGTATATAAACCCCTTTGCCTTTCTCTGTATTGCATTCAATACAATTTATCAATAGTCTGGAACAATGTTTTTGTTTTCATTGGTTTGTTTGTATTGCTCTATTTCGATTTGACTGTTTTTAATGATTTTGAAAACATTAGCTTTTGCGTGTAAGGCTCCAGCTCTGAACATAAAATTTGTATGTAACAAGGCATTGGTCATCAGTATGTGATGTCTTGCCTTTAAAACTTTTCTGTTTAATTTCTTATCATGGTTTGGTATTGGTAGTAGTTAAGAACCTGGTTAATTCCCATTTCCCAAAGAATGTGAAATGTGCAAGTAAACTTGTTGATAAAAAACACACACAATTCTTAACACTGCAAAGAATTATTTTTTTATTTACAACTGTAATGTCTCAAATGAAATATACTTCTGAGAATATTTTCCCCAAATCCTATGTAACTTTTCTTTATAAGTTTATAATTCTGTTTTTCTAAAGTATATCACCTACTTTTCTTTGATCTCTATTCACTATATACCATGGAGCATCTTCTTATGTATTAGAAAAAAGAGACAATTTGACGTGTAAGCTCCATTCTTCATTCTAAATTATATCCCCCACTTCAGGTATATATTAGCTATGTACTGATCTCCAGGACATACTTTTTGGAATATAAGCTTTAGTCATGCCCCCTTTTTTGCAAAACCAGTAGAGTTGTTAAAGTGTGTTCCTTCTAAGGGGTGATGGCATATTATATGTCATATTCTATTATTTCAGTTACTTCTTATTTATGATGATGGAGTAAATTTCTCAAAAAGAACCAAAAATCAATATAACTTACTAACTAGTACATTCTGATTAGGAGATCTATACATGCCTGAAATTCAAATAATTGTCAATCACTTTATGAAACTTGCAGTAATTACCTTTGAGGCCATGTGAACAAGATGCTTTCATGTGCTATCTTTGAATTCCACAAGCCAATTATATAGCAAAGGTACTTTGGTATTTATACCCATACTTTCCAGGTGTCTTCCAAGGAAAAATTAGATGCTTTAGTTTGTCCGCACCAGAACAATTTGGAAATATGTAAAGTGAACATTTTTTTCCCTTATTTTCCCTCTTAACTCTCCTTATAAAACCTGCCTGTCCTTTCTCATAGCACTGTATACATTTTTGTGTTTTCTATAAATGCTTGACTAAATCTTAAGGACATGAATTAACCATGGTTTATGAAAGACCTATATGGATACATGGCATACTTTTTCTTTGAAGTCCTGTGGTAGCTGCCAAGGGGTTGAACACCAAAATGGTAGTTTTCATTTGATGCAAAGCTGAATACAGTCATAACAGCCCTGAATCTTTTACACGTGTTCTGGTTATTTAGTAGCAGGATTAACCTGCTTGGGAGCTAGAAGGTAGACAGGCTTATAGACAGTGAAGCCTCACAGTACTCTGTGGTCTGCACTGCTTGGTTTAACATTATGGCATTAAAACGCACTGATATATCATATGCCATGACTTTCATTCCCCGGTTTGTAATCTGTTCCTTCTTTTTTCTTAATAAAATGCATTTTTGAAGTAAAATGCAGAATATATTTTGAGATGTTGTATAAAAGTTTCAAATGAGGAAATTATACTGGATTTTTTTTTCTCAAAACAGTAAAAAGATGTGTAGATGTATGCCTTCTTTACTGGTGTTTGTGATTTTTTTTAAACTTTTTGGTACACCCCACGATTATTATGAATTGTTAACAAAGGTTGCATTTATAATGTACTTTTCCTTTTAACTAGACTCAGAAATGAAAGAAAATATACAAAAATGTTTCCTGATTGTAACAAGGAAGTTGAACTAGATTTTACATTTTTCCAGAGAACAACAGTTTGACTGTTAGCAGTTGTTTGCTGAAAGGCTACTTATGTTTAAATTGGGTGATATCCTTTTACTTCTGCAGAGAACTTGGCCAGTGAACCCTACATATATGCATAGGGTCATATGTAAGAATATAGCACAACCTGCTGAAATATAAAAGTTTAAAAATTCTTTATTAGTTATTTCAAGTGACGCAAATGAAAACAATATGTAATTAACATTCTCTTTTGAGAAGACCAAATATCTCAAATCTCATTAAATTCAAATATGAAATAAAATGGACTTAGCATGGCATATGAAATGAGGGTCATGCCTGGGAAATGACATCTTAATTTTGTGGAAAATATATCTGCTCTAGGAAATAGTTCCATTTTTAAAACTCTTTTCCCCAGTGTTGCTCTTTAAAGCAAATTTAATAAATTCTTTAGACAGTAAGTTAAAGACAATAACCATAAGAAGAAGAACCCATACAACAACCAGACAGAAGTTAAGCATTCCAGATTTTCTTTCACCAGGTGGTATTATCCTTTGTCTATAAAAAAAAATAATCCTTGAAACAGAGTCCATCATGCAACTGGTGATCACTGGTATATTATTTAGTGTGAACAGCTCAGTTTTACAGATGAAAAGTCTGAGATGCATATATATGAGGTTATATGGTTATAGTCCCAAGGGGACATATATTAATAGTACTGTGTAAGTGGTGAGGCTGTGACAAGAATTTCATTTTTGCTATACACTTTGCTGATCGTTAGTGCCTTCAAGATCTGAAGTTTTGACAGTTATTTAGTGGTATAGAAAATTTGAAGGATCTTGGTTTTCTTTTTGTCCAAAATGACCTATAGTTCTAGATCTTTTCCATATCCTTTTAAAATGAACATAAACCTTTGTTTGGTAGGTCACTGCCATTGATAGACTTGGTTTTCTTTAAAAAAATATTTATTAAGCGTATGGTTCTTTACTCTAGGAGAGATATTTTAACTGAAACATAAGTAGTCTTTATGAAATACTCATTATGAATTGGATCTGACTGAGTCATTTCAAATGTTTTCTGTATGGTAGAAGGTGACACATCTCATTAAGATATGTTTTGTTGATTGATTTCCCAATCCACATATCAACTAAATGATTAATCTAACTAAATAATACCATTTTACAGATGCATTTAATAAGTCCTGCTCATCTTCTACTTTTCCAAAGTTCAGATAATGGAGAGTGGTAACAGGGAAGAAAAAACTCAGCAGCTGACTGTGTGTTTGGAATGTATGTGAATGAGCACATGTGTGTTTATAAGGAAGACTATGAGGAGCAAGAAAATGTGAACAGTTTGCACATAATGTGGTAAGAGAGTTGGACTTCTGGTGTGTCAGTAACTTCCCCAGAGCATGGTTTTGACCATTGGAAAATGCAAATAAGGTGGGAGGGAAAACCATCTGACCCACCATTGTAACGGCTTTTCTGGGGAAACAGTTTTTTTTATTATTTTCCTTATTTATAGTATTATATTTAAACTTTATTTTAAGATACATGCATATATTTTAAATCTCAAGTAGTACAAGACATCTTACAAGGGAAAATAGCCCTGCACTGTCCTATCCTCTACCGTATCACATTCAGCTCCTTTAGCTGTGACTTTTTAGCTCTCTCCGTGTTTCTTAATTACAGTTATGACAAACCTAGATAGCATATTAAAAAGCAGAGACATTATTTTGCCAACCAAGGTCCATCTAGTCAAGGCTATGGTTTTTCCCGTGGTCATGTATGGATGTGAGAGTTGGACTGTGAAGAAAGCTGATTGCCGAAGAATTGATGCTTTTGAACTGTGGTGCTGGAGAAGACTCTTGAGAGTCCCTTGGACTGCAAGGAGATCCAACCAGTCCATTCTAAAGGAGATCAATCCTGGGTGTTCATTGGCAGGACTGATGCTAAAGCTGAAACTGCAATACTTTGGCCACATCATGCGACGAGTTGACTCACTGGAAAAGACTCTGATGCTGGGAGGGATTGAGGGCGGGAGGAGAAGGGACGACAGAGAATGAGATGGCTGGATGGCATCACCGACTCTATGGACATGAATTTGGGTGAACTCCGGGAGTTGGTGATGGACAGGGAGGCCTGGTGTGCTGTGATTCATGGGGTCGCAGAGAGTCGGACACGACTGAGCGACTGAATTGAACTGAATGCAGAGGTCAACATCTGAGAAAAGAAGATGCAGAGTGGGGTGGATGGAGAGGTTGGCGCCATGACAACAGACTCAGCCCACCCTGTGAATATGGTCCTTTAAAGAAGTCCTGAATTGGGTAGAGTCTGGGGCATTGTAAGTCCCGTACTTATCTACACGGAAATGTGAATTTCACGTGATTTCCACTCCAGCGTCATCAAATGTTTCTGTTTTGATTCCCCACCCCCCACAATCATTTAAAGGTATATAAACTATTCTTGGCTGACAGGCCTTACAAACATAGGCAGTGAGTTGCATTTGGCCTGCTGTAGTTTGCTGATTCCTGCTTTCATTGGGCAGTGGTAAATAAGTATATTTGCCTGAAAGGCAGGAGATGTGGGTTCGAACCCTGGGTCAGGAGGTTCTCCTGGAGAAGGAAATGGCTACCCACTCCAGTATTCTTGCCTGGAAAATCCCATGGACAGAGGAGCCTGTGTGGGCTACACCCATGCATTTGCAAGAGTCTGACAAGATTTAGTGACTAAACTCCCACCACCACCATCAGCCAGGCATTGGGTATTGACTGCTTGGTGACAAGGGCATCAACTTGGACAAATAGCTCTCTTCAGCTTAGGTAATTCCTGAAGAAGAAGGATAGACCTCTGATGAATCTGTTTCTGTTTTGCTACCACACCCCCATTTACTGTATTTTTCTTCATCCAACTAGCCAGGTATCCTTTACTCCAGATCCTTTTTGGTTGAACTTTCCTAGAGAGGAACCTGTATTCAGTTATCCTTTATGTTTCTCTGTGTAAAATGACCTGAGGCCAGGTCACCATCTGTCCCCATATTTCCTGAGTCAGGTATAGAATGTTGTGTCCAATTCTTTGCATAAATTTGTCTTGCTTTCCTTCTATGGAGGCAATGCAAGTAGTGAATCTAGTCAGAGTGGACCCTAGGTTCCTTCCTTGGCTGTGACTTCCTGCCCCTCCTCTTGAGAAAAGATTGGAAACTCTCAAAACTTGACTTGCTCAGTGTTTTCATATGGAAAATTAGGAGCGCTAATGATTTTTTTCTAACGTCATTAAATTAGTAATATCTATTTTATCAAGCCATTGCTCTTTACAGCACCGGACCTTGCTTCTATCATCGGTCACATCCACAACTGGGTATTGGTTTTGCTCCACCCCTTTATTCCTTCTAGAGTTATTTCTCCACTGATCTCCAGTAGCATACTGGGCACCTACCGACCTGCGGAATTCCTCATTCAGTATCCTATCATTTTGCCCTTTGATACTGTTCATGGGGTTCTCAAGGCAAGTATACTGAAGTGGTTTGCCATTCCCTTCTCCAGTGGACCACATTCGGCTGTGGTCCATGTGATCAGATCAACTAGTTTCCTGTGATTATGATTTCAGTGTGTCTGCCCTCTGATGCCCCCTCGCAATACCTACCGTCTTATTTGGGTTTCTCTTACCTTGGTCCTAGAAAATCTCTTCACAGCCGCTCCAGCAAAGTGCAGCCGCTGTACCTTACCTTGGATGAGGGGTATCTCCTCAAGGCCGCCCCTCCTGACCTTGAATGTGGAGTAGCTCCTCTCGGCCCTCCTGCATCCGCGCTGCCACCGCCTATTGGAGGTGGGGTAGCTCCTCTTGGCCGCCGGCCCTGGCCTCAGGCGTGGGGTAGCTCGTCTTGGCTGCGCCCCTTTGCCTGGTCCATTGCGCCGGGGCCGGCGTCTCTCGCGTCTGCGCCGCCAGGGCTGGCGTCTCTCAGATCATGGAGAAAGCAAGAGAGTTCCAGAAAAACATCTATTTCTGCTTCCTCGACTATGCCAAAGCCTTTGACTGTGTGGATCACAATAAACTGTGGAAAATTTTGAAAGAGATGGGAATACCAGACCACCTGATCTGCCTCTTGAGAAACCTGTATGCAGGTCAGGAAGCAACAGTCAGAACTGTACATGGAACAACCGACTGGTTCCAAAAGGGAAAGGAGTGCGTCAGGGCTGTATATTGTCACCCTGCTTATTTAACTTATATGCAGAGTACATCATGAGGAACGCTGGGCTGGAAGAAGCACAAGCTGGAATCAAGATTGCTGGGAGAAATATCAATAATCTCAGATATGCAGATGACACTACCCTTATGGCAGAAAGTGAAGAGGAACTCAAAGGCCTCTTGATGAAAGTGAAAGAGGAGAGTTAAAGGTTGGCTTGAAGCTCAACATTCAGAAAACTAAGATCATGGCATCTGGTCCCATCACTTCATGGGAAATAGATGGAAAAACAGTGAAAACAGTGTCAGACTTTATTTTTTGGAGGTTCCAAAATCACTGCAGATGCTGATTGCAGCCATGAAATTAAAAGACGCTTACTCCTCGGAAGGAAAGTTATGACCAACCATGATAATATATTAAAAAGCAGAAACATTACTTTGCCAACAAAGGTCCGTCTAGTCAAGGCTATGGTTTTTCCCATGGTCATGTATGGATGTGAGAGTTGGACTGTGAAGAAAGCTGATCGCCGAAGAATTGATGCTTTTGAACTGTGGTGTTGGAGAAGACTCTTGAGAGTCCCTTGGACTGCAAGGAGATCCAACCAGTCCATTCTAAGGGAGATCGATCCTGGGTGTTCATTGGAAGGATTGATGCTAAAGCTGAAACTCCAATACTTTGGCCACCTCATGTGATGAGTTGACTCACTGGAAAAGACTCTGATGCTGGGAAAGGTTGGGGGAGGGAGCAGAAGGGGACGACCGAGAATAATATGGCTGGATGGCATCATTGACTCTGTGGACATGAGTTTGAGTGAACTCCGGGAGTTGGTGATGGACAGGGAGGCCTGGCGTGCTGTGATTCATGGGGTCGCGGAGAGTCGGACACGACTGAGCGACTGAACTGAACTGATTTTATCAAGCCATAGACTAGCAAGACCAGTTCTTGTTATAATTCCTTGTGTCACACCAGACTGATTTGTATTTGCTCCTTTTCCATGTGCTGATACCAGACATAATTTCGTGCTCATTGAACTAACATATCTGCTTTCAAACTGTTTGTGTGGAAACTTTCTGAAAAATTATATTTCTGTGAAAATTCATGTTTCTCCATATTTTCTAAAGGAGCAAATTAATTTTTAAATTGAGCAGTCAAATGACCTGTTCTTCCAAAGTAAATGTGAAAAGAATATGGTTACAAATGACTATGATGATCGAGAGACTGCACAAATTTTTTTTTTCATTTGCTTAAGATATCTGACAAACTTTTCTTAGTAGAAAATCTGTAGCATCAAATAAATTTTTGGAGAATGACATCTGGAATAGGGCTGTAATTCTATGAAGAATAAACCAAACATAACAAAGCAGCACATTTTATCATTCCAAAAACAATCAGAAATGAAACCTGACCAAACTAATTTAAACATGGATGACTTCTACTCAGAACTATAGTGGTGATAATTCTGATGATAGTTTCTGAATGGTTTCACATGTCCACATATCTTTCTTCTACCTGTAATTTACATAAGAAAAAGAAAATCCCTCATCTTTCCTGATGACTTTCACAGTGGAATTTAGTACAACTTACCACATTTGAAATTTCATGATGTATGAAATTGACATGGTGATAAAATGCCTCTAAAATTTTCGTTGAGCAGTTTCTACTTTTCTATTGGCTTCGGTCATGAAATTGACTCACAGCACCATGAGATCAAGATACGTGTCTTCCTGCCTTTCACATTCAGTCAGTCCCACCACCAACACAGGGCTTTATTAACAGTCACCCAGTAGAGTTAATTGAATGAATAAGTAAGTAATGACTCAGTTCAGTTCAGTTCAGTCACTCAGTCGTGTCCGACTCTCTGCGACCCCATGAATCACAGCACACCAGGCCTCCCTGTCCATCACCAACTCCCGGAGTTCACTCAAACTCATGTCCATCGAGTCGGTGATGCCATCCAGCCATCTCATTCTCTCTCATCCCCTTCTCCTCCCGCCCCCAACCTTTCCTAGCATCAGAGTTTTCCAGTGAGTCAGCTCGTCGCATGAGGTGGCCAAAGTATTGCAGTTTCAACTTTAGCATCAGTCCCTCCAATGAACACCCAGGATTGATCTCCTTCAGAATGGACTGGTTGGATCTCCTTGCAGTACAAGGGACTCTCAAGAGTCTTCTCCAGCACCACAGTTCAAAAGCATCAATTCTTCAGCGATCAGCCTTCTTCACAGTCCAACTCTCACATCCATACATGACCACGGGAAAAACCATAGCCTTGACTAGACGGACCTTTGTTGGCAAAGTAACGTCTCTGCTTTTTAATGTACTATCTAGGTTGGTCATAACTTTCCTTCCAAGGAGCCAGCGTCTTTTAATTTCATGACTGCAATCAGAATCTTCAGTGATTTTGGAGCCGAAAAAAATAAAGTCTGACACTGTTTCCACTCTTTTTCCATCTATTTCCCGTGAAGTGATGGGACCAGATGCCATGATCTTTGTTTTCTGAATGTTGAGCTTCAAGCCAACCTTTTCACTCTCCTCTTTCACTTTCATCAAGAGGCTTTTGAGTTCCTCTTCACTTTCTGCCATAAGGGTGAAGATTAAGTAAATAATGACTGAGCACTGGCTGCTTTCTGTATATGTATAATTGACATAATTGAAGGGTTAATTTCTTACTCCATAGGAAAGCAAGGCTGCTGCAAAGATAAATAATTATCTTTACCTGCAAACCCTGAACACCACTAGTAATGTTTAAATGCAGCCTTGATTATTAGCAAAACAGATTAGTTCACCCCTCACACCACTGTTCAGTTCAGTTCAGTTCAGTTCAGTCGCTCAGTCGTGTCCAACTCTCCGCGACCCCATGAATTACAGCACGCCAGGCCTCCCTGTCCATCACCAACTCCCGGAGTACACTCAAACTCATGTCCACAGAGTCGGTGATGCCATCCAGCCATCTCATTCTCGGTCGTCCCCTTCTGCTCCCTCCCCCAACCTTTCCCAGCATCACAGTCTTTTCCAGTGAGTCAACTCGTCGCATGAGGTGGCCAAAGTATTGCAGTTTCAGCTTTAGCATCAGTCCCTCCAATGAACATCCAGGATTGATCTCCTTTAGAATGGACTGGTTGGATCTCCTTGCAGTCCAAGGGACTCTCAAGAGTCTTCTCCAACACCACAGTTCAAAAGCATCGATTCTTCGGCAATCAGCTTTCTTCAGAGTCCAACTCTCACATCCATACATGACCACGGGAGAAACCATTGCCTTGACTAGACGGACCTTGGCTGGCAAAGTAATGTCTCTGCTTTTTAATATACTATCAAGGTTGGTCATAACTTTCCTTCCAAGGAGCAAGCGTCTTTTAATTTCATGACTGCAATCAGCATCTGCAGTGATTTTGGAGCCCCCAAAAATAAAGTCTGACACTGTTTCCACTGTTTTTCCATCTATTTCCCATGAAGTGATGGGACCAGATGCCATGATCTTAGTTTTCTGAATGTTGAACTTCAAGCCAACCTTTTCACTCTCCTCTTTCACTTTCATCAAGAGGCTTTTGAGTTCCTCTTCACTTTCTGCCATAAGGGTAGTGTCATCTGCATATCTGAGGTTATTGATATTTCTCCCAGCAATCTTGATTCCAGCTTGTGCTTCTTCCAGCCTAGCGTTCCTCATGATGTACTCTGCATATAAGTTAAATAAGCACTGTACTTTTCAATAAAATATCTTTAATCAGCATCTAAGTTAATAATGGAGAAAGAAATGGCAACCCACTCCAGTGTTCTTGCCTGGAGAATCCCAGGGACGGGGGAGCCTGGTGGGCTTCCGCCTATGGGGTCGCACAGAGTCGGACACGACTGAAGTGACTTAGCAGCAAGTTAATATTACTTTACTAAAATCAATCTTTTGTCTTACGAACAAACCCACAAACGAAACAAAAAGACAAATATGTGTGCTGAAAACTTCATTCTCTACTAGTTGGAATTTTTACATTGCCTAGTCCTTCTATCTCAGATTTGCTCTTAATGAAGCACACTAGCCTCCAGGCCACTTTTTCACATGTTATAAAGAGTGCTGCCACAATCCGTCATTTACTTCTGTCTGTTCAGTATTATTCATGCTGTCATGTAGAATTGAAGGCTAGTTTCTCAGCAGTTATCTGAACTACTAATATTAATATACCTTTCTTTTTGTTGAGTTTATGGAAGATCCATACAATATGTGCTCACAATTATACAATATAGGCTTGCTGTTATGAACATTTGGATTAAGTTTTTTTTTTTTTTTTTAATGGCCATAGTTTGAGCATCATAGATTGCACAGTGTGTTTAAATTGAAAGAAAATGAGGATTTTCAATATTGTAATTTGTAAGGTGAATTATATTTTCTAATATAGTCTTCTGTTTGGTTTGAAAATTGTTTCACCTGAAGTCCAGGTGGAAGGGGATGGGGGGGGTGGAGAATGAGCAAGCACCTACTCCTTGATTGGACTGGATGCTTCCAGTTGCCTCAGTGCACTGGTGGGCTGGCAGCAGCTCTGCTGTGCTTACACAGGCTTCAGCATGGCTCCATTTCCCAGTGACTTTGGCATGTAGGATGATTGAGGGTGATGGCTTTCTCTTACTTGATTAAAATTGGTAGAAACATAGACAGTCCTCCAGTTATTTTTTATGCAGCTTGGTAACTATTGTTTTTCTTTTCAAATGGACATTTACTACCTATTTAGAGCAATAAAATACCTCAAAGCAAACATTAAGCAAAATGTAGCTTATCTATCACATGCCCAACTCCTCCTGATGGTAATGACCACGAATGCAGTGTCCATTACATGGTAAAGTCTGCATTTTTACAAATTGCTTTACAGATTCATTTTGTGATCACTAATAAACCTATTTCCAAAAGATCCAATTAAGAAAGACCTTAATGAAAGCCAATTACTCAATGCCCTAAATTTGCTCAATTTTATATTTGAGGTACTGAAATGTGTTTTAAATGAGTCACATTATATACATTAGTGCTAAAAATGGCACCCTCGTTCAATACCAATTTACCCACAGTAACACTTATGGGCAATTAACATTTCATTTTGCATGCTGCATTCATCAGTAATGTGCTTTTACTTATTGTAATGTTGAAAGAGTATAACTACATTTATAGTAAATGCCTTTTATTACTAATCAAGCTGGACTTCTGCTTATTGACAGACCTGGCGCTTTGTATGGGGGTTGTGTGCCCGTTCATGTACCAGTAGCAACTTTCAGAAGAATAAGCTGAAATGTGTACCAGGAGGGGATATTAAATATCTCGGTATCATTTTAGGTTTAATTTGGAAACTGCTCAAGAAAGGATGGGTCTACATGAGAATGCTAGATCTCTGTACTTTATAAAAATTTTTTATTTGAAATAATTTGAGAATTCCAGGAAAGTTGTAAAACTGGGACAGAAAGGAAAGCATTTACTCTTCCTTCATCTTCCCTAATATTAACAACTTACACAGTCAGACTTCAATGATAAAAACCAGGAAATTAACATTGAATATTAGCCTACAGATTCTTATGCAACTTCCTCAAATTTTCCCCCTATTATCCTATTTTTGCTCCAGGATCTAGTCCAGGTTCCCTGATTGCACATAGCTGCTATGTTTCTTTATTGCCCTTCCACCTGGGATGGCCATTAGTCTGCTCTTAATCTTTCATGACTGTGATGCTTCTGATTTCTTACAACACATGATCATTTTATAGATATCACTCAATTTTGGCTTTTCTGGTTTTTCTTATGATGAAATAGAACATATGCATTTTTTGGCATGAAAATCACAGGAGCAATGTTGTGTCCTGCTCAGTTCATAGTATCATGGAGTACATGATGTCAGTATGTCTCATTACTTGTGATATGGACCCTGGGTTTCTCCTTAAACTTTTTTTTTTATGTTATAAGATTAGGTGCATTTATTTGAGTTTGAGCTTCCTAGGATTCGAAGGTGGGGAAAGCTCTTTTTTTTTTTTAATTTTATTGGAGGCAAATCGCCTTACATTAATATATTGGTTGGTTATGCCATACATTGACACGAATCCGCCTCGGGTGTACATGTGTTCCCTTTCTTGAACCCCCCTCCCACCTCCCTCTTCCCCATAGCCTCCCTCTAGGTCATCCCTGTGCACCAGCCCCAAGCATCCTGTATCAGGCATCGAACCTGGACTGGTGATTCACTTCACATATGATAATATACATGCTACAATGCCATTCTCTCTTGCTTTCTCCATGATCCATATATCATGAGGAACGCTGGGCTGGAAGAAGCACAAGCTGGAATCAAGATTGCTAGGAGAAATACCAATAACCTCAGATATGCAGATGACACCACCCTTATGGCAGAAAGTGAAGAGGAACTCAAAAGCCTCTTGATGAAAGTGAAAGAGGAGAGTGAAAAGGTTGGCTTGAAGCTCAACATTCAGAAAACAAAGATCATGGCATCTGGTCCCATCACTTCACGGGAAATAGATGGAAAAAGAGTGGAAACAGTGTCAGACTTTATTTTTTGGAGGCTCCAAAATCACTTCAGATGCTGATTGCAGCCATGAAATTAAAAGACGCTTGCTCCTTGGAAGGAAAGTTATGACCAACCTTGATAGTATATTAAAAAGCAGAGACATTACTTTGCCAACCAAGGTCCATCTAGTCAAGGCAATGGTTTTTCCCGTGGTCATGTATGGATGTGAGAGTTGGACTGTGAAGAAAGCTGATCGCCGAAGAATTGATGCTTTTGAACTGTGGTGTTGGAGAAGACTCTTGAGAGTCCCTTGGACTGCAAGGAGATCCAACCAGTCCATTCTAAGGGAGATCGATCCTGGGTGTTCATTGGAAGGACTGATGCTAAAGTTGAAACTGCAATACTTTGGCCACCTCATGCGACGAGTTGACTCACTGGAGAAGTCTCTGATGCTAGGAAAGGTTGGGGGCGGGAGGAGAAGGGGATGAGAGAGAATGAGATGTCTGGATGGCATCACCGACTCTGTGGACATGAGTTTGAGTGAACTCCGGGAGTTGGTGATGGACAGGGAGGTCTGGAGTGCTGTGATTCATGGGGTCGCGGAGAGTCGGACACGACTGAGCGACTGAACTGAACTGAATTGAACTGAATGCCATTCTCCCAAATCATCCCACCTTCACCCTCTTCCACAGAGTCCCAAAGACAGTTCTATATACCTATGTCTCTTATGCGTTAGTATACTGTATTGATGTATTTCTTTCTGGCTTACTTCACTATGTATAATAGGCTCCAATTTCATCCACCTCATTAGAACTGATTCAACTGCATTCTTTTTGATGGCTGAAAAATACTCCATTGTGTATATGTACCAAAGCTTTCTTATCCATTCATCTGCAGATGGACATCTAGGTTGCTTCCATGTCCTGGCTATTATAAACAGTGCTGCGATGAATATTGGAGTACATGTGTCTCTTTCAATTCTGGTTTCCTTGGTGTGTATGCCCAGGAATGTGATTGCTGGATCATAGGGCAGCTCTATTTCAAGTTTTTTGAGGAATCTCCACACTATTCTCCATGGTGGCTGTACTAGTTTGCATTCCCACCAACAGTATAAGAGGGTTCCCTTTTCTCCACACCCTCTCCAGCATTTATTGCATGTAGACTTTTGGATAGCAGTCATTCTGACTGGTGTGAAATGGTATCTCATTGTGGTTTTGATTTGCATTTCTCTGATTATGAGGGATGTTGAGCATTTTTTCATGTGTTTGTTAGCCAATGTCTGTTTAGTTCTTTGGCCCATTTTTTGATTGGGTCATTTATTTTTCTGGAATTTAGCTGCAGGAGCTGCTTGTATATTTTGGAGATTAATCCTTTATCAGTTTTTTCATTTGCTTTTATTTTCTCCCATTATGAAGGCTGTCTTTTCACCTTGCTTATAGTTTCCTTTGCTGTGCAGAAGCTTTTGATTTTAATTAGGTCCCATTTGTTTATTTTTGCTTTTATTTCCAATATTCTGGGAGGTGGGTCTTGAAGGATCCTGCTGTGATTTATGTCGGAGAGTGTTTTGCCTACGTTCTTCTCTAGGAGTTTTATAGAATCTGGACTTACATTTAGCTCTCTAATCCATTTTGAGTTTATTTTGGTGTGTGGTGTTAGGAAGTGTTCTAGTTTCATTCTTTTACAAGTGGCTGACCAGTTTTCCCAGCACCGCTTGTTGAAGAGACTGTCTTTTCTCCATTTTATATTCTTGCCTACTTTGTCAAAGATAAGGTGTCCATAGGTGAGTGGATTTATCTCTGCGCTTTCTATTTTGTTCCATTGATCTATATTTCTGTCTTTATGCCAGTACCATACTGTCCCGATGACTGTGGCTTTGTAGTAGAGCCTGAAGTCCAGCAGGATAATTCCTCCAGTTCCATTCTTCTTCTTCAAGATTGCTTTGGTTATTCAAGGTTTTTTGTATTTCCATACAAATTGCGAGATTATTTGTTCTAGTTCTGTGAAAAATATTGTTGGTAGCTTGATAGGGCTTGTATTGAATATATAAATTACTTTGGGTAGTATACTCATTTTTACAATATTTATTCTTCCAATCCACGAACACGGTATATTTATCCATCTATTAATGTCCTCTTTGATTACTTTCACTAGTGTTTTATAGTTTTCTATGTACAAGTCTTTTGTTTCCTTAGGTAGATATATTCCTAAGTATTTAATTCTTTTCTTTGCAACAGTCAATGTAATAGTTTTCTTAATTTCTCTATTTTCTCGTTTTTAGTGTATAGGAATGCAAGAGATTTCTGTGTGTTGATTTTATATCCTGCAACTTTACTGTATTCATTGATTAGCTCTAGCAGTTTTCTGGTAGAGTCGTTAGGGTATTCTGTGTAGAGGATCACGTCATCAGCGAATAGTGAAAGTTTTACTTCTTCTTTTCCAATTTGTATTCCTTTAATGTCTTTTTCTGCTCTGATTGCTGTAGCCAAAACTTCCAGAACTATGTTGAATAGTAGTGGTGAGAGTGGGCACCCTTGTCTTGTTCCTGACTTTAGGGGAAATGCTTTCCATTTTTCACCATTGAGGATAATGTTTGCTGTGGGTTTGTCATATATAGCTTTTATTATGTTGAGATATGTCCCTTCTATTCCCACTTTCTGGGGGGTTTTTATCATAAATGGATGTTGAATTTTGTCGAAGGCTTTCTCTGCATCTATTGAGATAATCATATGATTTTTATTTTTCAGTTTGTTAATGTGGTGTATTACGTTGATTGATTTGTGGATATTGAAGAATCCTTGCATTCTGGGATAAAGCCCACTTGGTCGTGATGTATGCTCTTCTTAATGTGTTGTTGGATTCTGATTGCTAGAATTTTGTTAAGGATTTTTGCATCTATGTTCATCAGTGATATTGGCCTGCAGTTTTCTTTTTTTTGTGGGATCTTTACCTGGTTTTGGGATTAGGGTGATGGTGGCCACATAGAATGAGTTTGGAAGTTTCCCTTCCTCGCAATTTTCTGGAAGAGTTTGAGTAGAATAGGTGTTAGCTCTTCTTTAAATTTTTGGTAGAATTCAGCTGTGAAGCCATCTGGACCCGGGCTTTTGTTTGCTGGAAGATTTCTGACTACAGCCTCTAGTTCTGTGCTTGTGATGGGTCTATTCAGATTTTCTATTTCTTTCTGGTTCAGTTTTAGCAAGGTGTAATTTTCAAGGAATTTGTCCATTTCTCCCGAGTTATTCATTTTATTGCCATATAATTGCTGATAGTATTCTTTAATAATCCTTTGTATTTCTGTGTTGTCGGTTGTGATCTCTCCATTTTCACTTCTAATTTTGTTGATTTGGTTCTTCTCCCTTTGTTTCTTGATGAGTCTGGCTAGTGTTTTGTCAATTTTATTTACCTTCTCAAAGAACCAGCTTTTGGCTTTGTTGATTTTTGCTATGGTCTCTTTTGTTTCTTTTGCATTTATCTCTGCCCTAATTTTTATGATTTCTTTCCTTCTGCTAACCCTGGGGTTCTTCATTTCTTCCTTTTCTAGTTGCTTTAAATGTAGAGTTAGGTTATTTGGTTGACTTTTTTCTTGTTTCTTGAGGTCTGCCTGTATTGCTATGAACTTCCCACTTAGCACTGCTTTTACAGTGTCCCAGAGGTTTTGGGTTGTTGTGTTTTCCTTTTCATTCATATCTATGCATATTTTGATTTCTCTTTTGATTTCTTCTTTGATTTGTTCATTATTCAGCAGCGTGTTTTTCAGCCTCCATATGTTGGCATTGTTAATAGTTTTTCTCCCGTAATTGAGATCTAATCTTACTGCATTGTGGTCAGAAAAGATGCTTGGAATGATTTCAATTTTTTTGAATTTACCAAGGCTAGATTTATGGCCCAGGATGTGATCTATCCTGGAAAAGGTTCCGTGTGCACTTGAGAAAAAGGTGAAATTCATTGTTTTGGGGTGGAATGTCCTATAGAGATCTATCAGATCTAACTGGTCTATTGTATCATTTAAAGTTTGTGTTTCCTTGTTAATTTTCTATTTAGTTGATCTATCCATAGGTGTGAATGGGGTAGTAAAGTCTCCCACTGTTATTGCGTTATGGTTAATTTCCCCTTTCATACTTGTTAGTAATTTTCTTACCTATTGTGGTGCTCCTATGTTGGGTGCATAAATATTTATAATTGCCGTATCTTCTTCTTGGATTGATCCTTTGATCATTATGTAGTTTCCTTCTTTGTCTCTTTTCACAGCCTTTGTTTTAAAATCTATTTTATCTGATAAAGGAGATCAATCCAGGGTGTTCATTGGAAGGACTGATACTAAAGCTGAAACTCCAATACTCTGGCCACCTCATGTGTCGAGTTGACTCTCTGGAAAAGAGTCTGATGCTAGGAAGTATTGGGGATGGGAGGAGATGGGGATGACAGAGAATGAGATGGCTGGATGGCATCACCGACTCGATGGACATGAGTCTGAGTGAACTCTGGGAGATGGTGATGGACAGGGAGGCCTGGCGTGCTGTGATTCCTGGGGTCGCAAAGAGTCGGACACGACTGAGCGACTGAACTGAACTGAACACCTGCTTTCTTTTGGTCTCTATTTCCGTGGAATATCTTTTTCCAGCCCTTCACTTTCAGTCTGTATGTGTCCCTCGTTTTGAGGTGGGTCTCTTGTAGACAACATATATGGGGGTCTTGTTTTTGTACCCATTCAGCCAGCCTTTGTCTTTTGGTTGGGGCATTCAACCCATTTACGTTTAAGGTGATTATTGATAAGTATGATCCTGTTGCCATTTTCTTTATTGTTTTGGGTTCGAGTTTATATACCCTTTCTGTGTTTCCTGTCTAGAGAAGGTCCTTTAGCATTTGTTGGAGAGGTGGTTTGGTGATGCTGAATTCTCTCAGCTTTTGCTTGTCTTTAAAGCTTTTGATTTCTCCTTCATATTTGAATGAGATCCTTGCTGGGTACAGTAACCTGGGCTGTAGGTTACTTTCTTTCATCACTTTAAGTATGTCTTGCCATTCCCTCCTGGCCTGAAGAGTTTCTGCTGGAAGATCAGCTGTTATCCTTATGGGGATCCCTTTGTGTGTTATTTGTTGTTTTTCCCTTGCTGCTTTTAATATTTGTTCTTTGTGTTTAATCTTTGTTAATTTGATTAATATGTGCCTTGGAGTATTTCGCCTTGAGTTTATCCTGTTAGGGACTCTCTGTGTTTCTTGGACTTGGGTGATTATTTCCTTCCCCATTTTAGGGAAATTTTCAACTATTACCTCCTCAAGTATTGTCTCATGGTCTTTCTTTTTGTCTTCTTCTTCTGGGACTCCTATGATTCGAATGTTGGAGCGTTTAATATTGTCCCATATGGCTCTAATATTGTCCTCATTTCTTTTAATTCTTTTTTCTTTTTCCGTCTCTGTTTCATTTATTTCTACAATTCTATCTTCTAGCTCACTTATCCTGTCTTCTGCCTCCGTTATTCTACTGTTTGTGCCCTCGAGAGTGTTTCTGATCTCATGTTATATATTGACTCTTTTTTATTTCCTCTAATTCCTTATTGAAGATTTCTTGCATCTTCTCAATCCTTTTCTCCAGTTTATTTATCTGTAACTCCATTTTGCTTTCCAGATTTTGAATCATTTTCACAATTAAAATTCGAAATTCTTTATCGGGTAGGTTCCCTATATCTTCCTCTTTTGTTTGTGTTGGTGGACATTTATCCTGTTCCTTTACTTGCTGGGTATTTCTCTGCCTCTTCATCTTGCTTATATCGCTGTGTTCTGAGTGGCCTTTCCGTCTTCTGGCAGTTTGTGGAGTTCTCTTTATTATGTAGGGGTTGGATGGGTGACTTGTTAAGGTTCCCTTGTTAGGGAAGCTTGTGTCGATGTTCTGGTGGGTGGAGCTAGATTTCTTCTCTCTGAAGTGGAATGAAGTGTCCAGTAATAAGTTTGAGATGTCAATGGGTTTGGAGTGGCTTTGGGCAGCCTGTATATTGAAGCTCAGTGCTATTCTCCTGTGTTGCTGGATAGTTTCCGTAGTATGTCTTTCAGTGAAACTTGTTGACCCTTGGGTGTTGCCTGGTTTCACTGTATGTATGTATGGAGGTATTTGATGAGTACCTATCAATTAATGTTCTCTGGAACAGGAGATCTCTGGTGTTCTCAGGATTTGGACTTAAGTCTCTGCCTCTGGTTTTCAGTCTTATTCTTGCAGTAGGCTCAAGGCTTCTCCCTCTGTTACTTCCAAGGCAGTTCCTTCTGTTCAAAAAGCTCTTCTGTTTTCTGGTCTCCTCAGTGTCTAATTCCCGTCCTAACACCAGTAGCGGTGGTGGACACTTTTTTTTTTTTTCCTGGCTCACCTGTTCAGTTGTGCTGTGGGGAGGGAGGAACGCAGCTAACAAATATCCCTGGCATCTGTGGGGAGTGCTCGCAGTGTCTCGGCCACACTGGGAATGCTCCCGCTGGAGGCGTGTGTTCTTTCCCTGTTTATGCTGCTCAAGCTCTGAGTTGCTCTGCCGGGAGCTGTCCATGGCCATCGCTGGGTTGCATGCACTTCCCGGGTCTGAGCGGCTCGGGTTCAGGTCCTCGGGTACTCCACAAAGGCGCAGACTTGGCTGGGCCTGCGTTTTGTGCCTTCCCCAGTCTGAGCAGCTCGGGTGACCAGGCATTTGGTGAGCGTGGTCGCTGCAACTTATCGCCTTCCCGGTCCCTGCCACTCGGTTTTCTGGGTGTACAACCGGCGCAGTTTCTCAGGTGGATATCGACCGGCCCGAACCCAAGAAGTCTTGGTTAGCAAGGAAGCCTGCCTGCATCTTGGTACAGGAAGCCTCTCTGGAGCCGTGGCTGCCCCTCCCGGTGCTGGCTGCTCTCCCTGCCTGTGTAGGCGGGGGCTGGGGGCTGGGCCACCTGCAGCTGGCTCACTCTGCTCAGTCCTTTGTTCTGTGAGCGGGGCTGGCGGAGTCTTGGGTTCGGGCTTTTTGCCTTTCTGCTTCGCTATCTTAAATTCGTGCCCTCAGTTTGCCCTGGGTCGTTCAAGCCTGGGTCTTCCTCTAAGCGCTGCCGCCCTTTCTCCCTCTAAGCGCGGCTGCCCACGCCTCCCTGCCCAGCCCCCGCCTGCTAGTGGGGGGTGTGGGCGTCTGCGCCGCTTCTCCACTGAGAGTTTCCTCTGGGCACTTAGTCCGTGAGTTTTAATTATTTTTGTCTTTTGTCTCCCAGTTATGGGGCCCTCTGAGGTTCCACTCGCCAGTGTTTCCAGGTGTTTGGAAACTTCTCTCTCTCTTTTTTTTTTTTAAGCCTCCCTTCCCGGGATGGAGCTCCGTCCCTCCCTCTTTTGTCTCTCTTTTTATCTTTTACACTATTTCGTACCTCCTTTTGACGACTATGGGCTGCTTTTCTGAGTGCCTGATGTCCTCTGCCGGTATTCAGAAGTTGTTTTGTGGGATTTACTCAGCGTTCAAATGTTCTTTTGCTGATTTTGTGGGGGAGAAAGTGGTTGCCCCATCCTATTCCTCCGCCATCTTCCCATGCTTCCCTCTCTCCTTAAACTTTCACCCACTGATCTCAGCATCCATTTCTGCATCTTGTCTCCTACTGTTATTACTTGTGAAGTCTGCCTCATGGTGCTTTGTATTTCCTTCATTCCTTCCACATTTATTAACTTAGATTTTTCCCTAAGGAAGAGCTGCCATTCTCCACCATTTAAGTATTTAATTATCCATTAACGTTAGTCAATGCTTGTTTGTTTTACTCAGTGGGTCATGATCCAATCCCATGACTACCTTCTTTGTTACTCAGATTATTCCATACTTGGCCTCCTTGGTGATGGCCTCCAGTTGAGGCTTATAAGATGGTCACAGAGGATCATATGATCAAATCACTGTTATATATGAAATAGATAATCAACAAGGACTAACTGTGTAGCACAGGGAATTGTGCTTAATATTTTGCAATAACCTATAAGGGAAAATAATCTGAAAATAAGTGTATGTATATACATATATATATCTGAATCAAGTTGCTGTACACCCGAAACTAACACAACATTCTAAGTGAATTATACTTCAATTTTTAAAAAGTATGTACACAAACAACCAGTTGAAAGTCAAGGAAAAAAATTAGCTGTATTTTTTAGAAATAAAGTATTGACCCTGATATTTAATGAATCACAAATACTTCTGTGTATTCCTAGCAGAAAATGCCTCATGGATAGCTTTCCATGTGAAACATCATTCTCTTCACACCTCCAGTTTTAAGTAAAGTTCAGTTCAAGTCTGATTTCCCTTCCCTCTCCTCTAGTTTAAGAAGAAACCTCTGACTTCTTCTTTGACTTGGCTGATTTAAATAACCCGTAGTGCTGTCATCAAAGATAAAATCCTACACTGGTTAAAATGGTAAGGACAAGGTTTTGTTAGTAACACATGTTGCAATAGGGAAAAGAGTCCAGCATTAGCTGAACTCAACTTGGATTTGTAGGGGGGTGACTGGCATCTTACAGGGGTGGGGGGGGTTGGCTAGGAGGGGTGTGTGGAGGCTCAGTAGAGTCAGGAAAGGGAAAGCGACCAGGGTTACTTAATATAGGTGTGACTAGGTCAGCGGTGTCCGCTTGTTGGCCATTACCTTTCCTCAGGGATTGACTAGAACTGACAGTAAACTATTTTGGCAACCTTGAGTTTTCCCAAGGTAGGCACTTTAAGGGGATTAGCACCATGGTAGGGATATTAGAAACGTTTTAAATGTTGGTTCAGGTCTTTCTAACAAGAATGAGGAATGCAAGGGATTTCTGTGTGTTGATTTTATATCCTGAAACTTTACTGTATTCATTGATTAGCTCTAGTAGTTTTCTGGTAGAGTCTTTAGGGTTTTCTGTGTAGAGGATCGTCATCAGCAAATAGTGAAAGTTTTACTTCCTCTTCTCCAATTTGTATTCCTTTAATGTCTTTTTCTGCTCTGATTGCTGTAGCCAAAACTTCCAGAACTATGTTGAATAGTAGTGGTGAGAGTGGGCACCCTTGTCTTGTTCCTGACTTTAGGGGAAATGCTTTCCGTTTTTCACCATTGAGGATAATGTTTGCTGTGGGTTTGTCATATATAGCTTTTATTATGTTGAGATATGTCCCTTCTATTCCCACTTTCTGGAGGGTTTTTATCATAAATGGATGTTGAATTTTGTCGAAGGCTTTCTCTGCATCTATTGAGATAATCATATGATTTTTATTTTTCAGTTTGTTAATGTGGTGTATTACGTTGATTGATTTGTGGATATTGAAGAATCCTTGCATTCCTGGGATAAAGCCCACTTGGTCGTGATGTATGATCTTCTTAATGGGTTGTTGGATTCTGATTGCTAGAATTTTGTTAAGGATTTTTGCATCTATGTTCATCAGTGATATTGGCCTGTAGTTTTCTTTTTTTTGTGGGGTCTTTACAAGGTTTTGGGATTAGGGTGATGGTGGCCTCATCACCAGTCCAGGTTCAATGCATGATACAGGATGCTTGGGGCTGGTGCACGGGGATGACCTGAGGGTGGATATGGGGAAGAGGGAGGTGGGAGGGGGGTTCAAGAAGGGGAACACATGTATACTCGGGGCGGATTCGTGTCAATGTATGGCAAAACCAACCAATATATTAATGTAAAGTAATTTGCCTCCAATTAAAAAAAAAAAAAAGAATGAGGCCTAGTGGAGAAGACGGAGAGGAGGAGCCTGCCTAGAATTTGGGTGAAGAGAGGATCTTTGCTCCATATCCTCTGGCTCTTTGTCCTTTCGTTGGTGTTTTTTTGTATGTTTGTTTCTCTTGTTCTGTTTTTGTCTAATTGACAAAATATATGATTTTATTCTGCAGACACTAGAGCTCTGAAGTTTCTCAGTCTGTTTTTAAGAACCTCTGTTCTGACACAAAGGTTTTTACCTTGTCCTCAGGCGGGCAGGTTATGACCTGTGAGTGTGTGTCCACCACAGGGAGCTCTGCAGCCATGACTCCCATCTGCTTTCCCTGGTTGCAATTGCACATCCCCATGGACAACTAAAAGACGCTTACTCCTTGGAAGGAAAGTTATGACCAACCTAGATAGCATATTAAAAAGCAGAGACATTACTTTGCCAACCAAGGTCCGTCTAGTCAAGGCTATGGTTTTTCCCGTGGTTATGTATGGATGTGAGAGTTGGACTGTGAAGAAAGCTGATCGCCAAAGAATTGATGCTTTTGAACTGTGGTGGTGGAGAAGACTCTTGAGAGTCCCTTGGACTGCAAGGAGCTCCAACCAGTCCATTCTAGAGGAGATCAATCCTGGGTATTCACTGGAAGGACTGATTCTAAAGCTGAAACTCTAATACTTTGGCCACCTCATGTGACGAGTTGACTCACTGGAAAAGAGTCTGATGCTGGGAGGGATTGGGAGTGGGAGGAGACGGGGATGACAGAGAATGAGATGGCTGGATGGCATCACCGACTCGATGGACATGAGTTTGAGTGAACTCCAGGAGTTGGTGATGCACAGGGAGGCCTGGCGTGCTGTGATTCATGGGGTCGCAAAGAGTCGGACAAGGCTGAGCGACTGAACTGAACTGATGGACAACTTGTATCTTGAGAGCGTTTCAGTGGGTACAGTGCATTTGTCAGTGTGATTGAAGAAACCAAAAGTTTTCCTCTAGGAAACATTTTTGTAAAACACTGTGTATATATGGTGTTCTGTAGATAATTACGAATCTATCATTTTTTGTAAATATATATAGTATATATATGTTTGTATACATGTGTATATATGCCTGTTTAGTTGATGTTGCTTGTGTGTCTTTACCTGCTTCTGGGTTTTATGTACTCTGTGTACGTTTTCTTGTACAGTTACTTGCTTGAATTATAAAAGACACTTTAAAAATATACTTTGTTGTAAATTTTAAAAGGCAGATTATTTTCCAAGCAAGGCAGATTATTTTCCAAGTGAGATACATTGTAAAAACTTTGTAGACTCATTTGGACTGCTAAATTCTCAAAGTTCTTCCCTGTTCCAAATTCACTTTATTTATAGACAACAGGTATGCCAAAGCCGCCTTATCACAGCCTCCTAGATGTCTTATAAATCCTAATGCTGCAAGTAACTTTCAACAGTACCTGTATAAACGCACTCAGGATATGTTATTTGGCATTTATTAAATGCTGCTGGTGCTCCTGCTAAGTCTCTTCAGTCGTGTCCGACTCTGTGCGACCGCATAGACGGCTGGGTGTTAATTATTATGCATTTCACCTAAATCCAAACAACTGATTGATTCATCAGTAATATGCAGGCAATAATTTTCACACAATATTTAATGTAAATAGAGAAACATTAATTACTTTACTACAAACAAAGCATACATTCCAAGAATCTTTTCCAAAGCAATTACCAAATCAATTGGCAAAACAGGATAGGGACTCTGAAGGGGTCCGTGACTTCGATCAACATTCTCTACGTATTAGATGGAGTATTTCTTAACATCGGAAGAAAATAAGTCAGCTCTGGTTGCCCAGCCCCCAGGTCATGTGATTCTGGTTAAATGAGAACAAGAGAAATTTCGACTTTCAATCAACGTCTCCTCTGAGCTGGTAGAAGACGTCGTTAGAGTTGATAGTCTGAGAACAGTTAGGCTCTTTGCTTGTTGTCCAGAGGATGCAGTTGGGGAGGGCTGCCGGGAAAGGAGGTGAATTTGTGCGTAAAAACCGTTAAAAAAAAAAAAAGTGTGAAAGCGTAAAGAGCGGTAGCCCGAGGCGCGAGCAGACACGGAGATGGAGGCGTCCAGAAGGTGGTGAAGGTGAGTCACCGTAGGATAGCAAGGTGACTTCTCGGCCTCAGTAAGCCAGAAACCACCCAGCCTTCACATCTTGATCTCCTCTGAGGCCTTGTTGCAGTTATTGACAAGGAAGTCATCTCAGTGTTAATTTCCTGAAAAGGAATAAACGTTTAAACGTGTGTTTGCAAAATAAGTACTCCACACCGAATCACCTAAGCAAAAGCTAAAACACGAACATCTAAGTTTTTTTAACAAACGGCAATTTTCAACTTAATTCTTCTAAATGTAAGTGACTGGATTTATTCATTCCTGGTTTATGATGTACACAGAAACCATGGGTTCATATATGTCTGATTTAAATAATTATTTTTTGCACACCATTTTCACTCTTCCATCTCTTTGTTCTTGAAGTTGAATAAAAGGCGTAATGTGGTGTTCTTCTTTCAAGTCTATAATGTTACTCCTTTGAAGTTTGAGCAAATGCCTAGAGTGATGAGTAGGCTGACTTCAATCCAGTTAAATATTCTCTGATATTTAAAATATATCAAGACTCTGGGAATTAAATACAGGTAGTGCTAATGGGAGTATAAACAAAGATTTTCACCTGGGGAGGCAAACATGCTCTCAAAGTGGTGTAATAGCAAAATATTCATTTTTTAAAAAAGAATTAGCAAGTTAAATTATTTACTATGATTTATTTGCACAATGAATACAGTTTTTAAAAAACTCATTTGTTTTCATTGCTTTATTCCCCACTTGGCACCTTGCTTTAGTTTTGTTTTCCAGTTTGTGGTTTAGTTAGTTTTGTTCTTAACTGGTAAATGTAATTTTTGATTTCCTTTGTTCACCAGGTCAATCTGCTGTACTTTAATTCAGTCAGACTGTTTTGACTTTGTTTATGGGTGTATATGTATATGTTTATATTCCATTACTTTAACTGTTATTTGCCTGATTTTTAACTGTCATTTGTCTTGGGTTCATCTTTGGTATCTCATTTTTGGGTATCTGTTTTAATCTCACTTAATGCCATAACAAACCACTTGTGGAATTGTCATTCCTGACCAGAGATCAAGCCCTGAACCTTTGGAGAGGGAGCACTGACTCCAAGACCCTAGACTACTAGAGAAATAACCCTGCTGCTGCTGCGAAGTTGCTTCAGTCGTGTCTGACTCTGTACGATCCCATAGACGGCAGCCCACCAGACTCCCCCGTCCCTGGGATTCTCCAGGCAAGAACACTGGAGTGGGTTGCCATTTCCTTCTCCAATGCGTGAAAGTGAAAAGTGAAAGTGAAGTTGCTCAGTCATGTTTGACTCTTAGCAACCCCATGGACTGCAGCCCACCAGGCTCCTCCATCCATGGGATTTTCCAGGCAAGAGTACTGGAGTGGGGTGCCATTGCCTTCTCCAGAGAACTAACCCTAGGGAGTATCAAATAGTGAGGACTCACACAAAGGAAACCACTTGAATACAAGACTGGTCATCACCCAACCACCAGTATCATCCTGTGCACGTTGCCTCATCTAAACAACAAACAAAACAAAAATGCAAACCCAATCATCAGCAGAGAGGGTTACCAACTCACTCAGCCTTGCCCATCAGGAGAAACAAACAAACAAAAACTCAGCACAAATCTCACACTATACAAAGCTTACACAAACCATTGGACCAACCTTAGGAGGGCAGAAACCAAAAGCAAGAAAGAATTCAACCTTGAAGCCTGGGAAAAGGAGACCTCAAACACAATAAGTTAAAAAAAATAATGAAAAGGCCAAGAAATACTACACAAATGAAGAAACAAATTAGAAACACAGAAGTCCAAATAAATGAAGAGGAAATGGGCAAACTACCTGAAAAAAAATTCAGAATAATGTTAGTAAAGATGATCAAAAACTTTGAAAACATGATGGAGAAAATGCATGAATCAATTAACAAAGAACAGAAGAATTAAAGAATAAACATACAGAGACAAACAACACAATTACTGAAATTAAAAATACTCTAGAAGAAATCAATAGTAGAATATCTGAAGCAGAAGAACAAATCAGTGAGCTAGAAGATAACTTGGTGGAAATAACTTCTGAAGAGCAGAATAAAGTAAAAAGAATGAAAAGAACTGAGGATAGTCTCAGAGACTTCTGGAACAATATCAAACACACTGACATTCGAATTACAGGGGTCCCAGAAGCAGAGTAAAACAAAGTGTATGAGAAATTTTTTGAAGAGATTATAGTTGAAAATTTCCCCTACATGGAAAAGGAAATAGTCAAGTCCAAGAAATGCAAAGAGTCCCATACAGGATAAACCCAAGGAGAAACATGCTAATACACATACTAATCAAATTAACAAAGACTAAACACAGAGAAAGAATATTAAAAGTGACAAGGGAGAAGCAACAAGTAACATACTAGGGAAACCCCATATGTTTAACAGCTGATCTTTCAGCAGAAACTCTGCAAGCCAGAAGGGAGTGGCAGGATATATTTAAAGTAATGAAAAATCTACAACCAAGATACTACCCAGCAAGATCTCATTCAAAATTGATGGAAAAATAAAAAACTTTTCAGACAACAAAAGTTAAGAGAATTCAGTACCACCAAACCAACTTTAAAACAAATGTTAAAGGGACTTATATAGTCAAGAAATACAAGAGAAAAAAAAGATCTACAAAATCAACCCCAAACAATTAAGAAAATGGCAGTGGGAACATATGTATATCAATAATTAAATGTAAATGGATTAAATGCTCCAACCAAAAGACACAGACTGGCTGAATGGATACAAAAACAAGACTCATATATATACTGTCTATGAGAAACCAACTTCAGACCTAAAGACAGATATAGACTGAAAGTGGGAGGATGGAAAAATATATTCCATGCAAATGGAAGCAAAAGAAAACTGGAGTATCAATCCTCATATCAGACAAAATAGACCTTAAAATAAAGAGGATTACAAGAGATAAGGAAGGACACTACATAATGATCAAGAGATCAATCCAAGAGGAAGACTTCAGTTCAGTTTAGTCGCTCAGTCATGTCCGACTCTCCGCGACCCCATGAATCACAGCACGCCAGGCCTCCCTGTCCATCACCAACTCCCGGAGTACACTCAAACTCATGTCCATCGAGTCAGTGATGCCATCCAGCCATCTCATTCTCCGTCGTCCCCTTCTCCTCCCGCCCCCAACCTTTCCCAGCATCAGAGTCTTTTCCAGTGAGTCAACTCGTCGCATGAGGTGGCCAAAGTATTGCAGTTTCAGCTTTAGCATCAGTCCTTCCAATGAACATCCAGGATTGATCTCCTTTAGAATGGACTGGTTGGATCTCCTTGCAGTCCAAGGGACTCTCAAGAGTCTTCTCCAACACCACAGTTCAAAAGCATCGATTCTTCGGCGATCAGCTTTCTTCACAGTCCAACTCTCACATCCATACATGACCACGGGAAAAACCATAGCCTTGACTAGATGGACCTTGGTTGGCAAAGTAATGTCTCTGCTTTTTAATATACTATCAAGGTTGGTCATAACTTTCCTTCCAAGGAGTAAGCGTCTTTTAATTTCATGGCTGCAATCAGCATCTGCAGTGATTTTGGAGCCCAAAAAAATAAAGTCTGACACTGTTTCCACTGTTTTTCCATCTATTTCCCTTGAAGTGATGGGACCAGATGCCATGATCTTAGTTTTCTGAATGTTGAGCTTCAAGCCAACCTTTTCACTCTCCTCTTTCACTTTCATCAAGAGGCTTTTGAGTTCCTCTTCACTTTCTGCCATAAGGGTAGTGTCATCTGCATATCTGAGGTTATTGATATTTCTCCCAGCAATCTTGATTCCAGCTTGTGCTTCTTCCAGCCCAGCGTTCCTCATGATGTACTGTGCATATAAGTTAAATAAGCAAGGTGACAATATACAACCTTGACGTACACCTTTTCCTATTTGGAACCAGTCTGTTGTTGCATGTCCAGTTCTAACTGTTGCTTCCTGACCTGCATACAGGTTTCTCAAGAGGCAGGTCAGGTGGTCCGGGATTCCCATCTCTTTCAGAATGTTCCACAGTTTATTGTGATCGACACGGTCAAAGGCTTTGGCATAGTCAATGAAGCAGAAATAGATGTTTTTCTGAAACTCTCTTGCTTTCTCCATGATCCAACGGATGTTGGCAATTTGATCTCTGGTGCCTCTGCCTTTTCTAAAACCTGCTTGAACATCTGGGAGTTCACGGTTTGCATACTGCTGAAGCCTGGCTTGGAGAATTTTGAGCATGACTTTACTAGCGTGTGAGATGAGTGCAATTGTGCGGTAGTTTGAGCATTCTTTGGCATTGCCTTTCTTTGGGATTGGAATGAAGACTGACCTCTTCCAGTCCTATGGCCACTGCTGAGTTTTCCAAATCTGCTGGCATATTGAGTGCAGCACTTTCACAGCATCATCTTTCAAGACATAAAATTGTAAATATCAATGCACCCAACATAGAAGCACCTCAGTATGTAAGACAAACACTAACAGACATAAAAGGAGAAATTAACAGTAGCACAGTAATGTAGGACACTTTAACACCCCACTCACACCAATGGACAGATCATCAAAACAAAATTATTAAGGAAACAGAAGTCTTAAATGATACGTTAGATGAGACGGATCTTATTGATGACTTCAGGACATTCCATCCAAATGCAGAGGAATACACCTTCTTCTCAAGTGCACATGGCACATCCTCCAGGATCGACCACATCTTGGGTCACAAATCAAACCACAGTAAATTGAAGAAAATTGAAATTGTATCAAACATCTCTGACTACAATGCTATGAGACTAAATATCAATTACAAGAAAAAAACTGTAAGAAATGCAAAAACATAGAGATTAAACAATAAATTTCTAAATAGCCAACGGTTTACTGAAGATCAAAAGGGACATAAAAATTTTTCTAGAAACAAATGACAAACTCAAAACTTTATAGGATGCAGCAAACGAAGTTCTGAGAGAGACGTTTACAGCAATCCTACCTCAAGAAACAAGAAAAACATCAAATAGACGACCTAATTTTACACTTAAAACAACTGGGAAAAGAAGAACAAAACCGCACAAAATTAGTAAAAGGAAAGAAATCATAAAGATCAGAGCAGAAATAATTGAAAAAGAAATGAAAGAAACAATAGTGAAGATTAATAAAACTAAAAGCTGGTTCTTTTTTAGAAGATAAACAAAATTGACAAACCTTTACCAGACTCATGAAGAAAAAAAGGGAGAAGAATCAAATCAACAAAATTAGAAATGAGAAAGTAGAGGTTACAACAGACAGTGCAGAAATACAAAGGATTATAAGAGACCATTATGAACAACATAATGGCAATAAAATGGATAACCAGGAATCAATGGACAGATTCTTAGATGAGTTCAATCTTCCAAGACTGAGCCAGGAAGAAATAGAAATTATGAACAGCCCATTCACAAGCACTGAAATTGAAGCTGTTATTAAAAAAAAAAAAAAAACTGTCAAAAAAAAAAAAAAGCCTAGTACCAGATGGCTTCACAGAATTCTATCAAACATTTAGAGAAGAGCTAGTGCTTATCCCTCTAAAACTGAAAAAATTGCAGAGGAAGGAACGCTTCCAAATTCATTCTACAAGGCCACCATCACCCTGATATCAAAACCAGATGAAGAAAATACAAAAAAAAGAAAACTATAGGACAATACCCCTGGTGAACATAGATGCAAAAGTCCTCGATAAAGTTTTAGCAAACAGAATTCAGCAGCACATCAAATACCTCATACACCATGGTCAATTTGGGTTTACTCCAGGGATGCAAGAATTCTTCAATATATGCAAATCAATCAATGTGATAACCATATTAAAAAATTGCAAGATAAAAACCATATGATAATCTCAATAGATGCAGAAAAAGACTTTGACAAAATTCAGCACCCATTTTTTATTATAACTCTTCAAAAAATGGGCATAGACAGAACCTACCTCAACATAATAAAGGCCATATATGATAAACCTACAAGAATAATTATTCTCAATGGTGAAAAACTGAAAGCATTCCCCCTAAGATCAGGAAGAAAACAAGGGTGTCCTCTTTCACTGCTGTTATTCAATGTAGTTCTGGAAGTCCTAGCTATAGCAACCAGAGAAGAAAAATAAATAAAAGGAATCCCGATTGCAAAAGAAGTAAAGTTCCCACTGTTTGCAGATGACATGATACTGTACATAGAAAACCCTAAAGATAGTATCAGACAACTACTAAAGCTAATCAGTGAATTTAGCAATGTTACAAGATACAGAATGAATACACAGAAATCACTTGGATTCTATACACTAACAATGAAAAATCAGAAATAGAAATTAAGGAATCAATCCCATTCACTTTTGCAACAAAAGAATCAAATATCTAGAAATAAACTTACATGGTTTTCCCAGTGGTCATGTATGGATGTGAGAGTTGGACTCTGAAGAAAGCTGAGTGCTGAAGAATTGATGCTTTTGAACTGTGGTGGTGGAGAAGACTCTTGAGAGTCCCTTGGACTGCAAGGAGATCCAACCAGTCCATTCTGAAGCAGACCAGTCCTGGGTGTTCATTGGAAGGACTGATGCTGAAGATGAAACTCCAATACTTTGGCTACCTCATGCGACGAGTTGACTCACTGGAAAGGACTCTGATGCTGGGAGGGATTGGGGGCAGCTGAAGGGGACAACAGAGAATGAGATGGCTGGATGGCATCACTGACTCGATGGACGTGAGTTTGAGTGAACTCTGGGAGTTGGTGATGGACAGGGAGGCCTGGCATGCTGTGATTCACGGGGTCACAAAGAGTGGACACGACTGAGCGACTGAACTGAACTGAACTGAAAGAGTCAAATGTAGGAATGCAAAAGTAGGAGGTCAAGAAACACCTGGAGTAACAGAAAAATTTGCCCTTGGAGTACGGAAAGAAGCAGGGCAAAGGCTAATAGAGTATTGCCAAGAGAATGCATTGGTCATAGCAAACACCCTCTTCCAACAACACAGGAGAAGATTCTAGACATGGACATTACCAGATGGTCAACACCAAAATCAGATGGATTATATTCTTTGCAACCAAAATGGAGAAGCTCTATATAGTTAGCAAAAACAAGACTGGGAGCTGACTTTGGCTCAGATCATGAACTACTTATTGCCGAATTCAGAATTAAATTGAAGAAAGTAGGGAAAACCACTAGATCATTCAGGTATGAGCTAAATCAAATATCTTATTATTATACTGTAGAAGTGAGAAATAGATTTAAGGGACTCGATCTGATAGACAGAGTGCATGATGGACTATGGACGGAGGTTCGTGGCATTGTACAGGAGACAGGGATCAAGACCATCCGTATGCAAAAGAAATGCTAAAAAGCAAAATGGCTGTCTGAGGAGGCCTTTAAAATAGCTGTGAAAAGAAGCGAAAAGAAAGGAGAAAAGGAAAGATATAAGCATTTGAATGCAGTTCCAACGATTAACAAAGAGAGATAAGAAAGCCTTCCCCAAGAAGAATGCAAAGAAATAGAGGAAAAAAACAGAAGGGGAAAGACTAGAGATCTCTTCAAGAAGATTAGAGATACCAAGGGAATATTTCATGCAAAAATGGGCTCAATAAAGGACAGAAATTGTGTGGCCCTAACAGAAGCAGAAGATATTAAGAAGAGGTGGCAAGAATACACAGAAGAACTGTACAAAAACGATCTTCATGACCAAGATAATCACAATGATGTGATCACTCGCCTAGAGCCAGACGTCTTGGAATGTGAAGTCAAGTGGGCCTTAGAAAGCATCACTATGAACAAAGCTAGTGGAGGTGATGGAATTCCAATTGAGCTAATTCAAATCCTGAAAGATGATGCTGTGAAAGTGCTGCACTCAATATGCCAGCAAATTTGGAAAACTCAGCAATGCCCACAGTACTAGAAAAGATCAGTTTTCATTCCAATCCCAAAGAAAGGCAATGCCAAAGAATGCTCCAACTACTGTACAATCTTGCACTCATCTCACACGCTAGTAAAGTCATGCTCAAAATTCTCCAAGCCAGGCTTCAGCAATATGTGAACTGTGAACTTCCAGATGCTCAAGCAGGTTTTAGAAAAGGCAGAGGCACTAGAGATCAAACTGCCAACATCGCTGGATCATGGAAAAAGCAAGAGAGTTCCAGGAAAACATCTATTTCTGCTTTATTGACTATGCCAAGTCTTTGACTGTGTGGATCACAATAAACTGTGTAAAATTCTGAAAGAGATGGGAATACCAGACCACCTGACCTGCCTCTTGAGAAATGTGTATGCAGGTCAAGAAAAAACAGTTAGAACTGGACATGGAACAACAGACTGGTTCCAAATAGGAAAAGGAGTATGTCAAGGCTGTATGTTGTCACCCTGCTTTTTTACTATATGCAGAGTACATCATGACAAATGCTGGGCTGGAAGAAGCACAAGCTGGAATCAGGATTGCCAGGAGAAATATAAATAACCTCATATATGCAAATGACACCACCCTGTTGGAAGAAAGTCAAGAGGAATAAAAAGCCTCTTGATGAAAGTGAAGGACGAGAGAGAAAAATTTGGCTTGAAGCTCAACATTCAGAAAACTAAGATCATGGCATCTGATCCCATCACTTCATGGGAAATAGATGGGGAAACAGTGGAAACAGTGGCAGACTTTATTTTTTTGGGCTCCAAAATCACTGCAGATGCTGATTGCAGCCATGAAATTAAAAGATGCTTACTCCTTGGAAGGTAAGTTATGATGAAGCTAGACAGCATGTTAAAAAGCAGAGACATTACTTTGCCAACAAAGGTCCGTCTAGTCAAGGGTATGGTTTTTCCCATGGTCATGTATGGATGTGAGAGTTGGACTGTGAAGAAAGCTGATCACTGAAGAATTGATGCTTTTGAACTGTGGTGCTGGAGAAGACTCTTGAGAGTCCCATGGACTGCAAGGAGATCCAACCAGTCCATTCTAAAGGAGATCAGTCTTGGGTGTTCATTGGAAGGACTTATGCTAAAGATGAAACTCCAATACTTTGGCCACGTCATGCGACGAGTTGACTCACTGGAAAAGAGTCTGATGCTGGGAGGGATTGGGGGTAGGAGGAGACGGGGATGGCAGAGAATGAGATGGCTGGATGGCATCACTGACTCGATGGACATGAGTTTGAGTGAACTTCGGGAGTTGGTGATGGACAGGGAGGCCTGGCGTGCTGTGGTTCATGGGGTCGCAAAGAGTCGGACACAACTAAGCGACTGAACTGAATTGAAAGCTGAAACTCCATACTTTGGCCACCTGATGCGAAGTGTTGACTCATTGGAAAAGACTCTGATGCTGGGAGGGATTGGGGCAGGTGGAGAAGGGGACAACAGAGAATGAGATGGCTGGATGTCATCACCGACTCGATGGACATGAGTTTGAGTGAACTCTGGGAGTTAGTGATGGACAGAGAGGCCTGGCGTGCTGTGCTTAATGGGGTTGCAAAGAGTCGGACACAACTGAGTGACTGAACTGAACTGAAGGATTCAAAAGAACTGTACCCAAAAAATTATAAGATGCTAATGAAAGAAATCAACAGCAACATATACAGATGGAGAGATATTCCATATTGTTGCGTAGGAAGAATCAATTTTGTGAAAATGACTATACTACCAAATGCAAGCTACAGATTCAATGCAATCTTTATCAAATTACCAATGACATTTTTCACAGAACTAGAACAAAACATTTCACAATTCCTGTGGAAACCCAAAAGACCCCGAAGAGCCAAAGCAGTCTTGAGAAAGAAGAATTGAGCTGGAGGAATCAACCTTCCTGACTTCAGATTATACTACAAAGCTTCAGTCATCAAGACAGTATGGTACTGGCACAAAAACGGAAATACAGCCCACAGCAACAAGATAGAAAGACCAGAAATAAACCCATGCACCTATGGGTGCCTTATTTTTGACAAAGGCATCAAGAATATACAATGGGGCAAAGACAGCCTCTTCAATAAATGGTGCTGGGTACACTGGACAGCTACATGTAAAAGAATGAAATTAGAACCCTTCCTAACACCATACACAAAGATAAACTCAAAATAGATTAAAGACCTAAATGTAAGACCAAAAACTATAAAACTCTTAGAGGAAAACATAGGCAAAATGTTCGATGATACATATCAAAGCAAGATCCTCTCTGATCCACCTCATAGATTAATGGAAATAAAAACAAAAGTAAACAATTGGGACCTGATTAAACTTAAAAAGTTTTGCACAGCAAAGAAACTATAAGTCAGGTGAAAAGACAACCATGAGACTGGGAGAAAATAATAGCAAATGAAACAATTGACAAAGGATTCATTTCGAAAATATACAAGCGGCTCATACAACTCAATTCCAGAAAAACAAAATGAAAAAGTGGAAAAAAGACCTAAAGGGATATTTCCCTAAAGATGTAGAGATGACAAACAAACACCTGAAAAGTTGCTGAACACTGCTCATTATTCTGTTCTGTCCGTTCCGTTCCGTCACTCAGTCGTGTCCGACTCTTTGCGACCCCGTGGACTGTAGCCTACCAGGCTTCTCCGTCCATGGGATTCTCCAGGCAAGAATACTGGAGTGGGTTACCATTTCCTTCTCCAGGGGATCTTCCCGACCCAGGGATCGAACCTGGGTCTCCCGCATTGGAGGCAGATGCTTTAACCTTTGAGCCACCTGCTCATTATTAGAGAAATGCAAATCAAAACTACAATGTGATATCACCTCACACCATGAGATATCACCTCACACCAGTCAGAAAGGCCATCATCAAAAAGTCTACAAACAATAAACGCTGGAGAGGGTGTGGAGAAAAGGGAATGCTCTTGTGCTGTAGGTGAGAATGTAAATTGATACAACCACTATGGAAGATGGTATGATTCCTTCAAAAGCTAGGAATAAAAGCACCATATGACCCATCAATCCCAATCCTAGGCATATACCCTGAGAAAACCAAAATTGAAAAAGAGACATGTATCCCATTGTTCATGCAGCACTATTTACAATAGCTAGATCATGGAAGTGACCTAGATGTCCATCATCAGATGAATGGATAAAGAAGTAGTGGTATGTATACACAATGGAATATTACTCAACCATATAAAGGAACACCCTTGAGTCAGTTCTAATGAGGTGGATGAACCTAGAAATCAGAAAGAGAAAGATAAATATTGTATTCTAATACATATATATGGGATCTAGAAAAATGACACAGAAGAATTTATTTCCAGGGCAGCAGTGGAGAAACAGACATAGAGAACAGACTTATGGACATGGGGAGAGGGGAGGAGAGGGGGAGATGTATGGAAAGAGTAACATGGAAACTTACATTACCGTATGTAAAATAGATAGACAACGGGAATTTGCTGTATGGCTCAGGAAACTCAAACAGAGGCTCTGTACTCTGTGTCAACCTAGAGGGGTGGGATGGGGAGGGAGATGGGAGGGAGGCTCCAAAGGGAGGGGATATATGTATCAGTTCAGATCAGTCACTCAGTCGTGTCCGACTCTTTGCGACCCCATGGACTGCAGCATGTGAGGCCTCCCTCTCCATCACCACCTCCTGGAGTTCACTCAAATTCACATTCATTGAGTCAGTGATGCCTTCCAACCATCTCAACCTCTGTCGTCCCCTTCTCCTCCTGCCTTCAATCCTTCCCAGCATCAGGGTCTTTTCCAATGAGTCAGTTTTTGTATCAGGTGGCCAAAGTATTGGAGTTTCATCTTCAGCATCAGTCCTTCCAATGAATATTCAGGACTGACTTCCTTTAGAATGGACTGGTTGGATCTCCTTGCTGACCAAGGGACTCTCAAGAGTCTTCTCCAACACCACAGTTCAAAAGCATCAGTTCTTCAGTGCTCAGCTTTCTTTATAGTCCAACTCTCACATCCATACATGACTACTGGAAAAACCATAGCTTTGACTAGACGGACCTTTGTTGGCAAAGTAATGTCTATCTATGGCTTATTCATGTTGAGTTTTGACAGAAAACAACAAAATTCTGAAAAGCTATTATCCTTCAATAAAAAAGTTAAAAAAAAAAAAAAAACCTCACTTTTAAAAAGAAGCTAAAATCCAATACCGAATTATGTTTTCCCAAGGTATTTGGAAAATGGGAAATCTCAGTAACATAAATTAGAATTTACAGGGCTTCTGACTGTTAATTCAGTGGTGGATCTATGTACTTGCTATGTTCTCAAAACAAGGTTCTCCACCTCCCCACCAAGAAAAAAAAAAATCTCACCCAAACTGAGAATTTTAAAATGTGTTGCAAACAAATCTGTTGTGATGTAACATAAAAACACATTGAGGCTAATGGTAACTCGGATGCCTATTTCAAAGGTAGAAAGCAATATTTAATACACTCAGTTTATCAAAGTGTTCATCATTAGAATCATGGGAATCTCTTTTGTGATAATTATTGTTCCTATTCCTTGTAATAGTAAAACCAAAGCATCTTAAAGGCAGAAGATAATTATATTTTAGATCAATTGGTTTTTAATTGCTATGCATCCATCATGATGAGAGTATCTGATAAGTATTTTAAGTGTAAAACTGGATCTTGAGCGATGTGAGAGTGGTGACATGAGAAGAACTTTCATGAGAATAGTAACCTGTATGGGAGTATGAAGGTATGTAGGGGAAGAGGAGAGAACCAACAGATAAAACAGAAATAGAACAGCTGGAAATCGTTGATTAGTTTGTTTACTTTGCCTGGGGTGGCTCCCAAAAATCACTGTAAAGTTAAGACTTAAAAGAAATGAACACACATTTCAAATGTATGAAATGCAATGGTGGGTGCTAAGGGAAATCTGAAGGGGGAGTTGTCAACCTGAACTTGTGCACAGAGCACCATGAATCTTGTTAAATCCTTTTTTGATTCAGCCACTCCTGGCTTTACCCTGAGAGTCTGCATTTCTAATCTGCTTCCACCGGTGCCATGGTTGCTGGTTCATGGACCACATTTTGAATATTGAGGTTTTAAACTGAATGTGTACACCCATGAGTGGTTTTTGAACAAACAGTTGGGAGGGAACACAATGAAGTATCAGAATCCTGTCAACACTCCTTAGGAAATTTTATTGAAATAAATGCTTTTTGAGATGCCATATCCTTTCTCTCATGAGGCTTTGCGTCAGGAAGAGCAGAGTTCAGATCGACATTTAAGTCTCCAAATCCTGTCGATGCTGCTAAGTGGAAAAACAGATAAGTATAAATACTAATAGATGGTCAGGTAGAATCTATGGGGTAAGAAGATTTAAACTAGACATGTTATTAAATATTTAGACTAACACGCCTTGGGGTTTTAGATCTTGGAAATTCCTGGGCAGAATGAATTTGGGAGTGGTGGGTGTCATTTCACTTAATGGGAAGTTGCTATCTAGCTTTGTTCGCTCCTGCTGTACATTCTGTCTGCCTGGGAGACCATGCATAGTGAATTTTCTCAGCAAATTGTGTGTTACAGTTCGAACAGGTGTGAAAGTCTTGACATTTTATGACATATAGATATTTGTTTTGAAAAAAATGTTTAATTTTTTTTTTCTGCCAAAACTAAACCCAAGTCACAGAGTTTCTGCCTCTCAGCTGGAGTCTTAGTTCATGTTGGTCATTACTGCACATGTTTACAAATGTTGGTTCTCTTGTGAAACATCAAAAATTCATGGATAGAAATACAGATTTTTTATTATTACTTATTTTATTGGAGGCTAGTTACTTTACAATAGTATATTGGTTGGTTTTGCCATACACTGACATGAATCAGCCCCGGGTGTACATGAGTTACCCATCTTGAACCCCCTCCCATCTCCCTCCTCCCCATATCCTCCTTCTGGGTCATCCCTGTGCACCAGCCCCGAGCATCCTGTATCATGCGTCGAACCTGGACTGGTGATTCGTTTCACATATGATAATATACATGTTTCAATGCCATTCTCCCAAATCATCCCACCCTCGCCCTCTCCCACAGAGTCCAAAAGACTGTTCTATACATCTGTGTCTCTTTTGCTGTCTCGTATACAGGGTTAAGGTTACCCTCTTTCTAAATTCCATATATATGCGTTAGTATACTGTATTGATGTTTTTCCTTCTGGCTTACTTCACTCTGTATAATAGGCTCCAGTTTCATCCACCTCATCAGAACTGATTCAAATGTATTCTTTTTAATGGCTGAGTAATACTCCGTTGTGAGATTTTTAAAATGTATCAGAATGAGAAAGGTAATAGTGTCTTAAGATGAAGAGACCTTTGTCCTTGTAATGTAAAACTGTGGAGGATTTCCTGACATTTGTGTAGTATTTTCCTTCCGGATATGACTGGTGTGACAGTCCTTGAATGGATGTTGTTTCCCATGACCTTTCAAAGGTTAGCCGTGTGTAAGACTCAGGAGTGCGTGCACACACATACACACACATATCTGGTTTAACATTTCTCAAAGAATTCTTTAACTTAGGACTTTACAAACAGGTAATTAGCTAAGAAATACTCAGTGACATCGGTGATAGGTGATGGATGGGTATATTTGCTGAGAGACCCCTGCGATACATTTATACTCCTGAAGTCTAATAAAGTGTTGACCCCATGCTGCCCCCAGTGAAGAGCTAGTGCAGTTCCCCTAGGGCCCTTCATGGTTGTCTTTTCCTGAATCTTTGACCATTCTCTGGTAATTCCCATTCTGGTACTTAACTCCTGGCCACAGGTTCTTGCACAACTTCTGTATTTTCTCCATGCTTGACCATCACTCTGTTTGGTAATTTATCCCCCCAAAATAAAATTTTTAAAATTTTGTACTATTTATTTTGCTTCTTTAAAAAAATTACAGTATAGGTTATTTACAATAATTCAAGTGTACAGCAAAATGTTTCAGTTATATATATATATATATATATATTCTTTTTCAGATTCTTTTCAATTTAGGTTATTATGAGATACTGACTATAGTTCCCTGTGCTATACAGTAGGTCCTCGTGTGTCTGTTTTATATATAGTAGTGTGTATCTGTTAATCCCCAGTTCCCAATTTATCTTCCCCCTATTTCTCCTTTGATAACCATAAATTTGTTTTCTATGTCTGTATTTGTTTTGTATAAAAGTTCATTTGTATCATATTTTAGATTCCATAAATATATATATATATATAATATTTCTCTTTGTGTGTATACACATATAATATTTATATAGTAGAATATTACTCAACTATAAAAAAGAACAGCTGCTCCATCTGAAGCAACATGGGTGGACCTGAAGATTATCATATTAAGTGAAGTAGTCAGGCAGGGAAAGACAAATATCACCCCCTTCTTTTAGAAGTCCTCTATGAATTCCATAGGGAGACCTTGCCCTGCTGTATATCCTTGTGCCTCAGTTTTCCTGGGATTCCCAGTTTGTGCTGTATTCTCTATTTGTTCTCACAATCATCTTGGCTAACTCTCTAGTACTATGTTGAGCCATTTTCTCTTTTTGGCAGTTTCTAAAGTTTTGGGAAATCTTTTAAAAGTCCAAAAGCTTAGACTGTACTCTGGAACAATTAAATCAGAATCCCTGGGGTGGGATTCTGGTATTTTGATGCATTGGTATTTTTTAAAAAACTCCTTGGAGATTCCAACATGTGGCCAAGTAAGGCAGCCCATGTTCCGAGGGACCACACACACACACACACACACAGCATCACTGTTGTCAGGGGCCACATTGGCTGTCCTCTGTGGAACCTCTTGAACAACAGGCTGTGGCTTTCTCTGCTCACCCAGCCTGCAAGCCAGTTGGACCCCAGAGTGGCCGCTACAATTCCTGACAACCCTGGACCTCTCTGGATGGATCTACCTCCCCTTGTATTGCTCTGCAGTCATTTCCTAACCTAGAGAGAGGCCCCAAGTTTTCAGTTGAAATAATTGCACTTAGGGGACGTTTGGAAAGCTGTTCTTCTAAGATAATAGAACAATTCTTATGTCTCTGGTCTTCCATTTTCTTTTGAAACTTTTTCTTTTTGCCAAAAACATTGTGCCAAACTCACAGCCATATTTTTCAACCAAAGGTAGCAGGAACCTCCTGCTGCTGCTGCTGCTGCTAAGTCGCTTCAGTCGTGTCCGTCTCTGTGCGACCCCATAGATGGCAGCCCACCAGGCTCCCCAGTCCTTGGGATTCTCCAGGCAAGAACACTGGAGTGGGGTGCCATTTCCTTCCCCAATGCATGAAAGTGAAAAGTGAAAGTGAAATTGCTCAGTCGTGTCCTACTCTTAGTGATCCCATGGGTTGCAGCCTATCAGGCTCCTCTGTCCATGGGATTTTCCAGGCAAGAGTACTGGAGTGGGGTGCCATTTCCTTCTCCAAGCAGGAACCGCCTAGAGAAAAACAAACTGTAAGTCATTTTTCTATCCACTAGAGTAAATTAAAATAAGACCATTTTAGTGAGGCTTCTATTTAAAGGTACTTTTTACTATTTGTGTTTCACGAGGAAAAAAAAGCAATTCATCTATGCCCCTTAGTTCAGATCATTTATTTGGAAGTTTTACCACGTCTTCTCCCATCACTCATTGGAAATAAACCTGCCACACCAAGAGGATTGCCTAACTCTGCTGTTGGACTTTAATCTGCGTCTGGTTTGTCTTTATATCTACAAGGGTTACCCCCTCAGAAAATCTCAGTAAATGCTTCTCACAAGAATTTCTACTGATCCTAAATTTGGTTAGGGATTTGCAATTCATTCTGATTTTTTTTTTTTTTTTGTATAATCAGTTCTTAGTGGATATTGTGAGCGAGACACTTGCTTGAAGATGCGTTGAGTTACATTGCTTTTGCATTCCTGATACGTTGATGTGCAGAATCGATTAGGTTTCTGGCAGTAACAAACATGGTGTGTGATAGATGCTTGATAAACATGTTAGGCCAAAGGCCAGGAAGAACACAGAAGATGGAGGAGATACTGTGATTCCACCTGTGGCTTTAATTTCAGCTGGCCCCTGATGGGTGGATGGGATTTGGAAAGCAAGAAATTGGTGGAAAGGAAGAGAGAGAATCGGGAGTGAATATGGCAGTGCTGGGGAGGTGGGGGAGGGCGTGGGGTGTTGAGTCAGTTCCCCTTTCATTATGTGCAGATGTGGAGAAATTGGATAAATGAAAAGGGAGATGAAAATTGTACAATTTCAGTCATTTCCTCAGCAGTCATCTCTCTGAAGGTTGGGTCTGTAGCTACTGGCAGGTGGCCAACTTGCTAAGTCCTCTTAAATTGACAGAGAAGCCAGATAAATATCCACTCTTGGCAGCACTTCCCTGACAGATGGTCTGGCATTCATGGTGTAATCGGAGGCAACAATGGTCGTGCTAAAAACTCTCCAGCCTAGCATCTCCTAGTTACTGTGTGTAATATATAACTAGGATTTCAATGTGCTAGCAGTTACTGTGGTGGAAACAAGGGGGATGAAACTGCATATAATAACCAAGAAGATGCATCCCCATGCAAAGGGGTGAATATTTCTGATGGGGGTGCATAAAAAGCTACTTTTCAGACTTAAAGTACAAAAATAGAAGAAAGTGGGCATAGCTGTTATTGTTGGTTACTTTTTCATCAAAATGAATGCTGACAGTACACTTGTGACCCCCAGAAGAAGTAGAAAATTCATGAGCTTCTAAGAAATGTCATTCAGTAGCTCTTCAAGTTTTTTGGTCAGCAGATTGGGTTTCAGTGCCAAGAAAAAGTCAGATATCTTGTAAGTGTCCTTTTGTTGTTCAGTCACTCAGTTATGTCTGACTCTTTGTGATCCCATGGACTGCAGCACGCTAGACTTTCGTGTCCTTCACTATCTCCTGAAGTTTGCTCAACCTCATGTCCATTGAGTCAATGATGACATCCAAGCATCTCATCCTCTGTCACCTCCTTCTTCTCCTGCCCTCAATCTTTCCCAGCATCAGGGTCTTTTCCAGCAGATGGCTATAACTGTATCACTATTTTCTGACTCTCGCCATGCCCTGTACAAGGATAAAGGACAGTGTGGTGCAGTAATGGCAATGTGTCCTGGGGAATTAGACAGTGGCTGAAGATAAAACGTCACTTAAACTGATTCCTTGCTCATGGCACTACTACTCGACTTTAGTTGCCATTTCTCTTAATGAAATCCCTCCATTGCTAATCTGATTTTGAAGAAGCTATTGTGATTTACCAAAAGTTACGTATTCCAGTTCCCTACAGAATGTCTTAGCAGCTTAAAAAATAAGAGATAATCTGAAGAGGAGACTATCAGCTGTAATTATATCGATAGAATGTAAATAAATGCCTTGCAAATAGTGAAGATGTTAATGAAGATGGTAGGGTTGATGCCTGAATTAGGATCTTGAGGAGGGAAGTATAGGACTTCATCAGAAATAAGAGTAGACTAAGGAAAAAGAATTATCAATGCTTCCAAACCCTTGAGAATCATGAAGCCATCTATTACCACAGTTGCCAATATTGTCAGTAGAAACTGTTTGAGACTTGTAGCCGTAGAATAATTACAGTCTTCTTCTTCCTGTTTGAAAGGAGGTCGTGATCAATGGTAGAATCCATAACTTTATTTCAGTTTTAGCTAGGAAGCAGATTGTACCTCTTTTTGTCCATAGGTCTAATTATTTGTTTCTAAAAAAATTGCACTGTTAAAGAGAAATTTAAAAAGGGATAAATTTCGATGTGTCCCCATGATAGGTTTATCCCTAAGAAGAAAATCCATCCTAGGGTTCTCAATTTCTGAGTTAAATAATACACGGTCATTTATGAAGGGACCTTATCCAAAAGAGATAAGGGGTCCTCTAAGCTCTGCTTGTTCCTGGTTCTTTCACAATCCATGTTATGGTTTGCGAACCAAACCAAAAGGGTGTTTCTTATTGCTGAACAAGAAGGTACTGATCACTGAACCCATACCAGGCTCTTTTTTTTTTTTTTTATTTCTTTAACTGGAGGAGAATTGCTTTACAATATTTTGCTGATTTTTGCCATACAGCAGTGAAAACCAGCCGTAATTACACATGTCTCACCTCCCTCCCTGACCTTCCCCCCTCACCCCTGAGTGTCAGGCTGAGCTCCTTGTGTTACACAGCTCCTCTCCCCAGCTGGCCGTCTTGCATGTGGCAGTGAGCATGTGTCAGCGCTGCCTTCTCACCCCACTCTCTCCGTCCCTCACTGTGTCCACGAGTCCCTTCCCAAAGCCGCATCTCCATTCCTAGAGCCCGTTAGACAGAGTGAGGTTAAGTCAGAAAGAGAAAAGCACCGTATAGCAACAGATATACACATGGAACCTAGAAAAATGATATTGATGACCCTATTTGCAGGAGAGGAATGAAGATGCAGGTAGAGGCTCTGTTTTAGATAGTGGAGATACTGTTCACAAAAACAAACAGCAAAATGTCCTGCCTTCCCAGACCTTACAGTTAACCGATGATAAGTAAGTAGCTGTCTTAGTCAGCAGTGCTCAGCCTTCTTGGCCGCAGGGACCAGTGTTGTGGGAGACAGTCTATCCATGGATGGGATGAGGTGGGGTGGGGAGGGGAGTGGTAGTTTGGGGATGATTCAAGCACATTGCATTGATTGTGCAGTTTATTTCTGTTATTACATCAGCTTTACCTCAGATCATCAGGCATTGGATCCCGAAGGCTGGGGATCCCTGCCTTAGATAATGTCAGTGTGTTCCAAACCCGGACCAGCAGCAACACACAGTTAGTTACATAAAGCTGGATTTGTCTCTCATTGCAACAAAAGACAATACACACTTTTTAAGGAAACAGAATTTGAGTTGGTGATAGATCATTTGGGGGGGTGGGGAATGATTCAAGAGAAATTTCAAGAAAGCAGGGCTTTGCTCTGGCTGGGATGCTGTCAAGAAATGCAGGGAATTCTGTGTGTGTGAATCTTAATCTTACCTAGGAGTGAGGAATAAGGACTTCCCTGGCAGTCCAGCTTATATCTTTCCATTTCGCCTTTGCTTTTTGCTTCTCTTCTTTTCACAGCTATTTGTAAGGCCTCCTCAGACAGCCATTTTGCTTTTTGCATTTCTTTTTCATGGGGATGGTCTTGGTCCCTGTCTCCTGTACTATGTCACGAACCTCTGTCCAGAGTTCATCAGGCACTCTATCTATCAGATCTAGTTCCAGATATAAGCATCTGAATGCAGAGTTCCAAAGAATAGCAAGGAGAGATAAGAAAGCCTCCCTCAGCGATCAATGCAAAGAAATAGAGGAAAACAACAGATTAGGAAAAACAAGAGATATCTTCAAGAAAAGTAGAGATACCAAGGGAATATTTCATGCAAAGATGGGCTCAATAAAGGACAGAAATGTTATGGACCTAACAAAAGCAGAAGATTAAGAAGAGGTGGCAAGAATACACAGAAGAACTGTACAAAAAAGGTCTTCATGACCAAGATAATCACGATGGCGTGATCACTCACCTAGAGCCAGACATCTTGGAATGTAAAGTCAAGTGGGCCTTAGAAAGCATCACTATGAACAAAGCTAGTGGAAGTAATGGAATTCCAAATGAGCTATTTCAAATCCTGAAAGATGATGCTGTGAAAGTGCTGCACTCAATATGCCAGCAAATTTGGAAAACTCAGCAATGGCCACAGGACTGGAAAAGGTCAGTCTTCATTCCAATCCCAAAGAAAGGCAATGCCAAAGAATGCTCAAACTACTGCACAATTGCACTCATCTCACACGCTAGTAAAGTCATGCTCAAAATTCTCCAAGGCAGGCTTCAGCAATACGTGAACCATGAACTTCCAGATGTTCAAGCAGGTTTTAGAAAAGGCAGAGGCACCAGAGATCAAATTCCCAACATCCTCTGGATCATGGAGAAAGCAAGAGAGTTCCAGAAAAATATTTATTTCTGCTTCATTGACTATGCCAAAGTCTTTGACTGTGTGGATCACAATAAACTGTGGAAAATTCTGAAAGAGATTGGAATACCAGACCACCTGACCTGCCTCTTGAGAAACCTGTACGCAGGTCAGGACGCAACAGTTAGAACTGGACATGCAACAAGAGACTGGTTCCAAATAGGAAAAGGAGTATGTCAAGGTTGTATATTGTCACCTTGCTTATTTAACTTATATGCAGAATACATCATGAGGAACACTGGGCTGGAAGAAGCACAAGCTGGAATCAAGATTGCTGGGAAAATATCAATAATCTCAGATATGCAGATGACACTACCCTTATGGCAGAAAGTGAAGAGGAACTAAAGAGCCTCTTGGTGAAAGTGAAAGAGGAGAGTGAACAGGTTGGCTTGAAGCTCAACATTCAGAAAACAAAGATCATGGCATCTGGTCCCATCACTTCATGGGAAATAGATGGAAAAACAGTGGAAACAGTGTCAGACTTTATTTTCTGGGGCTCCAAAATCACTGCGGTTGCTGATTGCAGCCATGAAATTAAAAGACGCTTACTCCTTGGAAGGAAAGTTATGACCAACCTAGAGAGCATATTAAAAAGCAGAGACATTACTTTGCCAGCAAAAGTCTGTCTAGTCAAGGCTATGGTTTTTCCCTTGGTCATGTATGGATGTGAGAGTTGGACTGTGAAGAAAGCTGATCGCCGAAGAATTGATGCTTTTGAACTGTGGTGTTGGAGAAGACTCTTGAGAGTCCCTTGGACTACAAGGAGATCCAACCAGTCCATTCTAACGGAGATCAGTCCTGGGTGTTCATTGGAAGGACTGATGCTGAAGCTGAAACTCCAATACTTTGGCCACCTCATGCGATGAGTTGACTCACTGGAAAAGACTCTGATGGTGGGAGGGATTGGGGGCGGGAGGAGAAGGGGACGACAGAGAATGAGATGGCTGGATGGCATCACCGACTCAATGGACATTAGTTTGAGTGAACTCCGGGAGTTGGTGATGGACAGGGAGGCCTGGCATGCTGTGATTCATGGGGTCGCAGAGAGTTGGACGTGACTGAGCGACTGAACTGAACTGAACTGAACTTGCAATCCAGCAGTTTAGAGTTCACACTTCCAGGACAGGGGCGTGGGTTTGATCCCTGGGCAGGGAACTAACAGGCTTCCCAGGTGACTCACTGATAAAGACTCCACCCGCAATGCGGGAGACCTGGGTTTGATCCTTGGGTTGGGAAGATCCCCTGGAGAAGGAAATGGCAACCTGCTCCAGTACCTTTGCCTGGAGAATCCCATGGACAGATGAGCCTGGTGGGCTCCAGTCCATGGGGTCTCAAGTCGGACACGATTGAGCAACTGAGTGCACAGACACACACACCAGGAACTAAGGTCCCACGTCGGGGGGCGGGGGGGACAACACAAGTTAAAAAGGAGTGAGGCCGGGGCTGGGGTAAGGAAAGAGGCAGGAATCATCCATTTCAGCGCGGAGGGAGGGGAGTTGGGATCTTTCTGGTTTGCAGTGTTTTCTGTCTGTGCTTATCACCACTGTAAAGTAGTATTTGGGGGGTCACATTTTCTCACAGTCACAAGTGGCCTTGTCTGAAGTTGGTGTCCTGTGGAACAGTTGCTATTGGCCAGGGGAACATCAAGGCTCAGCTGTAAAGTCAAACCAGCTTCAGAAAATCTGTTCTCACTGATGGATGACATGAGTGTGCAATAGAAAACAGGGCACAGATATTAGAGTGACAGTGCTGTTGTAGATCGGGTGGACAGAAGGCTTCCCTGGAGAGGTGATATTTGAACTGAAATCTGAGTAAAATGAAACAATGTGCCATGTGGATAATTCCAGGGATAATAAGATAATTCCAGGCAGTGGAGGAGCAGATGTAAAGGGCCTGGGGCAGGAATGAGTCTAAACACTCTGGTTGCAGGCACAGCCATGGTACAATGGTGACAGTGGTGGGAATTGTTGACACAGCAGCTGTGGTGGAGACAGTGCAGTCATAACAGAACTGAGGCACGCTGCTCGTAAAACAGCAGCTGCAATGGACTGAATACCTGTTTTGAATGCATGTAACTTTTCTCACCTTTCTCACTTAATCCTTAATAAATTGATATGTTTCATAAATGAAAGTAAAGTGCAAAACAGTACATAAAATATGCTCAAGTGGATGGTAACTCACATACATGTGTCCTTTTTTTCTATTGCTATGTAGTAAATTACCCTGAAAGTTCACATTGGCTTGTTGTCTTAAGCTGCTGTTTTGTTTCTGTGAGTCAGGAACATGGGTACAGATTCTCTGCTTCAGGGTCTCTCCCAAGCCTCAGTCAAGATGCCAGAGACTGAGGTCTCAAAGTGAAGGCTTGAGTGGGGAGGGGTCTCCTTCTGAGCTCATTTATATGCCTGTTGTTAGGATTCAGCTGAAGGGTTGCTGGGCGGGGGGTCTCAGTTCCTCCCTGGCTGTTGGCTGCAGACTGTCCTCCGCTACGAGCCACATGGCTTTTCTCTCCTTGGTGATGTTGGTTTAGTCGCTAAGTCATGTCCAGCTCTTGTGACCCCGTGAATTATAGCCCTCCAGATTCCTCTGTCCATGGGATTCTCCAGGCAAGAGTACTGGAGTGGGGTGCCATTTCCTTCTCCAGGGAATCTTCCTGATCCAGAGATCAAACCTGGGTCTCCCGCACTGCAGGCAGACTCTTTACCATCTGAGCCACCAGGGAAGCCTAAAAATAAAGAGTGGTAAAACACTTCTAAAATTGCATTGAGGGCAGTTGTATTGAGATTAATTAAGGTTTGGTTTACGACCCAGAGTCCACAAGTGAAATATTACCCAGTCTGAAAATTTAGGGGAAAAGTAAAGATTCAAGAGTTCAAAATATAGGGAAGCCAGTTTTTAAAAGCTAAGGATTAGAGTCAAAAGAGCTGCTATGTTTGATTTAATTCTCTACCTTGAAACACCCACAGGGCCCTATTTATCTGCAGCCCATGGCTATGTCTTCTGTTTGTTTTGACCCTCTCAGATCTGAAGTTTATTCAGCTCCTATGGCAGGTTATCTTCCAGAGATTTTTCTCTGAGATACAGTTATTTTTATTTCCACAAATGCAGAGTCGTCAGTGGTCCGCGTTACCTGACCAAGACCACACAGAATGATTCACTGTGTCTGAAAGGAAAAAGAAAAAAAATTGAGTAATAAACCAAAACTTATCTGAACGTCATTGGCACTGGTGCCAAATTGAGGATTGAAAGTAAATGACCTTGAACCTTTAATATTTCATGATCTTAAACAGATGAAAGGTTATTAGAGCAGGTGCTAGAAAAAAGCATGTAAATTCAAGATGAGGAGTGACGGTCAGCACCAGGCCAGGTGAAGTTTTCAGGCCGTTAAAATTCTCTTTGGTGTGCACCCTGCATCCTGGCCTGCCTTCAGTTTCCTCTGCATTTAATCTGGGGGTTCCTCTCCACTAGAACTAACCAGTCACTGCTGAGGCTAAGCCAGGCACTCTATGTACGACACACACCCACAGAAACAGCGCACCATGTGCATTCACACTTCCCTTTCCCTTCTCCCCGGCCACGCCTTCCCCCCGGCCACGCCTTCCCCCCAAACTTGCCTTCCCTCCACCCCCACCCCCGAATCCCCATGTATGTCTGTGTGTGTGTGTGTGTGTGTGTGTGTGTACACACACATGACTGTAGCCCTCACAACTTCCCGGATCCCATTTCACATGCTGCCCTCAAATGCCCAAATCCCCCCACTCATCCCTCACACAAGCCTCCCTCACAAATACCTCTGCTTCACACGTTTCTCCCATGCGTGTATCCCCTGCAAGTGTCTCCTCCACACATCCCCAGCCAGAGACACCCACACACACACTCACTGTCATACATGCCTTCACTATCAGACACCCCTCACCCCCCGCCCTGCACTTCCGTGTACTCCCAACATGCACACCTGTGAACAAGCAGGCGTACGTTCTGATGCAGGACAGTAAGGTTTAACAGGCTTTTTAGGAAAATTCGCTAAATTCAAAACTACATATTTCATGAAATTAAAAAGAATCGTGAGTAACAGATTATACAAGTAGGTCGTCTTTTTTCTTTGCTTTTACCCGTTTTAGAAGTTAGGCTAAAGCCGTATGTACTGTCACACATATTCAATAAAACTAAGCTTCTCCAGTATGCAGTTAAATTAGCTTTTCAGCTGCACATAAAAATAAGGGCTGTGAAACTACCTTGTCAACGATGGTTTTATAGAATGCTCTGTCCACGTGAAAGTTAATGCTCCTTGGGTTGACATACGGAACTAATTTGATGGATGTATGTTCAAATGAAATATGTCTCAATGATTCACAGGCTGGGTAACACTGAGAGACTAGCTGGTTGGATGGAAATTTTTTTTGTATAAATCAAATTATTTTTATGATGGAAGTACTTAGGGATCAGCACTGGGAAGACTTGGAAATTGAGACTGTGAAGATAATGTTTATTTTAAAAGACAAATAGCACTGCCAGTTTGACTTGTGTTTATAAAGTTTACACAATAATACTAGATATACCTACAATTTGTGGTTACACCTAGGTTGTTTTGGAAGAATACATTGATTTTGTGTAGAAGCCTTGTGTTTATGTGTTTCATGAGCAGCATTTATCCTGTTCTCTAAGTACCTTGTTGCTGTGATTTGCATAAAGCAGAAGTAATCTTACCATATATATTCTTCCTAAAGACTGTGTGTTGTTGTTGTTCAGTCACCCAGTCGTGTCCGACCCCGTGTGACCCCGTGGACTGTAGCATGCCAGGCCTCCCTGACCTTCACCATCTCCTGGAATTTGCCCAAGTTCATGTCTGTTGCATCAGTAATGCTGTCCAGCCATCTCATCCTCTGACTCCCTCTTCTCCTTCTGCCCTCAATCTTTCCCAGCATCAGGGACTTTTCCAGTGTGTTGTCTGTTCACATCAGGTAACCAAAATACTGGAGTTTCAGCTTCAGCATCAGTCCTTCCAGTGAATATTCAGGGTTGATCTCCCTTAAGATTGACTAAAAACTTTACAACTTGCAAATTGGAGTTTTTTGGAAGGTAACAACTCTTCCATAGAACACAGGCATGCAAAAAAATTAAAAAAAAAGAAAAACCAGGAATGTCTTCTATTCTCTAGAATTCCCTGTGGAGTATGAGAAATTAAATCTCTTCTGAAAGACATAATCTCAGGAGACATTTTACTAAATTCTCACAATACATCAGTGGGGCTGATGAAGACAAACTGGCTTACAGCTGAGTTAATTGAAATCATGCAGCCCTTTCTTTGGTTCTGATTTTTGGCCATTAACCAAAGTCATATTAATGAGTCCCTGTGTACCAATGAAGTCAGATTATTTACATATGATGTTATAATTGTTAGAGATATCTCCAAAATAGTGTATATTCATGTGAAAAATTATAATAATTATTAGCCTGCCGTGAAAGCATGTTATTTAATGTAATAAGCTGCCGTTTCACATAATATTTTGATTATCTGTATATCAGTATTATTCACACTGCCTAAGGGGGCTGCTGACCCACATTCTAGATGAGTTTGCTGGAAGGCTTTATCAGGGATTCAGTTTTCAACAACAAAATGCTTGGTTAAAAGGTAGAAATTAAATTTACCAACACAATGTGGGAGGGTGAATTGCTGGCTTGCTCAGTCATGTCTGAATCTTTGCAATCCCGTGGACTGCAGCCTGCCAGGCTCCTCTGTCCATGAGATTTTCCAGACAAGAATACTGAAGTGGGTTGCCATTTCTTCCTTCAGGGGATCTTCCTGACCCAGGGATCAAACCCACACCTCTTGTGTCTCTTGAATTGGCAGTCAGATTCTTTACCAGTTCACCTCCTAGGAAGCCCAGGAGGGTTACTTATAAAGATGCAAAAATTTCACTGTAGAGAATAGAAAATGGATAGAGCTAGAACTGAATATCCTGTACACACAAACCAATAAAGATTTCCACTTAGGTGTAAGTAAGGCTTAAGAGCATCTGTTTTAGAGAAGACCTAAGTGTTTCCGTTTGCCAGATGGTCTCAAAATAGTCCCTAAATCTTTTTGGCACAGAGTGACAGAGGTTAGACCAACAACTGTTTGGAAACCAATTGGGGGAAAAAGAGAACTTAACTCTCAGAGTGGATTCTTAAACAATGCAAAGAGTCTGGTAGTTCAGTGTTTAGGACTCCACACATTCACTGCCAAGGGCCTGAGTTCCATCTCTGATCTGGGAGCTAAGATCACACAAACCACAAGGCCAAAAAAACCAAACCAAAAAAAAAAAAAAAACCCCAAAAAACCCCAATACAAGGTATCATGTATACTACCTGTTTTAATATAATTGGCATGTAGTCTATGTCAACAACATAGAAATGTAATCTTTAGGAACACATTATTTAATTTATATCATGTTAAATTGACACTGGATTGTTTCTATTGATATTAATTGACTTTGCAAAAAGAATTAACTAATCCAAAAAAATGTATCCCACAATCAGGTTAGCATTATTAAACACAGCCACAATTCATGATTTATTATACAGATGTATCAGGGGGTGATGTATGTGTGTATGTAGTCATATAAATTTGAAGAACAAAATATTTCCTGTTCAAAACATTTTTAAACTGTTATACTTCTATTCATAATAAATAAATATCTTCTATTAGGTGTACTCTTCATCTGGATATGACATGCTGTAGGTTTCAAATATTATACATTCCAAACATTAATAAAGCCCGTTTTGTTGAGAAAAACTTGCAAGAAGCAATGTAATAATGTATCTTTGCATCATACGTTATGCATCTGCTTTAGGAAAGTAATCGTGATTGTGCATTCAATACATTTGGCAACCAATTTATCTGTTAATAACATTATGATATTTTATTATCAATTCAGTTTATATAAATTATGCTCAGTGTTAGTGTTATGAATTAAAAGTGTGATATGAATGGGAATGAAGTATTTCACAGTTATGTAGATTGTGAAGATAATGTTTTCCCTGGCATGATCATTTAAGGCCATTTCCTTTTTTTCTTCAAGTTTTTATTCTTCTTAAAATTTTCTCTGTAAATCTCTGCATTCACTGATACATTTGACTATCTTTAAGGCTGTCAGAACAAGCATTGCTAACCTAAATAGTATAGCTATCAAAAAATAAGATTTCTCCAGTCATATCAACCCTTAAGTCACATGAAGATGTGTAGTGATGCTGGGGTGTCTAGGCTCTGCTGAGCTGGATCATGGTTGGTTGTGTTGATTCAGAATGAGAATTGGGTCAGACTCATGGTGAGATGAAAAGGGACCAAGACACACAAGAGGCAGGAACCATATTTGTAAGTTTTGCATTAAAAAAAAAATAGGCTAAAACCCATCAAATCTTCATTCAGAAAGCTTTCCCTGATAAACTCCCCATTTTCACTATCCCTTTGCTCTATCCCTATACTCTGTCTTGTTGTGTTCATTCGCTAAGTTATGTCCGACTCTGTGACCCCTGGACTGTAGCAAGGTAGGCTTCTCTGTCTGTGGGATTTCCCAGGCAAGAGCACTGGAGTGGGTTGTCATTTCCTTCTCCAGGGGATCTTCCTGACCCAGGGATCAAACCCCACACCTGCTGCATTGCAGTCAGATCCTTTACCACTGACCACCAGGGAAGCCATACTCTGTTATATGTACCACCTAAAACTCCTGCCCTTCTTGATGCTTTTATTGCCTTCAACCAAAATCTAAAGTCCCATTGCATGAATTCTCTCTCTTCTGTATCTGTTTTTCTCACGGACAAAGTGGAGGTCCCATATGGGTGGTGGGGTCTGTTGATGACGGGAGGGAATGTATGGATTGTGGATGAGTAGCAGCTGTGCCTTTGGGGCAAAACCTTCACCTACCTTCTCAGCTTTCCAGAGATGCCTTCTTCTCTATCTCTTTGTGGGTTGTCATCTCGCCTATGCCAGACTCCTGAAATTGGGTGAATCATCAACTTAAGGGGGTGAGATTTGTCTTTCTTTGTTCCTGTTGAGGGATCTTGGGGGGCATTAGCTCCCTCAAACAGGAAACAATTAATAGGAATTGAGAAGATAAATTCCTCCTTGTTTCTATTCCCCAAGATGAGATTCATTCTTGCAACACTTGGAGAATTTCCCAGAGCTGACGAACATTCCTGTGATCTGCTGTGTCTTTCTGTGCATCCCTGCAAAGCAACAGGCATCTCTGTCCAGAATAGCTTCCCTAACTTCCCTTTCTTTCCCCTTCCCTTCTCCTCTCTGGGTTGTAACCATCCGAATAATGTTTTAGCATTTGAATCCTTTCCTTGGGCTTTCTTTTCTGCTAAATCTCACAGACAAAGACAATCCATACTAGAAGTATTGGAAAAATGCAGATGTTCAAAATTGGTTTTAGGTTTTGGATCGCTTGTCTGAATGAAAAGGGTAGAAACCATATTACTAGCCAGTAAGTAGGGTGGCAGTGAGTTCTAGCACGCAGGGGTAGAGTTACCGGGAAGGAGGTACTGGCTCGTGGCACTGCCCTGGAAGATGAAGGAATTCTTGCTCGACATCAGGATAATGGAGCAGAATGGCTTCTGCTGGAACTTACAGAAAGACGTGACACTCTCCAGGCACTCAACTGCCAGTTGAAGATGTGTTCTGAAAGCAGGTGGCCTGAAAAGCAGTGTTGAGTGTTACCTCCTGCAGCCTCAAAGAACAGCATGCTAAAAGTCAGGCTCTGATGACAACATAGCAAAGCCACAAACAAAACCAAATATACAGTCCCTGTAGATTTCTGGTGTCAAAATCAAGGCCCTGATAGGGGGAAAAATAGTCCGTGAGACTTGCCTGGGAAGGAATGGGTGCATAAATATTGGTACAAGACCTTTTTCCCTTTGGAGTTCCCCAAGTTCCTCTTTGTCCCAGTAGGTTAGCTTCCTCTGGCCAGGAGACTGAGTGAAGGCTTTACTGAAGTGGTGGCCATGCAGGGGTTTTCTGCCCCTTATTCCAAGTCAATAACCAGGGTCAGTTCTGAGTGTGTCCCGAATGACAAAGTGCAAGGACTGCTCCTGGGGGCTGGGGCAGGGAGGGGAGAAAAGAGCCAACACAGCAATGCAGATTTGGGACATAGCTGATATATGTCAGCCAGCATCAGGAGTGCATGGATTGAGTGGATTTTTAGCAGTTTTAGACTAATTGTGTGTGAACAATAGAAGATAGAATATGAGAGAATTCATTGACACAGAATTCTTCTGTAATTGAAGTCAACATTTTAGTAAAAATAACTGGAGCTTACTTTTGATGGCGCCATGGAGCCTAGATCAAACAATAGTCTATCAAACAAGTGAAGTGAAAATACCCTTCCATCGTGAAGGAGAAATTGAAAGACTCAGAGCGGTGGGTGTGTTAGGATGATTGATGATGCACAGTCTGAGTCTGCCAACCTGATAGAATTGACCCGTCTCACTCTGAGAAGCTCGCTTTGACTTGCTTGAGAAAAGGAAGCAAACAAAAGAAGAGTCGGCCCGTTTCATCCAAAATGCAAATAGTAATAGTATAGTAGATATATTGCTTTCTCAATGGTTTGTCTCTTTTAAAAAATGTATTTTGCACTTGCATATTTCTTATTCAATTCTGAATTCTGCAGTGACATCATCTGGAGGTGAGCTATGAAAGAAGATGGTATTTGACCTGTGAGATAATTAACTGTTACTGGCAAATGTATTGAAAAATTAAAAAAATTAGGATATGTAGGTAATTCACCTTCTTGAGGTGAGTTTATGACTGAGTCACTGTTAGTTCTGTCATTAAAAGAGTGATTTGAGGCAGATTGCTTCACTTACTCATAAAATGAGTTAAGATTAAACTATTTTAACACTTTTTTGATAGGTGTTATCCAGCATTGCACTGATAATCTGTGATTCAGATGGACATTGTGGGATTGAAAGTGTCACTGGCAGTCTCTGGTCATGGGTTGTAAGGAGCACATCACAGAATAAGACGGCTTCTAAGATTCCCCAAGGAAAGTGTAGATTATGTGGTTCTCTAAGTGAATTTACAAACTCAACTTTAAAATGTGTTCTAAAATATTAGATCTCTGGGTTTAGCCACTAAGCGATTTGTCCAAAAATCTGAGTGATTCCTCAAAGACAACTTGTTACTTTCACACCATCATTAATCTCCCAAAGATAGATGCTATCAAAATCTACCACTTCTAATAAATTGGAAAAATCCATGTTTATTAAATTATCTTTCAACAAAGTAACTGACACTGAATTTAAAATACCCCCCCACACCAATTATAATACGCTGGGATACCAATACTCAGTAATACTTTTGGATAGCCCAGTATAGATGGACCAAGTATGTACGTGTACTTTACAAACTACAGAGCAGAAGAGTTAAGAACATTGCTGTCATCAGCTGAAATGATAAATGAAGTTCCTGGTGTTCCTAAGAATAGAAATACAGTTGTTCCACATCTCTGCATGAAGTGTTCACTTAGTTCCTGAGTCTTGCGTATATACTTATAAATATAATCATAATAACTGAATTTATAACAGTGTTGACAGAAGTTGGCAAGAAAAATATTTTCTAGAGCTACTTTCATTAGTTTATTTCCCTGATTGGTTTTCCATGGAGAGATGTGAAATGACTTCATTGTTTTCTCCTTTTAATTATATCTTCCTGAAAATATTTTCGTTAAGATCTTTTCTGTGTAGTCACACAATACAGTTGATTCGTAATAGAGAGGTTTTTTTTTTTTAAATCTATTTTGGTTTACTGTTTATCATTACTGGCTTTCTGGGCCTTCTGAGTTTCTTTGTGCTGGCCACATAATGCAACTCAGATTATCCAGGGCCAGATTTTGCAGTTATATCATTCTTCCTAATTTTCAGCTTTGTTGGAGCTATTTTTTTTTTTTTTCTTATCCCTATACACCATCAAGCCAAGTATCTGCTCCTCTGCTTTGAGGGTTCAAGTCTGCTGATTGAAGACAGGTACAAGTTTGCAATGAGACCTTGTTAAATTAGTGGGATTTTTGACATTATTTTACTTCTTTTGTGTAACCCAAAAAAGACCAGTATCACTGATTACTTTTATATCCTAATAATTGTGCTGTCTTTCTGTGGAAATAATGTTGCAGCATTTATGTGAATCCACAGAGCTGCCTGGAGGGTCTCTTGTTGGAGACTAGACAGCTCTGATGAGGTCAAGTTTTGAGGTCAGAAAGAATAGAGTGGAATTAGGAAAGGTTATTCTTCTAAAACGACTCATTCTCTTCTAATACTTGATCTTTTTTTAATCTAGCTGAAATTGTACTGAGGATATATATATAACTGATATATATATATAACTGATACCATTCAGTTCAGTTCAGTTCAGTCGCTCAGTCGTGTCCGACTCTTTGCGACTCCATGAATCACAGCACGCCAGGTCTCCCTGTCCATCACCATTATTTCCGCAAAAATATGGTATGGCTATAATGGTTAGGATGAAATTAACTTACTTTTGAAACAATCACTTTGTTATGTAACCTTTAAGTGAAGTTGCTCAGTCATGTCCAACTCTTTGCGACCCCATGGACTGTAGCCTACCAGGCTCCTCCCTCCATGGGATTCTCCAGGCAAGAGAACTGGAGTGGGTTTCCATTTCCTTCTCCTAGAAAAATTTTGTGATTAGCAGTAGATGGTACTGAAATTAGAAGTATAAAGAGATTCATGTGGGACCAGGCAACCTGTGTTTGCAATAGAATAATGGATAGTAACTTTGTGGCCACCAGAAACATTCATGGGTCTATTCAAAATTCATTGACACACTGAACCAGTTACCATGGATACAGTAATCTGCAACACAGATATCTCCCTTGTTTTTATGGTTTTATAATTAAAGGGAGAACAGCAATAGGGACTCAGGAAGTCCAGATACCTTGGAATATTTAAGTCAGGCTTGGGGTATTGCCCCATGGAGGATGTAATCCCAGATTTAGACAGAAGAGAAACTTAGACTAATCTAGATCATGGCTTAGAGCTTTCTAATTCCAGACGATTCTAACAGAGCTCTATGGGGCCATCATTATCTAGTCACTGAACCACAGATACCCAATAAGTGGGGGAAAAAAATCCAAATAAATGACTTATTGGTGGTGGTGGTGTAGTCGCTAAGTCATGTCCGACTCTTGCTACCCCATGAACTATATAGCCTGCCAGGCTCCTCTGTCCATGGGGCATGAATACTGGAGTAGGTTGCCATTTCCCTTTTCAAGGGATCTTCCTGACCCAGGAATCGAACCCAGGTCTCCTGCATCGCAAGGAGACTCTTTACCACTGAGCTAAATTCTGACACTGTTTCCACTGTTTCCCCATCTATTTCCCATGAAGTGATGGGACCAGATACCATGATCTTAGTTTTCTGAATGTTGAACTTCAAGCCCACTTTTTCACTTTACTCTTTCACTTTCATCAAAAGGCTTTTTAGTTCCTCTTCACTTTCTGCCATAAGGGTCTTGTCATCTACATATCTGAGATTATTGATATTTCTCCTGGCAATCTTTATTCCAGCTTGTGCTTCTTCCAGCCCAGCGTTCCTCATGATGTACTCTGCATATAAGTTAAAAAAGGTCCCATCACTTCATGGGAAATAGATGGAGAAACAGTGGAAACAGTGTCAGACTTTATTTTTTTGGGCTCCAAAATCACTTCGGAAGCTGATTGCAGCCATGAAATTAAAAGATGCTTACTCCTTGGAAGGAAAGTTATGACCAACCTAAATAGCATATCAAACAGAGAGTTCACAAGAGTGAACGTAGACATTCTAGGAATCAGTGAACTAAAATGGACTGGAATGGGTGAATTTAACTCAGAAGACCATTATATCTACTACTGTGGGCAGGAATCCCTTGGAAGAAATGGAGTCGCCATCGTGGTCAACAAAAGAGTCCGAAATGCAATACTTGGATGCAATCCTAAAAACGACAGAATGATTTCTGTTTTTTTCCAAGGCAAACCATTCAATATTACAGTAATCCAAGCCTATGCCCCAACCAGTAATGCTGAAGAAGCCGAAGTTGAACAGTTCTATGAAGACCTACAAGACCTTTTAGAACTAACACCCAAAAAAGATGTCCTTTTCATTATAGGGGACTGGAATGCAAAAGTAGAAAGTCAAGAAACACCTGGAGTAACAGAAAAATTTGGTCTTGGAGCACGAAATGAAGCAGGGCAAAGGCTAATAGAGTTTTGCAAAGAGAACGCACTGGTCATAGCAAACACCCTCTTCCAACAACACAAGAGAAGACTCTACACATGGACATCACCAGATGGTCAACACTGAAATCAGATTGATTATATTCTTTGCAGCCAAAGATGGAGAAGCTCTATACAGATAGCAAAAACAAGACCAGGAGCTGACTGTGGCTCAGATCATGAACTCCCTATTGCCAAATTCAGACTTAAATTGAAGAATGTAGGGAAAACCACTAGGACATTCAGATATGACCTAAATCAAACCCCTTATGATTATATAGTGGAAATGAGAAATAGATTTAAGGGACTAGATCTGATAGAGTGGCTGATGAACTATGGATGGAAGTTAGTGACATTGTACAGGAGACAGGGACCAAGACCATCCCCATGGAAAAGAAATGCAAAAAAGCAAAATGGCTGTCTGAGGAGGCCTTACAAATAGCTGTGAAAAGAAAGCAAAAAGCAAAGGAGAAAGGAAAGATATAAGCATCTGAATGCAGAGTTCCAAAGAATAGCAAGGAGAGATAAGAAAGCCTTCCTCAGTGATCAGTGCAAAGAAATAGAGGAAAACAACAGAATAGGAAAGATAAGAGATCTCTACAAGAAAATTAGAGATATCAAGGTAACATTTCATGCAAAAACGGGCTGGATAAAGGACAGAAAGGGCATGGACCTAACAGAAGCAGAAGACATTAAGAAGAGGTTGCAAGAATACACAGAACTGTACAAAAAAGATCTTTATGACCAAGATAATCACAATGGTGTGATCACTCACCTGGAACCAGACATCTTGGAATGCGAAGTCAAGTGGGCCTTAGAGAGCATCACTACGAACAAAGCTAGCGGAGGTGATGGAATTCCAATTGAGCTATTTCAAATCCTGAAAGATGATGCTGTGAAAGTGCTGCACTCAATATGCCAGCAAATTTGGAAAACTCAGCAGTGGCCACAGGACTGGAAAAGGTCAGTCTTCATTCCAATCCCAAAGAAAGGCAATGCCAAAGAATGCTCAAACTACCGCACAATTGCACTCATCTCACATGCTCGTAAAGTCATGCTCAAAATTCTCCAAGCCAGGCTTCAGCAATATGTGAACCGTGAACTTCCAGATGTTCAAGCAGGTTTTAGAAAAGGCAGAGGAACCAGAGATAAAATTGCCAACATCCACAGGATCATGGAGAAAGCAAGAGAGTTCCAGAAAACCATCTATTTCTGCTTCATTGACTCTGCCAAAGCCTTTGACTGTGTGGATCACAATAAACTGTGGAAAATTCTGAAAGAGACTGGAATACCAGACCACCTGACCTGCCTCTTGAGAAACCTGTATGCAGGTCAGGAAGCAACAGTTAGAACTGGACATGGAACAACAGACTGGTTCCAAATAGGAAAAGGAGTACATCAAGGTTGTATATTGTCACCCTGTTTATTTAACTTCTATGCAGAATACATCATGAGGAACGCTGGGCTGGAAGAAGCGCAAGCTAGAATCAAGATTGCTGGAAGAAATATCAATAACCTCAAATATGCAGATGACACCACGCTTATGGAAGAAAGTGAAGAGGAACTAAAAAGCCTCTTGATGAAAGTGAAAGAGGAGAGTGAAAAGGTTGGCTTGAAGCTCAACATTCAGAAAATTAAGATCATGGCATCTGGTCCCATCACTTCATGTGAAATAATGGGGAAACAGTGGAAACAGTGTCAGACTTTATTTTGGGGGGCTCTAAAATCACTGCAGATGCTAATTGCAGCCATGAAGTTAAAAGATGCTTACTTCTTAGGAAGAAAAGTTATGACCAGCCCAGATAGTATATTAAAATGTAGAGACATTACTTTGCCAACCAAGGTCCATCTAGTCTAGGCTATGGTTTTTCCTGTGGTCATTTATGGATGTGAGAGTTGGACTGTGAAGAAAGTTGATCGCCAAAGAATTGATGGTTTTGAACTGTGGTGTTGGAGAAGACTGTTGAGAGTCACTTGGACTGCAAGGAGATCCAACCAGTCCATTCTAAAGAGATCGATCCTGCGTGTTCATTGGAAGGATTGATGCTAAAGCTGAAACTCCAGTTTCCAGTGACGAGATGACTCACTGGAAAAAGCTCTGATGCTGGGAGGGATTGGGAGCAGGAGGAGAAGGGGACGACAGAGAATGAGATGGCTGGATGGCATCACCAACTCGATGGAGGTGAGTTTGAGTGAATTCCGGGAGTTGGTGATGGACAGGAAGGCCTGGAGTGCTGTGATTCATGGGGTCACAGACAGTCAGACCTGACTGAGCGACTGAACTGAACTGAACTGATGATTTGTTATGAGGATCTAAATATCTAATAAGCAGACCCTTGGCAGTCCATTCTCAGAGCCATCTTTTTCCTGACAGTGAGTTGGTGCTAAACCCAATTTTAAACTGGGAATTGAATTGTTTTTGTTGAAATAGCATTCAGGACTCAGATTATGAAGTGCATCTTTTCAAATAAATGTGTAAACCTCTCATTTTTCCCCTCTCCTCTGATTAGTTCAGGATGTATTTATTTACCTTTACTTAAAAGCAGTCAGCCACCCTTTCTCCGTCTTTATTCTTCTCTTCTCACACGTGTCAGTCACTGAGAGGCCCCTCAGCCAAACTCAGTTTCAGCAACAGTGCATCAGCTCAGTCACATCACTAGAGATCATGAACACTGGAGAAGGCATAAATGAAAGCTGGGATCAAATCTTTGTTCAGCCGTCCATTTGCTGCATGACATCATCAAAAGTTACAACCCCATTAGACAATGCCGATTCTTCCAATCTAAGAACGCAGTATATCTTTCCATCTGTTTGCGTCTTCTTTCGTTTCCTTCATCGGTGTCTTACAGTTTTCAGAGTACAGATCTTTTACCTCCTTAGGTAGGTTTATTCCTAGATATTTAATTTTTTTTGATGGGATTGTTCCCTTAATTTCTTATATTTTATTGTTGGTACATAGAAGTGCAACAGATGTCTGTATATTAATTTGGTATTCTACAACTTTATAGAATTCATTAATGACCCCTAGTAGTTTGACAGTGGCATCTTTTGGATTTTCTATGTAGTATCATGTCATCCTCAAAGAGTACAGTTTTACTTCTTCCTTTCCAATTTTGGATTCCTTTTATTTTTCTTCACCAATTGCTGTGGCAGGATTTCTAAAACTATGTTGAATTAAAGTGGCAAGATTGGGCACCCTTGTCTTTATCCTGCTTTGGTCTGGGGATTAGTTACACCCACACCAGGTGCTTAGCAGGATTGATTTAAAAAAGTAAATGAAAGGTTTTAAGATCTGGCATATGATAGATAATGCAACATATGGTACCTATTATTACTATTGTTGCTGTCCTTCAACCCTCGTATTCCTTCTTCTACCAGCTTTACTAATTTTCTCACTTACAGGGTGTAAACTGTTATACATTAGGCCCTAAATGGGAAACATTGTTCTAGGGGAACCTTACTTACATCTAATGTAATTGATCATGGGTAATTTTTAATAAAAACAAAAGGAAAGTATAAAGGTGAGTGAAATATTTCAGAAAAGAATAGTAAATGTTTAAAATGTAGTAGACAACAAGGAATTTAAGAATGGGAATTGAGAGAAAATAGAATTTTTAGGAAGCAGTGATTATAAGTGATAAAGTAACAAAGTAAGAATGAAATTAAGATATGAGAAGCAGTATTTAGGGAACTGCATTTACTTAGTCAATTTTTTTAAATGTCAAAATGTCTTTTAAGAGTAATTCTGCTTTAAGATTTCTTTAAAATTTGCTCTTTTAATCGGGATGTGTTGGTAAACAGAGAGATTGGAATCTGATTCTGATTTGTAGCTTTTGCCTATTTCCATAGTGTAAATACTCCCACCATGGTCCAGTTCAGACTACCAACTTGACAATTGCTGAATGAAGAGTTGGCAAGAAATTCATAGAATTGGCTTTCTTGTGAGCTGGTGCAATCTGACTGTCTCCAGCACACCTTGCTTTAAACCTTGTTTAAAAGGGAATGCCTGTAGCATTGTTCTTTTAGTAGCTGACCACAAAATGAGCTTTAATCCTCATACTCAGAGTCTGCTGCTGCTCTGCTAAGTCACCTCAGTCGTGTCCGACTCTGTGTGACCCCATAGACGGTAGCCCACCAGGCTTCCCCGTCCCTGGGATTCTCCAGGCAAGAACACTGGAGTGGGTTGCCATTTCCTTCTCCAATGTGTGAAAGTAAAAAGTGAAAGTGAAGTCGCTCAGTCTTGTCTGACTTGAAGCGGCCCCATGAACTGCAGCCTGCCAGGCTCCTCCATCCATGGGACTTTCCAGGCAAGAGTACTGGAGTGGGTTGCCATTGCCTTCTCCAACTCAGAGTCTAAGTGGGCTCAATATGTATTGTGTTACTGTCTCTTTATGGGCTTTAAGGCTGCCTTTTAGGGATTTCTCATTTCCTCCTGAGTTCCATGGCTTCGATAACAGTTAATTATGACCATAAAAACTATTAATCACTTGGCAAAGGCTACTTCTGTGTATGGGGAAATCAAGAGAGTAGATTAACGCACTAGGCAGGTAGTAATGGCTTTTCCATTATAAAAATTTTATTAGAAATAGCAAAACATAGCATGTAACATCAATTCTTATTATTTATACTAACATTAAGCAACTTTTAAAAGAATGCAGGCACAGAGGTCCGATTCAGCTTCTGCTATTCAGCCATCTGATTTACCTATAAATGTTAACTGTTATTTCTCCAAAATCTAACATTTTTTTCCTTTAATCCCTTTAAAGAGATTTCTGTTCCTCCTTGATGGTACTTTGGGTGACAGAAAACCAAGATGTTGACATTTATATGTATTTCCCTGAGTTAGCTACTCATGGTTCTCTTTTTCATAGTTTCCCCAGTGCCTTTTCTCAGCCCATCTTTGGAAGACCTGAGAATATCTGGGAATGTGGGAGCCAGCCTAAGGGCAAAGTGGTGGTCCTGCAAGTAGAAGCTGAAATGTCTACGTACATAGCTCCGATCAGGCCAATAAAATCGTCCCTTTCCTCTGGCATCGAGGTGGTGGTGAAAGAGTAGGCCTGCCTTAACTTGATCCCTAAGACACAGAAGGATGGAAGCAGGGTCTACCAAGTGTGTAATTCCCCAGTGCGTCACTTTGGTTTCCTAAAGGGGCATCGGCCAGCTTCTCTGAGAAGCAATTTTTTGAAGACAGTCTAGCATAAAAGTGTGTGTCTTCACTCATGGAAATACTAGTTAACTTGCCCTTGGGAGGTGCTATTGACAGGCCAACAGAGAGTTATTGATTTTCCGGAAAGCCAGATACTTTTGAGTAAACATGGAACATGAGAGGCCCCCAGAGAACTTGTGCCCTGAGAGGCTCTGGGAGCTGTCACAGCTGATGCCACTTTGAAGTCACTGCAGAGATTGGTCCCAAGGGTGCAGCCACCATAAGCTGTACTCGGGTGGCACAGATGGCCCTTGAGCGTGAGCCATTGCCTGGGTGTCTCAAGGGACCATCTTAGCGTTACTGTCCTCCTTGTAACACCAGCTTTCGTTTGATCTTTAGCATCCAATGGGAACTTGGGAAATATTGACTTTTTTCTTTTCATCATGTTCTTTCTTAAGCTTAGATAAAAACTGTTTTAACTTAGGAACCCTGGGAGTCCTGGTACCTAACAGCCTATTGCAGAGGCCCACATCAGTCACTCCATCAAAGGGAATGACTAAGGTGCTTGGACCCTGTGTGGTAGAATTGGTGCTTAAACCTGCTAATCAGCTTTCAGCCTTCTCTGGGGGTCAAGTTTAAACTTTGAAGGGCCCTTTTAAAAAGAATGCTTACATATAACATATTTTGAATGAATAATTAGCGTGTATACCACATGCTTACTTCCAGGTGCTGCATTTAGTAACCAGCAAGCATTATACTATTCACGTCTCAAAATCACAATGAGATTAGTACCATTATTATTTGTTATAATTATCTATTATTTTTAGGTTCAAATTGCTGGTGGGAAAACCCAGTTTTAGAGGGACTGTGTATTGCATCCAAGGATTTACAGTTAGGAAATGGCATGAATTCACTTATTTGAGACACTTAAAGAGGCTTGTTTTACTACCTCTGGTACTGAATACATGTGTGTGTTAGACATGTAAGGAAATTACCAAGTGGGTTACCAAGTGGGTTATTTACCAAGTGGATTACCAAGTGGATTATTTACCAAGTGGATTGGGCTTCCCTGGTGGCCCAGACAATAAAAAATCTGCCTGCAATGCAGGAGATCCAGGTTTGATCCTTGGGTTGGGAAGATCCTGGAGAAGAGAATGGCAACCCACTCCAGTACTCTTGCCTGGAGAATCCCATGGATGGAGAGTTGGACACAACTGAGCAACTAGGCGCGCACACACACACCAAGTGAATTACTTAGAGCATTTAAAATTTATTAGGTGACTCTATTGCACTTGTGCTTTCATCTCTCAACTGCAGTTATTAGATAGTTCTGGATTAGAATTTACACATTTGTGATAAAGTAAAAATAAGGCATTATCTAGATAAATCAGGTATAGTTTTCCTATAAAGAGTTGAATATTAGAATGTTTTAATTTCTGGCTTTTCATTGTTTCCAGGCTTGCATAGGTCTCTTTGTTTGGTTGATTATTTACTGAGTGAGAAGGGAAAACCCAGTCTGTGAATTCTGGGATGTGTGGTGTGAACAGGTGCTTATGAAGTCTTCTTAGTCCTCTGGGGAAGAGAGGGAGAGAAGGCAGGGACGCATTAGTAAGAGCCTTGAAATGACGATCATCTGCCAGCAAGTAGATACGTAGGGTTTAATATCTTGGCACACCGGTTCTGAGGAGCCGATTTAGCATTCTGCCATCATCCAGAGGATCGATCCTCTGTCCTTGCCCGAAGTCAGATGTAGTTAGATGAGATGAAGCTGATATATTTTGTCTGCAAACTCAGAGGAGCCAAATGTTAACCAGCTATTAAAAACTAAAATAATGTTATCTCTTCCCTGTTTTGGACATGACAGCCAGAGCAGGGCCACTCAGCATCACCCCAATATTCTCTGCCTCTGGAGTGTTTAACTAATTTACTTTATTCCTCAAAACGTATTTTCTACTGTAAGCACCTATAAAAAGGATTACCATAATTGTCTTTGCCTATGGCAAAGTATGAAGAAAGCCCCGACTTATGTGGTATGGTTATTATTTTTTTTTTAGGCATGCAAACACAGCAGTTCCTTTTACATTTGACTACCCAGCAATTTCCATAATATCTTCACAATTATATATTACATAAATGCTTTCACTACATAATGAATATTTTTATTTCTTGATTCAATTTTATGGTAGGGAGACCATAATGGCATTAAAAATGTGGAAAATTCCTCTGCTTTTAATGCCATCTGGGTTTTCATAATATATGCCAAATGGATGTATGAATTCTGAAAATTATGGAAAGTTGCTTACTTAACTTCAGTTTCATGATCTTTAGAAGGATTTAATGTGTAATCAGCAGATCCATTCTGTTTTACCATATTGTTGGTTTTTAGATATCCATTCCCTCCCTCCCAAATGTGAAAATAAACCTAAAAATCAGAATATTTCCCATTTAGGGAATATTGTCTACCATTATTTTTAGTGATAAATATATTCAAGCAGCAAAACACACAAATAAAAAATAAAATGTTTTCCTAAATCTGACCATCTGAAAATAATAATTGTTCATATTTTGTGAAACAAATTCTGATTGCTTTTATAAGCACATACACAAGTAGAAGAGTAGAAAGATGATAGGTTTATGAAAGTATGTTTAAAATTCTATAATTTTAAATAAAATTATTAAAAACTAATATATGTAAGTGATAGAGAATGTAAACTGTACAAACTGGTGTATCCTGCCATAAAAAGGTTTTTCCCCCAACACAAGACTTTATTCTCTTGTCACAGGAATAAGAAAGCAAGTAATGTTACTTATGTTCTGTGACTTTCTAAATTACAAGTTTTTATATATAAAATACATTGAATACAAAGTTTAACTTTTAAGTGGAAATTAGCAGGAGAAAACAAAATTTTAGTTTTTTACAAATCCTTAAATATAAGAAATATTACTTTAAAAATAAAGTCTAGGAGTGTGGGAATCAAAGAGAGGTTTGAAGATGGCAGAAGGGGCCTCAAGGAGTATAGGCACCTCTTTCTAGAAATTGGAAAAGGCAATGAAACAATTCTTCCCGAAGCCTCCAGAAGGTTCACAGCTTTGCCAACATGTTGATTGTAGCCCAGAGATACCCATTTTGGACTTCTGACTTCCAAAACGAGATCAAGCCCTGAACCCTTGATGTGGGAGCAATGACTCCAAGATCCTAGACTTTCAGAGAACTAACCTTCAGTTCAGTTCAGTCACACAGTCGTGTCCGACTGAGTCAGGAGCTGACTGTGGCTCAGATCATGAACTCCTTATTGCCAAAGTCAGACTTAAATGGAAGAAAGTAGGGAAAACCACTAGACCATTGTATGATGTAAATAAAATCCCTTACAATTATACAGTGGAAGTAACAAATAGACTTAAGGGACTCGATTTGGTAGACAGAGTGCCTGATGAGCTGTGGACAGAGGTTCGTGACATTGTACAGGAGACAGGGATCAAGACCATCCCCAAGAAAAAGAAATGCAAAAAAGCAAAATGGCTGTCTGAGGAGGCCTTACAAATAACTGTGAGAAGAAGAAGAAGCAAAAAGCAAATGAGAAAGGGAAAGAATTGAATATTTACTGTTCAATAAATATTGAATTTTCTAAGCCAAAAATTTTGGCTTAGAAAAGTCAAATACTTTACTAAGCATTTAAATTTATTCCTCAGAATAAATCTTTGAGTCAGATACTGATGAACTGGATTTAGAAAATTGTTCCAAGTCACACTGTAGGGGAATTGAATTGTAATTCACGCAGTTTGGCTACAGATTCCTCATGCTAGCTGCTTTGGGCTGCTCACTCTTAACTTTCGATCTACATGAGAGGTACAGAACAAAAGATAGATTCTGCAGTTAAAGGTCTCACAAACAGAGTAGACAGGGGGGTGAACCAGACAGTTGTATCCAGGGTAACATATGCAAATGAAAGAGCAGGAGCGGTAGAAGGAAAATGGGAAACACTTCAAAGAACAGCAAACATTTGAGCTGGGAAGCAAAAAAATTGGAGTTTAAGGTAAAGAACTCTGTGTGTGTGTGTGTGTGTAAATGTGGGAATGTGGGTGGCAGCGTCTCCACGTAGCCAGAAGATCAGGTTTGATTGTGAGCAAACTGCGAAGCAGCAGGAAATGATTGGGTAAATACCAAGTAGTGCTACAGATGAGTGTGAGATGCAACCAATTTAACACAATGAATTTGATGAGAAAATAAACGTTCCTATATTAGCGGGTTTTGGATGCCTTAAAAAGATATCTCATTCTGTAGGTGATATTGTGCAATAGAAGATTTTAACCAATGAAGGAAACATTGATGCTGTAGAAAGATGACTGACCATGTTGAGATGATAAGAGAAGAAAATGGGCAAAGCACAGATGTAGTTTTATAGGGCCATCATTGTTCTCTTAGTGAGAGAGGAGATGATGCTTTATCAACACCCTTAACATTTCTTAGAAAACACAGAGTATAAACAATTCAGGAAAAAGAGTTAACTGTAACATGAAAATAATTGCCTGAAAGGGAGAGAGGCTTCCCTTGTGGCTCAGCTGGTAAAGAATCTGCCTGCATGTGAGAGACCTGGGTTCATGGGGTCGCAAAGAGTCGGACACGACTGAGCAACTGAACTGAACTGAACTGAAAAGGGAGAGAAATGTGGTTCCGTTGGAGCAAGTCTGTACAGAAAGGATGCCTCTTTTCAATATGGAGAGTAAATAAAATTGAGGAATATAGTGTGGGAGCTAAAAGGCACCGCAGGTAAAGAGAAGAAGTCTTGACTCTGAGTTTCTAGGTAATTGGCTGTTGTGTTTCTGACAAGGAAAATTTTAGATCTTGGTAAGATATGCAACTGCTCTAGGGCAGTTTTGGTCAATGAAATAGGTGAAGCATATTACCAAGGTGATTTCCTTGTCAGACTACAGGACAGACTTCTTCCACAGGGGTGATCGTTTAGGCTGTAGGCATGAGGGTAACTTTACAGTCATGTGATAACTATGGTATTCAGTGGCATACAAACAAGTTCGGAACAGTTTGCCCAGTGCATCTACTGTTTGACCTAGCTTGAGACTCAACAAATTCACCATCATCACCATGAATTAAATTCTAAGCACTTATATTCATTTGACCTTACACTACCGTTTGCTTGGGTGTGAACGCACACACACACTCACTCAAGGCACAAGAGAATGTGGTGTTACAGGATTTAGTTTACTAGCTGCAGTAAATTCCCGAGTCCCTACCCAATCTGTTTGAATTCAGAGCCCATGCTAAATTCACATATTTGAAGGTACTTCCAAAGAAGTTAAGATCTTAAGCCTTTTTGCTGCATGATTCCAAGAGATGGGATTAGGACAGCAAAAAGAAATTCCACGGAGATGCATTTAAGCTAAACACAAGAAAGATACCAACAACCATCTACACTGGCACCCAAATAGCAAACTCTCTGGAGGCAGATACTCACCATGGGAAGTGAGGAGGGCAGGGTGAGTTCCAAACACAGTAATTCATCTAGTCCTTACGGTGATGCTATAGAGACATTTTATTTCTATTACTCTTATTTTATACATGAAGCAAATGAGGCAGTAACAGGTTAAGTAACTGACATCATGCCAAAAGCAAGGACAGGGAGGAGCTAGGATCAAACCCCATGCAGTCAAACTGAGAGTCAGGCTCCGTCTGGAGATGCTTCAAGCATCAGAACATATGGTTGAACTAAGTAACTTTTACCTTCCCTTCTAACCTTGAAACTTGATCATCATATGCACTCAGCTGGCTGACATATTCTTATAAAACACACATGCACAGCATCTCCTTGATTTTATACTGCCTGTCACATTTGGAAATTCTGAGGAAAAAAGAAAAACCCTCTCTCTGAAGGTCATGCATGGGCAAGTGCTATAATATGAAAATAATTGAAATCCTAATTTGAAGAAATGCTCCATTTGCATCTACATGCAGCCTTATGATTTATAACAGGGTGACTTTTGAGCTCAAATAGAAAGTTTTCCAGTGTGAGTGATTCTTCATTTTCCAATTTCAACCGGAGTTTGAAAATCAAAATTTTAAAAATTAATTCATAAGAATTTTGATTTATATTAGAGTGATTAAAGATAACATCTCCAAATTTTTCTCATTGGACATAATAATCATTTTTTATTGTAATCACATTGTAAGAGATAAATGAAATCTCTAAAATAATGCACAAAAAATTATAGAAAACCCACCAAATGGTGTATTTGTATATGTTAGCTGGCCATTGTGAGAATACCTGTAAATACAAATAGACCACTTGGTAACTTAGAGAATCTCATCAATACAGAAGGGGGTTGTTTTGAAACTTAGTAAACCTTGATGGCATTTGATCCCCACTATATAACTTTCAAAGGAGAAGGCAAAGGCACCCCACTCCAGTACTCTTGCCTGGAAAATCCTATGGACGGAGGAGCTGGGTAGGCTGCAGTCCATGGGGTCGCTAAGAGTCGGACGTGACTGAGTGACTTCCCTTTCACTTTTCACTTTCACGCACTGAAGAAGGAAATGGCAACCCACTCCAGTGTTCTTGCCTAGAGAATCCCAGGGACGGGGGAGCCTGGTGGGCTGCCGTCTATGGGGTCACACAGAGTCAGATACGACTGAAGCGATTTAGCAGCAGAAGCAGTAGCATATAACTTTCAAAATCCTCTCTTTTTCCCCATTGTTATATATAGATATATCACTAATATAAAGAGATCGCCCACCTCTATATATTGAAACAAAATACATGATCATGCAGGATTAGAATCATTATATGTATTTTAACTTATTCTTCAATCAGATTTTTTATCTGAATATAATAAATATGAGCTATTTTGCCATTTTCATGGGATAACATATTTTTTTATCTCCTTCTCCCACAGTAAGCAGAGAATAGCAGGAGTAGTTATTGAAATGAAAGTGGTGAGATATCAGTGTAAAAGATAATGCACAACCTGGTTCATCTAAATGGGTTAGGAAATTTCATTTCCACTATATACCATAACTCCTAGAGAGGCAACTTTCTATTTCAGATGAAAACTCTCACTATCATAAATCATCAAGCTTCATGCAGATGCAAATGGAGCATTTCTTCAAATTAGGGTTTCAGTTCCTTTCATAGGAAATGGAAGTTTTATGATTTTATTTCCATAGGTCAGCATAACTTGTCAGACTTAGTTATAATCAGTGTTAACACGGCTACTTCCGTTACATTCTTCCAAACCACGCAGTTTTACATGAAAAAAATGGAAGTTTAATGAATAACTGACAGGTACCTGATTTCAGCCATGTTGCTGCAATATACAGATGATGAAATAGTAACCTGGAAAGAAGCCTAAATGGAAAATTACACCTATATAACCTGTTGTCTGTATTTTTTCTATTAGAAATTTCAAAAACCTGATCATTTCTTTCTTATCAAGATTTTCCCAAATTGCTCTTATTCTTCTTGGTAATTTTGCAGAATTTACCAACAGTGGAATTTTGGGATCTCTTTACAGTTCAAGTAATTACTTAAGAGTTAAGTGGACATGCCAGAGAAGTCAGTGGAGTATAGAACATGAGGTTTCCATGGGAGGGATGTTGCTGTGCCATATGCTGTATAGCTACTAGTGCATTGAAAATTATTAAGTGTTCTCACAAGATTTTCCTCCTCTTAAGATATCTGCTTGTATGAAATTTACTGTGTTTGTGTGTGCTTCTTTCCAAACTTCAGGTTAAATGATGTGGAGAGGAGGAAGGGACAAGAAATTCTAAATGGCACAACTTCTGGAGAAAAATTTGTGCTAAATACTTGAAATGATAATTGGGTAACTAGTGATAGCCAGAAAATTGCTAACCAGTTCACATTTTCTGCATGTGAAAATGACTAAAATTTAGCATTTCATCTTCATCCACCCAATCTCAGATTCCATTGTCAGTAGCAAGACTCATGTGTTTCTAAATATTTCCTTTGACATGAATAAATGATATAAAAAAGCTGGCCAGAAATTGCTAATTATGATTGCATCATTTATTAAAGGAGACTATTCATTACGGGTTGTCAGGTTATTTTACAATATTTTAGATGCCTAGAACATTTTATATATTAAGAAGTATATATATATATATATAATATATATACATGGGCTTCCCAGGTGGCCCAGTGGTAAAGAAGCCACCTGCCAGTGCAGGAGACCTGGGTTTTATCCTTGCATCAGGAAGATCTTCTGGAGGAGGAAATGGCAACCCTTTCCAGTATCCTTGCCTGGAAAATTCCAGGGACAGAGGAGTCTCGTGGGCTAGAGTCCATGGGGTCACAAAGAGTCGGACATGATTGAGCACTCATACATGTGCATACACACACACACACGTTACATGTATATATAAAACACTAATATATATAATAATTTCCCCACTTAAAGAATAGTGTTAGCAAATAAAAGCAAAATATTTACACTGAGGATGGTATACTAACTCTACTGAAACAATTTCAACAAAAGGTGATTAACAGCCATTTATCAGTAGCTGTATTAATTGAATATCCCTACTGCCAGCAGTTTTATATTTGTCTCCAAGTTCCCAGATGGATGTTGGGGCAGAGGAAATGGAGTTTTACTGTGGCAATTAGTTTTCTTCTTAGGATAATTTTTCACTAGTTAGAAGTAGGTATGCTTAGCAAGAAATTCATTTTATTTTCCCGTGTGATTGAAGAATGGTATTTCTCTGGTTGCTTGGTACTTGGCCATTTGCTCTAAAGCACCAGCTGACAAACAAGTCAAGAAAATTTGTTTCACTTCTTGGCCTTTTGCCTACATGATGAATGCAAAAGAGATGCTTTTTGAATTATATTACTAAATAGAATCTTGGGTCCTAGCCCAGAAATTTATTAATGATTATTGAGATATCAGATCACAACATGGCATGTGGTTAAAGTTCCAAAGAACGGGTGTATTTTTTTTTTCTTTCTTGTGGTACTGAGTACTGTTTTTAAATCCACCTATAGGTCATATTTTAGATCAGGTGAAAGCAGACGAGAATGAAAGAATTTTTATATAATTTTCTGATGATACCATACAGGTTTGGGCAAAATATATCGTAGAGATATTTAAATGCTTTATTTTAAATGTCTTCTGTGCTTTAGGAAATTGTAAGAATGAGGTTAATTTTAGAGACTAGGCTATTGAAATCGACATACTTGCAGTCCTTGAGGCAGAACTTCATGTGGCTTAAGTTGAAATGACCTTTCCTTTGTGTGTTGCATCTGTCACCATCATTAGATGTTGACCGTACCACTGTCCACCTCCAGGGTTTGTGCCTTCACCTGTAACCCAGGTATCCATCATACCAACATCCCACGGTAAACTGGAGAGCTTCATGCTTACACTTAATGCATGAGAAGCAGCTGACCTATTCCAGGCACATGGTATGGGATATTACACTTCCAGGTACACACAGATGATGTTTTTGAAACTTGGGAGAAGCATCTTAGTTGGCATGCATCAGGCAATGTGGTAAGCATTTATATATATTCATTTATCTAATCCATACAGCAATCATACATATATATATATATATATATATACATATATATATATATACATATATAAGTCCTCGGTGTTCATTGGAAGGACTGATGCTAAAGCTGAAACTCCAATACTTTGGCCACCTCATGCGAAGAGTTGACTCACTGGAAAAGACTGATGCTGGGAGGGATTGGGGGTCTGGAAGAGAAGGGGACGACAGAGAATGAGATGGCTGGATGGCATCACCCACTCGATGGAGGTGGGTTTGAGTGAACTCCGAGAGTTGGTGATGGACAGGGAGACCTGGCGTGCTGTGATTCATGGGGTTGCAAAGAGTCGGACACGACTGAGCAACTGAACCGAACTGAGCTGATGCCATACATATATATATTAATCTACATAATGTTATCATAGAATGGCCAAAGACCAACAGCTATTAGGCAACAGATTTGGGATTCAAATGTTCATTGATTTCCAAACTCCACTCTCTCAATGTGTTCTTTGAGCTAATCATTACAAATACCATCTATGAGGACAAATGTAAATGCATAAATATGTATCATATGTGGAAGAAACAAAGTTACTGTATATGTGTAAATTGATTTCCTATTTTATTTTAGTATATATGGCCATAATTATAGATAAATAAATATCCCGTATAAAGGCATAATAGCAATTGCATGTGTATACATATGTCTGTATGTGTACATATATATTAATCTATGTAGATTGCTTTATTTTCCCTTAATTGTTTCTGGGAGGAGAGCTTCTAATCACAATGCCCCAGACCATGGTGCTCACTGTTTTGGGAACCATACTGAAATGTTGGAAAGGCCTGAGAGTTAGAGGACAGAGGCGTGTTTGAGGTTGTAGCTTTACTTGCATCATATATGAAATGAGGTCCTTAGATCTCAGCACCATTCAAGTTCTAAGCTGGGCTGATCCTTTGAAGGTCCTAAAGATCTCCTAGTACTGAGCTGGGAGAGGAAAGAAAACGAGTGTCAACAGACATTTCAGGAAACGTTACCATCTGCCATGACTTTTACAACAATTCAAAGAGAACAATAACAACCACAAAATTCCTGATCAAAGCCGTGGCTGAATTTATGAATTTGATTTTCATGCAAATTCGGCTCTGAACATGAAGTGAGTCGTGAAATGGAATTTGAAGGGGTCGCGCTCCTGTTCATGACTGACTTCAGCATCCATCTGCCCAACTCCCTCTCCAGCCCCCCATCCTCGCACAAAAGAGATCATTCAGGCTGATGTTTATCAGATGCTATAAATGGAGTTAATCATTTGAGAATAGAAAAATGAAGTTGTTCTTAGACTGGTAATGACACTCCTGTTTGTTTTAGAGATTGTTTTTTCTCTGGCTGGGAGCATTAAAATATTACAAAATCTACCTAGTAAAAACTATGTGTAAACATGTCTTAAGAATATGTTTGAAAATCTGTAGAGAAGTCTATAGAGAGGATCAGTAAAAATTCTGACTTTCTGCTAAAAGGATCATAAAATTTTAGGAAAAAATAATTAAGCAGGGACGTGAGGGGAGCTCCGTTAATACAGAAATGTAACATCTTTTATTCTAGTAAAAAAGATGACCAAGCAAAAAGCATCCATGGTATAAATAGTTATAATATTATCCATAGCTTTAGTATATGGAACTTTTAACCACTTAGGAAAACTGAGTTTTCAGGGGGATTGAATGATTTATAAATTTTAAATGAACTGCTTAATATTAATAACTTTCATATCATATATCCAAAGGATTAGTCTTAGGTGTTTTCTTCTCATTTTGGTAAACATAACTCTCAACTTGAAAGAACATAATTAATGCTATAAGTTGCATTACTTGTTAAGCTGTTATTTCTGATTTATGTTGTTACTGAACTCAGGTTTGGCCACTCAGAAGCTAGTTCTTTAGAGAGAGACATGTGTTGATAGGAAAGGAAAGGGTACTTTATTCAGGAGGTGGCCAACCTGGGGAGATTGTGAATTTGTGTCCAAGAACAAATCTGGAAGATTCTGCTCAACTGTGGAAGTGTTTTAAAGGGAGAAAGGGGAAGTTAATCACAATTAACCATTTGGGAAGAGGATAAGAGTCTTCCTTATCTTTCACTGTGTGCAGACTTTCTTCTGAATGGTTAGTGGTGAGGTAGCTGGGCAAAGCAGGACTCTTTTGCTCAGCCTAGAGTTACCATCCTCTACCTGGTTGGGGGCCTTATTTCCAGTGGAAGAACTCAAAGGTGGTAGTTGTTCAGTCATTATGTCCTGTCTGATTCTTTACGACCCCATGAACCGCAGCACACCAGGCCTCCCTGCCCATCACCAACTCCCAGAGTTTACTCAAATTCATGTCCATTGAGTCAGTGATGCCATCCAACCATCTCATCTTCTGTCATCCCCTTCTCCTCCTGCCCTCAGTCTTTCCCAGCATCAGGGTCTTTCACAATGAAGTTGGCTCATCACATCAGGAGATCAAAGTATTGGAGCGTCAACATCAGTCCTTCCAATGAATATTCAGGGTTGATTTCCTTTAGGATTGCCTGGTTTGATCTCCTTGCAAGAGACTCTTGGAAGATCCCTTCCAAGGGACTCTCAAGAGTCCAGAACCAAAGTTCAAAAGCATCAATTCTTTGGCACTCAACCTTCTTTATCATCCAACTCTCACATCTGTATATGACTATTGAAAAAAACCATGACTTTGATTATGTGTATCTTTGTTGGCAAAGTGATGTCTATAATTTTTTAATACACTGTCTAGGTTTGTCATAGCTTTTCTTCCAAGGAAAAAAGTGTCTTTTAATTTCATGACTGCGGGGTAGGAGGAACAAGATGGCGGAGGAATAGGACGGCGAGACCACTCTCTCCCCCACAAATTCATCAAAAGAACATTTGAACGCGAGGTAAAGTCCACAAAACAACTTCTGAATGCTGGCAGAGGACGTCAGGCACCCAGAAAAGCAGCCCATTGTCTTCGAAAGGAGGTAGGAAAAAACATAAAAGATAAAAAGCGAGACAAAAGAATTAAGGACGGAGCTCCGTCCCGGGAAGGGAGGCTTTAAAAAGAGAGAACTTTCCAAACACCAGGAAACACTCTCACTGGCGAATCTGTGGCGAGCCTTGGAAGCTCAGAGGGCCACATAACCCTCTTTTTTTTTTAAGATTTTTTAAAAACCCACAGATTACCCGCCAAACGGTAACTCCCGGTGGAGAAGCAGCGCAGACGCCTGCATACACCATTAGCAAGCGGGGGCTGGGCAGGGAGGAGCTGGCTGAACTGCTTAGAGAGAGGACTGGGCTTGAATGCTGTGAGAACAATTTGAGAGAACTGGGGAGAGCAAAGCAGACTGTGGGATAGCTTCCCCACGAAAAGGCGGAAAGCTCTAACCTACGACTCAGCCAGCCCTGCTCACAGAATAAAGGACTGAGCAGAGTGAGCCAGCTGCGGCTGGCCCATCCGCCATCCCCCGCTGAGACAGGCAGGGAGCGCATCCAGAGCCGGAGCGGGCAACCGCGGCCCCAGAAAGGCATCTGATACAAACTGCAGACAGGCTTGTTGCTATTCAGGACTTCTTGGGCTTGGACCGGTCGATATCCCCCTGAGAAGGTGCGCCGGTTGTACACCCAGAAAACTGAGTGGCAGGGACTGGGGAGGCAATAAGTCGCAGAGACCGCGCTCGCCAAACACCTGGTCCCCTGAGCTGCTCAGACCGGGGAAGGCACAAAACGCAGGCCCAACCAAGTCTGCGCCTTTGTGGAGTAACCGAGAACCTGAACTTGAGCCGCTCAGACCTGGGAAGTGCATACAACCCGGCGCCGGCCTCAGACAGTTCCCGGCAGAGCAACCTAGAGCCTGTGCAGTATAGACTGGGACAGCATACGTGCTGTGAGCGGGGGCAAACCCAGTGTGGCCGAGACGCTGCGAGCACTCCCCACAGACGCCAGAGATATTCGACTGCAGTGTTCCTCCCTTCCCAGAACAGGACTGAACAACTGAGCCTTAAAAAGTGTCCACCCACCCTCTAGTGTCAGGGCAGAAATTAGACACTGAAGAGACCAGCAAACAGAAGCTAAAACAGAGGGAACCACCTTGGAAATGACAGATAGAGACGTCTAGAGGCTACTCCAAGAATAAGACCAAAAACCAGAGGCAAGAGACTTAAGGCCGAATCTTGAGAACACCAGAGAACTCCTGACTCCTGGGAACATTAATCGATAGGAGCTCATCAAACGTCTACATACCTACACTAAAACCAAGCACCACCCAAGGGTCAACAAGTTCCAGAGCAAGACATACCACACAAATTCTCCAGCAACACAGGAAACTAGCCCTGAGCTTCAATATACAGGCTTCCCAAAGTCACTCCAAACCCACTGACATCTCATAACTCATTACTGGACACTTCATTGCACTCCAGAGAGAAGAAATCCAGCTGCACCCACCAGAACACCGACACAAGCTTCCATAACCAGGGAACTTTGACAAGTCACCTGTCCAACCCCACACACAGAGAGGAAACTACATAATAAAGAGATCTCCACAAACGACCAGAAGAGGGAAAGGCCACCACAAGCAAAGCATTATAAGCAAGATGAAGAGGCAGAGAAATACCCAGCAAGTAAAGGAACAAGATAAATGCCCACCAACACAAACAAAAGAGGAAGATATAGGGAATCTACCTGATAAAGAATTTCGAATTTTGGTGGTGAAAATGATTCAAAATCTTGAAAGCAAAATGGAGTTACAGATAAATAACCTGGAGAAAAGGATTGAGAAGATGGAAGAAAGGTTTAAGAATGACTTAGAGGAAATAAAAAAGAGTCAATATACAATGAACAATTGATGAGATCAGAAACACTCTGGAGGGAACAAACAGTAGAATAACAGAGGCAGAAGACAGGATAAGCGAGCTAGAAGATAGAATTGTAGAAATAAATGAAACAGAGAGGAAAAAAGAAAAACAAATTAAAAGAAATGAGAACAATATTAGAGACCTTTGGGACAATGTTAAACGCTCCAACATTCGAATCATAGGATCCCAGAAGAAGAAGACAAAAAGAAAGACCACGAAAGAATACTTGAGGAGATAATAGTTGAAAACTTCCCTAAAATAGGGAAAGAAATAATCACCCAAGTCCAAGAAACCCAGAGAGTCCCCAACAGGATAAACCCAAGGCGAAATACTCCAAGACACATATTAATCAAATTAACAAAGATCAAACACAAAGAACAAATATTAAAAGCAGCAAGGGAAAAAGAGCAAATAACACACAAGGGGATTCCCATAAGGATAACAGCTGATCTTTCAACAGAAACTCTTCAGGCCAGGAGGGAATGGCAAGACATACTTAAAGTGATGAAAGAAAATAACCTACAGCCCAGACTACTGTACCCAGCAAGGATCTCATTCAAATATGAAGGAGAAATCAAAAGCTTTACAGACAAGCAAAAGCTGAGAGAATACAGCATCACCAAACCAGCTCTCCAACAAATGCTAAAGGATCTTTTCTAGACAGGAAACACAGAAAGGGTGTATAAACTGGAAACCAAGGCAATAAAGAAAATGGCTACGGGATCATACTTATCAATAATTACCTTAAACGTAAATGGGTTGAATGCCCCAACCAAAAGACAAAGGCTAGCTGAATGGATACAAAAACAAGACCCACATATATGTTTTCTGCAAGAGACCCACCTCAAAACGAGGGACACATACAGACTGAAAGTAAAGGGCTTGAAAAAGATATTCCATGCAAATAGAGACCAAAAGAAAGCAGGAGTAGCAATACTCATATCAGATAAAATAGACTTTAAAACAAAGGCTGTGAAAAGAGACAAAGAAGGAAACTACATAATGATCAAAGGATCAATCCAAGATGAAGATATAACAATTATAAATATTTATGTACCCAACATAGGAGCACCGCAATATGTAAGACAATTACTAACAAGTACGAAAGGGGAAATTAACAATAACGCAATAATAGTGGGAGATTTTAATACACCACTTACATCTATGGATAGATCAACTAAACAGAAAATTAACAAGGAAACACAAACTTTAAATGATACAATAGACCAGTTAGACCTAATAGATCTCTATAGGACATTTCACCCCAAAACAATGAATTTCACCTTTTTCTCAAGTGCACACGGAACCTTTTCCAGGATAGATCACATCCTGGGCCATAAATCTAGCCTTGGTAAATTCAAAAAAGTTGAAATCATTCCATGCATCTTTTCTGACCACAATGCAGTAAGATTAGATCTCAATTACGGGAGAAAAACTATTAAAAATGCCAACATATGGAGGCTGAACAACACGCTTCTGAATAATGAACAAATCATAGAAGAAATCAAAAGAGAAATCAAAATATGCATAGAAATGAATGAAAATGAAAACACAACAACCCAAAACCTCTGGGACACTGTAAAAGCAGTGCTAAGGGGGAAGTTCATAGCAATACAGGCACACATCAAGAAACAAGAAAAAAGTCAACTAAATAACCTAGCTATACATCTAAAGCAACTAGAAAAGGAAGAAATGAAGAACCCCAGGGTCACTAGAAGGAAAGAAATCGTAAAAATTAGGGCAGAGATAAATGCAAAGAAACAAAAGAGACCATAGCAAAAATCAACAAAGCCAAAAGCTGGTTCTTTGAGAAGGTAAATAAAATTGACAAACCACTAGCCAGACTTATCAAGAAACAAAGGGAGAAGAACCAAATCAATAAAATTAGAAATGAAAATGGAGAGATCACAACTGACAACACAGAAATACAACGGATTATTAGAGAATACTATCAGCAATTATATGGCAATAAAATGAATAACCTGGAAGAAATGGACAAATTCCTAGAAAAGTACAACTTTCCAAAACTGAGCCAGGAAGAAATAGAAAATCTGAACAGACCCATCACAAGCACGGAACTAGAGGCTGTAATCAAGAATCTTCCAGCAAACAAAAGCCCAGGTCCAGACGGCTTCACAGCCGAATTCTACCAAAAATTTAGAGAAGAGCTAACACCTATTCTACTCTAACTCTTCCAGAAAATTGCTGAGGAAGGGAAACTTCCAAACTCATTCTATGAGGCCACCATCACCCTAATCCCAAAACCTGGTAAAGACCCCACAAAAAAAGAAAACTACAGGCCAATATCACTGATGAACATAGATGCAAAAATCCTTAACAAAATTCTAGCAATCAGAATCCAACAACATATTAAGAAGAACATACATCATGACCAAGTGGGCTTTATCCCAGGAATGCAAGGATTCTTCAATATCCGCAAATCAATCAACGTAATACACCACATTAACAAACTGAAAAATAAAAATCATATGATTATCTCAATAGATTCAGAGAAAGCCTTTGACAAAATTCAACATCCATTTATGATAAAAACCCTCCAGAAAGTGGGAATAGAAGGGACATACCTCAACATAATAAAAGCTATATATGACAAACCCACAGCAAACATTATCCTCAATGGTGAAAAATGGAAAGCATTTCCCCTAAAGTCAGGAACAAGACAAGGGTGCCCACTCTCACCACTACTCTTCAACATAGTTCTGGAAGTTTTGGCTACAGCAATCAGAGCAGAAAAAGACAGAAAAGGAATACAAATTGGGAAAGAAGAAGTAAAACTTTCACTGTTCCCTGATGACATAATCCTCTACACAGAAAACCCTAGAGACTCTACCAGAAAACTACTAGAGCTAATCAATGATTACAGTAACGTTGCAGGATATAAAATCAACACGCAGAAATCCCTTGCATTCCTATACACTAATAATGAGAAAATAGAAAGAGAAATTAAGGAAACTATTCCATTCACTGTTGCAAAAAAAGAATTAAATACTTAGGAATATATCTACCTAAGGAAACAAAAGACTTGTACATAGAAAACTATAAAACACTACTGAAAGCAATCAAAGAGGACACTAATAGATGGAGAAATATACCATGTTCATGGATTGGAAGAATAAATATTGTAAAAATGAGTATACTACCCAAAGTAATTTATACATTCAATGCAATCCCTATCAAGCTACCAACGATATTTTTCACAGAACTAGAACAAATAATCTCACAATTTATATGGAAATACAAAAAACCTCGAATAGCCAAAGCAATCTTGAGGAAGAAAAATGGAACTGGGGGAATTAACCTGCCGGACTTCAGGCTCTACTACAAAGCCACAATCATCAAGACAGTATGGTACCGGCATAAAGACAGAAATATAGATCAATGGAACAAAATAGAAAGCCCAGAGATAAATCCACGCACCTATGGACACCTCATCTTTGACAAAGGAGGCAAGAATATAAAATGGAGAAAAAACAGTCTCTTTAACAAGTGGTCCTGGGAAAACTGGTCAGCCACCTGTAAAAGAATGAAACTAGAACACTTCCTAACACCATACACAAAAATGAATTCAAAATGGATTAGAGAGCTAAATGTAAGACCAGAAACTATAAAACTCCTAGAGGAGAACGTAGGCAAAACACTCTCCAACATAAATCACAGCAGGATCCTCCATGACCCACCTCCCAGAATATTGGAAATAAAAGCAAAAATAAACAAATGGAACCTAATTAAAATCAAAAGCTTCTGCACAGCAAAGAAAACTATAAGTAAGGTGAAAAGACAGCCTTCAGAATGGGAGAAAATAATAGCAAATGAAGCAACTGATAAAAGATTAATCTCCAAAATATACGAGCAGCTCCTGCAGCTCAATTCCAGAAAAATAAATGACCCAATCAAAAAATGGGCCAAAGAACTAAACAGACATTTTCCAAAGAAGACATAAAGATGGCTAACAAACACATGAAAAAATGCTCAACATCCCTCATAATCAGAGAGATGCAAATCAAAACCACAATGAGATACCATTTCACACCAGTCAGAATGGCTGCTATCCAAAAGTCTACATGCAATAAATGCTGGAGAGGATGTGGAGAGAAAGGAACCCTCTTACACTGTTGGTGGGAATGCAAACTAGTACAGCCACTATGGAGAACAGTGTGGAGATTCCTCAAAAAACTGGAAGTAGAACTGCCATATGATCCAGCAATCACACTCCTGGGCATACACACCGAGGAAACCAGAATTGAAAGAGACACATGTACTCCAATGTTCATTGCAGCACTTTTATAATAGCCAGGACATGGAAGCAACCTAGATGTCCATCTGCAGACGAATGGATAAGAAAGCTTTGGTACATATACACAATGGAGTATTATTCAGCCATTAAAAAGAATACATTTGAATCAGTTCTAATGAGGTGGATGAAACTGGAGCCTATTATACAGAGTGAAGTAAGCCAGAAAGAAAAACACCAATACAGCATACTAACGCAGATATATGGAATTTAGAAAGATGCAAATGATAACCCTGTATACGAGACAGCAAAAGAGACACAGATGTATAGAACAGTCTTTGGGACTCTATGGGAGAGGGTGAGGGTGGGATGATTTGGGAGAATGGCATTGAAACACGTATGTTGTCATATGTTAAACGAATCACTAGTTCAGGGTCAATGCATGTTATAGGATGCTTGGGGCTGGCATGCGGGGATGACCCAGAGGGAGGATAAAGGGAGGAGAGAGGTGGGAGGGGGGTTCAGGAGGGGGAACTTATGTAAACCCAGGGCGAATTCATGTCAATGTATGGCAAAACCAACCAATATAATATTGTAAAATAATTTGCCTCCAATAAAAAATAAATTAATTACTAATTTCATGACTGCAGTCACCATCTGCAGTGATTTTGGAGCCCAAGAAAATAGTCTGTCACTGTTTCTATTGTTTCCCCATCTATTTGCCATGAAGTGATGGGTCAGGATGCCATGATCTTTGTGTTTTGAATGTTGAGTTTTAAGGCAGCTTTTTCACTCTCCTCTTTCATCTTCATCAAGAGGCTCTTTAGTTCCTCTTTGCTTTCTGCCATTAGAGTGGTATCATCTGCATGTCTAAGGTTATTGATACTTCTCCTGGCAATCTTGATTCCAGCTTGTGCTTCATCCAGCCCATCATTTAGCATGATGTACTCTGCATATACGTTGAATGAAGCCTATTTCCTGCAAACAAGAAAGGGAGATGGAGACAGAAAGATTTGTACCTGGGAGGGCTCCACAGAGTCCTGCTCAGTTTCAGTATTTCCCTTGCATTTTGTGATGGCAGAGTTCCAAATGATAGCATTTATTCCTAAATTTGATTTTTAATTTACAAGTCAAGAAGGTAATAGCAATTTATTACTGTGTTTTTATAGACTATGTCCTGTCTACTGGCTCTGATAGTTTTTACCCATAAATACATTATGCTACATTTCTCAGAAAATGTGTACAAATAACTCCAAAATTCGCAAAATTTTATCAGTGTTCTAGCTCTCTTCTCTAGACACCTGGGATAAAAATACCAAGGCCAAGTATTTGTAATCCCACATTTACAAAGGGAGCGTTCATGTTTTAAATATGATTTCTAATGCATGGATTCTTATGACTCCTCTGCTATTTTCCCCACTCAAACAGAATTGTGTTTCTATTCCTGTCAACCCAACAACCAGAATAGAACTTGTAATGTTGTGCTTCTAGACCTTGTTTATCGTTTTCAATTTCTCTCTTTACCGTGGTTGTATTAACATTATTTAATCACAGGCCTTGATGTTTACTTTTCTAACAACAGGATATTATTTATTCAGAACACATATTTTTCATATTAGCCAAGGCTTTCTGAAATCATTCTCGTGTGTCAGTTGAATGTATAATTAAGCATTTTTCTAAATACAGAATAATTACCCAGCACAAAAGTCTACTGTTTCTATTTCTTAGTTTTAAGATACCCAGAGTGGTTTGTAATTTTAAAAAAATCGATATATGAAAGACCTAAGCACTCTTCATGTGTTGTTTTCTTTTTGGGCTGTGCTATGTCTTGACTGCTGCTCGGGCTTCTCTCCATTTGCAGAGAGCAGAGGCCCCTTTCTAATCGCAGTGCTCAGGCTTCTCAGGGCACTGGCTCCTCTTGTTGCAGCACAAGGCTCAGTAGTTGTGGCATGTGGGCTTCGTTGCTCTGTGAAATGCAGGATCTTCTTGGACTAGTGGTCAAACTCATGTGTCCTGCATTGGCAGGTGGATTCTTTACCACCAGGGAACTTTTCATTTGGTTTTTGAAGTAAACTTTATATTGAGGCATAATGTTCACAAAGAAAAAATGCACAAGTTAGAACTCTACGATTCAGTGAATTTTCAGAAAGTGAAGGCGTGCAGGTAGCTGCCATAGAACATTACCAGTCTAATTCCTTACGGTGATTACTCATCCACATGTAACCTCTATTCTGACTTCCAGCATTGATCAAGTTCTTTTATTAGCATTGTACGAATGAAAGTATAAAGTAAGGACTCTTTTGTTTTTGGCTTTTTTCACTCAACATATTTCTGAGACATAGTCGTGTTACAAGTAACATGACTTGATTTTGTCTCATTGCTCTGTGGTACTGCTTCTTATGAATATACATGAAAGGTACAGCTGCTCAGTCATCGATAGACTAGGATGTTTATAATGCAGTGTAAGCAGGTGAATGATATACCTGGCTCACATATTAAATTTGGGTCTCTATGATGTGTGGGAAATGGACTGGAAATGAGACACAGCTTGGCTGGCCAGAGCAGCTGTAAGAGATGAGAACAACTTGCCTGCACACTGCATTAAGGAGGAGAGACTGGTGGATGCAGGATTTGAGAGTAAGGGCCCTGTGCAGACTGTGATATTTTTCTTTTCCCTTTAACATTTTATTTATTTACTTATTTTTGACTGTGCTGGGTCTTTGTTGCTGTGCACGGGTTTCTCCAGACGTGGTGAGTGGGGGCTACTCTCTAGTTCTGGTGTGTGGGCTTCTCACCATGGTGGCTTCCATTATTATGGAGTAGGGACTCTGGGGCACACTGGCATCAGTAGCTTCAACTTGTAGGTTCTGGAGGACCAGTGCAGTAGTTGTGGTATATGGGCTCAGTGCTCCATGCCATGTGGAATCTTCCCAGGTCAGGGACTGAACTCATGTCCCCTGCATCAGCAGGCAGATTACCACCCAGCCACCAGGAAAACCCCAACCACAGGACCACCAGGGAAGTCCCTCTTTTGTTTTTAAATGACTTTATTGAAATATGATCAACACACAACAAGCTGTACATACTTAATGTATACAGCTTGATGAATTTGGAGAGGGTCATACATTCATGAAACTAGCATCACAGTTGCTCCCTCCAAAAGCGCAATTTGAAGTCTTTTTAAAAAAAAATTTGAACAACTGGATGGATGGAAATTATTTTGTACAGAGATAAGTGTCATAAGATGTGGGTCCTGGGCATATTAATTCTGAGCTTCCTCAGAAGCTCATTCATATCTGATTGTTGAGTAGGCCTTTAGCTAAATGAGCATGTATCTCATCAAGGTTCAAAATGGAAATTGGGAATTGTTGATATATGAGTAGTATTTTAAAAAGTGCAAGGTCATGATCACCTAGGAATTGAATAAAGAGTAACAAGAGAAGAGTTTGGCTTTCCTGCTGGCTTAGACAGTAAAGAATTGGTCAGGCGAGTGTATGCTCCTCGGTTCTGTCTCATCCACAACAAAGATTTGGAGTGACGGACATTAAAGCCCTCGGTCTGTCACGGCTCTTGGGTCTTGGACAGACCATGTTATAGCTCTCAGGTCTCTAACGGACCATGTTATAACTCTTAGGCAAATCAGTGTTACAGCTTCGTCTTACAACTCTATTTTATTTAGATAATAGCAGGAAAATCCATCCTTGAGGCATGAGGGCATGTTGACCCAAAGACACAAAGAGAAGAATGCCCCAGCACACGAGAGAGAGAGAGAGAGAAAGAGAGAGAGAGAAAGAGCTCACACACGCGGGGGAGAGAGAGAGAAAGCGCTTTGGCTCCTCCTTTTATATGTTTTTTCCTCCCCTGGGCCTGCCCTATGCAAATTGGGCTTAGCCAGGAGTGCTGTTTGTTCTACCTGAGGTTTTCACTCTGGTCCTTGGACCTTCTTTTGACCTTCCTTTGTTCTATTTTCATGTGCTTTTCCCTTCCTTGTCTTTTAGTCGCCACCATTTTGGACTCCTGTTTCCTATTCTAACTACCTAACAAATCCACCTGCAATGAGGGAGACCCAGGTTCAATCCCTGGGTTGGGAAGGCCCCTGGAGAAAGGCATGGAAACCCACTCTAATATCCTTGTCTGGAGAATCCCCATGGACAGAGGAGCCTGATGGGCTACAGTCCATGGGGTCGCAAAGAGTCAGACACAACTGAGCGACTTAGCACAACAACAGATGAGATTTTAGACTGTGTCTTAGGAAACTCAGTATTTAAAAGATCACATGAAAAGGGAAACTTGAAACAGAGACAAAAGTATTTCAGTTTTAGGAGAAATGTTGAACCCAAGTTCATGTGCCTGATGCACAGTGAGGCCAAACAAACTGACACTCTGGAGTTTGGAGCAAAGAATGGCTTATTACAAGGCCCAGACAAGGAGAATGGGTGCTCATACTCAAAAGACCTGAACTCTCAAAATGTTTTCAGGGAAGAGTTTTTAAGGGCAAATTTCGTGGGGAGGATTTCTGGATGAATGCCTTTCTTCTGACTGGTTGGTGATGAGGTAACAGCATGGGTTTCAAGAATCTCGATCATCTGCCTCCTGGTTCCAACTGGTCTGGGGTCCAGCCCTTGTGTTTAGCTTGAAATCACTGTCTTCCACCCGGGTGAGGCCTCAGTTCTTGTTGAAGAGCTTAAAGGTACTATCAGATTGCTATGTGTGTCCCTTGAAGAGGAGCTGGAACTCAGCTCTGTCACTGCAAGATTGTTTCTTGACTGCTTCTCCATTGTTTCTGCATCGCCTCACTTCACTTATTAGTGACTGTTTGAATCTGCCCTTTGGAACTTAAGGGGCTTCCCTGCTGGCTCAGCTGGTAAAGAATCTGCCTGCAATGAGGGAGACCTGGGTTCGATCCCTGGGTTGGGAAGATTCCATGGAGAAGGCAAAGGGTACCCACTCTAGTATTCTGGCCCAGAGAGTCCATGGACTGTGTAGTCCATGGGGTCACAAAGAGTTGGATACGATTGAGCGACTTTAACTTTCACTTGGAACTTAAGGAAGCCGTACAAACAAGAAACATGGGACACGGGAAGGCTTTTGTACACAGGAGGGACCTGATGGGTCCTGCTTGTTTTCAGCCCTCCCCCCTCTCCTTCTTTGGTACTAGTCAATCTTGAGAGGGAACAGTTGAGACGAGAGAAGGCATATCGTTTGGATAGAGGGGTTAATCACAAACTTGACAGAGGAACTTGGTTTTAGGGGGACTGGCTTTCAGAAACAATGGTTAAGGTGACGATGTAAAAGCAAACAGAAAAGAAATATTGAAGGACAAGGTGCAGGTGCTTGTTCAACCACAAAAGTCATGTCTGACTTTCTGCGACTCCATGGACTGCAGCATGCCAGGCTCCCCTGTCCTTCCCTATCTCCTGGAGTTTGCTCAAACTCATGTTCATTGAGCTGGTGATGTCATCCAACCATCTCATCCTCTGTCTGTCCCCTTCTTCTCCCACCTTCAATCTTTCCCAGCATCAGGGTCTTTTCCAATGAATGTGCTCTTTGCATCAGGTGGCCCCAGCATCAGTCCTTCCGATGAATATTCAGGCTTAGAGGAGAAGGTTGGGAGTAACTGAATCAAATACTGGTGAGATGTCTGGTAGGATAAAGACTAAAAAAAAAAAAAAAAAAAAAAATGCCCATTCTTTTTTTTCAAAATGTGTGTCTGAATTTGGCAGCCAGATTGGAGGAGTATCTGAGCACTGAGGAAATGGAAACCAGTGTGTGTAGATGACTCTTTTGAGAAACTATGAATAAAGGGAAGTAGAGGATAGAGAACAGTAGAAAACGGAAGTAGAAGATAGAGGATAGAGATAGTGGGCCTTAGAAAGCATCACTACGAACAAAGCTAGTGGAGGTGATGGAATTCCAGTTGAGCTATTTCAAATCCTGAAAGATGATGCTGTGAAAGTGCTGCACTCAATATGCCAGCAAATTTGGAAAACGCAGCAGTGGCCACAAGACTGGAAAATGTCAGTCTTCATTCCAATCCCAAAGAAAGGGAATGCCAAAGAATGCTCAAACTACCACAAAATTGCACTCGTCTCACACACTAGTAAAGTCATGCTCAAAATTCTCCAAGCCAGGCTTCAGCAATATGTGAACTGTGAACTTCCAGATGTTCAAGCAGGTTTTAGAAAAGGCAGAGGCACCAGAGATCAAATTGCCAACATCCGCTGGATCATGGAGAAAGCAAGAGAGTTCCAGAAAAACATCTATTTCTGCTTCATTGACTGTGCCAAAGCCTTTGACTGTGTGGATCACAATACACTGTGGAAAATTCTGAAAGAGATGGGAATACCAGACCACCTGACCTCCCTCTTGAGAAACCTGTATGCAGGTCAGGAAGCAACAGTTAGAACTGGACATGGAACAACAGACTGGTTCCAAATAGGAAAAGGAGTGTGTCAAGGTTGTATATTGTCACCCTGCTTATTTAACTTCTATGTAGAGTACATCATGAGGAACGCTGGGCTGGAAGAAGCACAAGCTGGAATCAAGATTGTCAGGAGAAATATCAATAACCTCAGATATGCAGATGACACCACCCTTATGGCAGAAAATGAAGAGGAACTAAAAAGCCTTTTGAAGAAAGTGAAAGAGGAGAGTGAAAAGTTTGGCTTGAAGCTCAACATTCAGAAAACTAAGATCATGGCATCTGGTCCGATCACTTCATGGGAAATAGATGGAAAAACAGTGGAAACAGTGTCAGACTTTATTTTTGGGGGCTCCAAAATCACTGCAGATGGTGATTGCAGCCATGAAATTAAAAGACGCTTACTCCTTGGAAGGAAAGTTATGACCAACCTTGATAGTATATTAAAAAGCAGAGACATTGCTTTGCCAACCAAGGTCCATCTAGTCAAGGCTATGGTTTTTCCCGTGGTCATGTATGGATGTGAGAGTTGGACTGTGAAGAAAGCTGATCGCCAAAGAATTGATGCTTTTGAATTGTGGTGTTGGAGAAGACTCTTGAGAGTTCCTTGTACTGCAAGGAGATCCAACCAGTCCATTCTAAAAGAGATCAATCCTGGGTGTTCATTGGAAGGACTGATGCTAAAGCTGAAACTGCAATACTTTGGCCACCTCATGTGAAGAGTTGACTCACTGGAAAAGACTCTGATGCTAGGAAAGGTTGGGGGCGGGAGGAGAAGGGGACAACCGAGAATGAGATGGCTGGATGGCATCACTGACTCTATGGACATGAGTTTGAGTGAACTCCTGGAGTTGGTGATGGACAGGGAGGCCTGGCGTGCTGTGATTCATGGGGTCGCGGAGAGTCGGACACGACTGAGCGACTGAATTGAACTGAACTGAACTGAGCTTAAAGGGTTTCTCTTAGAGTTAGATTTAAGAGCCTTGGGATGCTGATGGGAATGATTAAATCGAAAAAAGATAAGATATTGAAAATAAAACTGGAAGGAAGAGAGCAGGGCACAACCGTTGAAAGAATGACATAGCCCTCGGACATGACATAAAGTGATTAGAACCAAATGGGTTCAAGGTGGCCATTGAGTCAATTTCCAACAGAACTTCAATATCAGTGTATGCTCATAATAACACTTCAGCATGCAAAATGACATGTGAGCGTCATGACAGTTCCACGGCTGACCATAAAGGTCAAAAAGTGGGCTGGGGCCCAGTTTCTGGAAGCTTCCACGCCTTCTCCAAAATAGCTGGAATACTCCTTCCACTTACGAGCCTGAGCCGATAAAAACTGACAACCCCATCCCCTGAGTCTGCTCTTCCCTTTTGAAATGGCCCATATTCTGTCTGTAAAGTGGTTTCTCTCTAAATAAATCCATTTCTTACCTATTTGCCTCTCACTGATGTAGACTTTAAACAAAAAAAAAAGATGTACAGCTTGAGAGTAGTGAGTTAAGTTTTATTTGGGGCAAAATGAAGACTGCAGCCTGGGAGGCAGCATCTCGGATAGCTCTTAGAGACTGCTCCAAAGAGGCGGTGGGGGAAAGTCAATGTATAAGGTTTTGGTGAAGGGGGAGTTCAATGCCATGAAGCACTCATTTTACAAAAGGTTTTTGTTAGTCATGAGGATCTGATGTCACCATGAAGGGATTTAGTTCTTCTCTAGATATGAGGAGATGCAAGGATTGAACTCATAAAATCTGTTCCTAAAAACATCCAACCATCTAATGACCTGTCCCACCAGATTCCCTGGAGCACAGAGCTCCTCACTCCACCCTGAACTTCCTCAGTGGTTGTTGAAGGTCAACAGCTATAGCAGCTTGGGGTGGTTCAATCTCAGTAGAGGCAGATGGCAAATGCCTTTGCTGTTCAGTCATTGGCAATGCTCTTGGTAAGTGCCAATTTGTAGTTGACACTGAATTCTTTCTGCAATGAGACACCAAGAACTTGAACTTTATTAAGTCCTGAAACTAGGTTTAATCTCTGTTAAAAGTCCATGGGTTCAAGTAACAACCTGAGTCGCCCAGTTTCAAACAGACAAAGGACCGAAAAACCCAAGAGAACTTACTCTGCAGCTTCCAGAACCAGCTCCCGTGTGGCCCACAGAGTTATGAAGTTGAACTTTCCCAGTTCAGTTCAGTTCAGCCGCTCAGTCGTGTCCGACTCTTTGTGACCCCATGAATCACAGCACACCAGGCCTCCCTGTCCATCACCAGCTCCCCGAGTTCACTCAAACTCATGTCCATAGAGTCAGTGATGCCATCCAGCCACCTCATTCTCTGTCGTCCCTGTCTCCTCCCACCCCCAATCCATCCCAGCATCAGACTCTTTTCCAGTGAGTCAACTCTTCGCATGAGGTGGCCAAAGTATTGCAGTTTCAGCTTTAGCATCAACCTTCCAATGAATTGATCTCCTTTAGAATGGACTGGTTGGATCTCCTTGCAGTCCAAGGGACTCTCAAGAGTCTTCTCCAGCACCACAGTTCAAAAACATCAATTCTTCGGTGATCAGCTTTCTTCACAGTCCAACTCTCACATCCATACATGACCACGGGAAAAACCATAGCCTTGACTAGACGGACATTTGTTGGCAAAGTAATGTCTCCGCTTTTTAATATGCTATCTTGGTTGGTCATAACTTTCCTTCCAAGGAGTAAGCGTCTTTTAATATCATGGTTGCAATCACCATCTGCAGTGATTTTGGAGCCCAAAAAAATAAAGTCTGACACTGTTTCCACTGTTTCCCCATCTATTTCCCATGAAGTATGGGACCAGATGCCATGATCTTAGTTTTCTGAATGTTGAGCTTCAAGCCAAACTTTTCACTCTCCTCTTTCACTTTCATCAAGAGGCCTTTGAGTTCCTCTTCACTTTCTGCCATAAGGGTGGTGTCATCTGCATATCTGAGGTTATTGATATTTCTCTTGACAATCTTGATTCCAGCTTGTGCTTCTTCCAGCCCAGCATTCCTCATGATGTACTCTGCATAGAAGTTAAATAAGCAGGGTGACAATATACAACCTTGACGTACTCCTTTTCCTATTTGGAACCAGTCTGTTGTTCCATGTCCAGTTCTAACTGTTGCTTCCTGACCTGCATACAGGTTTCTGAAGAGGTAGGTCAGGTGGTCTGGTATTCCCATCTCTTTCAGGATGTTCCACAGTTTATTGTGATCCACACAGTCAAAGGCTTTGGCACAGTCAATGAAGCAGAAATAGATGTTTTTCTGGAACTCTCTTGCTTTCTCCATGATCCAGCGGATGTTGGCAATTTGATCTCTCGTGCCTCTGCCTTTTCTAAAACCTGCTTTAACATCTGGGAGTTCATGATTCACATATTGCTGAAGCCTGGCTTCGAGAATTTTGAGCATGACTTTACTAGTGTATGAGATGAGTGCAGTTTTCTGGTAGTTTGAGCATTCTTTGGCATTCCCTTTCTTTGGGATTGGAATGAAGACTGACCTTTTCCAGTCCTGTGGCCACTGCTGTGTTTTCCAAATTTGCTGGCATATTGAGTGCAGCACTTTCACAGCATCATCTTTCAGGATTTGAAATAGCTCAACTGGAACTTTCCAAAGCTGTGGCTTAAAGTCTCCCAAAGTGACCGCTTCATCAGCTGCACTGCTTATTGTCATCTGACAGAGCAGTGACATGGAGACCAGTCCACCCGCAAGCAGGCCATTTGCAATCACAGTGCTAATAAAATAATTAATGACCCCCTTCACATGACTTACCGAACTGGGAAAAACTGAGGGCAAGAGAAGGGTGTGACAGGATGAAATGGTAAGGCATCACTGACTTAATGGACACGAATGTGAGCAAACTCAGGGAGACAGCGATGTACAGAGAAGCCTGGCGCGCTGCATTTCATGGCGTCGCAAAGAGTTGGACACGACTTAGCAACTGAACAGCCATCCCATGACTTCACATCTCCCCTTAGCCTAGGGAGGAGCAAGTGCCTAAAATGTCTCAAGCATCCATCATACATCTGAGTGTTTCAATATTTATCCTTCAGATCTCACGTGAGAAAAAATTTCTCTTAGCAACTTTTCTTTGACTCCCTAAACTGGATTCTTCTTTAAGCTGCTCACAGCATCTTGTGACCCTCAGTGCAGTATTTGTTAAGACTGGTTCTTACTTGTATTCCTCTATGGACTAGAAGAACCCAGAGATAAAATACAGTGTCTTGTTCTTCCAATTACCCAATATCAATTAAACACGTATTTTTTAAATATATCTTTTAAGTTCTGAGGGCATTTTGTAATGACTGACTCATAGAGGGTGCTACCAGAAAACTTGTTGAATGAATAAATGCATGAATGGGTGATGTCTAGTAGGAGTAATCTGAGTTGTGTTTGGTGGTAATTATTCCTCTAGCACATTTTTTTTACCTTGAACTGATACTGATGTGCTGTCAAAATGTTTTATCATATATTCACTTACTTAAAGTCACTCCCTTTACAAAACTGAGTCTGTATTTGGATTTTATGAATTTTTGAAACATCTTATTTATCTCTTAAGATAAAATCTCTTCAGACATTTGAATGCATCGTTTTTTGCAAAAAGCTAATTTTTTAAGCACACATTGACATGATATGCCAGTATAAACATCATGTAAGAATAATTCTAAGAAATTACAATTTTTAAAATATTCATTTAAGAAAGAAAATTCGCTGACCAATAGGGCTTCCATCAGGCATGTGCTAGGGTGGAGGCACTATCTTAGACATTAACCAAAGATCCAACTAGAATGGCTGAAGACCATTGTTGTTGGGTGTATAGAAACCATCCATCATACTCATTAAATAATCCGATTAAGCACCTGGAAAGTATATTTTCTATTTTCTGGCATTTGGGATATAATGTTATGTGACAAAAAAAATCCAAAGTAGCTGTCTAAAATTGTATATTTACTTTATTATAAACAACACGTGCAAATACATTGGAGCTGCCCTGTGCTGCCCACTGGCTTCCTTCTTCCTTCCTAAACGGTAAAAACCCCACCCGGCCCTCCTTCCCCATCTCGGAAGAGGGTCCAGATGATGACAGGGCTGGTTACACTGTGAAATGGTTTCCCTGAACTTTACTTCCAATTGTGTGTGGTTTGAGAACAGAAATCGTGTTTCATTCATTTTTTCTACCCAGGATTTAGAATAGCACTTGGCCTTTAGGAGAAGCACAGTATTTTTTTAAATGGAAGAATGAATGAATGAAGAAATTCATGAAGTTGTTTCAGAGTCAATACATGAGCAGTAGTTTTGAATGGTAAAGTAATGAGTCCTACATCAGAATCAGATGATTGGTTGTCAGAATTACCAGACCAGGAATTTTAAACAGCTCTCAGTGAAAGGTGAGTGAAGAGCTGATAGACTACTGCACCAGTCCAGTGAAAGATGCTGTTGGACCAAGAAGGTAATCATGGAAGTGCTGACAAAGTGATTGGAATCTGAACACGTTTCGAATGCACAGTTAAGCAGTTCTATTGATGGATTCGTTGTGACTTGTAACAAAACAGAGAGAATTATAGGTAATTCCCCATAGTTTTTGACCAAGCCACAGAAAGGATGGAATTACCATTAACTAAGTTGCTCCAAAATCACCGCAGATGCTGATTGCAGTCATGAAATTGAAAGATGCTTACTCCTTGAAAGGAAAGTTATGACCAACCTAGATAGCATATTAAAAAGCAGAGACATTACTTTGCCAACCAAGGTCCGTCTAGTCAAGGCTATGGTTTTTCCAGTGGTCATGTATGGCTGTGAGAGTTGGACTATGAAGAAAGCTGATCACCGAAGAATTGATGCTTTTGAACTGTGGTGGTGGAGAAGACTCTTGAGAGCCCCTTGGACTGCAAGGAGATCCAACCAGTCCATTCTAAAGGAGACCAATCCTGGGTGTTCATTGGAAGGACTGATGCTAAAGCTGAAACTCCAATACTTTGGCCACCTCATGCGAAGAGTTGACTCACTGTAAAAGACTCTGATGCTGGGAGGGATTGGGGGCGGGAGGAGACGGGGACGACAGAGAATGAGATGGCTTGTTGGCATCACCGACTCGATGGACATGTGTTTGAGTGAACTCCGGGAGTTGGTGATGGACAGGGAGGCCTGGAGTGCTGTGATTCACGGGGTTGCAAAGAGTCGGACACGTCTGAGCGACTGAACTGAACTGAAGATTGGAAATACTGCAAGGAACCAGGTTTTGTGTTAGAGTATATAAATTTTTACCATTATCTAAGTCGTATGACCTAGGTAACTAAACAGGTAGTTTAACATGTAGAAGTCATGTCTATTTATGAGTTATTTCAACATATTTTAAAACGTATGTAATTAGTCTTTCTCCACCAATAATTGCGTGTGTGTGCCAGCAAAACACACACATGTGCGTGCACACAACAAGAAAAAATTAGAATTAGCGAAATTCTAGTTTTCACTTCAAATAACTGATGACTAGTCCCCTGCTTTGATTTTTGACACCCCCCCTATGGTGCTTGGTATGTCCTGACTTTCAGATTCTTCTGACTTATGACATTAGAGCCCTGAATAGATAAACAAGTGCCAAAAATAAATATGCTGCTTCCTTAATATTTTTCTCTTGGCTTGAGTTTTCCAAGAGAAAACAACAGAGCTGCAAATAGCAGCTGCAGTCTGACTGCTGAGCTGTCAACAGACCTAACAGAAGCCATCCCCACTTTGAGAAAAGAGTTCTTGCTCTGATGGTTTTGCAGGGAGAGCCCAACACCCCTGGCCACACCTAAGCTCAGGCCCCCATGTCCTGGGTCAGGGAGGAAGGGCATGACTCTCTGCCTTTTCATATGAGGGCTCACATGATGAACACCTGGGTATCTGACAATTTACCTCCAATTTTTCCCTTGCATAAAGAGACCGAGTAAGGCCAAAGCAGTCTCAGATAAGGTCCCTGGAAAACTCTGATTCAGTCCATTTTGTTCCCCCATTGTGATTCCTCTAACTACTTTTTCTGTCTTCACCAATTATGACTATTTGTGATGCTGTGGAATCAGTGGACAGGTGTGAAATGTGAATGTTGTCATTCAGTGCCTTGGGTACAAACAATAGATTTTAAAAGTTGTAGTATGAATACTTAAAGTTGTATGTGTAACCTCCAGCATAATTGAAACCAAAAAGATAGTTGAAATCAGTGGTACCAAGGGCAAGAAATTACAGGTTAGAAGAGTTTTGCTTTACATGATAAGTCCTGTTTATTTTTTTTTTAAGATTCGTGTGGATTGCTTTAATAGGTATATATTTTTAAGTAAAAAAATAGGGGATTTTTAAATTTGATAATTTCAACTAAATGAATACCCTAAGCTCTCAATAGCTAATTATAGGCATAGCTCTATCTAAAATCAGGAATAAAAAGAGTTACTCTCGTCGTGAGTGTCAACAGACCATTAACAACTGCAAAAAGACCTACATCGTCCCCTTAATGGAAATGTCTATATGCAATTATCTGCGGCTCCTTGCTCCTTCATTCTGAGAGGCTGAACTAAGACTAATAGGTCAATAAGTGTCTGTAGATTGAAACAAAAAAGCTGAAGGGTTCTGAAGCTAAGATTCAATCCTCATTAGAGACACATTGAGAGGGCCAGTTTAATTTTGGAAAGCCCAGGAAATTTTTGTTCTATCAAAGTATATCTTTATGCAGCAATGCATTTCAGACTATGTTGTGTGTAATAACACTAGCATCTTTTTCACTCAAATATAAATTTCAAATTTTTGTGTCAACCATATTGCCAAACTTTCTATCCACCATGATGGCCACAAAAGTGATCTTTCTGGAAGGGTTTGTAGGGATAGTTGTCATTGTAGGGATAGTTGTCATTTAAAAAATTTACCCCAGGACTTCCCTGGTGGTCCAGTGATCGAGACTCCACACTCCCAGTGCTGGGGGCCCAGGTTTAATCCCTGGTCAGGGAACTAGATCCCACATACCTCAACTAAAGATCTCACATGCCATAATAAGATGTGGTGTGGCCAAAATAGCTATTCTTTTAAATAATTAATTTTTTCAAAGTTACCCAGAGTCTGAGCACCTCTTTCAACTTTTCCCCTTTGTGTGAGTTACTGTCGGGGTCAGGGACTTGCCTCCCAACCAGGAGGATACCAGTTTAAGCCTCTTGTGGTGGGAAAGGCGTAGGCATGGTTTACAGGTCTCCATCCATTAAAAGCTCCCACCTAGGATTTGAGGGAAAGCCCTAAGTACAGGGACTATGGACACACTGACATCATTAATTATGCACTTAGCAGACAGGGTTACTAAGTCAGAACACAGGGTGCGGCCTTGGTCGTGCTTCCCACTGCCTGTCCCCTCTCAGTTCCTGCTAGTTTACTGAGCCTTCTTCTCCTACCTCCTAGGCATGCTTTGCAGATGTTTTTCCAGTTCAGTTTTTTCTTTTTCTCTTTCTTTTTTTTAATCTTGTGCAAGAGAGCCACTTTAAGACATTTTTATTGGTGTACAGTTGATTTGCAATGTTGTGTTAGTTTCTGCTGTAAAAAAGTGAGTCAGTTATACACATACACATGTATCTACTCTTGTTTAGATTCTAGTCCCGTATAGGTTATTACAGAGTATTGAGAAGAGTTCCCTGTGCTGTGTAGGTCCTTATTACTTATCTGTTTTATGTATAGTGGTACATATAGGTCAATCCCAGTCTCCCAACTTATCCCCCCACCATGGTAACTATAAGTTTGTTTTCTATTTCTACAACTCTATTTTTGTTCCGTAAATAAGTTCATTTGTATCATGATTTTAGATTCCAAAGATAAGCACTGTTATGATGTGTCTTTTTCTGTCTGACTTACTTCACTCAGTATGACTAGGTCTGTCTGTGTTGCTATAAAAAGGCGTTATTTTGTTCCTTTTTTATTGTTGAGTAGTATTCCATTGCGTATATGCACCACATCTTCTTTATCCATTGCTCTGGTGAAGGACACTTAGGTTGCTTCCATGTCTTGGCTACTGTAAATGTTAATGGTGCTGCAGTGGACGCTGGAGTGCACGCATTGTTTCAGATTGTGGTGTTCTCTGGCTGTGTGCCCAGGAGTGGGATTGTAGGATCATACAGTAGCTGTTTTTAGTTTTTTAAAGAACCTTCATAATCTTCTCCATAGTGACCATACCAATTTACAGTCCTACCCACAATGTGGGACGGCTCCTTTCCCTCCACGCCCTCTCCAGTACTTATTATTTGTAGAATTTTTGTTAATGGTCATTCTGACCAGTGTGAGGTGATACCTCACTGTAGTTTTGATTTGCATTTCTTTAATCAGTATAGTCTTTTTCTACTGAAGTTATCCAGAGTTAATTTCTGCCGCTTGCAGCCGAGAAATTTTACTGGTAAAATAATGTAATGATGGGATACTATATAAGCACAGTGGGCTTATACACATACAAGCTAATGATCTGAAAATGGGCTCAACAGTTAGTAGCTACACTGTGTGTTTTGCCAGAGAAGTATTAGTGGTGTTAGAGCAAAAAGAAGAAGTAAAAAATGACAATTAAAGGGATGTACTCCTACTTTTTAAAGCAGCCGGGAAGCACTTAAAAAGACTCACCACCCACTCCATAGCCTTAGGCCTGACGAAGTAGGGTTTGTGAGTCCAGAGGAGGCGGTTTCTGTGCCCATGAGAAGTGAGAGAAAAGAGCTGTGAGCAGCCCTGTTCACTTCTCCCTTTCCACTATGAAAGATATTGCCACAGAGAGCAGCCCTGAGCAAAAGGAATGCAATACACATGTGAGCCACACGTGTGAGCTAAAAGTTTCCGGTAACCACACTTAAACTAAAAGAAACAGGTGAGGTCTGCTTTAATAATGTATAGTCACCATGGTATCCTTGGGGTTTTTGTCCTAAGACACCCCTCCCTCCCCGACTCCTTCCCAATGCCAGAACCCAGGGATGCTCAAACCTCTTAAATAAAATGGCATAGTACAGTCAGCCTTCTGTATTTGCATGTTCCATATCTACAGATTCAGAACCAACTGTTATTTTACTTAAGCCAAGATGTCCACAATGTTACTTCATTATGTAGTAAGCATAATACAATTTTTTTTAATGAGATACTTTACATTCTTTTAAATGCATCAAGTATTCAAAATTCAGTGTGTATTTTCCGTTTATAGCATGTCTTAATTTGAATTAGCCATATTTCATATCCCCATTAGACACATGGGGAGGCTACCATGCTGTGGATAGCACAAATGGAGACAGGAAATAACACCATTTTTTCCCCCAGATACTCTTAATTTTCAAACTTTGAGAGACTGAGTAATTGGTTTCAGGACAGAATCACTTGGTGGCTTTTGCAGGCTTCTCAAACTGCCAGCACAGAAAAAGCCATACAGAGTCTGTTTCTTTAAATGAACACCAGCTATGAGGAACGTGGATTCACTACTCTGCCCACATTCTCTCTGCCTCAGTTCCATCCACAGCCTACAAAAAAAAGCCCCAATTTTTTTTTTTTTAATATTTGGTGGAAATTCTTTTTTTTCTCATGTCGATCAATGACTTGTTAATTTCATTTTCTTTGTATTTTATTCACAGTGGTGGAAAGATGGGACCGAATCTGAACAAACATGGTTAGATAAATTCTTTGGCATAATTTAATCGCTCACTATATGGGGATGGCCAGAGACTTACCTGTGTGCTCATATCTGCGTGCAGCATCTGTAAATGTACTCTCTGTGGCCAAAGTTACAGACTCTGCAGACCCTGGGGACTGGCAAATTCACGACGGGTTAGGCAACTGCCATCGGATTGCTCTCCAATCTTTCTGCTGTGTTGGTCGAAGGTTTTCTGTTAAAATGAGAGCTATGTAGATAACTCTTGGAGCTTTACGTTTACTGGCTAATACATGTATACAACGTCCTTTTTGATTTGTCTGTGATGACTGAAAAGCTAAGTGTTAGTTCAGACTATGCAGTTCAGAGTCCTACGGAGTACAGACATGCCCGTGTTTTCAGTGGTAGTTTCTACCCTGGCTGTTTCTGGGCTCTGCTTCCCATCACCTTTCCTTCCCACTGGGGCATGCGTGTTAGAGACACAGCTGCACATATGTAAATGCATGAGTGTCAGCAGTGTAAGCACAGATGCCTTTTTTTTTTTTAGGTGTGTTCTTTATTTTTTTTTATTGGAGGCTAATTACTTTACAATATTATATTGGTTGGTTTTGCCATACAATGATGTTGCAAAAATGTTTAATGAATAAATACCAGTTTCAGGAAATGTATAAAATGTATGTGAGCTCTAGTTTTTAAAGAGGTATCTTTTATTTTTTAAAACTTTTTAATCCTTTAAAATTTTTTCAGCCTTATGAAGTATACCAAAAGTTACATGTGGTTAGCATATACATTTTGACAAGATTGGGTTTATACTTATATTCATTTTACCATCCCTACAATCAAGATAGGAAACATAACCATCACTCCCTAAAGATATTTTATATCACTTAGCTTGCCCCTGTGTGTGTATGTGGGGGCAGGGGGTGGAGGTTAGAACATCCAAGACGAGATACAAACTTTTACAAATATATTATTTATTGCTTCATGTTTTCCTTCAACAAATATTAACTGCCAAATTTGTTTTAGGCTTGAATGAAACTTGCAGGATGCTGAGAACAAAATGATAAGACACACACAATTTTTCCCTTAGGAAAGCAAAATGTTTATAAAATAAATAAAATCTGGAGCATAATATAAATTATACTGACTTTAGCCTTTGTTCAGAGGCTTTGGAAAAGATTTAAAGAATCTAGCAGACATAATCCCATGTTTATGTAGGAAATCTTTTCAGGCTACAGGTAAAATGAAGAGAGGGAAGCAGTGAGAATGAGTTGGTGGTGGGGCCAGCAGGAAATTGGTACTTTGAAGATGTGGGAGATGTTGGTGCCTGAGGCGGGACCTGGGACTATGAATGAGGTTTTAGAAATATTGGGGATGCAAACTGGCATGACTTGGGGCTTAGATATAGGTGAGATAAGAAAGAGAGGAGAACTCTTTACAGCAAATAAATAATGTAGGTATTGAAGTTGAATATTAATACATAGCTGGCTTCCACTTGTCAGTTTGATGTACATAGTAGCATAATGAATCAACAGATACCGTGTCCTGGTTTATAGCTTTTAATGAGGTAGGAGATAACACATTATAGCAGGATACTTTTCTCAGCTTTCACAGGTAAAATGATGGCTTTGAAACCTAATCTGTTTGTTAGCTATTGCTTAAAACAACATACATTTATCATTTCACATTTTCTATGTCATGAGTCCAGAAATGGCTTAGTTGGATCCTCCAGTTAACTACCATCAGTCTATGAACCAAGGTGTCCGTCTTATCTGAGGCTCAAGTGGGGAAGGATTCGATTTCAAGCTCATGTGGTCATTGATAGAATTTAGTCCCTTTGCAAGTTATCACCCTGAGGTTGCAATTTTTGCTGGTTAGTGGACAGAGGCCACCTTCAGGGCTTGTCAGGTGATACCCCCACAGGCCAGCTCACAGCCTGGCAGCTGGCTTCTTCAGAGGCTGGAAAGGAGGGAACAACTTCTAGCAAGACAATTTTTTGCAATCTTACAACCTTGCTGGTTCTAAAGTTTGGAAGTAAGTCACAAGCCTGGTCCACACTCAAGGAGAGGAGATGATACACTGGTACCAGAAGGTGGGGACCATGTGGTTGTGGAGAGATGAGGATAACCCCCATTTCCATGTGATTGTGTTTTTCCTCTCTAGCTTCCTATTTACTCTCAAGCATTTAAGAATAGAGTGATACTTTAACATGAAACAATAATATTTTATCTTTGGTATCTGTGCCTGCTTTATGTGTTTCTTTTTGATACGTTAAAAGCTTTGTTTGTAAATTTCAACTTAGTAATTATCCAAAACTAGTTGATTCATAGAAAATACAACGGTGTTTCCCAAAGCAGTAAAAAGTGTGCCCCAGAAACTCTGGAGATGTCATTCTGAGCAAGCAAAATAGAAGCCTAGGAGAAAAAAGCAATCTGTCTTAGCAACAGAATTTCTAGTAATTAAATTCAACGTCTTGAAGCTGCTTTCTAATCCAATATCCTTGGGTATTATCCCTGATGAGTATTCTGTGCTTGCAGTAACACAAACAGACATCAATTTGGCACAATTTGAATACTGACTGGCCAGAAATTTAAGGAGGCTATCACAGAGCTGTTTTTCCTGTTGGTTGTTCATCTTTTCTGCTAAGTCTTACTGAGCAGAATCTGAGAGAAATAATCACTCCAATAATATTTCTGATACCACAGTCACATCAGCACTGAATGTAGACCTATGTTTTGGTTCCACACACATTTTGTCATCTATACAAGTCATCTCTAACAAAACCCAGTCATCACTGGGGCAGAACATTTAGTCTTGCATACGTTTTCCATTCTTCAGTTATTACTGGTCATGTCCTAGCCTACTGAAGACAGTTACAACAGATAATTTTACTTTCATTTTAATTCCAAAGTATTTTAGATGCAAAGTCTAGCACTTTGAATTCTTTTTCTTTTATTTTTTATTTATTTTTATTGGAGGCTAGTTATTTTACAATATTATATTGGTTGGTTTTGCCATACATTGACATGAATCCGCCCCGGGTGCACATGAGTTCCCCTTCCCGAACCCCCCTCCCACCTCCCTCCTCCCCTTATCCTCCCTCTGGGTCATCCCCGCACACCAGCCCCGAGCAGCCTGTAACATGCATCGACCTTGAACTGGCGATTCGTTTCACATATGACAATATACATGTTTCAATGCCATTCTCCCGAACCATCCCACTCTCACCCTCTCCCACAGAGTCCCAAAGACTGTTCTACACATCTGTGTCTCCTTTGCTGTCTCGTATACAGGGTTATCATTTGAATCTTTCTAAATTCCATATATATGCATTAGTATACTGTATTGGTGTGTTTCTTTCTGGCTTACTTCACTCTGTATAATAGGCTCTAGTTTCATCCACCTCATTAGAAATGATTCAAATGCATTCTTTTTGATGGCTGAGTAATACTCCATTGTGTATATGTACCAAAGCTTTCTTATCCATTCGTCTGCAGATGGACATCTAGTTTGCTTCCATGTCCTGGCTATTATAAACAGTGCTGCAATGAATATTGGAATACATGTGTCTCTTTCAATTCTGGTTTCCTCAATGTGTATGCCCAGGAGTGCGATTGCTGGATCATATGGCAGTTCTATTTCCAGTTTTCTGAGGAATCTCCACACTGTTCTCCATAGTGGCTGTACTAGTTTGCATTCCCACCAACAGTGGAAGAGGGTTCCCTTCTCTCCACACCCTCTCCAGCATTTATTACATGTAGACTTTTGTATAGCAGCCGTTCTGACTGGTGTGAAATGGTATCTCATTGTGGGTTTGATTTGCATTTCTCTGATTATGAGGGATGTTGAGCATTTTTTCATGTGTTTGTTAGCCATCTTTATGTCTTCTTTGGAGAAATGTCTGTTTAGTTCTTTGGCCCATTTTTTGATTGGGTTGTTTATTTTTCTGGAATTGAGCTGCAGGAGCTGCTTGTATATTTTGGAGATTAATCCTTTATCAGTTGCTTCATTTGCTATTATTTTCTCCCATTCTGAAGGCTGTCTTTTCACCTTGCTTAGAGTTTCCTTTGCTGTTCAGAAGCTTTTGATTTTAATTAGGTCCCATTTGTTTATTTTTGTTTTTATTTCCAATATTCTGGAAGGTGGGTCTTGGAGGATCCTGCTGTGATTTATGTCAGAGAGTGTTTTGCCTACGTTCTCCTCTAGGAGTTTTATAGTTTCTGGTCTTATATTTAGCTCTCTAATCCATTTTGAATTTATTTTGGTGTATGGTGTTAGGAAGTGTTCTAGTTTCATTCTTTTACAAGTGGCTGACCAGTTTTCCCAGCACCATTTGTTAAAAAGACTGTCTTTTCTCCATTTTATATTCTTGCCTCCTTTGTCAAAGATAAGGTGTCCATATGTGTGTGGATATATCTCTGGGCTTTCTATTTTGTTCCAAGATCTATATTTCTGTCTTTATGCCAGTACCATACTGTCTTGATGACTGTGGCTTTGTAGTAGAACCTAAAGTTGGCAGGTTGATTCCCCCAGTTCCATTCTTCTTCCTCAAGACTGCTTTGGCTATTCGAGGTTTTTTCTATTTCCATACAAATTGTGAGATTATTTGTTCTAGTTCTGTGAAAAATGTCATTGGTAGCTTGATAGGGATTGCATTGAATGTATAAATGACTTTGGGTAGTATACTCATTTTCACAATATTTATTCTTCCAATCCACGAACACGGTATATCTCTCCATCTATTAGTGTCCTCTTTGATCACTTTCACTAGTGGTTTATAGTTTTCTATGTACAAGTCTTTTGTTTCCTTAGGTAGATATATTCCTAAGTATTTAATTCTTTTCATTGCAACTGTGAATGGAATAGTTTCCTTAATTTCTCTTTCTATTTTCTCATTATTAGTGTATAGGACTACAAGGGATTTCTGTGTGTTGATTTTATATCCTGCAACTTTACTGTATTCATTGATTAGCTCTAGTAGTTTTCTGGTAGAGTCTTTAGGGTTTTCTGTGTAGAGGATCATGTCATCAGTGAACAGTGAAAGTTTTACTTCTTATTTTCCAATTTGTATTCCTTTTATGTTTTTTTCTGCTCTGATTGCTGTAGCCAAAACTTCCAGAACTATGTTGAATAGTAGTGGTGAGAGTGGGCACCCTTGTCTTGTTCCTGACTTTAGGGGAAATGCTTTCTATTTTTCACCATTGAGGATAATGTTTGCTGTGGGTTTATCATATATAGCTTTTATTATGTTGAGATATGTCCCTTCTATACCCACTTTCTGGAGGGTTTTTATCATAAATGGATGTTGAGTTTTGTCAAAGGCTTTCCCTGCATCTATTGAGATAATCATATGATTTATATTTTTCAGTTTGCTAATGTGGTGTATTACATTGATTGATTTGCGGATATTGAAGAATCCTTGTATTCCTGGGATAAAGCCCACTTGGTCATGATGTATGATCTTCTTAATGTGTTGTTGGATTCTGATTGCTAGAATTTTGTTAAGGATTTTTGCATCTATGTTCATCAGTGATATTGGCCTGTAGTTTTCTTTCTTTGTGGGGTCTTAACAAGGTTTTGGGATTAGGGTGATGGTGGCCTCATAGAATGAGTTTGGAAGTTTCCCTTCCTCAGCAATTTTCTGGAAGAGTTTGAGTAGAATAGGTGTTAGCTCTTCTCTAAATTTTTGGTAGAATTCAGCTGTGAAGCCGTCTGGACCTGGGCTATGTTTGCTGGAAGATTTCTGATTGCAGCCTCTACTTCCGTGCTTATGATGGGTCTGTTCAGATTTTCTATTTCTTCCTGGTTCAGTTTTGGCAAGGTGTACTTTTCTAGGAATTTGTCCATTTCTTCCAGGTTATTCATTTTATTGCCATATAATTGCTGATAGTATTCTCTAATAATCCGTTGTATTTCTGTGTTGTCAGTTGTGATCTCTCCATTTTCATTTCTAATTTTATTGATTCGGTTCTTCTCCCTTTGTTTCTTGATGAGTCTGGCTAGTGGTCTGTCAATTTTATTTCCCTTCTCAAAGAACCAGCTTTCGGCTTTGTTGATTTTTGCTATAATATCTTTGTTTCTTTTGCATTTATCTCTGCCCTAGTTTTTACGATTTCTTTCCTTCTACTGACCTTGGGATTCTTCATTTCTTACTTTTCTAATTTTTTTAGATGTAGAGTTAGGTTATTTAGTTGACTTCTTTCTTGTTTCTTGAGGTTTGCTTGTATTGCTATGAACTTCCCCCTTAGCACTGCTTTTACAGTGTCCCAGAGGTTTTGGGTTGTTGTGTTTTCATTTTCATTCATTTCTATGCATTTGATTTCTCTTTTGATTTCTTCTATGATTTGTTCATTATTCAGCAGCATGTTGTTCAGCCTCCGTATGCTGGCATTTTTAATAGTTTTTCTACTGTAATTGAGATCTAATCTTACTGCATTGTGGTCAGAAAAGATGCTTGAAACGATTTCAATTTTTTTGAGTTTACCAAGGCTAGATTTATGGCCCAGGATGTGATCTATCCTGGAAAACGTTCCGTGTGCATTTGAGCAAAAGGTGAAATTCATTGTTTTGGGGTGAAATGTCCTATAGATATCTATTAGGTCTAACTGGTCTAGTGTATCATTTAAAGTTTGTGTTTCCTTGTTAATTTTCTGTTTAGTTGATCTATCCATAGATGTAAGCGGGGTATTAAAATCTCCCACTATTATTGCATAGTTGTTCATTTCCCCTTTCATACTTGTTAGTAATTGTCTTACATATTGTGGTGCTCCTATGTTGGGTGCATAAATATTTATAGTTGTTATATCTTCTTCTTGGATTGATCCTTTGAGCATTATGTAGTTTCCTTCTTTGTCTCTTTTCACAGCCTTTGTTTTAACGTCTATTTTATCTGATATGAGTATTGCTACTCCTGCTTTCTTTTGGTCTCTATTTGCATGGAATATCTTTTTCCAGCCCTTCATTTTCAGTCTGTATGTGTCCCTCGTTTTGAGGTGGGTCTCTGTAGACAACATACAGGGGTCTTGTTTTTGTATCCATTCAGCCAGCCTTTGTCTTTTGGTTGGGGTTTCAACCCATTTACGTTTAAGGTAATTATTGATAAGTATGATCCCGTTGCCATTTTCTTTATTGCTTTGGGTTTGAGTTTATACACCCTTTCTGTGTTTCCTGTCTAGAGAAGGTCCTTTAGTATTTGTTGGAGAGCTGGTTTGGTGATGCTGAATTGTCTCAGCTTTTGCTTGTCTGTAAAGCTTTTGATTTCTCCTTCATATTTGAATGAGATCCTTGCTGGTTATAGTAACTTGGGCTGTAGGTTATTTTCTTTCATCACTTTAAGTATGTCTTGCCATTCCCTCCTGGCCTGAAGAGTTTCTGTTGAAAGATCAGCTGTTATCCTTATGGGAATCCCCTTGTGTGTTATTTGCTGCTTTTCCCTTGCTGCTTTTAATATTTGTTCTTTGTGTTTGATCTTTGTTAATTTGATTAATATGTGTCTTGGAGTATTTCGCCTTGGGTTTATCCTGTTGGGGACTCTCTCATTTTCTTGGACTTGGCTGATTATTTCTTTCCCCTTTTTAGGGAAATTTTCAACTATTATCTCCTCAAGTATTCTCTCATGATCTTCCTTTTTGTCTTCTTCTTCTGGGATCCTATGATTCGAATGTTGGAGCGTTTAACATTGTCCCAGAGGTCTCTAATATTGTCCTCATTTCTTTTAATTTGTTTTTCTTTTTTCCTCTCTGTTTCATTTATTTATACAATTCTATCTTCTAGCTCGCTTATCCTGTCTTCTGCCTCTGTTATTCTACTGTTTGTTTCCTCCAGAGAGTTTCTGATCTCATCTATTGCATTATTCATTGTATATTGACTCTTTTTTATTTCCTCTAAGTCCTTTTTAAGCCTTTCTTCCATATTCTCAATCCTTTCTCCAGGTTATTTATCTGTAGCTCCATTTTGCTTTCAATATTTTGAATCATTTTCACCATCAAAATTCAAAATTCTTTTTCAGATAGATTCCCTATATCTTCCTCTTTTGTTTGTGTTTGTGGGCATTTATCTTGTTCCTTTACTTGCTGGGTATTTCTCTGCCTCTTCATCTTGCTTATATTGCTTTGCTTGGGGTGGCCTTTCCCTCTTCTGTCATTTTGCGGATTTCTCTTTATTATGTAGTTTCCTTGCTGTGTGTGGGGTTGGACGGGTGACTTGTCAAGATTCCCTGGTTAGGGAAGCTTGTGTCGGTGTTCTGGTGGGTGGAGCTGGATTTGTTCTCTCTGGAGTGCAAAGAAGTGTCCAGTAATGAGTTATGAGATGTCAGTGGGTTTGGAGTGACTTTGGGCAGCCTGTATATTGAAGCTCAGGGCTATTTTCCTGTGTTGCTGGAGAATTTGCGTGGTATGTCTTGCTCTGAACTTGTTGACCCTAGGGTGGTGCTTGGTTTTAGTGTAGATATGGAGGCGTTTGATGAGCTCCTATAGATTAATGTTCCCTGGAGTCAGGAGTTCTCTGGTGTTCTCAGGATTCAGGCTTAAGCCTCTTCCCTCTGGTTTTTGGTCTTATTCTTGGAGTAGTCTCTATACTTCTCTATCTGTCATTTCCAAGGTGATTCCCTCTGTTTTAGCTTCTGTTTGCTGGTCTCTTCAGTGTCTAATTTCAGCCCTGACACTAGGGGGTGGGTGGACACTTTTTAAGGCTCAGTTGTTCAATCCTGTTCTGGGAAGGGAGGAACGCTGCAGACAAATATCTCTGGCGTCTATGGGGAGTGCTTGCAGCGTCTCGGCCACACTGGGTTTTCCCCCACTCACAGCACGTATGCTGTCCCAGTCTATACTGCACAGGCTCTAGGTTGCTCTGATGGGAACTGTTCGAAGCCGGTGCTGGGTTGTCTGCACTTCCCAGGTCTGAGCGGCTCAAGTTCAGTTTCTTGGGTACTCCACAAAGGCGCAGACTTGGTTGGGGGTGCGTTTTGTGCCTTCCCCGGTCTGAGGAGCTCAGGTGACCAGGTATTTGGCGAGTGCGGTCGCTGCGACTTATCGCCTCCCCAGTCCCTGCCACTCGGTTTTCTGAGTGTACAACTGGCGCACCTTCTCAGGTGGATATCCACCGGCCCGAGCCCAAGAAGTCTTGATTAGCAACAAGCCTGCCTGCAGTTTGTATTGGTTGCCTTTTTGGGGCCGCGATTGCCCCCTCCGGCTCTGGTTGACCTCCCTGCCTGTCTCGGCGGGGGATGGGGGATGGGCCGACCACAGCCGGCTCGCTCTGCTCAGCTCTTTGTTCTGTGAGCGGGGCTGGTGGAGTCTTAGGTTAGAGCTTTCTGCCTTTTTGTGGGGAAGCTATCCCAGTCTGCTTTGCTATCCCCAGTTAGTTCTCTCAGATTGTTCTCACTGCATTCAAGCCCAGTCCTCTCTCTAAGCAGTTCAGCCGGCTCCTCCCTGCCCAGCCCCCGCTTGCTAATGGTGTATGCAGGCATCTGCGCTGCTTCTCCGCTGGGATTTACCTTTTGGCGGGTAATCTATGGGTTTTAATTATTTCTTTCTTTTTCCTCCCGGTTATGTGGCCCTCTGAGGTTCCAAGGCTCACCACAGACTCATCATTGAGAGTGTTTCCTGGTGTTTGGAAACTTCTCTCTTTTTAAAGCCTCCCTTCCCAGGACGGAGCTCTGTCCTTACCTCTTTTGTCTCTCTTTTTATGTTTTATGTTTTTTCCTACCTCCTTTCGGAGACAATGGGCTGCTTTTCTGGGTGTCTGATGTCCTCTGTCAGCATTCCGAAGTTGTTTTGAGGACTTTACTCTGCGTTCATATGTTCTTTTGATGAATTTGTGGGAGAGAGAGTGGTCTCGCCATCCTATTCCTCTGCCATCTTGTTCCTTCCCCTCTTTTTCTTTTTAAATTTCACATACAAAGAAGAATTTAAGCACCCAAAATGATGAGACATCTTGCTAGAAGTGGTTATTCTATGATAAACTAAAATGATTATTACCACCAAGAGGCATACAATCTTTTTTAAAAAGATAGCCATAAAAGAATTCATCAAGTGTTATAGTTCAGTTCAGTCACTCAGTTGTCTCCAACACTTTGCGACCCCATGGACTGCAGCACTCTAGGCTTCCCCGTCCATCACCAACTCCCAGAGCTTACTCAAACTCAAGTCAGTGATATCCAACCATCCCTTCTTCTGTCGTCCCCTTCTCCTCCTGCCTTCAATCTTTCCAAGCATCAGGATCTTTTCATCAGGAGTCAGTTCTTCGCATCAGGTGGCCAAAGTATTGGAGTTTCAGCTTTAGCATGAGTCCTTCCAATGAATATTCAGGACTGATCTCCTTTAGGATTGACTGGTTAGATCTCCATGCAGTCCAAGGGACTCTCAAGAGTCTTTTTCAACACCACAGTTCAAAAACATCAATTCTTTGGTGTTTAGCTTTCTTTATGGTCCAGCTCTCACATTCATACGTAATTACTGGATAAAACATAGCTTTGACTAGATGGAACTTTGTCAGCAAAGTAATGTCTCTGTGTCTTAATATGCTGTCTAGTTTGGCCATAGCTTTTCTTCCAAGGAGCAAGCATCTTTTAATTTCATGACTGCAGTCACCATCTGCAGTGATCTTGGAGCCCAAGAAAATAAAGTTTGTCACTGTTTCCATTGTTTCCCCATCTATTTGCCAGGACTGGATTGGACTGGATGCCATGATTTTCGTTTTTTGAATGTTGAGTTTTAAGGCAGCTCTTTCACTCTCCTTTTTCACTTTCATAAAGAGGCTTTCGAGTTCTTCTTGACTTTCTGCCATAAGGGTGGTGTCATCTATGTATCTGAGGTTATTGATATTTCTTCCGGGATTTTGAGCATTACTTTGCTAGTGTGTGAGATGAGTGCAATTGTGTGGTAGTTTGAACTTTCTTTGACATTGCCTTTCTTTGGGATTGGAATGAAAACTGACCTTTTCCAGTCCTGTGGTCACTGCTGAGTTTTCCAAATTTGCTGGCATATTGAGTGCAGCACTTTCACAGCATCATCTTTTAGGACTTGAAATAGCTCAACTGGAATTCCATTATCTCCACTAGCTTTGTTCATAGTGATGCTTCCTAAGGCCCACTTGACTTTGCCTTCCAGGATCTCTGGCTCTAGGTGAGTGATCACACCCTTGTGGTTATCTGGGTCATGAAGATGTTTTCTGTACAGTTCTGTGTATTCTTGCCACCTCTTCTTAATATCTTCTGCTTCTGTTAGGCCTATACCATTTCTGTCCTTTATTGTGCCCATCTTTGCATGAAATGTTCCCTTGGTATTTTTAATTTTCTTAAAGAGATCTCTAGTCTTTCCCATTCTTTCCCATTGCATGTGGGAGGGGTCTGAGGGGCCTCACCTTGCTCAGTCTCGGTGTCACCATCATCTTCTAAGACTGTGAAACAAGGTGGTGGAGTGGAGGGACGTGCGCTCATCTTCTCCTGCAAGAACTCCAAAATTGCAACTCGCTGCTGAACAACCACAGACAGGAGAATGTTGGATCCCACCAAAGAAAGATACCCCATGTCCAAGGGCAAAGGAGAAGCCCCAGAAAGATGGTAGGAGGGGCAAAATCACATTTAGAATCAAACCTCATACCCACCAGAGACACTCAGAGGGCTCAAACAAAACCCTGTGCTCACCAGGACCCAGAGACTGCAAGGGCTGTAATGATGATGATGACGAAAATAGTGATCCTGAAACTATTAACAAGTATGTGACGGGCTCTATACAAGCTTGCTGTTTTAGATGGATTACCTAATTTTAAATTGGTTGCAATTCTGTAAGGATGAATCTATTAGTTTTCTGTTGTTGCCATAGAAAACTAACACAGATTCATCACCTTTGAACAATACAAATTAATTTTATAGTTCTATAGTTCAGGGGCCCAGTGAAGGTTTTACTGAGCTAAAATCAAGGTTCTGGCAGGGCTGGGTTCCTCTCTGGATAAAGAAGAATACACTTTTTCCCACACTTGTATTATTGGCAGATTCAGTTGTGTATGGTAGTGAAGCTAAGGTCCCTGTTGCCTTGCTGGTTGTTGGCTGGAGTTCATTCTCTGTTTCTAGAGGCTGCCACATTGTTTGGTTCATGGTCTCTTCCTCCATCTTTAAAGTCAGTTAGAGATCGTCAAGTTCTTCTAATCTTGGGTCTCTTTGACACACTTCTGCTTGTTCTCCTTTGAGGAACCCATGTGATTAGACTGGGTCCATTTTAATAACCCAAGATGATCTTGCATCTCAGAGTTCTTAACCTACTCGCATCTGCAAAGTCCCTTTGGCAAAGTAACCACGTTAATAGGAAATTAGGGTGTTGGTACCACTGCTCTGCCTAATCCACCCATCATCAGAGCCACTTTAGAGATGAGGAAGACTATTTCCAAAGCTAGAAAGTAAAAAGGATTTGAACCCAGTTCATGTAACCTTTTCCAACTCAATAACTAGGAATCCATGTGGAGTAGAGTGAAGACACATAGGTGGAACTCTAATGGAAGAAGATGCTTATATCCATCAAATTTTGGTTATCACCATCTCTTTGCAGTAAATGTACTAAAACTAGACTGAAGAATGTCTTCAGTTAAGGGCACGGATTCATGTACGAGTATATAAACACGAGTTAGATTTTTTCATTTATGTTTCCCAATATCTGTCCTGTTGCCCTTGCTATGCTGTGTGCATACAGTGACCTTCGCATATATTGGGACTATCAGGTTTAAGTACAGCGGAAAGTATTTCAGGTACCTTCCACTTACCATTGTCCTAGAACAAACTGGAATCTCACTGCCTGTTCTTGCACTGCCTGTTGACTTGTGCCCATGGCATGGCTGCCTGTTGCCTGCCCTCACCTTCCTGTTGAAACCAGCTGAATCACAAGCTTGTTGATAGTGACGTTCTTTTCAAAACTGCCTTCATCACTTGCAGTTGTTACTCTTTTTATATGTTTTAATGGAATACTAGAAGAAACAAGGCTGCCGAAATAGAAGCTGAAAGAGAAAGTTAGTGGTTCAGTTTAAGCTAAATTAGAGGCTTTAGAAAGACTCAGTAGAGAAGAATAGCTTTAAAATAGCTGTCAAATTTGGTGTTGATGAGGTAACTGTAGAAGTCTGGGGAAATATTTAGACAGATTCTGCCCTCTGAATGATCCAAAAAATATCTTTAATTTCTCACTCAGTTTGAAATAACCTAAAACTAAGATTCTAAAAAGCATCATAGATGTGGATTGTGAGAAAATTACACAGGAGGACAATCATTGGACTATATTTGCTCATTTCTCGTTGCAAACATTAGGAATAAATAAATAAATATAATTTTAAGTTAAAAATGTCAAGTTATTAGTGTTTTGATTCTAATTTTGTTTTTTAGTTCTTTTCATTTTTTTAAATATTATATATATAATACACATTACCATGTAAGTCACCCTTAAGGTATACAATTCAGTGGTGTTAAGTATATTTATAAATCTGTCAGCCATCACTGCTAATTCTAGAATGTTTTCATCACCCCCAAAAGAAACCCATACCTATTAGTAGTCACTCCTTTTCCCCTCCCTCAGATACTGCCAACCCCTAACTTACTTTTGATTCTAATGGCTTTGTATATTCTGGGCATTTCATGTAAAGGGAGTCATACAATGTGTGGCTTTGTGTGGCTGGATTCTTTCACTGAGCATGTTTTCAAGGTTCATCCATGTTTTTTCATGAATCCGTGCCTCACTCCTTTGTGTGACTACTGTTTTATGACTATACTAAATTTTATTTATCCATTTATCAATAAAGACATTGAAGAGTTTCTGCTTTTCTGTCTATTACAAACAGTGCTGCTATGGTCATTTGTTATCATATATTTTCAACTTTCTTGGGCACATATCTCCAAATAGAACCACTGAGTCATATGGCAATTCTTATCTGTAATTTTCTAAAGAAATACCAAAATGTTTTCCAAAGCAGGAAGGCATCATTTTACATTCTCACCAGCAATGTATCAAGATTCTAATTTGTCCCTATTCTTGCCAACATTAGTTCTTTTATGTCATTGTAGTTCTAATTTAGCTAGTTTTTGTATTCATTTGGGGATATTGATATCTTCAGCTGTTATTGTTGAAGTACCTCTTTTCAAATATGTTTTTTCTTCACATATATTGGCCTCTGTAATTGTTTAAAAACATGATTTGTTTTCTTATCATTCTCCAAAGATGGCCAATTAGTTTTTGTTTTTATTTTTGTTTGTTTAATGACTTGTTGCTGCTTATACTGGACTTTTTTTCTCCAAAACTCTTTTAGGAACAAAAAATGTAAAGTTCACAAAATCAATGCTACTTTAAATTCCTTCCAGTTTACTTCCAGACTAACCCTCATTATCAAGTGATTACATAAAGATGTACTAAAAAATGGTATATTCTCTTTGTATGAAAACCTTGACTCTGCTTTAATCTTATCTGGGAACCAAGAGTACTGAACAATTCAAGAGTACTGAACAATTTCAGTAATCAACAGCGTTTCTATGTACTGAAAGGAATGGGGCCATAGAATATACATTCTATGTATATTCATAGAATATACATTATACAAGGAGGACACATAGGAAATGAAAAGTCTTATCTATTAATACATAGGATCCAAATGTTTCAAAGGAGTAGAATGGTGCGATGAGTAAATTTTAAAAATACCTCACTGAGACAGAATGGTGATGTTCAGCAGTCGTTTTTACATTGGATCTGGAAGAAAGAGTAGGAGCCAACCAAGCAGAGAGGAGGGAACAAAATTCCAGGCCCGGAAAACAACACAAATGCGAAGAACTGAGGCATGAAATACTTGGCACAATTGGAGAAAAGACAGGAAGCTTCACTTAGGAAATGCCAATGTACTTGACCTAGAAAGCACCAGGTACAAATTAATACAGTAACTTTACTTCTTCCCCATTTTCAAAGCATGCTTTCTATGTACAAACATTGAGAGAAATGAAAAAAAATTATGATATTAAAAATTTTCATTTTTAATAAAATTTGGTTGGTGAAGCTGTTCCATCCGATATTAGATTTATAGCAAGTTTCCAAATCTCCAAGCATCAAGATATAACTTCTTTATTATCAGAAAGTCGAAGATTTCCTCAGAGTCTCATTCTGAAATATTTCCAGTAACTGATAGGTATGAAACAATTTATGCACTATAGTATAGGTAGGGTCTCTTTTCCTCTTGGGGTTTCCAGGATGAAAGAAGGAGTTATTTTCTCTATCCAATCCCTTTGATACAGCACCTACTACTTTTCCATCTACATTTTTAAACTGAGTTGATTTTTGCATAGTCTACATAAAATGAAATGCACTAATTTGAAATACACAGTTAGATGACTTTCGACCAAGTATACACCCATGTAATCATCATCACAATAAAAATACAGAACATTTCTGTCATTTTATAATGTTCTTTATGCCAGTTAAAAGTCATCCCCCTTAACTCCTTGCTTATAGCAGGCTCCAATCATAGGTTGGTTTATTTCTGTATTTTCCATAAATAGAATAATAGGTTTTTTGTTTTTGCTGTGCACCTTCTTTTTTCCAGCATAATGCTTTTAAGGTTCACCTGTGTTGCTGTGTGTATCCATTGTCCATTCCTTTGTATTGCTGAATAGTATTCTATGTGTTATGCTCACGCTCAGTCACCAAGTCGTACCCAATTCTTTGCGACCCATGGACCCACCGGGCTCCTCTGTCTGTGGGATTTTCCAGGCAAGAGTACTGGAGTGGATTGCTGTTTCCTCCTCCAGGGATCTTGGCAACCCCTGGATTGAACCCATGTCTTCTGCATTGCCAGGTGGTTCTTTACCACTGAGCCAACTGGGAAGCCTTATCAGGTATACTGTAATTTGTTTATCCATTTGCCAGATGAAGCACATTTGAAGTGCTTCCAGTTTTGATCTACTGTGAGTAAAACTGGTGAACAATTATGAAGAAGTTTTTGTGTGGACAGAGTTTTTATTTCTATTGGGTTGTTCAGTCATTAACACATGTCTGACTCTTTATGGTAAATTTATTGGGTAAATTCCTAGAAATAAAACTACCGAGGCACACAGTAAGCATATGTATAGGGAACTGCCAAGTCAAACTGTTTTCCAAAGTAGTTACCCAATTTTATATCCCCAGAGAAAATTAAAATTTCTGGTTGCTCCACATGCTCGCGAAAGATTTCTATTGCCAGCCTTCCTAAGTTAAGCTATCCTGGAGAGATTTTAACATATTTATAGGCATTTTCTTGATGACTAATGATATTGGTAATTTTTCATGTGTTTATTAGCTATTTTTAGTCTCACGAATGATTGTTCAAATGTGTTCACACATTTTAAAGTTAGGTTGTTTCTATTGATATTGAGTGTTAGGTTTATTTATTCCCAATATAAATCCAAGTTTATGAATTTTATTATCTTATTAAAGGCTGAATTTTGAAATCTAATTTTTAATTTTATGATTCATTTGCTTATTCGTGTTTTTCGATAGCATTTAAAAATTTATTTATTTCTGGCTGCGGTGGGTCTTCATTGCGGCGCGTGGGTTTCTCATCGAGGTGGCTTCCCTCATTGCCCAGCACGGCTCTGGGGGCACAGACGTCAGCAGCCCTGGCTCACAGGCTTGGTTACCCTGCGGAATATGGGAATTCCCGGAGCAGAGATCAAACTTGAATCCTATGAATTGGAAGCTGGATACTTAACCACTACACCACGAGGGAAGTCCCTCAATATCGTGTTTTAATAATGTGGTGGTTCTGTGTAAGAATTCATTGTGTTCATGAATTGTTATAAAGGTATTTTTCTAACGGTTTTATAATTTCACCTTGTAAGCATTTAACTATATTCAGTGCGGTTTAATTTTGTACATATCAAGAAAGGGACAGTTCAGTTCAGTTCAGTCGCTCAGTCGTGTCCGACTCTCTGCGACCCCATGAATCACAGCACTGCCAGGCCTCCCTGTCCATCACCAACTCCCAGAGTTCACTCAAACTCATGTCCACAGAAAAGGGCCAACGTACCCCTATTTTTTAATATGGCTATCCAGTTATTCTGTTTGTTGAAAAGAAAATCTTTCCCCATTGACTGACTTTGGTCACTTTGTGGAAAGTGTGTTCTTGTAATACACATGAGTCTACTTTTAGACACTTTTCTTCCATTGATTTACTTTTGTCTTCATAGGAATACTCCATCTTAATCAGTGTAGCTTTAGAATAAATCGCAAAATTATATAGAATGTGTCTTCTCACTTTGTTATCTTTCAGAAATGTTTTTGGCTTTTGAATATCCATATACATTTTAAAATTAGCTCATCAATTTCTGTTAAAAAGCCTGATGGTTCTTTGGATGGTATTGTATTGAATATAAAGATCAGTTATAGAGAAATGAGTTCTTAGCAATACTGAGCCTTCTGATTCACAAGAACATTTTAACTAGCCATTTATTTTCATGTCCTTCAGTTTCTTTATGCTTTGTTCTTTTTCTAGTTTTCAAAGTACAAATCTTTCACCAATTTTAAACTCAGTCCTAATTATTTTGTGGGTTTGGGTGCTATACTAAGGTGTATTATTCTTCTTTAAGATCAAATTCTTGGTTGTTTATATAGAGAATATATATATATATATATATATATATATTTACTTTGCATTCTCTTATCTCATTAATTTTGTATATTCTAGCAACTTTTAAAATGACTTTTCCAGAGTTTTATATACATATAATCATGTCTTCATTTCTGTCTTACTTTGGAATGATGAAACCATAACTTCTTTTACCATGAAATTTTTATTATTAATAGAAACTACGTTTCTTGAGAAGAAACAATCTGAATATAGGCAATAACCTAATCATTCTGTAGTCTCTTTCTTTTTCTCACCTTATTGCATTGGCTAAGACTTCCTGTACAATTCTGAATAGAAGGGATAGAAAGAAGTCCTTACCTTGTTACTGATCTTAAGGAAAATTCATAGTCTTTGACTGCTGAGTACATCCCTAACCATCTCCTGATGTTTGCCAAGTTCATGTCCAATGAATTGGTGATGCGATCCAACCATCTCATCCTCTGTCACCTCCTCTCCTTCTGCCTTCAGTCTTGCCCAGCATAAGTCTTTTTCAGTGAGCCAGCTGTTTGCATCAGGGTTTTGTTTCTGTGGACATGAGGGATATTGGTCTGTAGTCTGTTAAAATAAGATTTTTGATAGTCTTGGTAAGATGCTGCCATCATACAACGTGTTTATTAGTGGATGAGAAAAATACACAAATGTTTTTAAGTAGACCAGCTAGTTTGACTGTGTAAGGTAAATTCAATATAGAAAGCCACTGGACATGGAGAAAATGCATAAAACTTCTTTTAAAAGTAAGGAAAAATAGGTTTCTTTTTTAAGAGAGAAGCTAAATATTTAATGTAGAAATGATACAGGCACAGATAAATATTGATTATAGGTATTTAGGAATATTTATATCTAATTGAATCCTGCAAATAATTCTGATGGTATCAAAGTAATTATTGTAGAGTGAGCTTTCTACACAGAATCCTGAGGATACGCCCTAGAATACTTAAATTTTGCAATACTTTTCTTAATTAAAATATTCCCAACACTTTTAAATCAGCTTGAAGGAAGAAAATAATTTGCCTGTGTTCAGATTTGTTTCAAATCAGGGATTTATTATGTGGGCAGTCACATCTACTATTGTTTGTCTTTCTAGCAGTGAAATCCTAGATTTTTGCCATGAAGATCTTACTATGAATCAAAAATCTCTTGAATAGGCCACCAAAAAAATCCAGTTGCTTATCTGTTCAATAATTCCCTGAGTTTTGTTGTTATCATCTGGAAAAATGTTTCAGAAATGTCTTACATATTATCTTATGGTCAAATGCAGGACTGTTGTGGATATTATTATGCTAATTCAGGAAATGACATAGTTTTATCTCTACATCGGTTATCTTACAATTTTACTTCACATTGAGAATTTTCCATAAGTCAATTCTTTAAGAGTTTCTTGTGCTTGCTTTCTCAGTTTGTGTGTGTATCAGACAGAAATCCAGTCACATCTGTAAAGACTGACAGCATTTTTAAAATTGATAATATTTGACAAATTTTTCCTTACAGTACCATCTCAGTTGATAACACCATATCTTAGGTTTTTCCTTTTCTTTAGTGAATTTCTTCCTTTGACTAGGAAACTATTGATTCTCTCACCACAAATGGATTCACTGATTTAATTCAGAAACCTTAAATTCTACCATGTGAATGTCTTTCAAGACAAATGGATGTGTATTTTTTCTGATTCTTTGAGTCTCTTAAAATAACTTTATCATGTTATATTGTTATATACACAACTAACATGATAATTTTTAAAAAAGAAAAATATAAAAACTGAAAGTCATCTTTTACATTCCCCCTAATTCCTCTAGTCACAGATAACAAGTAATATTAAGTAGTATTAAAATCAGTCACACAATTAATCATTTATTTTAGCTCTCTGTTACAATATACCATTGAAATTATATCCAGTTATAAATTTACCATGTCTTCTCCTCTGTCAGTTATTCCAAAGTTTTCTGTTTTAGTGATTAAATTAAAGCTATTCTGATTTGCATTCAATTGACAACCTAGTTTTCATGATTAGGCACTTATTTTTCCCTGTAGTTTGAGTGTTTTTCTTGGTGTTTCATCTCCTCATTTTTTTAAAGCTAGTTTTTGCAAATTTTCCTAATTATCAGTCTTAGTGTAAGTGTATGCAGGAGTCTTGTTTCAAGCAATATTGTTAGTTTGTTCTGACTTTCAGTGTGTTTATTTTCTACCTGAAGGGATTGGCTATTCTCAACTGATTACAGGGACACAGCCTTGCTTATTATTGTTCATGGCAAAAGTGTGTTGTCTGTTTTCTTGGTACTGCTTCCACTTGGTGTGAAAGCAAAACTAGTTTCCTTCCAGTGTGAGTCGCTCAGTCATGGTCTGACTCTTTGTGACCCTATGAACTGTAGCCCACGAGGCTTCTGCTGTCCATAGAATTCTCCAGGCTAGAATACTGGAGTGGGTTGCCATTCCCTTCTCCAGCAGATCTTCCCAACCCAGGGATCAAACCTGGGTCTCCTGCACTGCAGGCAGATTCTTAACTGTCTGAGCCACCAGGAAAGCCCCAGTTTCTTTCTAAATGGTTGTTAATAGTTTGAATATCACCCCAACTGGATTGTTTTCCCTCTCTCTCTCCCTCCCCTACCTTCCTTTCTCTATATATTTCCTTCCTTCCTTTTCCCACTTCAAGAAAATTTTCTAGAATGCTTCTGTGGTCTAAATAATTCAACCTGTGTTCCAATTTTGCTCTTTATTGTAAATATTACATACAAGTCTAATAATATTTGCTGTAACTGAGTCCCTTTTTTCCTTTCCTTTTCTTTGCTTTCTGGACAGGTGTTTTCTTTGACTTTTTCCTTTAGATAAAGTCTTGATAGTGGTGTGAAATTTTAAAATTGTAGCTCGACAAAATTGACATCAAGTCCCATAAATCTTGAACATTCTCATCCCATCAATATAAATAATTCCATCCAGGTGATACACTGTACCACCAGCATCACACATGTCTTGACTGGGTCTATGACAGCACTGGCTGACACCCTGTAAATGTCTCATCTTTTCTGTGTTTTCTCTTAAAATCCTAATTTACAAATTCTTGAGTGTATTTAGGAACAGGTAATATACAGATCTCTAATTATAATACATTGCTGTAATGTTACATAATAATATCTGAGTATGGATCTTACTCTCCTACCTGTGTAAAGTTCCTGTAACCACTTGTTAAAATCTTTCAGATATTTTGAGGTGGTCTGTTTACAAAACTGAGACCTCCTTTCAATGGCTTCCCAGGTTCTGGCCCTTAATTGAGAAGGTGTTGATCTACTCTGATTTTTGAGACAGCCTCCCTTTCTCTGTTAGATTTTTCTGTGTCCACATAAATTTTTTTTAAGAAACTCTAGGACATATTCTACTTCTATGATATTTTTCTGAGCTTATGGACCCAATACGTCTTTTTCCCCCCTTTTCTGTCTATATTGGTTTTTAAGATCAAAAGTTTCACCTGTTGTATCATTCTTCATCTAGTTCATTCTTCTTAAAATTTTTTTTTAATTGGAGAAGGAAATGGAAACCTACTCCAGTATTCTTGCCTGGAAAATCCCACGGACAGAGGAACCTAGTAGGCTACAGTCCATGGGGTCGCAGAGTCGGGTACGTCTGAGTGACTTCAGTTTATTTTTAAAGTTTTCTTTTCCTATTAGAACAGTGAGATTAAGCCTGTATTTTTATTTTTTTAAAGCAGGTTGGGTCTTTCTCTCCTTGCCTTTCTGAGGAAACCTATCTAGAAATCCTTCAGTTTTCTTTTAAAAAGAAATATCCCTATTTTTGTATGTTTTTTCTTCCAGTTTTATTAAGATATGATTGACATATAGCACAGCAGAGATTTAAAGTGTACAGCATAATGATTTTGCATCATGGGATAATTTCACAGTAAATTTAGTGAACATCCATCATCTCATATAGACACAAAATTAAAGAAATAGAAGCAAAATTTCCTTATGATAAGAGCTCTTAGAATCTACTCTGGACAACTTTCATATATAACGTACAGCAGTGTTGCTTGCATTTGTCACATTGTGCATTATATCCCTGGTACTTATTTATCTTATATCTGGAAATTTGTACTTTTTGATTGACTTCATCCAATTCCCCCTGACTCAGGCCCTGCCTCTGGTAACCACAAATCTGACCTTTTCTTGAGTTTGTTTCTGAGGTATAATTGTTTTTGAAATATAATTCTTAACTATGTTAGTTCCTGGTACACAACACAGTGTGTAGAAATCATTTAGTTTTTAATAATAATTTCATGAACTTTCTATTCCATATTGGATGTATGCTCAGTTGTGACTGACTCTTTGCGACCCTCTGGACTGTAGCCCACAAGCCTCCTCCATCCATGGAATTCTCCAGGCAAGAATACTGGAGTGGGTAGCCATTCCCTTCTCCAGGAGATATTTCTGACCCAGGGATGGAAACCCGGGTCTCCTGCCTTGCAGGCAGATTCTTTGTGTGCCTTCAATTATTCAGCCCAACTGAAGCCGATAGATTACAACGTTTGGTTACAATAAGCAAAGTAGAACAGTATTGTTGAGAAATACAATGTACACCATATATGTAATTTTACGTTTCCTGAAGACACACTTAAAAAAAAAAATGTAAGAAAATGTTGAAATTCATTATTTAATAGTATAGTTCTCTAAGTATATCCAAAAGAATGATTCAGCATGTAATCAAAATCAAATCATTAAAGAGGAATTTCACATTCCTTTTTGTGCCACCTTTAGAATCCCGTCTGTATCTTGCCCGTATGATGCCCCTTGTTTGGACTAGCCGCATTTCAACAGCCAGTTGAGCGTGCAGCTACCTTCTTGAACTGCCCAGACTCGATGACATTTTTCCACTAGCACCATTGTCTCTTAAATAGATCTGATTTCATTGTTATTAAAATGTCCCCTGAGTAAGGGCAGATACTCTTTCCCAGAATTGCTGGCAAGATTGATGTGTGAGTCTAGTAATACAGACTGTCTGTTCTCAGATTGCTTTGCCATGTCTCTAAATGGATTGCCCGCCTTGGCCAGTCTCCTGAGGATGAGCGCCCTCTAGCGTCTCCTCTTGGCTTAGCACGTCTTTGTCTGTACACACCATTTCAGCCTTCTCCCTTCTCCCACCATAGAGACCATGTAAGAATTTATTTCCAAACATCTTCATGACTTTCAGTTTAGCAAACCCAATCAGTAAACAGCAGGTATCTTGCATGGCTAGGGGAGAATTTTTGCTAGATATCAAAGCAGAGAAGTCTTCAAGAGGCTCTTCCGTTAGCTCCGAAGGCCGCGGAGAAATCTATATACGTAAGTGATGTGAACTTCTCTTGAACCCTCAGCTAACATATCCTCAGGAGTATACCTCGTTTCCATTCATCACTGAGCTTCATTGAGATCCTGCCTCAACTCAAGTGCTTCTCTGACAGCCATCACCCAAGTCATTATGATTGTTTCTGGTTTCAGGATTGTCTGAAGGTTTCATATGGTAGGAGCGATTTCTCCCAGCGCCCAGCAACGAGCTGACAATTATGTTTCTAAAGGGCTCTATCGAGCCCCTGCATCAGACAACTTTCAAGTCCAGAATCCCTGCTGTCTCCACGGAGGAGCTGTATTGATTTCTGCTGCAGGCTCTAGTCTGTGTGTGGTCTGGTTGCGGACACTTCTGCAATCATTTGTGCTCTGGGGTCATCAGGCTCCAGGGGTGCTGCCTGATTGACAGCCTTTTATAAATCTTTTATTTGCTTGTTTCTTTGGGGGCACCATTCAACCTCAGATTTCTTTCTGGTGACTTTGTGAGTAGGACTAACAGTATCCCCAAATAAGAGATGGGATTCTGCCATACATAACTCAGATGGTTTTTCCAGTCTCCTGGCTGTTTCGCGGTGGGGTCGACATTAAAACAGGAAGTATCTCTCATGCTCTGAGGACAGCCTCTCACGGCTCATGCTGTTCCCCAAATTTTCTGGCAAGTCTTGAACTTTAATGGGGTTTATCCTCAATGTTCTATTGGCAGATGGACAATCACCATATGCCAATAGTCTCAGAATCCCCTTGTCCTCTTTCCTGTGAGGACAAAAGTACGTATCGTTGTTGTTATCAGCTCACCCTCAATGGCTGTTAAGACCCAATGAAGTCACACTAGATGGTGACAGTGTATTGGTGAATTTAAATGTCCTTGTGTAAACAGTTAGTTCTCCATCAGCATAAACTCTTCTTGACTGACTTCTGAAATAGGAATGGAAAAAAAAAAAAAAAAAGCATGAGCTAATTCTCCAGTTTACTGTCCACTTTGCCCATTGCTTTTTGGTGCAATTTTTGTTGTTGTTTTATTCATGTCTCCAGCATATCTAAGGTAACTGGTAGATCCACCTAGATAAATTCCCAGTGGTCCACTGTGAGTATCGTTAAGTCATCTGCTTTGCCTTTTGGCTTGAAAGGATTGTTAGAAAGAGAATTAATGGAGATCAGTACCCCAACTGCAACCACTAATGCTAACTAAAGCATTAATCTCTTCTCACACTCCTAGAATTCTATACCGTTTAATATTTTCCACAGAGAAGGGATTGGGGATTGCAAAGATCCTTGTTTAGCCTTTCAGCGGAAACCAGGTGGAGGGTGGACGTGGAAGACACGTAATGAAGGTGGTCGGGCCGTCATTCTCTGTCCACGCACGTCGTCCTTCTCGGGCCTGCATTTCAGTAAAGGCAGTGCAGCCAGAGAGCGCTGTTCTCTTGTTGTGTTTTCCAAATCAGGGTTGAGCCTTTGTATCGATGTTACCTGCCCCAGCATCTTGATAGCCTCTGAGTTTTACCTTGGGGCTCTACAGGTGCCCTCTCTACCCTCCATGGTGATTACGGTACCCTGGGTGGCAAGAGCGAACATTCCAAGTATTTTCAGTATTACCCTGAGGCTACTCCACCCACCGCATTTCCTCATTCCTAGGATTCCCCTTCTGTGAGTTGGGTGAGCAGGTCCCAAACCCTTAGTGAATATATTAAAAAAAAAAAAAAAGTATGGTTTTAACTGAGGGAATGAATTCAGTCCCTCTTTAAGTATTTCCTATTCCAAATCATGATTTTTATAATCGGATTACTTGCGCTCATCCACGTCAGGTGATACTCAGTGAATTGGAAGGTGCTTCTGAAGGTTTGTGGTTGTCACAACCTGGGACGAAGATGGTTTTCCACCGCCTCAGCTACAAGATTATGGCAGCGGCACCTAATAATCATGTCTAGTTCTTCCCTCCCATTCTGCTTTCCAACAGCAATGAAACAATCCCAGGAGACTCAGTCCATTACTACCTCATTCTTCCATCTTTTTAGTGTTCTGCCTTAGCCTTGCCTTTTCCTCGGGTAATGAACATTTTTGCTTCCATTTAATTCCCTGCCTAATAACTGAGCTTAACATCTCTAGAGTGTTTCCTTGATCCCTGGACGGCAACATAACATTGAGGACCGCAATTTGAGGAGCACTCCATGTCATAATATCCATCACAGTTTGGGTCAACAGTTATCACATTCGATGTTTTCATTGTCTTGATTGTGATCATCTTTTCTACAATGTATAACGTCTGCCAAAACGTGCACTTTTTGTATTCCACTTATATCTTAATAAAGCTGTTAAGTAGGCACATCGCTCCAATGCCATCACCCGTATCATCCCCACTGCTCAGAAAGATGCTACTGACTTACCCAGTGCTAGGCTTATGTCTGCTTACCAATGGGTGAGAGAGAAGCAGGAACACACACAGTGTGTGGGAGACTGCAAGCCTGCAGTGCAGCTTCCTCAGTGTCCTTTCCTACATTAGGACACCCTCTGGAGTCTGTCAGAAAATGACTTCCCATGTGACAGTTTAACCAGGGGAGCTGTCGAGTTCCTGACTCTCACCAGACACATGGCCTTATTCTGGTTCTTGGTGTAACTTCCTTGCTTCAGCATAGCTTCAACACATGACATGCAGGAGAATTTATAAACAATCCAGATGGACCAGGATTCAACGCTAATAAAATCATTTCTTAATCAGTAATCATTGCATAGCAAGCCTTTTCAAGATGCTCATTTATCTCTTAGCCAGTGTGTTCCATCAGTCGATATTTGAAAAGAATTCTGGTCAGAATCATACTTCTTCAGGGATCCCCGAGGAGGGAAGAATAAATTACAGGCCCATGCCTATCCTTTTACATAATAGCTAAGAAGCCATTATGTGGAAAGATTCTCCCTGAAATCTAATTCTTGCCTCAGCCAGGTCAATTTAGGAAGACCCAGGCTACCAGCAGTCAACTCTCTGATGCTGTGCAAACACAGAAAAGATTCTCATTTTGAGTAGGATCCATCCTGTGCTTGTAGCCTCCCTAGAAACAGATCTTATTCATGTGAAAACAGTCACTTGCCTATGGATGAAGCTTCCATAGCTGTTGGTGGGCATGGACATCTAGGACACATTTTCCTTGTGCTGAGGCTGAAATAGATGGCTTCTAAGGTTTCATCATGAGGAACGCTGGGCTGGAAGAAGCACAAGCTGGAATCAAGATTGCTAGGAGAAATATCAATAACCTCAGATATGCAGATGACACTACCCTTATGGCAGAAAGTGAAGAGGAACTCAAAAGCCTCTTGATGAAAGTGAAAGAGGAGAGTGAAAAGGTTGGCTTGAAGCTCAACATTCAGAAAACAAAGATCATGGCATCTGGTCCCATCACTTCATGGGAAATAGATGGAAAAACAGTGGAAACAGTGTCAGACTTTATTTTTTTGGGCTCCAAAATCACTGCAGATGCTGATTGCAGCCATGAAATTAAGACGCTTGCTCCTTGGAAGGAAAGTTATGACCAACCTTGATAGTATATTAAAAAGCAGAGACATTACTTTGCCAACCAAGGTCCGTCTAGTCAAGGCAATGGTTTTTCCCGTGGTCATGTATGGATGTGAGAGTTGGACTGTGAAGAAAGCTGATCGCCGAAGAATCGATGCTTTTGAACTGTGGTGTTGGAGAAGACTCTTGAGAGTCCCTTATACTGCAAGGAGATCCAACCAGTCCATTCTAGAGGAGATCAATCCTGGATGTTCATTGGAGGGACTGATGCTAAAGCTGAAGCTGCAATAATTTGGCCACCTCATGCGACTAGTTGACTCACTGGAAAAGACTCTGATGCTGGGAAAGGTTGGGGGCAGGAGGAGAAGGGGATGACGGAGAATGAGATGGCTGGATGGCATCACCGACTCTGTGGACATGAGTTTGGGTGTACTCCGGGAGTTGGTGATGGACAGGGAGGCCTGGCGTGCTGTGATTCATGGGGTCGTGGAGAGTCGGACACGACTGAGCGACTGAACTGAACTGAACTGAAGGTTTCCCTGCTTCCTAGTACCAGCCTTTCTGTGGCCCCATCCTTGTGAGTGTGTACGGGAAGTTTCCCAGCCCACAGGATATGGCCAAAGGTGATGGCTTATGACTTTCCAAGTACATTTTGCGATTGGTTACATTGCATGTAATGTAACCTACATCTTAGTAGCAGATACTTTTTCTTGGCTTTGATAAAGCACATGGGCATGTAGGAGAGGCCCACATGGCAAGGACAACTTCTAACTGGCAGCCAGCTAGAAACTGAGGCCCTCAACCCAACAACCCAGTGGGAACTGCATTTGGCCGGTGACCCTAAGTGAGCATGTGAGCCAGTTCTTCTCCAGTCAGATCTTCAGATGAGACCACAACCCAGGGTGACAACATGATGTTCAGGTTTTTGAGAAACACCAAAGCAGAGGATCCAGTTGCGCTGTGCCCTGATTTCCTGACCCAGAAAAACTGGACGATAGTGTTTGTGTTTTAGCCATTATATTTGTGGCAAGTAATTATGCAGCAGTGAATATCTAATACAGACACAGTCAAGTGAAAATAGAAAGGCCAAAGTATATGCAATCCGACTTTTCCCCTCTGCTCATTTTATTTTTATATTAAAAAATTTTTTTTTATTTTATTGGAGGCTAATATGCTGGCTCCGGCGGCACAGACGCGAGACACACCGGCTCTGGCGGCGCAGATGCGAGCTCTGGCACAACCGACCACGCGCAGAAGTGTGGCCGAGAGAAGCTACCCTATGCCCAAGGTCATGGCGGTGGCTGAGAGGAGCTGTTGCACGTACAAGAGACGGTGGCTGCGCGGGCACAGGAGGGCCGAGAGGAGCTACTCCACATTCAAGGTCAGGAGGGGTGGCCTTGAGGAGATACCCCCCGTCCAAGGTAAGGTACAGCGGCTGCACTTTGCTGGAGCAGCTGTGAAGAGATACTCCATGACCAAGGTAAGTGAAACCCAAATAAGACGGTAGGTATTGGGAGGGGACATTAGAGGGTAGACACACTGAAATCATAATCACAAAAAACCAGTTGATCTGATCATATGGACCACAGCCCTGTCTAACTCAATGAAACTAAGCCATGCCATGTGGGGCCACCCAAGACAGACGGGTCATGGTGGAGAGGTCTGACAGAATGTGGTCCATTGGAGACGGGAACGGCAAACCACTTCAGTATACTTGCCTTGAGAACCCCATGAGCAATATCTAAAGGCAAAGTGATAGGATACTGAATGAGGAATTCCCCAGGTCGGTAGGTGCCCAGTATGCTACTGGAGATCAGTGGAGAAATAACTCCAGAAAGAAAGAAGGGATGGAGCCAAAGCGAAACAAATACCTAGTTGTGGATGTGACTGATGATAGAAGCAAGGTCCGATGCTGTAAAGAGCAATATTGCATAGGAACCTGGAATGTTAGGTCCATGAATCAAGGCAAATTGGAAGTGGTCAAACAGGAGATGGCAAGAGTGAATGTAGACATTCTAGGAATCAGTGAACTAAAATGGACTGGAATGGGAGAATTTAACTCAGATGACCATTATATCTACTACTGTGGGCAGGAATCCCTTAGAAGAAATGGAGTAGCCATCATGATCAACAAAAGAGTCCGAAATGCAGTACTTGGATGCAATCTTAAAAACGACAGAATGATTTCTGTTCATTTCCAAGGCAAACCATTCAATATTACAGTAATCCATGTCTATGCCCCAACCAGCTATGCTGAAGAAGCCAAAGTTGAACAGTTCTATGAAGACCTACAAGACCTTTTAGAACTAACACCCGAAAAAGATGTCTTTTCATTATAGGGAACTGGAATGCAAAAGTAGGAGGTCAAGAAACACCTGGAGTAACAGGCAAATTTGGCCTTGGAGCAAGGAATGAAGCAGGGCAAAGGCTAATAGAGTTTTGCCAAGAGAACGCACTGGTCATAGCAAACACCCTCTTCCAAAAACACAAGAGAAGACTGTACACATGGACATCAGCAGATGGTCAACACCAAAATCAGATTGATTATATTGTTTGCAGCCAAAGATGGAGAAGCTGTATACAGATAGCAAAAACAAGACCAGGAGCTGACTGTGGCTCAGGTCATGAACTCCCTATTGCCAAATTCAGACTTAAATTGAAGACAGTAGGGAAAACCATTAGACCATTCAGATATGACCTAAATCAAATCCCTTATGATTATACAGTGGAAGTGAGAAATAGATTTAAAGGACTAGATCTGATTGATAGAGTGCCTGATGAACTCTGGACGGAGGTTCGTGACATTGTACAGGAGACAGGGACCAAGACCATCTCCATGGAAAAGAAATGCAAAAGAGCGAAATGGCTGTCTGAGGAGGCCTTACAAATAGCTGTGAAAAGAAGAGAGGCGAAAAGCAAAGGAGAAAAGGAAAGATATAAGCATCTGAATGCAGAGTTCCAAAGAACAGCAAGAAGAGATAAGAAAGCCTTCCTCAGCAATCAATGCAAATAAATAGAGGAAAACAACAGAATAGGAAAAACAAGAGATCTTTTCAAGAAAATTAGAGATATCAAGGGAATATTTCATGCAAAGATGGGCTTGATAAAGGACAGAAATGGTATGGACCTAACAGAAGCAGAAGATATTAAGAAGAGGTGGCAAGAATACACAGAAGAACTGTACAAAAAAGATTTTCATGACCAAGATAATCACGATGGCGTGATGACTCACCTGGAACCAGACATCTTGGAATGTGAAGTCAAGTGGGCCTTAGAAAGCATCACTACAAACAAAGCTAGTGGAGGTGATGGAATTCCAATTGAGCTATTTCAAATCCTGAAAGATGATGCTGTGAAAGTGCTGCACTCAATATGCCAGCAAATTTGGAAAACTCAGCAATGGCCACAGGACTGGAAAAGGTCAGTCTTCATTCCAATCCCAAAAAAAGGGAATGCCAAAGAATGCTCAAACTACCACACAATTGCACTCATTTCACACGCTAGTAAAGTCATGCTCAAAATTCTCCAAGCTAGGCTTCAGCAGTATGTGAATTGTAAACTTCCAAATGTTCAAGCAGGTTTTAGAAAAGGCAGGGGCACCAGAGATCAAATAGCCAACATCCGCTGGATCATGGAGAAAGCAAGAGAGTTCCAGAAAAACATCTATTTCTGCTTCATTGACTATGTCAAAGCCTTTGACTATGTGGATCACAATAAACTGTGGAAAATTCTGAAAGAGATGGGAATACCAGACCACCTGACCTGCCTCTTGAGAAACCTGTATGCAGGTCAGGAAGCAACAGTTAGAACTGGACATGGAACAACAGACTGGTTCCAAATAGGAAAAGGAGTACGTTAAGGCTGTATATTGTCACCCTATTTATTTAACTTCTATGCAGAGTACATCATGAGGAATGCTGGGCTGGAAGAAGCACAAGCTGGAATCAAGATTGCTGGGAGAAACATCAATAACCTCAGATATGCAGATGACACCAGCCTTATGGCAGAAAGTGAAGAGGAACTCAAAGCCCTTTGAAGAAAGTAAAAGAGGAGAGTGAAGAGGTTGGCTTGAAGCTCAACATTCAGAAAACAAAGATCATGGCATCTGGTCCCATCACTTCATGGGAAATAGATGGGGAAAAAGTAGAAACAGTGTCAGACTTTATTTTTTTGGGCTCCAAAATCACTGCAGATGCTGATTGCAGCCATGAAATTAAAAGATGCTTACTCCTTGGAAGGAAAGTTATGACCAGCCTAGATAGCATATTAAAAATCAGAGACATTACTTTGCCAACCAAGATCCATCTAGTCAAGGCTACGGTTTTTCCTGTGGTCATGTATGGATGTGAGAGTTGGACTGTGAAGAAAGCTGATCGCCGAAGAATTGATGCTTTTGAACTGTGGTGCTGGAGAAGACTCTTGAGAGTCCCTTGGACTGCAAGGAGATCCAACCAGTCCATTCTAAAAGAGATCAATCCTGGGTGTTCATTGGAAGGTTTTATGCTAAAGCTGAAGCTGCAATACTTTGGCCACCTCATGCGACGAGTTGACTCACTGGAAAAGACTCTGATGCTAGGAGGGATTGAGGGTGGGAGGAGACGGGTATGACAGAGAATGAGATGGCTGGATGGTATCACCGACTCGATGGACTGGAGTTTGAGTGAACTCCGGGAGTTGGTGATGGACAGGGAGGCCTGGATGCTGTGGTTCATGGGGCGCAAAGAGTCGGACATGACTGAGCGACTTAACTGAACTGAACTGAATTACTTTACAATATTATATTGGTTGGTTTTGCCATACATTGACATGAATCCGCCCCAGGTGTACGTGTGTTCCCCTTCTTGAACCCCCCTCCCACCTCTCTCCTCCCCATATCCTCCCTCCAGGTCATCCCCGTGCACCAGCCCCGAGCATCCTGTATCATGTGTCGAACCTGGACTGGTGATTCGTTTCACATATGATAATGTACATGTTTCAATGCCATTCTCCCAAATCATCCCACCCTCACCCTCTCCCACAGGGTCCCAAAGACTGTTCTATACACTTGTGTCTCTTTTGCTGTCTCGTATACAGGGTTAAGTTTACCATCTTTCTAAATTCCATATATATGTGCTAGCATACTGTATTGGTTGTTTTTCTTTCTGGCTTACTTCACTCTGTATAATAGGCTCAATTTCATCCACCTCATTAGAACTGATTCAAATGTATTCTTTTTGATGGCTGAATAATACTCCATTTTGTATATGTACCAAAGCTTTCTTATCTATTTGTCTGCAGATGGGCGTCTAGGTTGCTTCCATGTCCTCGCTATTATAAACATTGGAGTACATGTGTTTCTTTCAATTCTGGTTTCCTTGGTGTGTATGCACAGGACTGTGTGACCCTCTGCTCATTTTAGGGTTGTTTTCCATTCAAATTCTTTTAAAGATTGTTTTCTGTGTGAATCATTTTAAAAGTCTTTATCGAATTTGCTACGTTATTGCCTCTGTTTTGCGTTTTGGTATTTTGGCGGCAAGGCGTGTGAGGTCTTAGCTTCCTGACCAGGATTCAAACCCACATCCTCTGCACTGGAAGGTGACGTCTTAACCACTGGACCACCAGGGACGTCTTATTCTTTGCATTCAGCTTTGAATATGAGTTCATTCACTGAACAGATCATAATAGTGTGAAAAGTAGAACTGCTTTCCAGGGCAGGAAGGAAGGAGTCAGAGCAAGAAGGGAGATCATGTAAGAACACAAGGTCAAGATTGTCACTAAAGGTGATCCGAGATGATCAGGCTGTTGAATATGACTGTGTACTCATAAGATGAAACCTTCCAGAGCTGTAGTGACCAAAGTATAGCAGGCTTTGCCCAAGGATGGCTTTAGACTGGAAGTCTGTGAAGAGAGGGCATATTGGAACAAAAGTGGAGAAGGACATTTGAGAGGAAAGAGTAACTTGGGTAAAGGTACAGTTTAAGTTGAATGTTAGGGGGAACTTTCTCTCCTTGGAAGGGTGTGAAGTTTATTATTAAAAGCCTAGATTCCATAGGTGTGGCAATTAAAAAATACCAGACATGACACTGTGAGCACAAGGGAGCACAGAGACTTCCCTAATGAATTTATATATATATATATATCCAAGAGATATCTGGGAAAAACATATTTTGGGATACTGGAAATATTTTTATCTTCTACCAGTTTTATAAAGAAAACACAATGACAGCAATCCCCCATAAAACAAATTCCTCAAAAACAAAACATCTTTAAAAAATTTTTTAAATTTGCCATCATCTTTACTGTGTGTGTGTGGAGAGAGAAGGAGAAATAAACCATTAAATTAACCTCTCACGACTGGACTGAGAGTATTTAAACTTCCATGAAGTTCCCTGAGCTTTTAAAGATATTTAAAATAGGCATTAACTATAATTCTTAAATCTGAATATTTTGGTTTCATCAACAGCATTTTTTTATGGAATTATTTTGGAGAATGTCAAGCTAACATGGTACTCTAACTACCCCTGCCTTGTTTTTATTACCTCCCGTATCCTGATGCTATTTCCAAAACTGATTGAGAATACAGTAAGGATACAAGTAAACGTCCATCAAGGCTCATAGGAAGTAAAGTAACAATTTTGAGGCTTTTCTGCTGGATATAATAGAGACAGGATCATTTTGAATGAAGGATGTAAGGGTAACCTAGCAACTCTTCTCTTCTTTGATAAAGCCATGTCATTTCTGCTAGTTAAAACTGGAGAATATTCTCTTAAGACATTTAATGAGAAAGGGGAAATAAAGGAGATTTGCAGAGAAGATTGAGCCAAATAATACATGTGCTATTTGCTCATCTGGTTGTCATTAAATATCAAAATCATTTGGAATACCCAGGAAAAGTCCCAAGAACATACTGGGTCCTCAAGAACTGTGTTGACTCAATGAATGAATGATCAGGATCAAATTGCTATGGCAGAAACAGAGCAGAACTTCTCCCTGCTGCTGTGCAGCTGCTGTAGGAAGGCACCGGGCAGGTAGAAAATTCATTTCATGAATCATTACTCTTGGAACTTTGCATTCCGACAACTTGATGCAAGTGAAGTTTCAGTATCATTTGTGGGATCATCTGTTTCATGTCTTCACCTCTCCATAGAAATAAGGCTTACTTGTCATTTCTTAGATAGTGCTTCGTGCCTGACATGGGATCTCTTCATGGCCAGAGCTTGCAAATGGTTCATCGAATCCCATCCAGCAAATTCATGCATTCACTTACCTAAGACAGACCTTCCTTAATGTTGGACCAAACACTCGTGTTAGTCTGCAATGCGTCTCAGAAAAAAAAAAAGAAAACTTTGCTTTGTGGAATTTTTCTTGAGATGGACATCCCCTGGTATTAAATTAAATTGGCCCTTTGGATTCGTTAAAATAACCATCATATTTTTAAATGATAGTGGGAGCCAGTGTAAGGTGTGTGTATGTGTGTCATTCACATGTATGTTTGGAGGCTTAATCACCCTCTCTAGCTTTAATTTTCAATGAAAGATAAGAGTGTATGGGTTCTCATGTTTGTATGTGTGATAGCATATACTGTGTGTATGTACACCTTTAATGATTTGTGAAATTTAGAAGCCCAAGAGAACTACAGGCATGGGATATAGTTTCCATACAGTTAATCTTTGATACATGAGGATATTTATTTTGTTTGGGTCTTTACCCAGAGATTCATGGTCTCTGTACCACCGCTCTAAACTTTTCCAAGGCTGTGCTTTATAACAGATTTCAGTCTTCTAGGAGTGTGTGTGTGTGTGTGTGTGTGTGTGTGGTTTCCAGCACTAGCAGTCTCTGCCTATTAGTCCTATAAGAACAGGTAGAAGGCTAATTTATACATAGCCTGTGGCTTTGTCAAAGTCTTCTCCTTACAAAGAATGAAGTTCTACTTCTGGCTGGCTGGTTGAATCTACTTACAAAGGATAAAATAGAACACCTGCATTCCAATAATTATCAGTGAATATAAGTTGGTTCATGGAAACTTACCAAAGAATTCTAATTGAGTGAAATGGTGCATTTAGATCTGAAGTGTTTTAATCTGTCCATCAACCTGGATGCTCAAATCCTATCCTTGTTTCATCCAGAGGAGAAATGAACCAGGAACCCAGCCTTCTGACACTATCACAGAATGCTTTTCCTAAAACATAATTTTCCGCCCTTGTCATTTTTTGAGATGTTTTGGCATACAAGATGAAACCTATGTGATGTAGTATAAAATGTTGTTGAAAAAGTTAAGTGCTTTACAAAGGGTCTTTGGTGCTTCTGGGGAAAGTTTTTCTCAGAAGTGGGGAGAATTGTGTGTTCTCTAAGCGTAGACATGGATGGCATCGTTAGAGCAGTGCCAGGCAGGAGGGTGGGGGCACTGCTTGCCACGCGAGCTGTGGAGACAGTGAGGGGAGTCAACTGCACCATCTAAAGGCTTCACGCACACTAAATGCCATCATGTATTGCTGTTTTACCGTTTCCTGGGTTTCCCTATTTACGTTTATTATTATTGTTTTGTGTGTATGGTTACTGACGTATAGTCGATTAACATTGTTAGTTTCAGGTGTACAGCAGAGTGATTCAGTTGTCCATACACATTATCTGTTCTATTTCGAATTCTTATCCCATTCAGGTATTACAGAGTATTGAGCAGAGTTACCTGTGCTATACAGTAGGTCTTTATTGTTTATTTTAAATACAGCAGTGTGTCTATGTCAGTTGCAAACTTTCAATCTATCCCTCTCCCAACTGCCACTCCCCCTACACCCCAGGTAACCATTAGTTCATTCTTTAAGTCTGTAGGTCTATTTCTGTCTTGTAAATAAGTTTGTATCATTTTTTAGATTTCCCCATATAAGAGATATCATATGATATCCCACACTTATTGTTTGTAGACTTTTTAATTATAGCAATTCTGACTGATATGAAGTGATATCTCATTGTAGTTTTGATGTGCTTTTCTTTAATAATTAGCAGTGTCGAACATCTTTTCATGTACTTCTTGACCATCTGCATGCCTTCTTTGGAGAAATGTGTACTTAGGTCTTCTCCCCAGTATTTGATTGCTCTGTGTGTATGTGTTTAATATATTGAGTCACATGAGCTATTTTTATTTTTTAATTTTTTTAATTTATTTTCAGTTCAGTTCAGTTCAGTTCAGTCGCTCAGTCGTGTCCGACTCTCCGCGACCCCATGAATCACAGCACGCCAGGCCTCCCTGTCCATCACCAACTCCCGGAGTACACTCAAACTCATGTCCACAGAGTCGGTGATGCCATCCAGCCATCTCATTCTCTGTCGTCCCCTTCTCCTCCCGCCCCCAACCTTTCCCAGCATCAGAGTCTTTTCCAGTGAGTCAACTCGTCGCATGAGGTAGCCAAAGTATTGCAGTTTCAGCTTTAGCATCAGTCCCTCCAATGAACATCCAGGATTGATCTCCTTTAGAATGGACTGGTTGGATCTCCTTGCAGTATAAGGGACTCTCAAGAGTCTTCTCCAACACCACAGTTCAAAAGCATCGATTCTTCTGCGATCAGCCTTCTTCACAGTCCAACTCTCACATCCATACATGACCACGGGAAAAACCTACTGGAGGCAAATTACCTTACATTAATATATTGGTTGGTTTTGCCATACATTGACACGTATGTACATGTGTTCATACGCCCCGGGTGTACATGTGTTCCCTTTCTTGAACCCCCCTTCCACCTCCCTCTTCCCCATATCCTCCCTCCAGGTCATCCCCGTGCACCAGCCCCAAGCATCCTGTATCATGCGTCGAACCTGGACTGGTCACATATGATAATATACATCAGATTAATCCCTTGTCAGTCATATCTTGCAAATATTTTCTCCCATTCTATGGATTGTCTTTTCATCTTGTTTATTGTTTCCTTTGCTGTGCAAAAAGTTTTGGGGTTGATTAGGTCTCATTTGTTTATTTTTGGTTTTATTTTCATTACTCTAAGAGACGGATTGAAAAAGATACTGGCGCAATTTATGTCAGACTGTTTTGCCTACGTTTTCTTCTAAGAACCATATAGAATCTGGCTATGCATTTTGGTCTTTAATTCATTTGGAGTTTATTTTTGTGAATGGTGTTAATGTTCTAATTTTATTTTTTGTACATAGTTCTTCAGTGTTCCCAGCAGAGATTGTCTTTTCTCCATTGTATGTGGTCTTACCGCCTTTGTTGTAGATTAATTGGCCATAAGTGTGTGGGTTTATTTCTGGGCTTTCTACCCTGTTCCATTGGCCTATGTGTGTTTTTGTGCCAATACCATACCATTTCGATGACTGTAGCTTTGTAATATAGTTTGCAGTCAGAGAGCCTGGTTTCTCTAGCTCACTTCTTCCTCAAGATTGTGTTGGCTTTTCAGGGTCTTTTGTGTCTTTATAAAAATTTTAAGTTTTTTGTTGTTGTTCTAGTTCTGTGAAAAATGCCATTAGAAATTTAATAGGGATTGCATTGAATCTGTAGATTACCTTTGGTAGTCATTTTGACAATATTGATTTCTTCCATTCCAAGAACATGGTGAAAATGTTAGGCTCTCAGTCATGTCCAACTCTTTACAACCCATGGACAATAGCCCACTAGGCTCCTCTATCCATGGAATTCTCCAGGCAAGAATACTGAAATGGGTTGCCATTTCCTTCTCCAACAGACCTTCCTATCTTCCTGTCTGTACTGTATTTGATTTCTTTCATCAGTGTCCTGTAGTTTTCAAAGTACAGGTCTTTTGCTTCCTTAAGTAGGTTTGTTCCAATGTATTTTATTCTTGGTGTGATGGTAAAAATGATTGTTTCCTTAATTTCTCTTTCTAATATTTCATTGTTAGTATAAAAGAAATGCAATGAATTTCTGTGCATTAATTTTGTATCCTGCAACTTCTCTAAGAGTTTTCTGATCTTCAAGATATTCTATATATAGTATCATGTCATCTGTAGCAATGGCAGTATTACTTCTTTTCCAATTTGCATTCCTTATTGCCATGGCTAGGATTTCCAAAACTATGCTGAATAAAAGTGGTGAGAGTGGGCATCACTGTCTTGTTCCTGATCCTAGGGGGAATGCTTTCAGTTATTCACCACTGAGTGCAGTGTGAGCTATGAGCTTGTCACATATGGCCTGTATTATGATGAGATAGGTTTCCTCTGTGCCAACTTTCTAGAGAGGTTTTTGTTTTTAAATAAAAAATGGGTGTTGAATTTTGTCAATGGCTTATTTTGGCATCTATTGATATGATCATATGGTTGTTATTCTTTAATTTGTTGATGTGATTTATCCTGCTGATTGATTTGCAGATACTGAAAAATCCTTGCATCACTGGGATAAATCCCACTTGATCATGGTGTATCATCCTTTTAATGTATTGTTGGATTTGGTTTGCTAATATTTTGTTGAAGATTTTTTTGCCTATGTTCATCTGTGATATTGGCCTGTAATTTTCATTTTTTGTGGTTTCTTTCATTTTGCTATCAGAGTGGTGGTGACCTTATAGAATGAGTTTGGAAGTGTTCCTTCCTATGATTTTTTTGGAATAGTTTCAGAAGGATAGGTGTTAACTCTTCTCTAAATGTCTGATAGAATTCACCTATGAAGCCATCTGATCCTGGACATTTCTTTGTTGGGAATTTTTTAAATCATGGTTTCAATTTTAGTACTTGTGATTGGTCTGTTTATATTTCACATTTCTTCCTGGTTCAGTCCTGAGAGACTGTACTTTCTAAGAATTTGTCCATTTCTTTTAAGTTATCCATTTTATTGGCATATAGTTGCTAGAGTAGTCTCTTAGTATCCTTTGTATTTCTGGGGTGTCCATTGTAACTTCTTCTCTTTTGTTTCTAACTTTATTGATTTGAACCTTGCTTCTCTTTTTCTTGATGAGTCTGGCTAAAGTTTTATCAACTTTGTCTATCTTTTCAGAGAAGCAGGCTTTAGTTTCATTGGTCTTCTCTATTGTTTTCTTTGGTGTTATTTCGTTTACTTTTGCTCTCATCTTTATGATTTCTTTCCTTCTACCAGCTTTGGGTTTTGTTTGTTCTTCTTTGCTTTAGGTGTAAGGTTAGGTTGTTTATTTGAGATTTTTCTTGTTTCCTGAGGTAAGATTATATTGCTATAAACTTCCCTCTTAGAGGGGCTTTTGCTGTGTCCCATGAGTTTCGGATCATCATGGTTTCATTTTCATTTGTCTCTAGCTTTTCTTTTTTTTTTTAAATCCTCTTTGGTTTCTTCAGTGATCCATTGGTTGTTTAGTAATATATTGTTTAGCCTGCACATGTTTGTGTTTTTTAGTTTTTTCTAATACTACATAGCATTGTGGTTGTGTATTTCTAATTTCACAGCGTTGTGGTTGGAAAAGATGCTTGATTGATTTCAGTTTTCTTAAATTTACCAAGACTCACTTTGTGGCCCAGCATGTGATCAATCCTGGAGAATGTGCACTTCAGAAGAATGTGTATTCTGCTGCTTTCAGATGGAATGCTCTATAAATATCAATTAAGTTTGACAGGTCTGACATGTCATTTAAGGCTCGTGTTTCCTTATTGATTTTCTGTCTGGGTGATCTGTACTTCAATGAAAGTGGGGTGTTATGGAGTTACTGTTGATTTCTCCCTTTATGGCTGTTTGCTTTATACATTGAGGTGCTTGTATGTTGGGTGCATATATATTTATGATTGTTATATCATCTTGGAGTGTTCCCTTCATCATTATGTAGTATTCTTCTTTGTCTCTTGTAGCAGTCTTTATTGTAAAGTCTATTTTTTCTGATATGAGTATTGCTACTCCTGCTTTCTTTTGATTTCCATTTGCAAGGAATACATTTTTCCATCCCCTCTCTTTCAGTCTGCATGTGTCCCTAGATCTGAAGTGGGTTTCTTATAGACAGCATAACTATGGGTCTTGTTTTAGTATCCAATCAGCCAGACCGTGTCTTTTGGTTGGAGCATTTAACCCATTTACATTTTAAGATAATTACCTATATATATATATGCTCTTAATTGTACAGGAGACAGGGATCAAGACCATCCCCATGGAAAAGAAATGCAAAAAAGCACAATGGCTGTCTGAGGAGGCCTTACAAATGGCTGTGAAAAGAAGAGAAGTGAAAAGCAAAGGAGAAAAGGAAAGATATAAGCATCTGAATTCAGAGTTTCAAAGAATAGCAAGGAGAGATAAGAGAGCCTTCCTCAGCAATCAATGCAAAGAAATACAGGGAAAAAAACAGATTAGGAAAAACAAGAGATCTCTTCAAGAAAATTAGAGATACCAAGGGAGCATTTCATGCAAAGATGGGCTCAATAAAGGACAGAAATGGTATGGACCTAACAGAAGCAGAAGATATTAAGAAGAGGTGGCACGAATACACAGAAGAACTGTACAAAAAAGATCTTCACGACCAAGATAATCAAGATGGCATGATCACTGACCTAGAGCCAGACATCTTGGAATGTGAAGTCAAGTGGGCCTTAGAAAGCATCACTATGAACAAAGCTAGTGGAGGTGATAGAATTCCAGTTGAGCTATTGCAAATCCTGAAAGATGATGCTGTGAAAGTGCTGCACTCCATATGCCAGCAAAATTGGAAAACTCAGCAGTGGCCACAGGACTGGAAGAGGTCAGTCTTCATTCCAATCCCAAAGAAAGGCAATGCCAAAGAATGCTCAAACTACTGCACAATTGCACTCATCTCACACACTAGTAAAGTCATGCTCAAAATTCTCCAAGGCAGGCTTAAGCAATACGTGAACTGTGAACTCCCAGATGCTCAAACTGGTTTTAGAAAAGGCAGAGGAACCAGAGATCAAATTGCCAACATCCACAGGATCATGGAGAAAGCAAGAGAGTTCCAGAAAACCATCTATTTCTGCTTCATTGACTATGCCAAAGCCTTTGACTGTGTGGATCACAATAAACTGTGGAAAATTCTGAAAGAGATGGGAATACCAGACCACCTGACCTGCCTCTTGAGAAACCTGTATGCAGGTCAGGAAGCAACAGTTAGAACTAGACATGGAACAACAGACCAATTCCAAATAGGAAAAGGAGTGCGTCAAGGCTGTATATTGTCACCTTGCTTATTTAACTTCTATGCAGAGTACATCATGAGGAACGCTGGGCTGGAAGAAACACAAGCTGGAATCAAGATTTCTGGGAGAAATATCAATAACCTCAGATATGCAGATGACACCAGCCTTATGGCAGAAAGTGAAGAGGAACTCAAAAGCCTCTTGATGAAAGTGAAAGAGGAGAATGAAAAAGTTGGCTTGAAGCTCAACATTCAGAAAACGAAGATCATGGCATCTGGTCCCATCACTTCATGGGAAATAGATGGAAAAACAGTGGAAACAGTGTCAGACTTTATTTTTTGGGCTCCAAAATCACTGCAGATGCTGATTTCAGCCATGAAATTAAAAGACGCTTACTCCTTGGAAGGAAAGTTATGACCAGCCTAGATAGCATATCAAAAAGCAGAGACATTACTTTGTAAACCAAGGTCTGTATAGTCAAGGCTATGGTTTTTCCTGTGGTCATGTATGGATGTGCACTGAAGAACTGATGCTTTTGAACTGTGGTGCTGGAGAAGACTCTTGAGAGTCTCTTGGACTGCAAGGAGATCCAACCAGTCCATTTTAAGGAGATAAGTCCTAGGTGTTCATTGGAAGGACTGATGCTAAAGCTGAAAGTCCAATACTTTGGCTACCTTATACGATGAGTTGACTCACTGGAAAAGACTCTGATGCTGGGAAGAATTGGGGGAAGGAGGAGAAGGGGACGACAGAGAATGAGATTGCTGGATGGCATCACTGACTCGATGGACATGAGGTTGAGTGAACTCCGGGAGTTGGTGATGGACAGGGTGGCCTGGCGTGCTGTGATTCATGGAGTTGCAAATATTCGGACACGACTGGGTGACTGAACTGAACTGATGCTCTCTCTCTCTTTTTTTTTTTTTTGCAATTTTAAATGCTAATTTTTATTTACTGCTAACTGTGCAAAGGACATCAATACTGTGCAGTAAAACAGTTATATAAATCCAATGTTAAACAATAGCATATGGGATAAATCTAAAGCAGAGCACCATGTGCCTTCAAGACTGGTTAATATCATAGAATGCAACTCAGATCAGACGATTCTTAAGAAACCTGAAGAGCTCTCTCTTTTAATATTATTAAGTTAGTTACACAGAAACAAATGCTCTTGGTTTTGCTTTATTTTCTAGAAAAAAGTAGAAGGCTTTCCAATTTTGCATTGTTTAATATGATGTGTGACATCTGAACCAAGGAAACAGTTCGTATGATTTATTCCTTTTATCAACTGGTACCATCAGCTAATATAAAGCTGACATTTAACGCCATTTTGTTAGTAATTTTTGCATTGTCTTTGTAGGAGACCCTCCATTACTAGCAGGTAAGTCTGGCCCAGTCTTTTCTGGGGTCACTCTTTTTTTTCCTGGGTCCCCGTGTTCACAAGACCATGGGTGTGCCCTCTAGCAGTGGAGTGTCTGTTCCCTCTGGTCCTATGAAATTCACAGGGTCAAACCCCTCTGCTTTCAAAGCCAGATTCTCTGGGGTTCCTGCAGCTGCCAGACCCCCAGGCTGGGGAATCTGATGTGGGACTCAGAATTTTCACTCCTGTGGGAGAACTTTTGTGGTATAATTGTTTTCCAGTTTATGGGTTGCCCACCAGACTGTATGGAATTTGCTTTTATTATGATTGCGCCCTCCTACCATCTTGTTGTAGCTTCTTCTTTGTCTTTGGATGTAGAGTATATTTTTTTGGTAAGTTCCAACATTTTTTTGTTGGTGTTTTTTCAGCAGTTAGTTGTGATTTTGGTGTTTCCATAAGAAGGAGTAAGCTTACATCCTTCTACTTAGCCATCATGTCTCTAAAATTCTATTATTATTTTAATTTCTTATACTCTGTGCTTTGAAAATTAATCTGTTTTGGGAAGAAACTCAGAGCAATTCTCAACTTTTAAAATATCAGGAAAGAAATATATGTATATATAAATTGAATACAGTGCTTTAAAATGTACATTTATAATATGTATAAACACAGATTTAGTTTTATAAATCGATATATAAATATATTTAACATAAGATATATACATATATTTAAGACATATATTTTTTATGCACTGGACACAACAGTTAAGATATTTATTGTCATGGAGATAAAGTTATAGTTATAAGTGAGGTATTCACACATGTCTCTCTGCTTCTACCCCTATGCTTTCCCTCTAAATCTGAATACACCAAGGATAAATATTATCGGAGATAATTATTTACTTTGGGAAATATCATGGGTGTTATTTTCCCTCTCAAATGGAAACAATAGCCTGTTGTATTCATCACATGATTCCTAAAATCAATCTTGTGAGAAGGCATCACATCTTCAGCAGCAGGTTTAGGATGCAGGACATTGAGTTTAAATTGATCCTTAGGATACCTGGAAGAAAGGAATCTGGGGAGTAGAAATCTAGAAGGTCAATAATCCTCTGCATCCTCGTGAAATAGAAAACTTGCTTCTCAAACAGGCAAACAAAAATGACTCATTTCCTCAACAAAAAGAAGTAGATTGGACTTTAAGATAAATCTTTCCTTCCCTGATAAATGTCTCTCTTGTAATTATGGTTGTTTCTATGACAACTTCCATCGCCTTCAGAGCAAGATACTCCCTAAATGCAAATTTTTAAAAGTGAAACTGCTGCATTTTCTGATGGAAGAGAAAAATCAAATCCTTGTAAATACTGTAATTGCAAAGGTAAATTATTTTTCAGCATGATGTTGCAGAATTATCTTTGCAATTTACAAGATAGTTCATATATAAATTTATGGAACTGTGGTTTGCCTTTTCTGAAAAGGAGGACTTGGGGAATCAAGTAATACCATTGTAACATTATATACATATATATATATGTAAATATATATATATGTATATATATGTATATAATGTTATAATTTATATATTTTTATATATGCATTTTTAAAAGTGGTATGAAATTTTAAAGATATCTGTAAAATCAACAGTGAAAAATTCTTTATTCATTTTATTACTGATTTTAGTTCATTAGTTTCTTTTGTAAAATATCTTTCATACAGACATATGAAGATATGAAGCTGTTGATGCCATCATTGGGATTGCCTTACGTGCCAGGATTACAGCAAAGTATCCCACGGCATTTAGGCAGTTTGGCTATTATTTTATTCTTTGAGCTACAGTGGTCAGATAAAAGAGGGAAGGATTAGAGGATAGATCTAGGTATCAATTATTCTCAGTAAGAATTACAGCATAGTCTTTTTTGTAATGTAGAAGAGATCCTTGACTGACAGCAAAAAGAGAAATTAAGCAATAAAAGAAGTATTTTGACCTCAGAATTTCCCAGGGCCTGTGGTCAGAGCTGTAATACGGAATGTAGGAAAGTTAATTGTGTAGCTAAACTTTTCATTTAATACCTGAATTTCACAAAAATTCCTGAGAGCAAAAAATATTTTAATGGGTTGAAATTATTATTTTTAATAAGAACAATTGTTTTCCTGAAGTCTCTTTAACAAATAGTGCTGGGAAAACTGAATACCCATTTACAAAAGAGCAAAATTTGACCTTTATTTCATACCATATAGGAAAATCAACACTGGAGAAGGAAATGGCAACCCACTCCAGTATTCTTGCTTACAGAATCCCGTGGACAGAGGAGCCTGGTGGGCTGCTATCCATAGGGTCATACAGAGTCTGACATGACTGAAGCAACTTAGCATGCATGCATGCATTGGAGAAGGAAATGGCAACCCACTCCACTGTTCTTGCCTGGAGAGTCCCAGGGACAGAGGAGCCCGGTGGGCTGCCGTCTATGGGGTCGCACAGAGTTGGACACGACTGAAGCGACTTAGCAGCAGCAGCAGGAAAATCAACTTAAAATAGACTAAGGATTTAAACATAAGATGTGAAACTATAAAACTCCTATAAGAAAAGGTAAAGGAAAACTTTATGACACTGCTCTTGGCACCGATTTCTTGGGTATTACACCAAAACTCCAAGTTAAAAAAAAAAAAAAAGATACAAGTAGGATTATACTAAACTAAAAACAAACAAAAAAAAGCTGCACAGCAAAAGAAATACCGGCTGAGAGAAAGCAATCCATAGGATAGGAGAAAATACTTGCAAGTCACATGTCTGACAAGTGATTGATTTCCAAAACATATTAGAAACTTCTACAACTCAACAGCAAAAAAATTAAAACCCCCAAATAACGCAGTTTTAAAAAATGTGCAAGAGAACTTCAATAGATATCTCTTCAAAGAAGTACAAATGGCCAACAGGAATATAAAAAAACCCTCAACGTATCTAATTGTCAGGTAGATGCAAACCAAAACCACAACATAATATCACCTCACACCTGTTAGAATGTCTGTTATAAAAAGAAAAAACCCAAAAGATAAATGCTGGCAAAGATGTGTGTAAAAGGGAATTGGTGCACTGTTGAGGAAAATATTATAGAGGTCTCTCAAAATTTTTTAAAATAACTCTTATATGATCCAAAATCCTACTTTTAGATGTATATCCAAAATAATTAAAATTAAGATCTTGAAGAGATAGTTATATTACCATGTTAACTGTAGCATTATTCACAATAGCCAAGATACAGAAATAACCTGAACATCCATCAACAGATGTAAGGTTAAAGGAAATTTTATATATATATACACACACACACACATACACATATATATACACACTCATACATACATATACACACATATGTACAATGAAATAATATTCAACCTTTAAAAGGAAGGATACTCTGCTCTATATGACAACATGGATAAACCTAGAGGGCCTTATTCTAAGAAAAATAAACCAATTACAAAGGGACAAATATTTCATGGTTCCACTTCAATGAGATATGTAAAATAGTCAAACACATAGAACCAGAGGGTGGAATGGTGGTTGCCAGGGGCTGGGAGAAGGGGAAATGGGAAGCTGTTGTTCAATATGCATAAGGTTTCAATCACAAGATGAGTAAGTTCCAAATCCACTCAGGTACATCATTACCTCTGTAGTTGACAATACTGTGTCATGTATTGAAAAATTTGTTATGGTAGATCTCATGTAATGCATTCTTACCTCAGTTAAAAAGAGAAATATGTCTCAGTTCAGTTCAGTCGCTCAGTCGTGTTCGACTCTCCGCGACCCCATGAATCACAGCACGCCAGGCCTCCCTGTCCATCACCAACTCCCGGAGTTCACTCAAACTCATGTCCACAGAGTCGGTGATGCCATCCAGCCATCTCATTCTCCGTTGTCCCCTTCTCCTCCCGCCCCCAACCTTTCCCAGCATCAGAGTCTTTTCCAGTGAGTCAACTTGTCGCATGAGGTGGCCAAAGTATTGCAGTTTCAGCTTTAGCATCAGTCCTTCCAATGAACACCCAGGATTGATCTCCTTTAGAAATATGTCTAGTGGCTGATAAATTATAAAAAAGTTTTTATTCACACAGAAAAATTCTGAGACAGATTTTGAGGAAGAATTTGTGTTTTTTTGAATCAAGAAATTAACAATACAAAAACTCAGAAAGTCAAATAAAAATAAATTATTGATGATGAGAATTAACACACATACTCTAAGCTGGACATCATAATTAACTATTTACTTGGAATACAGTGCAGAGAAGAAAAAGATATAAGTATCAGGAAGAAATACATACTGTGATGTATTCATTGCTTTTTGGTGAAATAAACTGATCCTTTATCTGACTTTAAGGAAAGCTAAAGAGGATCAGTCCTGAGTGTTCATTAGAAGGACTGATGCTAAAGCTGAAACTCCAATACTTTGGCCACCTCACACGAAGAGTTGACTCACTAGAAAAGACTCTGATGCTGGGAGGGATTGTGGGCAAGAGGAGAAGGGGATGACAGAGAATGAGATGGCTGGATGGCATCACCGACTTGCTGGACGTGAGTTTGAGTGAACTCCGGGAGTTGGTGATGGACAGGGAGGCCTGGTGTGCTGTGATTCATGGGGTTGCAAAGAGTCGGACACCACTGAGCGACTGAACTGAACTGAAGGCTACATGAATGGAATAATACAAAGGATGAAATTTCTTTAGACCTGTACTATTTCCAGAAGAACATTTAATCAATTTCATTTCACAAAATCAATTTGATTGCTTAGAGTTGATTTGATTGACATTCAGTGATGCGACCAATACCTGGAAAAAAGCCAAGTGACTCAATCTGCCATAGAAGGAGTTATTTTCAGGATACAGAGGTACAACTACCCCTTTCTCATGGTGGGACTCATGACCCATGATTGTGTTGGCATTGACCTGGGCCTAGGCATTTGTTGTTGTTCAGTCACTCAGTCATGTCTGACTCTTTGCAACCCCATGGACTGTAGCACGCCAGGCTTCCCTGTGTCCTTTACTATCTCCTGGAGCTTGCTCAAACTCATGTCAGTTGAGTTGGTAAAGTTGTCCAACCATCTCATCCTGTCGCTCCCTTCTCCTCTTGCCCCCTAATCCTTCCCAGAATCAGGGTCTTTTCCAATGAGCCAGCTCTTTGCATCAGGTGGCCAAAGTATTGAAGCTTCAGCATCAGTCCTTCCAACGAATATTCAGGGTTGATTTCCTTTAAGATTGACTGGTTTGATCTCCTTGCAGTCCAAGGGACTCTCAAGAATCTTCTTCAGTACCATAACTTGCAAGCATCAGTTCTTCATCTCTCAGCCATCTATGATCTGACTCTCACATCCATACATGATTACTGGAAAAACCATAGCTTTGACTATACGGACCTTTGTCAGCAAAGTGATGTCTCACTGTTTAGGTTTGTCATAGCTTTCCTTCCAAGGAGCAAGAATCTTTTAATCTGGACTGTAGTCCCCATCTGCAGTGATTTGTCATGGCTTGGGATAAGAGCTTGAACTGGTCCTTTCACACACAGTGCTAACGTATGAAGGGGCTCACTCTTCAGAATCATTTTAGTAACACACTCGGGGAGTGAAGGAATGCCTCAGCTATCCTGTGGACTGCATGTCTCTCTTACCTTCTGTGCTCACGTGCCACTTCTCACGGCAAGAGATGGGTCCAGTCCACCCCTATCTCCAGCCCTCTTTAATTTGGACTGTCTTCAGTTCTAGCCACCATCTGATGGTAATTATGTATAAGACCCAAAGTACGACTTGTCTAACTGAGCCATGTCAACCCACATGACTATAACAAATAATTATAAATTATTGCACTAAGCTCTTGTGTTTGGAGGTGGTAGGTTACACAGCCATACATAACGAACTATCTTGACTTCAGATGATAATATTTGGCATTTTACCCACTCAGCATTTACGCAATCTCCAAAAGTATCTTCTTGGCCTGTTCATTGTTGTTGTTCATCTAATTAGCACCCTGTTAAATTGTATGCCAGGAGTATCTTGTCTTCAGGCTACATTTCTTGTGTAGGTGTGTGTTTTCTGCAGGGCTGTCAGTTCAATGACGCTGCAAGCTTCTCAATTCCTTTAAGACGGCTGCACGTGTTATTTTCTGGCATGCTTTGATTATATCCTCTTTGCTGTCTGTCCCTGAACTATTTATAGTAAAAATTGATGTAGGGGAGGAAGCCAAAAAAAAGAAGAACCTACAAATAATATCAAAGAAGAATATGTATTTATTGCTCTCGTTGTCACATGAGTCATTAATAACACAATCTGGCGTTTCTCTCCTAAGATCAATTTCCTCAAAATATACAACACTTTCTTCCCTGTAAGACTGAAATATTGGCTTCAATTTGCATTTTTCCTGATTACCAGTGAGGTTGAACATTTTCTTTCAATATGTTTATTGCTTTTCAGGTGAAATGTGCATACATATTTTGTACATTATTGATTTTGGGGATTTCTTTATATAGGCTGTTCGAAAAAGCTCCTTGTCTGTGTCTCATGTCTTGAATTGCTTCTTAATTTATTTTATGGCACATATGTAACAGAATTTCCATTATGATTGTGCTGCTTTACGAAAACCGTCCTTACCCTGATAGCCTAAGGATAATTATCTATATATTTTCTAGACACTTTAGATTAGCTTTCCTCATTGAGATGTTTAGAATATTTTGGCTTGACTCTAGTATGTGATGTGAGCAAGTGATATATATATATATTTTTCCCTATGGATGTTCAATTTTCCCATTAGCATTTAATAAAAAGCCATCATTTACCAGTGATTTGTAAAACCCTCTTTCATAAACCAGGTCTCCACACGTGCACCTGAATTCGTGTCTGAGCTCAGCATTCTCTTATTCTGTCTCTTTGACTATCTATTAATACCATGCTCCTTAAAAAGATAAAATTTTGAAATTGCGTTTCTGGGTATCTCATAGCATGTTTTGTCTGCCATTGTGAATGGAAATATTTTAATACATTTTGATTAATGAGTAATTAATCTATGTTGTTGACTTCAGTGGATCAAATGAAATTGCATATATTATAACCAAAAGCAGTGATGCTAATGCTGGCTGGTCTGATTTTTAACCCCAGCATTGCCACCTGCTTTTGAGTGACTTAGAATTCCGCCACTTTTTACCTTATCCAGTTTGAGGCTAGGGACTTGCCAGGTCGCTCAGTGGTAAAGAATCCACTTGCCAAGGCAGGAGCCATGGGTTTGATCCCTGGGTCAGGAAGATTCCTTGGAGAAGAAAATGGCAATCCACTCCAGTATTCCTGCCTGGGGAATCCCATGGACAGAGGAGCCTGGTGGGCTACAATCCATAAAACATCAGACATGAGCACATGCACGTGGAGTCTGCAGCTAAGTTAAGAGAAGCAGTCATGTTTAGGGTTATACTCCTAAATGACTTTAAAATCCCTTTGAACTATATCATTTGCTAATTCTCTGTGGGGCAGAGATTGTCAATTTGAGATAGCAAGTATTGCAGTTAAATGAAAGGAAAATGTTATGATTAACCTTGATAGGTGAGCTGGAGTTTTCCTAAATGACATAAGGTATTATTACATTGTGATTGTTCCAGCAGAGGGACTAATAGTATATTTAAATTGGAAGTGAAAATATATTTTCCACTGTAGTGTGTCTCTTCAGTTTTAGCACATTTAATATAACATTTTTCTCATTCTGCATATATCCACACACATTTTTGCCTGATATTCTGCTTTAATATCAAAAAAGGTTTTCTAATTTAACCATTATTTCTGAAATCCTTTTGACTTTTTATGGGGATAAATACCCCCCACCCATAAGTTAGTAAATTCCCCTTTAATACGGTATCTTTGTCTTCAGAGCATTTCTGAGAATACCTGTGGTTGACTGAAGTCATGGGACTTGAGGTGAGTTACTAGCAGTAGAGGGCTTCCCCGGTGGCGCTAGTGAAACTGCCTGCCAGTGCAGGAAATATAAGAGACAGAGGCTTGATTCCTGGGTCGGGAAGATCCTCAGGAAGAGGGCATTGCAGCCCACTCCACTATTCTTGCCTGGAGAATTCCATGGGCAGAGGACCCTGGGGGGCTACAGTCCATAGGATTGCAAAGAGTCAGTCACGACTAAGCTACTTAGCACTCACGCACTAGCAGTAGTAACGTATGTCTCTGAGTCTGAGAATTTAATTGTTGGTTTGTCACCCTCCAGAGATTTTTTTTCCCCTCTTTTGGTAATTTTTGAAAAGATGGCTGCCCCACTGACCTGTATATCTGAACAACTAACATGTGCAGTTGCTTGCTGCCTGTGTTGGCGAAAGACGTAACTAAGCCACAGAGATGTGGGTTATTTATCGCCACACCTGGCCATTCTGACGGTTATAAATCATGGCAGCTAGAAAAAGGGTCTGGCAATGAAAACTAAATATATGTGGCATTAGTGTAATAACTGTTAGGTAGACTAGAAGTAAACTGATATTGAAGGCTCTAATTATAGCTATTCATCTTATTTAATGATGAAAATTTTATGAAACTGTGGTCTGAATAAATTGTTGGACAAAAGAGCATAGAGACCATTCCAGAACAAGTAGATTTGGAAAAGACCACTGCTTTTAATCATCAAATGGTTAAAGGTGAATTTCAGAAAGTCTTTGTTCAGTAAAGGATGACAGAGCTTAGGCAGCAAGGATCAAATCAAAAGGATGACTCTTAAGCGTTGTGAAAACTTCTAAGTAGATTAAAAAGATACCTTGTGAATTTCTTAGGTTGAGTGAGTGTGTGTGTGCGATTAGTACTTGACAAGTTCTTTTGATTTTGATACTAGAATGTATGTGCTTGCATCCTAAGTCGCTTCAGTAGTGTCCGACTCTGCTCTTTAGATGAGTTATTTCTAGTCGATCGCAAACTGATTAGGCTGTATCTACAGCATATTCCTTTAACAAAATTTCTCTGATTAAATGGATTCAAAAGAAACCTCAGTTTCTCAAATGCTTAAGTCTGTTGGTTTTCTTATTCCTAAACAGAGATTTTTTTGTTTGTTGAAAGTGTTTCTGTTAGTTTTCCTTCCAAACGGGTGGGATTCCTTCTGGCAACAAATTGATTTCACTCAGTAGTTACCCAGAATCTCTCACATGGGAGACAGTGAATTTTCAGACATTTGCACCATAAAGTGAAAGTGAAGTGACTCAGTTATGTCTGACTCTGTGACCCCATGGACTGTAGCCTGCCAGGCTGCTCCATCCATGGGATTCTCCAGGCAAGAATGCTGGAGTGGGTTGCCGTTTCTTTCTCCAGGGATTGAACCTGGGCCTCCCGCATTGCAGGCAGACTCTTCGTCATCTGAGCCACTGGGGAATCTGCCTATTTGAACCATCTTAGTAACAAAATTCCATATTGAAACAAACATTTTGGTTCATTTGAAGCCAAGGGACTTCTCAAATTGGCTGTTGCAATTCCCTATATTACCTGGATGAATGAAGTTTTGCTTTTAGTAATTTCATTTTTGGATTATTAATTGCTGGTGCAGATAAATCAATTTGATTTTAAAATATTATTCTAGTATCCTGCTATCTTGTTGAACTAGTTTAATAGTGTTTTTAGGCCTTAAAATTTTATGTATAAAAAATCATGCCATCTTTGAATAGAGATAAATCTTTACTTCTTAGTTTTAGTCTGTATGAATTTTATTTCTTTTCCTTGCCTATTTTCCCTGACTAGATTTTCTAGTAAAATGTTAAGTACACGTGTGTTGTGTTTTATTTTATTTTTTTTTTCCTGGAGCAGTTTGAGTTTCACATCAAAAAGAGAGGTAAGTACAGAGATTCCCCATATGGCCTGCACCTATGCTTGTATAACTTCCCCCATTAGCAACATCCCCCAGCAGAGAGGTATATTAGTTACAATTGATGAACCTATGAGAACACATCATTATCACCCAAAGTCTATAGTTTTCATTCATTCATTCTCGGTGTTCACTCTATTGATTTGGACAAATGTATAATGATATGTATCCATCGTTATTTTATCAGGTGGAGTATTTTCACAAACCTAAATATCCTCAGTACTCTACCTGTTCATCCTGCCCTCTCCAAATCCCTGGCAATCAGTAATCTTTTTACTGTCTCCATGGTCTTTCCTTTTCCAGAATGTCATATAGTTAGAATCATACAGTATGCAATTTTTCTTCAGATTGGCTTCTTTTACTTAGTTCAGTTCAGTTCAGTCGCTCAGTCGTGTCCGACTCTCCACGACCCCATGAATCACAGCACGCCAGGCCTCCCTGTCCATCACCAACTCCCGGAGTTCACTCAAACTCATGTCCACAGAGTCGGTGATGCCATCCAGCCATCTCATTCTCTGTCATCCCCTTCTCCTCCCACCCCCAACCTTTCCTAGCATCAGAATCTTTTCCAGTGAGTCAACTCGTCGCATGAGGTGGCCAAAGTATTGCAGCTTCAGCTTTAGCATCAGTCCTTCCAATGAACACCCAGGATTGATCTCCTTTGGAATGGACTGGTTGGATCTCCTTGGAGTCCAAGGGACTCTCGTGAGTCTTCTCCAACACCACAGTTCAAAAGCATCAATTCTTCAGTGCTCAGCTTTCTTCACAGTCCAACTCTCACATCCATACATGACCACGGGAAAAACCATAGCCTTGACTAGATGGACCTTGGTTGGCAAAGTAATGTCTCTGCTTTTTAATATACTGTCTAGGTTGGTCATAACTTTCCTTCCAAGGAGTAAGCATCTTTTAATTTCATGGCTGCAATCAGCATCTGCAGTGATTTTGGAGCCCCCAAAAATAAAGTCTGACACTGTTTCCACTGTTTTTCCATCTATTTCCGTGATTCATGGGGTCGCGGAGAGTCGGACACGACTGAGCGACTGAACTGAACTGAACTGCATAGGCATTTAAATTCCTCATATGTCTTTTCATGGATTGATGGCTCATTTGTTTTTAGCATGGAATATTATTCCATTGCCTGGATGTACACAGTGTATTTATCCATTACCTCCTAAACAGCATCTTGGTTGCTTACAAGTTTTGGTGATTATGGATGAAGCTGCTATAAATACCCACATACTGGTATTTGTGTGGACATAAGTTTTCAACTCCTTTGGGTAAACACCAAAGAGTGCAATTGCTGGATCATACTGTAAGAGTTTGATATTTTATTTTAAAAATTTTATTGGAGTATAGTTGATGTACAATGTTGTGTTCAGGTGTACAGCAAAGTGAATCAATTATACATATGTCTATTTTCCCCCCATATAGGTTATTACAGAATATTGAGAAGAGTTTCCTGTGTTATTCCTTATTTTTTATCTATTTTATAAACATCAGTGTGCATATGTTAATCCCAATCTCCTAATTCATCACTTCTGGCCATGTTTTCTCCATGTTTCAGAATCAAACAGTTAAGTTTGATTTTGAGATCTGAGTCTGATTTGTAAGTAAGTTCACTTGTATCATTTTTATTATATTCCACATGTAAGTGATATCATATGATACTTATCTTTGTCTGACTTACTTCGCTTAGTATAATAATCTCTAGGTGCATCCATGTTGCTGCAAATGGTATTATTTTGTTCTTCTTTTAATGGCTGAGTAACAGTCCCTTGTATATATGTACCACATCTTCTTTGTCCATTCCTCTGTTTTTGGAAGAAACTTAGATGGCTTCATGCCTTGGCTGTTGTACACAGTGCTGTGTTGACCATTGGATGCATGTATCTTTTCGCATTATGATTTTCTCTGGATATATGTCGAGGGGCGAGATTGCTGGATCACATAGTGGTTCTCTATGTTTACCTTTTAAGGAATCTTCACACTGTCCTCCACAGTGGTTTTACCAATTTACATTCCACCAATGGGGGATGAAGGATCCTTTTCTCCACACTTTCTCCAGCATTAACTGTTTGTAGGCTTCCTAATGATGGGCATTCTGCCCAGTGTGAGATGATACCTTATTGTAGCGCTGATTTGCATTTCTCTATTAATTAGTGATGTTGAGCATCTTTTCATGTGCCTCTTGGCCATTTGTATGTCTTCTTTGGAGAAATGTTTATTTAGATCTTCTGCCCATTTTTTGATTGGGTTGCTTTTTTAAAAAAAAAACATTGAGCTGCTTTAGCTGTTAGTGTATTTTGGAGATTAATCCCTTGTCGGTTGCTTTGTTTGCAAATATTTTCTTCAGTTCTGAGCATTGTCTTTTTGTTTATGGTTTCCTCTGCTGTGTGAAAGCTTTTAAGTTTAATTAGATTCCATTTGCTTATTTTTGTTTTGATTTCTATTACTCTAGGAATTGGATTTAAAAAAAAACCTCGCTGCAATTTATATCAGAGGTTTCTGCCTATCTTTATCTCTAAGCATTTTATAATGTCCATCATTATGTTAGGTCTTTAATCCATTTGAGTGTTTTTTTTTGTGTGTATGGTGTTAGGGAGTGTTCTAATTCCATTCTTTTACATGTAGCTGTCCAATCTTCTGAGCACCATTTATTGAAGAGGCTGTCTTTTCTCCGTTGTATATTCTTGCCTCCTTGTCATAGATGAGGTGACCATAGGGACATGGGTTTATCTCTGGGCTTCCTATCCTGGCCCATGGGTTTGTGTTTCTGTCCTTGTTTCAGCACTATCCTGTTTGATGACTGTAGCTCTGTAGGATAGCCTGAAGTCAGGGAGGCTGATTCCTTCAGCTCCATTTTTCTTCCTCAAGATTGCTTTGACTATTCAGGGTCTTTTGTGGCTGCAAACAAATTGTAAAATTTTGTGTTCCAGTTCGGTGACAAATGACTTTGATAATTTGATAGTGATTACACTGAATCTGTAGATTGCTTTGGGTAGTATACTTATTTTCGCAATATTGATTCTCTCAATCCAAGAACATGGTGTATCTCTCCATCTGTTTGTGTTGTCTTTGATTTCTTTCATCAGTTTCTTACAGCTTTCTGCATACATGTCTTTTGTTTCCTTAGGCAGATTTATTCCTAGGTATTTTATTCTTTTTGTTGCAAAGGTAAATGGGATAGTTTCCTTGATTTCTCTTTCTTATCTTTCATTATTAGTGTATAGGAATGCAAGAGATTTCTGTACATTTAATTTTGTATCCTACGACTTTATTAAATTCATTGATCAGCTCTAGCAGTTTCCTGTTGACATCGTTAAGATTTTCTTTGTACGGCATCATGTCATCTGCAACCATTGATGGTTTTACTATTTTTCCAACTTGGATCCATTTTATTTTTCTTCTATGATTGCCTTGCTTGGAACTTTCAACTCTATGTTGAATAATAGTTGTGAGAGTGGACATCCTTATCTTGTTCCTGATCTTAGGGGAAATGCTTTCAGCTTTTACCATTGAGAGTGATGTTACCTGTGGGTTTGTCATATATGGCCTTTATTATGTTGAGAAAGTTTCCCTCTATGCCCACTTTCTGGAGGACTTTTGTCATAAATGAGTGTTAACTTTTGTCAAAAGCCTTTTTGGCATTTATTGAGATGATCATATGGTTGTTACACTTAGTGTGATGTTGTTTATCACACTGATTGATTAGCAGATGTTAAAAAATTCTTTGCATCCCTGGGATAACTCCCGCTTGATCGTGGTGTATGATCCTTCTAATGTATTGTTGGATTCAGTTTGCCAGTATTGATATTTTGTTGAGGATTGTTACGTCTACGTTCATCAGTGATGTTGCTCTGAAATTTTCTTTTTTTGTGGCATCTTTGTTTGGTTTTGGTATCAGGCTGATGGAGGCCTCATAGAATGAGCTTGGGAATGTTCCTTCCTCTGCAATTTTTCAGAATAGTTTCAGAAGGATAGGTGTTAACCTCTCCTCTAAATATTTGATAGAATTCACCTAAGAAGCCATCTGGTCTTGAACTTCTGTTTGTTGGAAGTTTTAAAATCACAGTTTCAATTTCTTCACTTGTGATTGTCCTATTCATATTTTCTTTCTTCCTGGAAGGCTGTGCCTTTCTAAGAATTTGTCAATTTCTTCTAGGTTGTCCCTTTTATTGGCATATAGTTGCTGGTAGTAGAGGAGGTTTAGTTTTGTAAGAACCTGCCGAACTGTCTTCCACAGGGGCTGTACCATTCTGCATTCTCATCAGCAGTGAATGAGAGGTACTATAGCTCCAGGTTCTCACCAGGATTTGGTGTTGTCAGTATTCTGAATTTGGGGCATTCTAGTAGGTTTGTTTGCATTTCCCAGATGACACGATGTGGAATATCTTTTGATATGCTTATTTACCATCTGTATATCTTCCTTGGTGAGATGTCTGTTAATTACTTTGGCCTATTTTTTAATCAGGTTTTTCGTTGTTGTTGTTGTTGTTTTACTGTTGAGTTTTAAGAGTTCTGTGTATATTTAGGGTAACTAACAGTCCTTTATCAGATGTGTCTTTTGCAAATATTTTCCCTCAGTATGGGGCTTTTCTCTTATTCTTTTGACATTGTCTTTCTCTTATGAGTTTTTAACTTCAGTTCTTATACTTTTCAACTTCAGAGTTTCCAATCCTTTTTAAAAAATAAGTTCTATTTTCTTATTTTCTATTTGATGAGATATAATCATCATGTGTGTGTGCAAAGTCACTTCAGTTGTGTCTGACTCTTTGTGACCCCATGGACTGTAGCCTGCCAGGCTCCTCTGTCCATGGGATTTCTCCAGGCAAGAATACTGGACTGGGTTGCCATTTCCTTCTCTAGGGAATCTTTCTGACCCAGGGATCAAATCCATGTCCGTTAAGTCTCCTGTATTGGCAGGTGGGTTCTTTACCACTAGAGCCACCTGGGGAGCCCCTGTTATCATCATATCGCCTTTTAATTTTTTAAGATATTTTTTGGTTCTTTTTTAAACAGTTATAATGTGTAATATAATATCCATAATGTCTAATGTCTGTGGTCAGATTAAAAAAAAACCTTATATTTTAATCTGAAATGTATTCAGTTCAGTTTAGTTCAGTCGCTCAGTTGTGTCTGACTCTTTGTGACCCCATGGACCACAGCCCACCAGGCCTCCCTGTCCATCACTAACTCCTGGACCTTGCTCAAACTCACGACCATCAAGTCAGTGATGCCATTCAACCATCTCATCCTCTGTTGCCCCCTATTCCTCCCGCCTTCAATCTTTCCCAGCATCAGAGTCTTTTCCAGTGAGTCAGTTCTTCATATCAGGTGGCCAAAGTATTGGAGCTTCAGCATCAGTCCTTCCAATGAATATTCAGGACTTGTTTCCTTTAGGATTGACTGGTTTGATCTCTTTGCAGTCCAAGGCTGGATTTTGTCAAATGTTGCTTAAGCATTACCCCTGAGTTGCCATGAGCCACATTTTTCTCAGAGGTTGTCCTTATGCCCTCTAGACTAACTGACTTTTAGCCTCTACCATTTCCTGTGTGTATGCCTTACAGGCTAATGTTATAGTTTTGGTTTTCTCTCTATTCAGACCAGTAGCTTGGAAGTCCTCTCCAATCACTCCTAGAAGGGCAGCCGTCTTGGTCATTCATGCAGTATTCCAAGTTGCCTGGGATGATCACAATTTTCTTTTGAAGCCTGGCTTCCTAAGGGTTGCCCCTGGGTCAGAGTTGCTAATTGCTCAGCCCATGTTTGCTCAGAGCTGTGCTTGATCCCGAGTCGCAGTGAGGCTTCTGTCCCGGTGGTGGATCTGTGTGAGGTGGGGAATGACACAGTGTTCTCACTGATCCCCAGTGATGCTGACTAGCCTGTGTGTGTCCACAACCTTCTCAACCCCCAATGCTTACTGGGAAGCCCAGATGGCTCTATTATAGCTGCCTTTTGTCTTTCTTTGCTCCTCCCTGTGAAACTTCTAAGGGATCTGACACTTTGGTTGTGGCCACCCTGATCAAGGAGCCCCAGGCTTCCTCTTAAACACCATTCACCAGGATCTCCATTGTTTCATCCCTCCCTTCAGGTGTGGACCTCTCCACATTCTTTTCTAAACACACCAGTCTTCTCAGTCAGAACAGCGGATCCCGTCTATAGTGCCTGCCTTTGTCCTTGACAGAACCCCTGGACCACAGTACAGGAGCTGGGGGGAAGGGTAAGGACAGGAGCCCCCTTCTCCCTTATGACACCTCTCAAAGCAGATCCTGGGGCTAACCTCATGGGCTTGGCATGGGAATTCCACCTGAAGAGAAGGATGGGGCGAGCATTCTAAAGCTGCTGTGTTGGGTGTGGAGGTTCCATCCCTACATGAGAGAAGGGGGTCCTGATCCTTTCAGTCACGCCTTCCAGGAAAAGAGCCTCTGGAACCAAGAACTAAAGGTAGTTAGAAATGCTCATGACTTACCCCTTTTGCAATGAGCTATAGTTTAGCCTGTTAGCTGAGAGGGAATCCTGTATTTTCAGCTGCACCACATAGAATAGTGTGTGTGTCTCCTGGGGGCTGAGAGGGAGTGGATCATGGCACAGATTTTTCACTGTCCTTCCCAAGTACCAGCCTTGGTTTCTATAGCCTAGGTCACACTCATAGAAATGGCTGATTTTAGGATTGGGGTAGGAAAAGTGCAGGATAAGCCTGGGACATCTCATTGTGCAAAAATAAATAAATCAGTGTTCACAGTGTCATGGGGACATGTCACAAGTCAGTTTGAAGGGGTTCTCTGTGACAAAATCTGAGCACCAGAAAAATAATAGTAACACAATTCAGAGAATAAAATGTGTAAATATGAGTCTGCTGCTGCTGCTAAGTCGATTCAGTCGTGTCCGACTCTGTGCGATCCCATAGATGGCGGCCCACCAGGCTCCCCCATCCCTGGGATTCTCCAGGCAAGAACACTGGAGTGGGTTGCCATTTCCTTCTCCAATGCATGAAAGTGAAAAGTGAAAGTGAAGTCGCTCAGTTGTGTTCGACTCTTAGCGTCCCCATGGACTGCAGCCTACTAGACTCCTCCATCCATGGGATTTTCCAGGCAAGAGTACTGGAGTGGATCACCAGTGCCTTCTCTGAGATATGAGTCTATACTGATATAAATAAATGAATGCGGGAAAGAGAAAAGTCCTGTGTATAGAAGACTGACAAACATGGAAATAACGCTTTATTGTAAAATCACCTTTCTGCCACCATCATGCAAATGATTGATTCAGGCAAGATCATTAATAGATGCTAAAAATGGTGAAATTTTAATGAACAGAGTATTTACATAATCTCCCAGTATCTCCTTTGAATTACTAATTAATCACAAAGAAAAAAAACTTTATAGGGATAAAACCTGATAGACCCCACCTACTGAAGTGATCAATTTAGCATCACCCATTAATGGAGACTGACTATTGTGCCTTTCAGAATAACATCTTAGGAAGAACACAGCATCACATTTGTGATGCTCCTGCCAAGAATGCACCACTCCTGGATCTAGTCCTGAGGAAACATCATGCTAATATAACTTGAAGGACTTTAGATAATTGGCTTATGTTCTTCAAAAATATTAAAATTGAAGAAAAGAAAAGCTTCTAGGAAGTCCCTGGTGGTCCAGTGGTTAAGACTCCACACTTCCACTGCAGGGGACCTGGGTTCAATCCCTGGTCTGGAACTGAGATCCAGCAATCTGCATGTTCAAAAAAAAAAAAAAATCTGAAAATTGATTCTGGATTGGACTTGGGCCAAGAAAATTATTATGAGGGATATAATTAGGACAATTGGTACTGTGCAACTTGAACTGTGGAATACATAATAGTGTTGAGTAGGATTAAGTACCCTGATTTTGATAAATATACTGTGATTACATAAGAGAAAATCCACATCTTAGGAAACAGTCACTGAATTTATTGTTAAAAAGGAGAGGTGATGCCTATAAATTATATCCAAATCATTCAGAAATGTTTATGTAACTAGAATATGCTTATAGCAGGAGTCATTAGAGAAGTATTATAGTATTAGATCCAAAAATGTCAACATATAAAATTTATTTGTACTAAAATGAGAAAAATTCATTCATATCACTGTTCAACTATATTTTTTTTTGAAGTATAGTTGACTTAAAATGTTGTGCTAATTTCTGCTGTACAGCAAAATAACTCATCTCTGCACATATATGGGACTTCCCAGGTGGAGCCAGTGGTAAAGAACCCACCTGCCAATGCAGGAGATGTAAGAGAAGCAGGTTTGGTCCCTGGGTTGGGAAGATCCCTGGAGGAGGGCATGGCAACCCACTCTGGTATTCTTGCCTGGAGAATCCCAGGGACAGGGGAGACTGGTGGACTGGTCCATAGAGTCACAGTTGGACACGACTGAAGCAACTTGGCAGGCATGCACATACATATACATTGTAAACTATTCTTATTATGGTCTCTTCCAGGAGATTTGTTATAGCCCCCTGTGCTGTACGGTAGGACTTTGCTGTCTATCCATTCTTTGTGTACTAGTTCACGTCTGCTAATCCCAAACTCTCAGTCCATCCCTTCCCATCCCTACTTCTCCTTTGGCAACCACAAGTCTGTTCTCTGTGAATGTGTTTCTGTTTTGCACATAGGTTCATTTGCGCCATATTTTAGATTCCATATATAAGTGACATCATATGGTGTTTGTCTTTCTGACATACTTAGTATGATAATCTCTAGTTGCATTCATGCTGCTGCAAATGGCATTATTTCATTCTTTATGTTTGAGTACTCTATTGTACGTATGTACATCTTATCCATTTTTCTGTCGATGGACGTTTAGGTTGTTTTCGTGTCTTGCCTACTGTGAATAGGGGTGCATGCATCTTTTCTAATTGTACTTTTGTCTGGATGTATGCCAGCAGTAGAACTTCTTGATCATATGGCAACCCTGTAGTTTATAAAGACCCTCCATACTGTTCTCCACAGTGGCTACACTAACTTGGATTCCCACCAGTAGTGCAGGAGAGTTCCGTTTTCTCCATACCCTCTCTAGCATTTGTTATTTGAACTGCAGGTTAATTCTAGCAATTTGTTTTAAACAGGAATAGCTTAAATTTCCACTACCCAGAATGAAAGTGTGGTTAGGAAACTCTTGGTTGGTATAATATTATGAATCCACTCAATATCATTACAAAATGTATAGTAACAGCAAAAATGCTTATGTTAACATAATTATATAAATGCATTGATGATAGCTGTATAAAATTAGTATGTGAGCTTGGAGTTGGAAGAAATTTGAAAATAATTTAATTCATGATGGAATTTCTGAGCATTTTTCTTTACCTTCTTTATTCCTGTGTAAATGTTCTTTCATAAAATGAGAATAAAAATAGTGAAGAGATCTGTCTTATGGTCCAGCACAAATATACTGCAAATGTTCTGAGCCTACAGCCATTGAATTCAAGTGAATTCATTTTTATGGGCATTAAATGAAATGGAAACAATGATGGTTGTAGTGTTCAACCAATTTAGATGGAGGATGGATTACCAGTTTGTTAAGAAAATATACCCACATTCTCACAGACAGCCCACAGTTAGTCCTTGAAAAGACTACTCCAATTTATTTCCTTTTTTGGAGAAGCAGGTGTGGATAAAAAAAGTACCTCCCAAGTTCTCTTTGCGTTGTTTGACATAATTGAGCTCAGTTGGATACATTCATGATGTACACTCTAGGCAGCAGAGGAGCAAGCCAAGGTTTGGCAACAGATTTTTTAGAGAAGCTGAAACTACAAAAAACAAACAAGCAAACCTCATTTGCAAACCACTAGTGTTACTATAGTCATGAGATCAGAGAATAAAAGGATGCAAAAGAGAAAAAAACTCAGTTTGCCTTTTTTGTATTGGCATAAAAACATCAGACGTAGGACTATTGTTCTAAGAAATTATTAAAACAGGTAATTCATCAGAAGAGTTAATATCAGATAAAATATTGACTGATTATTACTTGAGCTTCATTCTCACAAGCATATTTTCAGATTTAACTAAACAAAAAATTAAATAAGTATCCTGAACCTAGGTTTCACGAGAACTACAATACCCTCAGGAGCCAGTAAAGAACAAAACAAGACAAGTTTAGAAGTTAGGTTTGTTTTATTTGTCAGCTTCAAAGACATACCAGTGAAGAATTTTCCTTGAGTACTTAGACAGGGGAAAGCCCTGGGTTTGAAAGGTTTGGAAGAGGATTCTCCAGGGGGCATCCTGATTAAGGACTGAAAGCTCTCCTTCCAGGCCAGGCTAGTGTTCATGGTGGGGTCACTCAAAATTGACGATACTTTTACAATGATAGCTGGTGAGAATTTTAGTAAAATAGCTTTCATTTTGATGTCTCCCAGGCAAGTGCTGCTGTAAGGGAAAATTTTTTGTTTTACACAATTATAATTTAAAGCAAGCTTTCCAGTAGCTTGATCTTGGGGAAGTAATAGGATATAATCTTGTCAAAAGTGTTTATTCCCAACTAAGTCAGAGAAAGTCTATTTCAAAAGCCATTCAATCCATGAGTTACATAAACAATGACTAAAGAAGATCATCTCAAAGGAGAGTAATAGCCCGTGCTCAGTCTAAATCAGAAATCAGCCAGCACAAACTGATGTCTTCACAAATGATACAGAGATACCATATGTGCATACATACATATATGTATAAATTTACAAAGCATATGTATCATGGATATACTGTATATAAGTGTAATGATAAAAGAGAAACCTCTTTCTCAGTTCAAGAAATTAAATCCACTCTTTCCATTGACACCGCCCCTTTTTTCATTAATTTGCTTTACTTCGTAGTTTTAGGCACATGCATAGATGTATAAATTATATTACTTTTAGTTTTATGGCCTAATATCACATTTGATCCTATAACCTATATTTAGTTTATAAATTTTATAACATTTCAGAAAAAAATAAGCTATACTATTGATAAGGCTTTCAGTTCAGTTCAGTTCAGTCGCTCAGTCGTGTTAGACTCTTTGCGACCCCATGAGTCACAGCACGCCAGACCTCCCTGTCCATCACCAACTCCCGGAGTTCACTCAAACTCATGTCCACAGAGTCAGTGATGCCATCCAGCCATCTCATTCTCTGTCGTCCCCTTCTCCTCCCGCCCTCAACGTTTCCTAGCATCAGAGTCTTTTCCAGTGAGTCAACTCGTCGCATGAGGTGGCCAAAGTATTGCAGTTTCAGCTTTAGCATCAGTCCTTCCAATGAACACCCAGGATTGATCTCCTTTAGAATGGACTGGTTGGATCTCCTTGCAGTACAAGGGACTCTCAAGAGTCTTCTCCAACACCACAGTTCAAAAGCATCGATTCTTCAGTTATCAGCTTTCTTCACAGTCCAACTCTCACATCCATACATGACCACGGGAAAAACCATAGCCTTGACTAGACGGACCTTGGTTGGCAAAGTAATGTCTCTGCTTTTTAATATACTATCAAAGTTGGTCATAACTTTCCTTCCAAGGAGTAAGCGTCTTTTAATTTCATGGCTGCAATCAGCATCTGCAGTGATTTTGAAGCCCCCCAAAATAAAGTCTGACACTTAGGATCTAGGAAATACAGCAAATGAGGCGTTTTTATGAACTCAAAGAATTAAATATTTAGCATTCTAAGTGGGTGGGGGGAAGAGTGTATTACTTAGAAAATGGTATAGAGGAGGAAAAAGTATTAATATTTGTAACAACATGCTTTATTAAAACCTTTCCCCCACCCTCCTTGGTTCTCTAGGGCCCTGCAAAGACAGATCTTTTGCAGGAAGGGGCACCCCTTCCAGGACAAGAGGGGGGCTCCTGTCTGACACTTGGAAACGAACTGTCCAAGGAGACACAGGTGCTGACAAAGCAAGAGACTCTACTGGGAAGGAGAACCCAGGAAAATGGCTCTGCCTCCTGGCTCACGGTCTCAGGTTTACAGTGTTGGGATTACTTTCCGGGCTGTCTCTGGCCAATCACTGACTCAGGGTCCTGCCTGCTGGTGCATCCTTCACTCAGCAAAGATGGACTCCAGCAAGGAGGATTCTGGGAGGCTGGTAGTAGGATACGTGGTGTCTCCTTTGGACCGTTCCTGAATTCTTCCAGTTGGTAGTAGCTTAGTAGTTCCACATTCCTTCCCAGGACTTCCTGTTGTTAAGAATCCTTGTGCAAGTGGCTACTACCTTTCCTGGCAAGGTGGGTGGTTTCAGTCAGCGTTTTCTCTAACAGATCCACAAAAGAAAAATAGAAGTTTATTAACACGTGCGTCTCTCTTACCCAAGGCAGCACTCAGAGATGAGTAACTCACAGGGCTGGTTAGAACTTGAGCTTACTTGGCATCTTAAAAAAGATCAATAAATATTTAGAGAAGTGATAAGACAAAAGAAAAGGATTTGAGTGTCCAGGGCAGCAAATTGTGGCAAGATAAATATACGGGGAAATAACGGAAGATAAGGGTGATCAGTCACCTTTATTGTGTAGACTCCTTTCGTGCTGTCTCTGGTCTGGAGTTTAAAGTTGTCCTGGGTGATTAACTTCTGTCCTTCCTGGTAGAGAGGAGACAGGGCACATTTACAAATTTATGTCCTGCTTTTAGGCACATGGGGGAACAAACAGAGCTCTTCTTGTATCTGTCTGCTCTCTGTTGCCATCAGCGCAAATGAATCCTTATGCCAAAGTGCCATTTTCAAGTGGCATATTCTGCTACTGTTCATTATTACATAAGAATTGAAAACCAGGAACGATGCAGAATAGGAAAAAAAGGAGTAAGGGCTCTGAAAATTAGAGTCAGAATTCATTGTTATTACACACGTGATTAAACAGCTAGCAAGTATGTTTCCATGAATCTGTGTTTAGATTGGTTTAACTTCCTCTTTATTAGAAGCCTGTGTTACCAGTAGATGCTTCAGAACTAAGCAGTAAAGGACAATACAGGCTCCAAGAGCAGGAGGAACCTGTGGGAATGGATTAAAATAGCTCTACCTTTACATAGGACTTTGGCAGTTGAAAAACAGGGCCCTGGGTAGAAAACCAAAATTAACTTCTGAAGAGAGAGGGAAAAAAAGTTGCCAGTATCTAGAAAGGAGCAATTTGCATTTTAAGGTGTATCCAATGATCTGAGAGATAGCAACACATCAGGTGGATAATAACTTCATCTGCTGCGAGCTTTTCTTAACATCTCTATTTAGTGCTTGAATGCATCTTTCTATTTTATTCTCCTATCTCCTTCTCTCCCAAAGTACCGAGCACTGCACAGTGTCTAAACTTATCATTTCTAAGGCTAACTACATCTAATTCTTATCATGGGTTGTAGGTGTGTAGGCTAACTCTAAAGAAAGCTCTATTTCCACATCTCTTTTTTTCCCCCTATATCACAGTGAAAATGTAAATTGCAAATCTCTGTACTTCTCAGACTGTGTGCGGGGTCCCCTGCTGCTACAGAAATAATACACTCTTATCATCAGAAGGTCAGAATCTTCTTACCTGTATGCCAACGGAAAGCACAGTTCTTGCTCCCAAATTGGATCCTTTCCTAAAAAAGTGGTATTGCCTCAGGGCACTCTTCTGATAGTCATATATCTCAAAGCCAGCTTCATTATCCAGAAAAGGAAAGTGATGATTGTTTCTGCTTCTTTGGAACTTTACAAACGCACCAGAACCTAGTTGGTGTCCAGTTATCTGAATTTCCCCCATTATGTAACTGATGTACTCAATAAAAGTGGCAGGAGAATGCTTCTCAGAGACACTCACTCTCCAGAAAGGCATCGTCAGAACGCCACAGGGCCCATTAGAGGGCTTCTCTGTGTACCAGGCCCACTGCCTGTGCCCATTAATTTCATGTGTCAGCTTGGTGAGCTCACGGTACCCAGATAATTTTGGTTATACAGTCTAGATGCTGCCATGAAGAGTGTTTTCAGGTGAGATTAACATTTAAACTGGTAGAACTTGAGTAAAGCAGATTATCCTCCATGATGTGAGTGGGCCTCCTTCACTCAGCTAGAAAGCCTTAAGAGGAAAAGACTGGGGTCCCTCGAAGAAGAGGGGTTTCTGCCAGGAGATGGCCTTCAGGCCCAAGGTCAACAGCCACTCCTCCCTGGGTCTGCAGCTTACCCTGCAAGTTTCAGACTGCCCAGCACTCAGTCACTACACTAATCATTATATTTTTTATTGGAGTGTAGTTGCTTTACAATGTTGTTCGTTTCTGCTGTACAGCAAAAGTCAGTTATAGGTACACACACATCCCCTTTCTTTAGACTTCCTTCCCATTTAGGCCACCGCAGAGCACGAGTTCCTGGGTTCTCATTAGTCACCTGTTACACAGTCGTGTTCACGTGTCAGTCCCAACCTCCCAATTCATCCCCCACCCCCACCCCTTGGTATCCATACATTTGTTCTCTATGTCTGCGTCTCTGTTTCTGCCTTGCAAGCCAATTATTTTAAATCAATCAATCTCTCCGAAAACACACACCCCCTATTGATTCTATTTTCCTTTACAATTGTAATATACAGCCCTTTTATATGACTGCTCCAGTGCTTTTTAAGAAACTTGACTATATGGGCCAAGATGGCCTTAATGTTACCCTCAGCTTGTCCAGACCTCCCTTTTCTAGAATGTGTATGTTAGAAAACTTGTACATTTTTTTTCTGCCTTTTTGAGATATAAATCCCTTTAAAAGCCTCTCAGCAACTTTACCACCCAGCTCTTAGAATATAGAGGGAGACAGCATCCGTCACTGCCCAATTTCTGAGCGCTGAAGAGGGGGCCTAATTCTGATACATGCTTTGCTCCTAGTTAGAAATCAACCTCCTGTCCCAAAGATAAGCCAGCTGACGTTTCCTCTGGGTAAAGCCATCGAACACACACACGTCACCTGTGTCCCCCTCTGACTCCACCCTCACCCCACCTACAGCCCTTTCTCTCGGTGGAGCTGAGCTCAGGCCCTGGTCACCACCTGGAGCTGTTTGGAATTCCCGAGAGCTCCCAATGAGGAGTAAACATGCATCCTCTGTAGATCTGAAGTGAGGTTCAGAGCTTCCTAATTTTCAAGAGCATAGAAAGAACTTTACATGACTGTGAGTAGGTAAATTGTCACAATCACTTGAGAAACAGATATATGTCCATATCCACTAAACCTGAACATAGGAATCCTCCCGATCCAGCAAACCCACCTCTAGGTAAATACTTGATAAAAGAGGCCACTGTCAGGGAAAACTGTGGAACACTCTGAAACGCTCACCCGCCCACACAGATGATTACTGGGTTTCTGTCTAGCTTATCTTTCTATGTCTTCTAATTAAGTATTTTTGAGCTATTTATAACTCTGGAGGTAGAAGGAAATGTATAGTACTATAAATTATTTTTATATAGAAATGCTAATGAATTTAATCTTGTGGAATGCAACTGATTACTGTCCTGTGAATGTTGACTAGCATTCACTTATAAAGTCATTTCAGCATTCCTGATTGCCTGTAGATGGGTATTTGAATTCTTCTTTGAACCAATGGAACATTTTGCTGGCTTGAGTTATGGAAAGAATACAGGTCACAGATTTTTAATTAGCTGCGTAAAAATTTTGATTTTTGCCTTAAAATAAAAGTTATCACCTACCACCACACAAAACCAATGCTAGATAATTCCTGGAAGCATTATTTGTCGGACGCCTGGGTCAGGAAGATGCCCTGGAGAAGGTAGTGGGTACCTATTCCAGTATTCTTGCCTGGAGAATTCCAGGCACAGAGGAGCCTGGTGGGCTACCACCTACATGGGGGTCGACAAAGAGTCAGACACAACTGAGAGACTAGCACTTTCACTTTTCACTTTGGGTAAGAAGGGGTTAGCAGTGGGTCTGTAACCGTTTCCTCCTGCTTTGGGGGACAACTCAGGCAGTTCCGTCTTTTAAACATCGAGATGGAATTTACTGGCTGGAAGATAAGTGAGAGTCTTCTGGGACTGCTGTACACTGATTTCTTACCTAGGACATCCTTTTAGTATGCGGCGGCTGGTGTGTCTGGGTTGTACATTGTAAATAAACCTCCGGTGAGGCTGTGCAGCAGATGAGAGTTACCACCGCATCCCTCTGAACCCAGGATGCATCTCAGGACAGAGAGCACGGTGGCCTGTGGGGCTGCACCTAGAAAGCGAGAAAGCAATGATTACTGTTTCACCATGTCAGAGCGTTTATAAGAGTTCTGCTGGACTCTTACCTGAAACTCTTGGAGGTGTAACTTTGCGGTCACAGGAGATTTGATTAACAATCCACAACCGATAAATGTGCAAGCAGTTTACAGCCCAATAAAGTTAGAGGTAAACCACAAAATATTGATAATATGATTTACTAGTCTTTAGACAGCCAGCCTTATACATAATTTAGCAATCTTATTTAGACATATTTAGACCTTTCTTTTGTAAAGAAACAGTCTCCTTCTTTCTCAGTTGCTCTTTTTTTTTTTTTAAATACAGAATGTTTGGCTATTTAATTCGAGGCATCTTTTGCCATTATTTCATCAAACTGAAGGAAACAATATTGTACTGTTATCTACCACTAAAAAGGAAAATATTATCAAACAATAAGATGTATTTTGATTTCACAGATAAAGTACATTTAGTAAGTGTAATATGGTATATCTCTCAACTTTGGCAGTCTTATCCATAGCATTACTATATATGTCACAGTTTATTCCTATAATGGGATCTTTAATCTTTATGATATCTTTATATAGCATATAGCTTATATAATGTCTAGGATATATTTCTTTATATGATACTTTCTTCTCATTGAACCATAGTTGATTTATATTAGTTTCAGGTGTATAGCACAGTGATTCAGAATTTTTATGGCTCATACTCCACTTAAAGTTATTATAAGGTGGTCATATTCCCTGTGCTGTACAATACATCCGTATAGCTTATTTTATACATAGTAGATTATACCCCTTAAACCCCTAATCCTATCTTGGCCCTTCTCCATTGCCCTCTCCCTACTGGAAACCACTCGTTTGTTCTCTGTATCTATTAAGCCTATCAATATTTTGTTATATTTATTTATTTTTCAGATTCTACCTATATGTGATAACATAAGTATTGGTCTTTCTCTGACTTATTTCACTAAGCATAATACCTTCCAGGTCCATCGGTGTTAGTGCAAATGGTAGAATTTTATTCTTTTTCTAAGCTGAGTAATGTTACACCGCCCCTACCCCGCCACATCCTCTTTATCCATTCATCTAGTAATGGACATTTAGCGTCCATCCACATCTAGCTAATTGTAATTAACACTTCTATAAACACTGGGGTACATGTATCTTTTCATACTAAACTAAGTACACACTAAACTCAACATACCATCAAATGGAGGTAATGTAGTCTATGGACAAATTCCTCCAACAACAGTAGATGTCACATTCCTCTCAAGCTCACAGCAACGTTCACCAAGACAGACCACGTTCTGGGCTGTAACACTGCTTAACAACCGTGAAAGAACAGAAACCATACAAGGTCTGCTCTGACCAGCACGGAATTAAACTAGGAATCAGTACTAGCTGAAACATCTGGAAACACCTCCTAAAAACATCTTCTCAATGACACATGTGTCAAAGAAGAAATCACAGGGGAAAGTAAAATTGAACTGAAGCAAAAAAGAAAATACAACTTATCCCAATGTGTGGGATGTAGCAAAAGCAGTGCTAAAAGGGACTCTGGGTCTTTCTGGTCACGTGGCAGCAGCCAGGCCTGAAGTACCTGCTCTTCTACTGAATCCTCTTTCAGCTTCTTTGATTTGGGAGCTGGATGCCATTTGGGTATCAGCTTCTCCTGCCAGGGTGAAGACAGTGCAAACATACACAGGTTCCAACCTAGTCCCACAGGTTCCAGCTCAGGTTTCTGGGTTCCATCCTGTCAATCACCACCTGGTCTTACATTAATCTCCCCTATTTTACTCCTTGTTGACTTAACATCTAGCATCAGATACAAAGACCACAGCCTTTTAAAGACACTGCTGAACCAGCTCCCGCAATTGTGTGAGGTCAGATTCCTATGACTGATGGATGGATAATACAGAGATTGACTTCATTCTTAATGATGAGAGACTGGCTGTTTCCTTCTAGCTTCAGGAACAATACAGGATGTTCATTCTTAACAGTTTCTTTTCAGTATTATTCTAGAACTTCTAGCCAAAGAAATAATGGCTAGACAAAGGAACAAAAGGCAAACTGTTAGAAATAAGGAAATAAAATTGTCTTTACAAATGATCATCCATGAAATTCCTAAAGAATCTGCATAAAAAGCTACTGAAAAAAAGGTGAGTTTAGCAAGTATACAGGATGTAAACCCAACAGGAAAGAGTACTTTAAATATACAAGACTCTCTTGAACTGTAGAGAACAGAAATCTAATACATCCTGACAGCAAATTAGTGGTTGCCTAAAGCTGGACATTGGCAAGGGTTTGACTGGAATGGGTCTCAAGGGAAATTTTTGAGGTGATGACATGTTCTATATCTTGAGATTTGGTACCTATATTAGTATATATACTTTTTAACTCATGAAAATCTATACTTAAAATGGATGTATTTACTTACAGTCCATGGGGTCACAAAGAGTCAGACACAACTTAGTGACTGAAAAACAACAACAAAATTTACTTACATAAAGTATATCCCAGTGCATTTCAGGAAATTTTAGAAATCATCAACATATACTTAAATCGAATTTAAAGACTTTGGACAATCCCCAGCCACTTTATAACCACATAAAGAATATCCAGTCACAATTACACAGATGAGATTCCTTTTAAATTTAGTGATTTAAGTGAAATGCACTTAAGTAATTTGTCTTTGGACAAAGAGCTACATTTGAAAAAGGAGAATTTTAACTCTTTGATCTTCACAGATCTTAAGATCTCATCTAGGAATGATATAGAACCTGTAGACTTGTAGACTAGGACTTTCTGTGATGATATGAATGTTCTCTATCCTGTTGAATGTAATAGCCACAAACTACACGGTGGCTACAGCACATTGAAAGGTGGCTACTGAACTAAAAACTGAATGTTTAGTATTTAATTTTAGGGACTGTATATTTAAATAGATAACTTGTTGCTAGGGGCTACTATAGCCCCTATTTTAGGCTACAGCATAAAATAAAGGGCTTTTCACCTGAATCTGCTGTTCTGTGAGTCTACAGCTATTGTCGGTAGTAAAAAAAAAAAAAATAGTCTCTTTATAAGTAACCTCAAAGTTTTATAGGAAGCTTGAGTTAAAAGTCTGTGATATGTTGTAAATTTCAGAAGACACAATGCAACTGCAGAGAGAGACTGAAAAGATAGTCCTGGGTTGGTCAACCAAATGAACTTTTTGGCCAACCCAATATAAATAAGCTTTTTAATTGGTACACAACCTACTGGTTGGATCAATTTCACCAAGGGTAACCTGTGAAAGAAGTAAAACTAATTGGATGCATTTGAAATGGTGCTCACTGCAAGGAAACAACAAAAATGGTATGAAATTATTGTCCAAGAAACAAAATATACAGTGACTTGAATTTGGAGGACATCATGCATTTGAGTGAGCTTAGTGGCAGATTTCATTCCTAGATGTTGGCTCATTAAGATATTACCGCCACCCTCCCCCCATGGATACATATATATGTATGGCTGAGTCCCTTTATGGTTCACCTGAAGCTATCACAAGGTTGTTAATTGGCTATACCCCAATACAAAAAGTTTTTGTTGTTAAAAAAAAAAAAGAAAGCTATTCCCCCTCCAATAAATTTTCTCATTTTACAAATGTTTTAAGGTATGCATAGTCTTCTTAAAAGTAATTGCTTTCTCTGTCTGATTTACTTAGTGTGATAATCTCTAGGTCCAACTCATGTTGCTGGAAATAATATTATTTCATTTCTTATGGCTAATATTCCACTGTATATATGATGGACACTTAGGTTTCTTCCATGTCTTGGCTATTGTAAACAGTGCGGCTGTGAACATAGGGGTGCCTGTATCTTTTCAAATTAGACTTACTGTGTTTTCTAGATATAGACTCAGGATGGGATTGCTAGATCACATGGTAGTACTATTTTTAGATTTTTAAGGAAAGTCCACAGTTTTCCACAGTGGCTGCACCAATTTACAATCCCACTAACAGTGTAGGAGGATTCCCTTCTCTCCACACTCTCTCCAGCATTTATTGTTCGTAGACTTTTTGATGATATCCAATCCTACCCAGAATGAAGCAGGGCAAAGGCTAATAGAGTTTTGCCAAGAGAACGCAATAGTCATAGCAAACACCCTCTTTCAACAACACAAGGAAGACTCTATACATGGACATCACCAGATGGTCAACACTGAAATCAGATTGATTATATTCTTTGCAGTCAAAGATGGAGAAAATCTATACAGTTAGCAAAAACAAGACCAGTATCTGACTGTGGCTCAGATCATGACCTCTTTACTGCCAAATTCAGACTTAAATTGAAGAAAGTAGGGAAAACCACTAGACGATTCAGACATGACCTAAATCAAATCCCTTATGATTATACAGTGGAAGTGAGAAATAGAGTTAAGGGACTAGATTTGATAGATAAGAGTGCCTGATGAACTATGGACAGAGGTTTGTAACATTTTATACGTCCTGTGATTCATGGGGTCTCGGAGAGTTGGACACGACTGAGCGACTGAACTGAACTGAACTGAACTGAACAGATATGCAGATGACACCATCCTTATGGCAGAAAGTGAAGAAGAACTAAAGAGCCTCTTGGTGAAAGTGAAAGAGGACAGTGAAAATGTTGGCTTAAAGCTCAACATTCAGAAAACTAAGATCATGGCATCTGGTCCCATCACTTCACGGCAAATAGATGGGGAAACAGTGGAAACAGTGGCTAACTTTATTTTTTCGGGCTCCAAAATCACTGCAGATGGTGACATGAAATTAAAAGATGCTTACTCCTTGGAAGGAAAGTTATGGCCAACCTAGATAGCATATTAAAAAGCAGAAACATTACTTTGCCAACAAAGGTCCGTCTAGTCAAGGCTATGATTTTTCTAGTGGTCATGTATGGAGGTGAGAGTTGGACTGTGAAGAAAGCTGAGTGCCAAAGAATTGATGTTTTTGAACTGTGGTGTTGGAGAAGACTCTTGAGAGTCCCTTGGACTACAAGAAGATACAACCAGTCCATCCTAAAGCATATAAGCTCTGCGTGTTCATTGGAAGGACTGATGTTGAAGCTGAAACTACAATACTTTGGCCACCTGATGCAAAGAGCTGACCCATTTGAAAAGATCCTGATTCTGGGAAAGACAAGGTGGGAGGTGAAGGGGACGACAGAGGATGAGATGGTTGGATGGCATCACCGACTCAATGGACATGCGTTTGTGTAAACTCCAGGAGTTGTTGATGGACAGGGAGGCCTGGTGTGCTGTGGTCCATGGGGTCGCAAATAGTTGGACACGACTGAGTGACTGAACTGAAATGATGTACAGTTTGACTTGCAACTCAAAGTCTTTATTGAGAGACGTTTTCCAATGTATGCAGTCCACATTCATGATGATCCAACCTTATACTTAACATTTGCTAATCAGACTAGTCTTTCCTTCCCTCTACCTTCTTCAGATGCTATCTATTCTTCAAAACCCAATTTAAATTCCATCATTTTCCTAAGGACATTTTGTCATACACTGTTGGTAAAAACTGAGCAATTAAAATATGGTGACTGTTTCTTGGTGTACTAGACTCTTCTTGGTAGTGGATCTTCTTCCTTTTAAGGCAATTTCTTTGGAATGAGTTCTGTGATTTTTGGTGCCCCACTGACAAAGCCCCCAAACTTACTCCTCTTCTTTTCAGATTCTTTTCCTTACATCTTCTTGATCACTCTGTTTCTTCCCCCAGTTCCTTGTCACTCCAATCCTTCTACTTCCTTTTTATTTTTTCTTAGTAGGTACTGAAGATCCATTAGTGTGAATTATTAGCAAATGAAAATGAGAGGTCAAGAAGGGCAAAACCTTCTAACTGTCAGAAAGCGAGGGGAAATAATTGTATTCTCATTGGAAGGACTGATGCTAAAGCTGAAACTGCAATACTTTGGCCACCTCATGGGACGAGTTGACTCACTGGAAAAGACTCTGATGCTGGGAAAGGTTGGGGGCAGGAGGAGAAGGGGACGACCGAGAATGAGATGGCTGGATGGCATCACCGACTCTGTGGACATGAGTTTGAGTGAACTCCGGGAGTTGGTGATGGACAGGGAGGCCTGGCGTGCTGTGACTCATGGGGTCGTGGAGAGTTGGACACGACTGAGCGACTGAACTGAACTGATAGGAGACAGGGATCAAGAGCATCCCATGGAAAAGAAATGCAAAAAAGCAAAATGGCTGTCTGAGAAGGCCTTACAAACAGCTGTGAAGAGAAGTGAAAAGCAAAGGAAAAAAGGAAAGATATACCCATCAGAATTGCAGAGTTCCAAAGGATAGCAAGGAGAGATAAGAAAGCCTTCCTCAGCAATCAATGCAAAGAAATAGAGGAAAACAACAGAATAGGAAAGACACGAGATCTCTTCAAGAAAATTAGAGATACCAAGGGAACATTTCATGCAAAGATGGGCTTGATAAAGGACAGATATGGTATGGACCTAACTGAAGCAGAAGATATTAAGAAGAGGTGGCAAGAATACACAGAATTGTACAAAAAAGATCTTCACGACCAAGATAATCATGATGGTGTGATCACTCACCTAGAGCCAGACATCTTGGAATGTAAAGTCAAGTGGGCCTTAGAAAGCATCACTACGAACAAAGCTAGTGGAGGTGATGGAATCCCAGTTGAGCTATTTCAAATCCTGAAAGGTGATGCTGTGAAAGTGCTGCACTCCATATGCCAGCACATTTGGAAAACTCAGCAGTGGCCACAGGACTGGAAAAGGTCAGTTTTCACTGCAATCCCAAAGAAAGGCAATGCCAAAGAATGTTCAAACTACCGCACAATTGCACTCATCTCACACGCTAGTAAAGTCATGCTCAAAATTCTCCAAGCCAGGCTTCAGCAATACGTGAACCGTGAACTTCCAGATGTTCAATCTGGCTTTAGAAAAGGCAGAGAAACCAGAGATCAAATTGCCAACATCCGCTGGATCATGGAAAAAACAAGAGAGTTCCAGAAAAACATCCATTTCTGCTTCATTGACTATGCCAAAGCCTTTGACTGTGTGGATCACAATAAACTGTGGAAAATTCTGAAAGAGATGGGAATCCCAGACCACCTGACCTGCCTCTTGAGAAACCTGTATGCAGGTCAGGAAGCAACAGTTAGAACTGGACACGGAACAACAGACTAGTTCCAAATAGGAAAAGGAGTACGTTAAGGCTGTATATTGTCACCCTGCTTATTCAACTTCTATGCAGAGTACATCATGAGGAACGCTGAGCTGGAAGAAGCACAAGCTGGAATCAAGATTGCCGGGAGAAATATCAATAACCTCAGATATGCAGATGACACCACCCTTATGTCAGAAAGTGAAGAGGAACTAAAAAGCCTCTTGAAGAAAGTGAAAGAGGAGAGTGAAAAAGTTGGCTTGAAGCTCAACATTCAGAAAACTAAGATCATGGCATCTGGTCCCAACACTTCATGGGAAATAGATGGGGAAACAGTGGAAACAGGGTCAGACTTTATTTTTTTGGGCTCCAGAATCACTGCGGATGCTGATTGCAGCCATGAAATTAAAAGATGCTGGGCTGTGATTCATGGGGTCATGGAGAGTCGGACACAACTGAACTGAACTCCTTGGAAGGAAAGTTATGACCAACCTAGGTAGCATATTAAAAAGCAGAGACATTACTTTGCCAACCAAGGTCTGTCTATTCAAGGCTATGGTTTTTCCAGTGGTCATGTATGGATGTGAGAGTTGGACTGTGAAGAAAGCTGAGCACTGAAGAATTGATGCTTTTGAACTGTGGTGTTGGAGAAGACTCTTGAGAGTCCCTTGGACTGCAAGGAGATCCAAACAGTCCATTCTGAAGCAGACCAGTCCTGGGTGTTCATTGGAAGGACTGATGCTAAAGCTGAAAGTGCAATACTTTGGCCACCTCAAGAGAAGAATTGACTCACTGGAAAAGACTCTGATGCTGGGAGGGATTGGGGGCGGGAGGAGAAGGGGGTGACAGAGAATGTGATGGCTGGATGGCATCACTGACGCGATGAACACGAGTTTGAGTGAACTCTGGTAGCTGGTGTTGGACAGAGAGGCCTGACATGCTGTGATTCATGGGGTTGCAAAGAGTCAGACACAACTGAGCGACTGAACTGAACTGAATCCTACCCATGTGAAATGATATCTCATTGTGGTTTTTTATTTGCATTTCTCTAATAATCAACAGTGTTGAGAATCTTTTCACATGCTGTTTGGCCATCTGTACATCTTCTTTGAAGAAACGTCTATTAGGCCTTCTGCCCATTTTTTGATTGGGTTGTTTTTTATGTTACTGTGTATTTTGTAAATTAACCCCTTTTTGGTTGGACCATTTGCAAATATTTTCTCTCATTCTGAGGGTTGAATTTTCATCCTGTTTATGATTTCCTTGGCTGTGCAGAAGCTTTTGATTAAGTCCTATTTGTTTATTTTTGCTTTTATTTCTTTTATGTGAAATTAAAAAAAAAATACAAATGAATCTATTTACACAATGGAAACAGACTCACAGACATAGAAAACAAACTTGTGGTTGCCAAAGGGGAAAGGGAGGTGGGAGGAGGGACAAATTAAGAGCTTGGGATTAACATATATATACTATTGTATATAAAGTAGATAAGGATTTACTGTATAACATAGAACAATACTGAATATCTTATAATAACCTGTAATGGAAAATAATCTGAAAAATATATATAACTGAATCACTTTGCTATACACCTGACGGTAACACAATATTGTAAATCAACTATACTTCAATTTTTTAAAGTAATTGCTAATTTTCAAATAGCTATTCTCCTCATAAACAATATTGGAAAATAGTATTCTGCTTTTGCTCGAACTGTGAAATCAAGACCTCAGAATATAAATAATTAACCAAAATACCTTTAATACACCTATACATCTTCACTCTGCAGAGAAAACAGTGATGATGAAGAAGTCTCTGGGATAATCTCCAGAGTTTTCTATCATTTATGATCTGATTCATCCTGAGACACGTCTGCCATGTACACAGATTTTCATCACTAACCTACGTATGGGCCCAAAGGAGTTGTTGCTGCTTCAGTCGTGTCTGACTCTGTGCGACCCCATAGACGGCAGCCCACCAGGCTCCCCCATCCCTGTGATTCTCCAGGCAAGAACACTGGAGTGGGCTGCCATTTCCTCCTCCAATGCATGAAAGTGAAAGTAAAGTCGCTTGGTCGTGTCTGACTCTTCACAACCCCATGGACTGCAGCCCACCAGGCTCCTCTGTCCATGGGATTTTCCAGGCAAGAGGACCGGAGTGGTGGTGCCATTGCCTTCTCCAAAGAAGCTGTTACTATAGAGGGTAACAAAGGTTCCCTCAGGAAACTGTACTTAGCTATGTATGTTAATATGGTTTGCAATTTCAGTGTGGGTTACAACATGCATGTTCAGTTCAGTTCAGTTCAGTCGCTCAGTCGTGTCCAACTCTCTGCGACCCCATGAATCACAGCACGCCAGGCATCCCTGACCACCACCAACTCCCGGAGTTCACTCAAACTCATGTCCACAGAGTCGGTGATGCCATCCAGCCATCTCATTCTCCGTCGTCCCCTTCTCCTCCCACCCCCAACCTTTCCCAGCATCAGAGTCCCTTCCAGTGAGTCAACTCGTCGCATGAGGTGGCCAAAGTATTGCAGTTTCAGCTTCAGCATCAGTCCTTCCAATGAACACCTAGCATCGATCTCCCTTAGAATGGACTGGTTGGATCTCCTTGCGGTATAAGGGACTCTCAAGAGTCTTCTTCAACACCACAGTTCAAAAGCATCAATTCTTCGGTGATGAGCTTTCTTCACAGTCCAACTCTCACATCCATACATGACCACGGGAAAAACCATAGCCTTGACTAGACGGACCTTGGCTGGCAAAGTAATGTCTCTGCTTTTTAATATATTATCAAGGTTGATCATAACTTTCCTTCCAAGGAGTAAGCGTTTTTTAATTTCATGGCTGCAATCAGCATCTGCAGTGATTTTGGAGCCCCAAAAAATAAAGTCTGACATTGTTTCCACTGTTTTTCCATCTATTTCCCATGAAGTGATGGGACCAGATGCCATGATCTTTGTTTTCTGAATGTTGAGCTTCAAGCCAACTTTTTCACTCTCCTCTTTCACTTTCATCAAGAGGCTTTTGAGTTCCTCTTCACTTTCTGCCATAAGGGTAGTGTCATCTGCATATCTGAGATTATTGATATTTCTCCCGGCAATCTTGATTCCAGCTTCTGCTTCTTCCAGCCCAGTGTTCCTCATGATGTATTCTGCATATAAGTTAAATAAGCAAGGTGACAATATACAGCCTTGACGCACTCCCTTTCCTATTTGGAACCAGTCTGTTGTTCCATGTAAAGTTCTAACTGTTGCTTCCTGACCTGCATACAGGTTTCTCAAGAGGCAGGTCAGGTGGTCTGGGATTCCCATCTCTTTCAGAATGTTCCAGTTTATTGTGATCCACACGTTAGAACTCATTAAAATACGATTGCTGCAATTTAAGGGGCTGACTCTAAGTATACAGCAGCCTTACATAAGATGTTATTTCATATATTTACTCAAAATGGACTCAAATAAAATAATCTTGTATTTTGTCTTGAAAATTATTATCTTATTCTTTGTGTGCATATGTACTTATGGAGTATTTGTGACTTTATAGGTGAAAGGATTCTATGCATAGTTAATTGGTTGAAGTTTCCTATTGATTTAAATGTACAAACAAAGGAAAAAGAAACTGAACAAAGATCCCTGGGCCTCAGGGACTTCTCCTAATTTCTGACTGATTGACTATATGCTTGGCCAAGTCATTTGACCCTTCTGAGTCTCATTTGAATATGCAAAAAAGGGGGAAGAGACATTAAATTATTTATGTCATCTCATTAAAATAACCCACGTGATTTCTAGAGATACATACATATATATATATATATATATATAAAACACACACACACTCTTAAGAGGATAGAGATCTCTTGCATATAAGATAAAAATATAAATGGTTAAAGGGAAGGCTGAGGAAGACTGGGGCAGTTAATCCTTAAAAAGGGTTTTAGATCTAGTATTTTAGGATTCTCTATTTGAAGACAAATATATAGTTTATTTTACTTGAGTTTTACATGCTCTCTGTTTCCATGCTTTCCAGTATAATGTCAACAACTAGACAAATAATGCTCTAAAAACATATTTTTAGAAGAAATTATATTATGAAGTATTTAAATCAGAATATATTTTACAAAAACTGTTTTAAGAACTTGATGACAATTAAAGTGCAATATTAAGGAATTTACTTTGTATGTTTGAAAATTAAGTTCATCCTGCATGAGTTACACATTTATATACACATTTCAGTTCTGTATTTGACTAATATGCATTTTACTGAGTCTCCATTGCTTCACAATTATTTTCAGTTGTGGTAAAAAAAAATACTCTTTTGAATCAGATTTTAAAAGTAAGTTCAATATTGCACTTACTTTCCAGTCTTCTTTGTTATATTGACTATCCATTTTAGTTATGTTTTTCTAAGTATGTTTTTGTCATGAGAACATGGTTTTGTTTGCTACTTATTGGTTTCATGCTTATTTTTATCTGGAGGAAATTAACTCATTGACATTCTCTGTGTATTTTTGAGCCCTTCTTCATAGCATTACCTGAGAGTGGGGGTGATAAAAATAGGACTCATCCCTTATGCATTTCTGGTTGTTATGATGGCGGCTGCCTGAAGTGTGTGCTGAGAATAGTAAGACCATTCCACGTATCTGCAAAGAGGGCCATCATCAGTTTTGCAATGTTTGCTCCGGATGCTGGGCAGGCGAAGTTTTAGCCTTTATATTTACTCTGCATTTCCTCCCTCCGTGTTAGTGGGCCACTGACATACAGCATTACCTACTCCATGGTGTTCTGTGTATTATTATTTTGTCTAGATTATATTTTCCATGATTAAACAATGAGGATCCATCACGTACTTGCATGAATTCCTAAATTTTTTCATTAAAAAATATAAGAAGTAGAAATACTTAAACTGTTCCAAGTTAACCTCTTTCAATATTGATAATAAAATTTATAGCATATGTGTGTGTGTGTTTAATTTGGCACTAGATGGCAAGGTTTTAGTTTCTTGGGCTGACACAGAAAAAGCATACAATTCAGTGTTATCAGCCAACTGCAGTCTCCTATATGCTAGGCACTGTACCAAGTGATTAACATATAAAACCTATAACATTTAACTTTCATAAAAGCATTTTAGAGATTCTGAAAAAAAGAGATACACAGAGATTAATTACCTTGCTCAAACCATTGTTGCAGCAAGGAATACGTGAATACACAAACACATGGCCAAAATATCCAGCTACTTGCACTTTTAGTAACTATGCTCTGACTTTCCCTTACCATTTCAAGTGTAGCACAATTAAAAGTAATTATAAAATAAATCTAGCCATGGGAGTTTTAAACCAGTAGATTCCTACGACTGGGAGAAATCAATCTTGTTTGGGAAAGTAGGGTAGGTTGGAAAGTTAGAAAAAGAAACCAAAGTTTCCAGAAGAGGTCTGAATTTTTACAGTGATGAAAAGGTGCTCCTATTGTAAAATAGAAAATATATTTGCTTTTGATAATACAAATATCAGATTAAAAGGAGTCGAGTCTACTAAAATGCAGAGAACCTACACATTTTTTTTTTAATTAAGTGAAGAGTAAATTAGGACTTGGTTTAGGTAATATTAGATAAGTTCTACAGCTATTTTATGTTTAGTTCCTAAAACAGGAGATTCTATATGATCCTCTCAGACATGTTGATATAGAGAGTATATATAGTGAGTTTCAGTATTTTGCTTAAGGATCAGGCCTTCTATTAGGTAAAAGACAAAACAAAATATGACTTTCAACTGTAAAATATGAGCTCACTGAAGTAGGACAAACTTTATCTCCAGCTTACCCTCCATTCCAGGGTTGCCCCACAGAACCTCAGGGCTCATTAAGTGAAAGTGAATGTCTCTCAGTCTTGTCCGACTCTTTGTGACCTCATGGACTATACAGTCCATGGAATTCTCCAGGCCATAATACTGAAGTGGGTAGCCTTTCCCTTCTCCAGGGGATCTTCCCAACCCAGGGATCAAACCCAGGTCTCCCACATTGCAGGTGGATTCTTTACCAGCTGAGCCACAAGGGAAGCCCAAGAATACTGGAGTGGGTAGCCTATCCCTTCTCCAGCAGATCTTCCTGACCCAGGAATCGAATCGCTGTCTCCTGCACTGCAGGCGATTCTTTACTGACCAAGCTATCATCAGGGCTCATAACGTGCTTTGAACCCCACCTACCCTAGCCCTCTTGACTGATGAGAAAGTGGTCACCTCAGAGGTTACTGTGTATCAGAGTTTGTAAAACTAGGTTGTGGCTGCTGGGCCAGGGCTGGAATTCATGCAGTGTCCCTACTGGAGATGGCCCTGGGGTATGTGGATGGAAAACGGGGAAATTCCACAAACTGCTAAAGAAAAAAACAACAACAACTGACTCTTCCTGAAAACCTGTTCCATCATAGGAATAACAGGAGAGCTTCACCCACAGTACTTGGAAAAGCTATGGAGAAGGTGGATACTAAGGAGGCCAGAAGGTGGAGATGACTGTATCCTTGAAATAGAACAAGGAAACAATGGTTTCCTTACTGCAGGATGTGGCAGAAGAATATTTCCAAAAGGAAAGAGTGGGGTAGGTAAATTGACCATTAACAGAAACAAAGAGAGGAAGAATTAAAACACATTATGAGTAAGTCTCAAAAAAAAAAGTCTGGTTGTTATATAGAAAGCCTTAGAACTCTACTAAGATAACTAGAGTACACAGATAAGAGAGTCTGATATAGTGGAAAGACATCTCTTCTTCCTGGAAAGGTATATTAAATATCAAAGATGTAAATGTTTCCTAATTCAACTGTGTCATCTCAAACCAGACCACACTGCAGAGCAATGGATATTTTCATCCTGATTATTTAATGGGTACATGGGCATGCATAAAAAACACCAAAAATAATGCATACCAAATATTAATGGGAACTATACTTAAGAATGAAAACTGGAATCAGGGGTATTATGGAAGGTTTGTGAACTATTATTTAACATACTTCATGTGTTGAGTTTTTTAAACGATAATTATATACTGTTTTTACCTTACAATTTTATATGAAAGCAAAACCAGAGCAGGATAAGCTTAAATACAATCAGTATTACCTTTTTACTCTCTTTGTTTTTATTTTTCTTCCTGTTTGGATTGACTTCATTGATGAACTACAAGCTGGTTTTGTTTTTCTGACAAGAATGATGGACAGTTAAAAAATAATAATAATAAAGGACACGAGGCTTGCAAATTAATGCTGACAGAATGTGAACAGAGTCTGTGCAGAGCAAAGATGAAACCATCCCTCAGTTTCCCCCATTTATTGTGCAGTCAGATGACTGGATCCTTTCATTACACCCTGTGTATTTCTCTCAAAAACTAACAGGAAGGCATTTTGGTAATATTAACCTATTTGAGAATTTTTAAGCAAGCAATCTTGCAAAGCCTTGCTAGGTCGAATTTCCTCTGTGTGTGTTCAACTGTGTGGGAAGGGAAGGTATTTTTTTCCTTTCGTATCTTTGTGTATTAAAAAACATTTTCAGGGACTTACCTAGTGGTCTAGTGGTTGAGACTGCTTCCACTGCAGGGGTCACAGGTTTGATTCTTGGACAGGGAACTGCCCCTCACTTCAGCTAAAAAAAAAAAAAAAAATCAATCCTTAGTATTGTGGTATTGTGTTTCTTTCTTCCTTCCCAGTTTGTTCCTTAGCATTCAGTGCTGAGCAGAATGAACTGCTCCGACCGGCTCTGCCCCAAGTGAAGTGAAAGTCACTCAGTCAGTTCAGTCGCTCAGTCATCTCAGACTCTTTGCGACCCCAAGAACCACAGCACGCCAGGCCTCCCTGTCCATCACCAACTCCCGGAGTTCACTCAAACTCATGTCCATCGAGTCGGTGATGCCATCCAGCCATCTCATTCTCTGTCGTCCCCTTCTCCTCCCACCCCCAATCTGTCCCAGCATCAGAGTCTTTTCCAGTGAGTCAACTCTTCACATGAGGTGGCCAAAGTATTGGAGTTTCAGCTTCAGCATCAGTCCTTCCAATGAACACCCAGGATTGATCTCCTTTAGAATGGACTGGTTGGATCTCCTTGCAGTCCAAGGGACTCTCAAGAGTCTTCTCCAGCACCACAGTTCAAAAGCATCAATTCTTTTGCAATCAGCTTTCTTCACAGTCCAACTCTCACATCCATACATGATCATGGGAAAAACCATAGCCTTGACTAGACGGACCTTGGTTGGCAAAGTAATGTCTCTGCTTTTGAATATGCTATCTAGGTTGGTCATAGCTTTCCTTCCAAGGAGTAAGCATCTTTTAATTTCGTGACTGCAATCAGCATCTGCAGTGATTTTGGAGCCCAAAAAAGAAAGTCTGACACTGTTTCCACTCAGTCCTGTCTAACTCTTTGTGACCCCAAATATTGGAGTGGGTAGCCTTTTCCCTTCTCCAGGGGATCTTCCCAACCCAGGGATTGAACTCAGGTCTCCCGCATTGCAGGCGGATTCTTTATCAACTGAGCTATCTGGTAACAATATTATTATACGACAATATAATAGCAAGAGTTGTACTTAAATTGAAGGTGGAGGCTGAAGGCAGGTGAGAGGAAGGCAGTGTGATATGAGGAGGACTCTGCCTTAGTTGCTGGCTTTGGAGATGAGGGAAGGGGCCCTGATCCAGGGAATGGGGGTGGGTTCTAACCTGGAGATGGCAAGGAAATGGATTCTCCCCAAGAGCCTCTGGAAGGAAGGAAGCAGCACAACTCTGTCACCATGGTGATTCTGTCTCCACTGAGACCTGTTTCAGATTTCTGACTGCCACAAAGACAATACATTTAAACTGCTTTAAGTCACTAGTTTTGTGCTCCTTTGTTTTCATAGTGATAGAAAACTAATACACCCACCTAGAAAACACAGCCTTACTCTTCCTTGAACCTCCTGGTCAATCAGGCTGGATTGGGGGCCTCTTTTGAGCTCTCAGACACCACCCCCTGCCCATCCCACCCTGGGTTGATGTCTCCTACTGCAGTGGTTACAGAGAAGCCTGAGGATAAACGCTCACTTGTCAGAGGCCCCATCCCTTAATCCCCTGAATCTCTGAGATGACTGCACCCCTAGTTCAGGGATGCTGCAAAAATGCTGAGTATGACTACTGCTTGCTGTGTACAAATAGTCCTTTTTAATAATGTAATTTTATTGTATCATAATTTCCCTCTAGGATATCTACTTAGAGTAATTTAGGAGCTAAACATGTGTCTACCATGTTCTAGATTTTGCCATGTTATCGTATATAGATTAATTTCATATATTTGAAACAATCCTGTGAGGTAAGTCCTATTGTTAGTATCATCACCATCATCATCCCTGGCTTATTTATTGGGAAATCAAGCGAAAGCATAGAGAACTTGCTGGCAGGTGCCAAGGTACGATGCTTTACCATCATCTTGTTTTCAGCCTTGGCAGTGTGCCTCCTGAGCCCAAGTACTTCATCAACATGATCTGACAGCTCTTCAATATGTCCATGTAAAAAAAAAAAAAAGTCTGCCCCCATAAATCACCTGTAACGCCAGAGAAGAGACTTTCATCTCCCAGGGTTCAGGGTGTCATCCCCAGTGTGACGGGTCTGAAATCACATCACAAGGAACAGATTCTTCAGGAGGGTCTCCAGCTCGGGATGCGATGGGGTGCTTCCTGCTGTAAGAGATGCACGGGATTGAAGACAGATCACCATGCTGTATATTCTCTTATTTTCATTTAGTAGGAATCCAGATTCACGGTGCATAGTCTCAGAAGGACACTTAGAAGCTTCTGAGAGATGTGGCCTTGCTCGGGTGATAATGCTGCAGAGCCACAGAAATGTGAGGACTTCCCTGGAGGTCATGTGGATACTGGCTTCCCCAGACACTGGCTCCAGAGCCCAGGTGCCCAGACCTGCACTGCTGGGAACATTGGTTGCGGAGGGCTCACAGGACACGATTCCACGGAGACAGGCTCACCAGGCTTCAACCCAGATGCCATTTACTTTTTTAATTTTTATTTTTATTGGAGGCTAATTATTTTACAATATTATATTGGTTGGTTTTGCCATACATTGACATGATTCCGTCCCGGGTATACATGAGTTCCCCCTCCCGAACCCTCTCCCACCTCCCTCCTCCCCTTATCCTCCCTCTGGGTCATCCCCGCATACCAGCCCCGAGCATCCTTTAACATGCATCGACCCTAAACTGGCGATTCGTTTCACATATGATAATATACATGTTTCAATGCCATTCTCCCAAACCATCCCACCCTCACCCTCTCCCACAGAGTCCCAAAGACTGTTCTATACATCTGTGTCTCTTTTGCTGTCTCATATACAGGGTTATCATTTCCATCTTTCTAAATTCCATATATATGCGTTAGTATATTGTATTGGTGTATTTTTCTTTCTGGCTTACTTCACTCTGTTTAATAGGGTCTAGTTTCATCCACCTCATTAGAACTGGTTCAAATGCATTTTTTTTTAATGGCTGGGAAGGGTTGGGGGCAGGAGGAGGAGGGGACAACAGAGAATGAGATGGCTGGATGGCATCACCGACTCTATGGACGTGAGTTTGGGTGAACTCCGGGAGTTGGTGATGGACAGGGAGGCCTGGCGTACTGTGATTCATGGGGTTGCAGAGAGTCGAACACCTCTGAGTGACTGAACTGAACTGAACTGAATACTCCATTGTGTATATGTACCAAAGCTTTCTTATCCATTCGTCTGCTGATGGACATCTAGGTTGCTTCCATGTCCTGGCTATTATAAACAGTGCTGCAATGAACATTGGAGTACATGTATCTCTTTCAGTTCTGGTTTCCTTGATGTGTATGCCCAGGAGAGTGATTGCTGGATCATATGGCAGTTCTATTTCCAGTTTTTGAGGAATCTCCACACTGTTCTCCATAGTGGCTGTACTAGTTTGCATTCCCACCAACAGTGGAAGAGGGTTCCCTTTTCTCCACACCCTCTCCAGCATTTATTGTTTGTAGACTTTTGGATAGCAGCCATTCTGACTGGTGTGAAATGGTATCTCATTGTGGTTTTGATTTGCATTTCTCTGATTATGAGGGATGTTGAGCATTTTTTCATGTGTTTGTTAGCCATCTTTATGTCTTCTTTGGAGAAATGTCTGTTTAGTTCTTTGGCCCATTTTTTGATTGGGTCACTTATTTTTCTGAAATTGATCTGCAGGAGATGCTTGTATATTTTGGAGATTAATCCTTTATCAGTTGCTTCATTTGCTATTATTTTCTCCCATTCTGAAGGCTGTCTTTTCACCTTGCTTATAGTTTCCTTTGCTGTGCAGAAGCTTTAGATGTTAATTAGGTCCCATTTGTTTATTTTTGCTTTTATTTCCAATATTCTGGAAGGTGGGTCTTGGAGGATCCTGCTGTGATTTATGTCAGAGAGTGTTGAGTTTTATAGTTTCTGGTTTTACATTTAGCTCTCTAATACATTTTGAGTTTATTTTGGTGTATGGTGTTAAGAAGTGTTCTAGTTTCATTCTTTTTCAAGTGGCTGACCAGTTTTCCAAGCACCACTTGTTAAAGAGACTGTCTTTTCTCCATTTTATATTCATGCCTGCTTTGTCAAAGATAAGGTGTCCATAAGTGCGTGGATTTATCTCTGGGCTTTCTATTTTGTTCCATTGATCTATATTTCTGTCTTTATGCAAGTAACATACTGTCTTGATGACTGTGGCTTTGTAGTAGAGCCTGAAGTCCGGCAGGTTGATTCCCCCAGTTCCATTCTTCTTCCTCAAGATTGCTTTGGCTATTCGAGGTTTTTTATATTTCCATACAAATTGTGAGATTATTTGTTCCAGTTCTGTGAAAAATATCGTTGGTAGCTTGATAGGGATTGCATTGAATGTATAAATTACTTTGGGTAGTATACTTATTTTTACAATATTCTTCCAATCCATGAACACGGTATATTTCTCCATCTATTAGTGTCCTCTTTGATTACTTTCACTAGTGTTTTATAGTTTTCTATATACAAGTCTTTTGTTTCCTTAGGTAGATATATTCCTAAGTATTTAATTCTTTTCGTTGCAACAGTGAATGGGATAGTTTCCTTAATTTCTCTTTCTGTTATCTCATTCTTAGTGTATAGGAATGCAAGGGATTTCTGTGTGTTGATTTTATATCTGGCAACTTTACTGTATTCATTTATTAGCTCTAGTAGTTTTCTGGTAGAGTCTTTAGGGTTTTCTGTGTAGAGGATCATGTCATCAGCGAACAGTGAAAGTTTTACTTCTTCTTTTCCAATTTGTATTCCTTTTATGTCTTTTTCTGCTCTGATTGCTGTAGCCAAAAGTTCCAGAACTATGTTGAATAGTAGTGGTGAGAGTGGGCACCCTTCTCTTATTCCTGACTTTAGGGGAAATGCTTTCAGTTTTTCACCATTGAGGATAATGTTTGCTGTGGGTTTGTCATATATAGCTTTTTTATGTTGAGATATGTCCCTTCTATTCCCACTTTCTGGAGGGTTTTTACCATAAATGGATGTTGAGTTTTGTCAAAGGCTTTCATTGAATCTATTGAGATAATCACATGATTTTTATTTTTCAGTTTGTTAATGTGGTGTATTACATTGATTGATTTGCGGATATTGAAAAATCCTTGCATTCCTGGGCTAAAGCCCACTTGGTCATGATGTATGATCTTCTTAATGTGTTGTTGGATTCTGATTGCTAGAATTTTGTTAAGGATTTTTGCATCTATGTTCATCAGTGATATTGGCCTGTAGTTTTCTTTTTTTTGAGGGGTCTTAACCAGGTTTTGGGATTAGGGTGATGGTGGCCTCATAGAATGAGTTTGGAAGTTTCCCTTCCTCAGCAATTTTCTGGAAGAGTTTGAGTAGAATAGGTATTAGCTCTTCTCTAAATTTTTGGTAGAATTCAGCTGTGAAGCCGTCTGGACCTGGGCTTTTGTTTGCCGGAAGATTTCTGATTACAGCCTCTAGTTCTGTGCTTGTGATGGGTCTGCTCAGATTTTCTAATTCTTCCTGGTTCAGTTTTGGAAAGTTGTACTTTTCTAGGAATTTTTCCATTTCTTCCAGGTTATTCATCTTATTGCCATATAATTGCTGATAGTATTCTCTAATAATCCTTTGTATTTCTGTGTTGTCAGTTCTGATCTCTCCATTTTCATTTCAATTTTATTGATTTGGTTCTTCTCCCTTTGTTTCTTGATGAGTCTGGCTAGTGGTTTGTCAATTTTATTTACCTTCTCAAAGAACAGCTTTTGGCTTTTTGATTTTTGCTGTGGTCTCTTTTGTTTCTTTTGCATTTATCTCTGCCGTAATTATTACGATTTCTTTCCTTCTACTAACCCTGGGGTTCTTCATTTCTTCCTTTTCTAGTTTCTTTAGATGCAGAGTTAGGTTATTTATTTGACTTTTTCCTTGTTTCTTGACGTGTGCCTGTATTGCTATGAACTTCCTCCTTAACACTGCTTTTACAGTGTCCCAGAGGGATTGGGTTGTCATGTTTTCATTTTCATTCATTTCTATGCATATTTTGATTTCTCTTTTGATTTCTTCTATGATTTGTTCATTATTCAGCAGCGTGTTGTTCAGCCTCCATATGTTGGCATTTTTAATGGTTTTTCTCCCGTAATTGAGATCTAATCTTACTGCATTGTCGTCAGAAAAGATGCTTGGAATGATTTCAATTTTTTTGAATTTACCAAGGCTAAATTTATGGCCCAGGTTGTGATCTATCCTGGAAGAAGTTCCGTGTGTGCTGGAGAAAAAGGTGAAATTCATTGTTTTGGGGGTGAAATGTCCTATAGATATCTATTAGGTCTAACTGGTCTATTGTATCATTTAAAGTTTGTGTTTCCTTGTTAATTTTCTGTTTAGTTGATCTATCCATAGATGTAAGCGGGGTATTAAAATCTCCCACTATTATTGCATTGTTGTTAATTTCCCCTTTCATACTTGTTAGTAATTGTCTTACATATTACGGTGCTCCTATGTTGGGTGCATAAATATTTATAATTGTTATATCTTCTTCTTGGATTGAGCCTTTGATCATTATGTAGTCTCCTTCTTTGTCTCTTTTCACAGCCTTAGTTTTATTTATTTTTTCTTTTTTCTTTTGGTAATTAATTTATTTTTTATTGGAGGCAAATTATTTTACAATATTATATTGGTTGGTTTTGCCATACATTGACATGAATTCGCCCCGGGTTTACATAAGTTCCCCCTCCTGAACCCCCCTCCCACCTCCCTCCTCCCTTTATCTTCCCTCTGGGTCATCCCCGCATGCCAGTCCCGAGCATCCTATAACATGCATTGACCCTGAACTAGTGATTCATTTCACATATGACAACATACGTGTTTCAATGCCATTCTCCCAAATCATCCCACCACAGCCTTTGTTTTAAAGTCTATTCGATCTGATATGAGTATTGCTACTCCTGCTTTATTTTGGTCTCGATTTGCATGGAATATCTTTTTCCAGCCCTTCACTTTCAGTCTGTATGTGTCCCTCATTTTGAGGTGGGTCTCTTGTAGACAACATATATGGGGGTCTTGTTTTTGTATCCATTCAGCCAGCCTTTGTCTTTTGGTTGGGGCATTCAACCCATTTATGTTTAAGGTAATTATTGATAAGTATGATCCCGTTGCCATTTTCTGTATTGCTTTGGGTTTGAGTTTATACACCCTTTCTGTGTTTCCTGTCTAGAGAAGATCCTTTAGCATTTGTTGGAGAGCTGGTTTGGTGATGCTGAATTCTCTCAGCTTTTGCTTGTCTGTAAAGCTTTTGATTTCTCCTTCATATTTGAATGAGATCCTTGCTGGGTACAGTAATCTGGGCTGTAGGTTATTTTCTTTCATCACTTTAAGTATGTCTTGCGATTCCCTCCTGGCCTGAAGAGTTTCTGTTGAAAGATCGGCTGTTATTCTTATGGGAATCCCCTTGTGTGTTATTTGCTGCTTTTCCCTTGCTGCTTTTAATATTTGTTCTTTGTGTTTGATCTTTGTTAATATGATTAATATGTGTCTTGGAGTATTTTGCCTTGGGTTTACCCTGCTGGGGATTCTCTGGGTTTCTTGGACTTCGGTGATTATTTCTTTCCCCATTTTAGGGAAGTTTTCAACTATTATCTCCTCAAGTATTCTCTCATGGTCTTTCTTTTTGTCTTCTTCTGGGACTCCTATGATTTGAATGTTGGAGCGTTTAACATTGTCCCAGAGGTCTCTAATATTGTCCTCATTTCTTTTAATTCGTTTTTCTTTTTTCCTCTCTGTTTCATTTATTTCTACAATTCTATCTTCTAGCTCGCTTATCCTGTCCTCTGCCTCTGTTATTCTACTGTTTGTTCCCTCCAGAGTGTTTCTGATCTCATCTATTGCATTATTCATTGTATACTGACTCTTTTTTATTTCCTCTATGTCCTTATTAAACCTTTCTTCCACCTTCTCAATCCTTTTCTCCAGGTTATTTATCTGTAACTCCATTTTGCTTTCAAGATTTTGAATCATTTTCACCATCAAAATTCGAAATTCTTCATCAGGTAGATTCCCTATATCTTCCTCTTTCGTTTGTGTTGGTGGGCATTTATCTTGTTCCTTTACTTGCTGGGTATTTCTCTGCCTCTTCATCTTGCTTATATTGCTTTGCTTGGGGTGGCCTTTCCCTCTTCTGGTATTTTGTAGAGTTCTCTTTATTATGTAGTTTCTTCACTGTGTGTGGGGTTAGACGGGTGACTTGTCAAGGTTCCCTGGTTAGGGAAGCTTGTGTCCGTGTTCTGGTGGGTGGAGCTGGATTTCTTCTCTCTGGAGTGCAATGAAGTGTCCAGTAATGAGTTATGAGATGTCAGTGGGTTTGGAGTGACTTTGGGCAGCCTGTATATTGAAGCTCAGGGCTATTTTCCTGTGTTGCTGGAGAATTTGCATGGTATGTCTTGCTCTGGAACTTGTTGACCCTTGGGTGGTGCTTGGTTTTAGTGAAGGTATGGAGGCGTCTGATGAGCTCCTATTGATTAATGTTCCCTGGAGTCAGGAGTTCTCTGGTGTTCTCAGGATTCAGGCTTAAGCCTCTTGCCTCTTGTTTTCGGTCTTATTCTTGGAGTAGCCTCTAGACTTCTCTATCTGTCATTTCCAGGGTTGTTCCCTCTGTTTTAGCTTCTGTTTGATGGTCTCTTCAGTGTCTAATTTCTGCCCTGATACTAGGGGGCGGGTGGACACTTTTTAAGGCTCAGTTGTTCAGTCCTGTTCTGGGAAGGCAGGAATGCTGCAGACAAATATCTCTGGCGTCTGTGGGGAGGACTCGTAGCGTCTCAGCCACACTGGGTTTTCCCCCGCTCACAGCGCGTGTGCTGTCCCAGTCTACACTGCACAGGCTCTAGGTTGCTCTGCCAGGAGCTGTCCACAGCCTGCGCTGGGTTGCATGCACTTCCCAGGTCTGAGCAGCTCAAGTTCAGGTTCTCGGGTACTCCACAAAGGCGCAGACTTGGCTGGGCCTGCGTTTTGTGCCTTCCGCGGTCCGAGCAGCTCAGGTGACCAGGTGTTTGGCAAGCGCGGTCGCTGTGACTATCACCTCCCCAGTCCATGCCACTCGGTTTTCTGGGTGTACAACCGGCACACCTTCTCAGGTGGATATCGACCGGCTGGAGCCCAAGAAGTCTTGATTAGCAACAAGCCTGCTTGCAGTTTGGTATCGGATGCCTTTCTGGGGCCGCTGTTGCCCCCTCCGGCTCTGATGGGGGATGCGGGGTGGGCCGACCACAGCCGGCTCGGTCTGCTCAGTCCTTTGTTCTGGCTGAGTCTTAGGTTAGAGCTTTCTGCCTTTTAGCGGGGAAGCTATCCCACAGTCTGCTTTGCTATCCCCAGTTCTCTCAGATTGCCCTCGCGACATTCAAGCCCAGTCCTTTCTCTAAGCAGTTCAGCCGGCTCCTCCCTGCCCAGACCCCGCTTGCTAATGGCGTATGCAGGCGTCTGCACTGCTTGTCCTTTGGGAGTTACCGTTTGGCAGGTAATCTGTGGGTTTTAATTGTTTCTTTCTTTTTCCTCCCGGTTATGTGGCCCTCTGAGGCGCCAAGGCTCACCACAGATTTATCAGTGAGAGTGTTTCCTGGTGTTTGGAAACTTCCCTCTTTTTAAAGCCTCCCTTCCCAGGACGGAGCTCTGTCCCTACCTCTTTTGTCTCTATTTTTATCTTTTATGTTTTTTCCTACCTCCTTTCGAAGACAATGGGCTGCTTTTCTGGGTGCCTGATGTCCTCTGCCAACATTCAGAAGTTGTTTTGTAGACTGTACTCCATGTTCATATGTTCTTTTGATGAATTTGTGGGGGAGAGAGTGGTCTTGCCGTCCTATTCCTCTGCCATCTTGTTCTTCCTGCCATTTACTTTTTAACAGATTTATTGAACTAGAACAATTTTGCCCCAATAAAAGCATGTTAATTGACTATTAGCTCTGCTTTGGGATCACTTTACACTTAACAGTTACATACTTATTTTTTTATGTGAATTTTTTAAAATTTTAATTGGAGGCTAATTACTTTACAATATTGTATTGGTTTTGCCATACATTGACATGAATCTGCCCCGGTTGTACATGTGCTCCCCATCTTGAACCCTCCTCCCACCTCCCTCCCCATACCATCCCTCTGGTTCATCCCAGTACACCAGTCCCGAGTTTCTTATATCATGCATTGAACTTGGACTGGCGATTTGTTTCACATATGATAATATACATGTTTCAATGCCATTCTCCCAAATCATCCCACCCTCGCCCTCTCCCACAGAGTCCAAAACACTGTTCTATACATCTGTGTCTCTTTTGCTGTCTCGCATAACGATGGGTTATCGTTACCATCTTTCTAAATTCCATATATATGCGTTAGTATACTGTATTGGTGTTTTTCTTCCTGGCTTATAATAGTTATATACATTTTTACAAGTGACAAGAAAGAAGTAGGGAAAAATCCCTCCCAGCATAAAAATATTCTTACCTTTCTTGGCCCTGGACTTCACAATGCTTTCTACCATCTGCATATTCTGCATATAGTTTCTAAATTCAGATGTTTAATAAAAATAACATTTTTATTCAGTGATTGGAAAGAGAACATTCTAATATTTTCTAAATAAAAATGTCTGAACTATTCAGAAGGCAAAGGGTTACATAACCTAAGTAGCCATGATACTCGCATAGGCTGTTAATCAGGGAAGATAATTGTCATGTATGCCATATGCCAAAATAAAACTTTCCTGGTGAGAAAAATAGTAGCATCATCTACCCTGTGAAATCTATTTAACTGCTCTTTGAAAAGGGAACATATGAAAAAATTTGTCTGATATACACTGAAAAATGAAACAAAACCCAAAGTAACCATAAAGGTTATAAACTTTCCATATTGGTTTTCCTTCAGAGACATTCAAACATTGAATATGCATTCTCATAAGATAAATTTACAGAAGGAGATTCCAAATACTGGAGTGAAGGTTGTCTCAGTTCACTGAATGTGAACAGAAAAGAACTGTTATAATATTCATAAGCCAATGTGACACAGAAAAGGAGATTTTTCCCCACCAAAGCAGAGCACAGCATTTTATAATGCATCTAACTACAGAATGTATTCATATTCAATAAGCCTAGTTGTAGTTTATGATAAGATAATAAGGCTTTGTATGAATGACATTCTTGATTTATTTGAAGAAAATAAATGTTTAATGGCAGGAAAGCATACAATTTAAGGACACATTCCAAAAAAACAGGGTTTTTTTAGTGATTTCCAATGCAATGTTGTAAAAAAATCCATTTATGCAGGTAAGAAGTTCCAATTTTTACCTTGACTTTTGGCAATTTAATGTTAGTTGTCTGTTTCCTTTATTTGTCCCACTTCTTTAAAGATGGAAAAGAAAATGCTGTATCTGTAATAGGATCATAATCATTAAAAACATCCTGAAAGCAATGGAGGGGGATGTTCTGATTCCTTCTAGAGTCTTGGCATTTTCAACCCCTACAGAGAGGAATTAGAAGAATAACTATCACACAGAAGGCAACTTTCAAACCTAATAGCTATAGAAATGGAAACAGTTTCAGCTAAAACAAAACAAAACACTCCACTGAACTATCCTGAAGGTGTATATGAATGCCTATCCATGTCTGCGGTTATTTGTCTATATTTATCTCAGAACTTATTTTTGCCCTATAAAGGGAAACTAATTCCTACATGATCATTTATATTTAATTTGAAATTTGGGCTGCTTAATGGAAATAAAACATTTATTAAAACAGTAAATATACTAAGCAAGAAGTATAGAAAGCTCCTTTGTATTTACTTACACTGATATTGTCTCTGATATGCAGACTTCATTAATAATTTATATAAAATCTAAACACAAGTCTAAACAGCAGTGACCTGAGTAAATACGTGGGATGTTGTCAGATTCCATGGTAACTCAGATTTAAAGGTTTTCCCCTCTTTCAGAAGAGCATAAAACCTTGTTTCTTACTGTCCCTGGTAATTGAAAATACAGACTAGTGGACAAGTAATTGTTGACACCCACATAGCCAATGGCTTACCTACCATCTCATAAACTTTCATAGAGGTGAAGTCCACACACCAAATGGTCTTAGGTAACTTCTACCTACCTTATTCCTCCTCATTCTTTGATTTGAAATCCAAAGTTCAGTGTGATGGTTTATAGGAAAAGTGTGGCTAAGCAAATATCCTGCATAATCACAATACAGAAACACCAGTCTCTGGGTAACCCAAAGGCAGTGTGGTATTTTACACAGTTATTGTAAGACATGTTGTCAGGAAGGCACGACCCATTCAAAGTTTTTCTTAGTTACAAGTTGATTAATAACATTTAGAATTTGAAGTAACACGTAAGCAGTGATTTGTAAACTGTCACCCATGGACAGAGACATTGTAAATCATCATTTGGGTGCTGTTCATGGTGATCCGTGACTGCACTGGAGACACTTTAGAAAACCCACACGTTTCTTTGCATCCAAAGGTGACAGCGGGTCCTGTTGGTGTGTAACAGCTTCTCCTGTCTTTGGATCTCAGTGAATGTACTCTCAGGGCTCTGTTTACCACAGTCAGTATTTAAACACCATCAATGTCTTTAAGTCTAAACAGGGCGCATCATGTAAGCTCAAGCACGGTGGTATATCAAGGTAATATTACTAAGGTACGTTTTAGATCTTAGTAAGAAATGAATACAAAGGTAGCTATGTCCCAAGAAGTTTACAAATAGTTCCTCTCAGAGATAGTACAATTTTGTGCTTGTCAAATGGAAAGTGATAATACTAATTCAATTTTTTTGCTCCTTGTATTAACACTAGCTGGCAAAAGTTTATTTTTCCCCCCTCAGATGCTATTTCTCCATGAACTGAAATGCCCAATAATTTCTTTTAATATATTTGCAAAGCTGAAGCCAGCCCTGTGATTCATTGTAACTGTTTCAGAACACCATGTGAGAATTTAAAATATGAATAAAAACTCAGTAGAAAGGAAAATTCCAAGCACACCATTTGTTAGAATCAATTTTTTTTTTTTTTGCAAGCATAGCACTTCAATCTCAATAGTGTTCCAAAGCTTATAATGATGGTGATACACGTATTTTTCTCTCTAAAAAGCAGGCCAAGAGATAATGAAACCATAATTTCAAAACACTGCAACCGATATAAAATGGCCACATATGTGGTTCTGAAACCCTTTGTATGAGTACTTTCTGTAAAAGAATCATATTAAACTCGAGGAGGAAAGAAAAAGAATTTTTTAAAAAGTGAGAGAGAAGCAAGGACACAAAACATTATAACACTCTATTGAAATCAGCATTTCATTAATCCAACTTGAATAAACTTAATTCCTTTCCACATCTTAATCAAGACAGCCTTGAAATGACAGAAATGTAGAGATTCAGTTTATAAGTCAGTAAATCCAGCAAAGCCAATCTGTTCCTTTATATAAATAATTACATCAGGATCAAAGGACTTTTTTGGCTGTCACACAGGTGTGCAATTTAGAACATTTTTACCAATCATTAGATGTTTATGGAAACACTCAATTTACACATGCAGAGGCATAAGCCCATTTCACGGTATATTTACCTGCAGTTGGCTTATATTGGGTGGAAAGAAGAAACCTAACACTCAGAAGTTCGTTTTTATTTTTCAGCTGTCAGAGTTAATCTGAGGTTCTAGTGATAGATGAGGTTGAACACAAAGCTTCATTTTTAGCTTCACAGACCCTTTCAGTATTTTCCTTAGCTCTAGGGAGTCTTTCAAACATTGCTTGGAAACCAGTAAGATAGTCCTACCTTCCTGTTTCATTAGTGGGAAAGTGTTAGTCACTCAGTCATGTCCGACTCTTTGTAACCCCATGGACCCCATAGCCTGCAGGCTCCTCCGTCCATGGGATTTTCCAGGCAGGAATACTGAAGTGGGTTGCCACCCCCTTCTCCAGGGAGTCTTCCTGACCAGGGGATTGGACCCAGGTCTCCTGCATTACAGGCAGACTCTTTACTGTCTGAGCCATCAGAGAAGCCGCATGAGTGGGAAAGCTAAGGCTTAATACTATGTAACCAGTAGTGAGCTTCTGATGTCCAGTGGCACAGTTCTTCCACTTTGCCACTAAAACAACATTTCTGATTGACCTTTATTCTTGCAGCATTTCACTACTTCTGTTTATCCCTTTTTAAGGATATTTATGTGTTTAAGATTTGTATTTAATTCCAGTGGACTTCAATTGCAGTTGCTGCTACTGCTAAGTCACTTCAGCCGTGTCCGACTCTATGTGACCCCATAGATGGAAGCCCACCAGGCTCCCCCTTCCCTGGGATTCTCCAGGTAAGAACACTGGAGTGGGTTGCCATTTCCTTCTCCAATGTGTGAAAGTGAAGTCGTTCAGTCATGTCCGACCCTTAGCGACCCCACGGACTGCAGCCTACCAGGCTCCTCCATCCATGGGATTTTCTAGGCAATAGTACTAGAGTGGCTTGCCATTGCCTTCTCTGTCAATTGCAGTAGATGAATGTAAATCAAGAAATGAGAAATTGTAAATTTAAAAAATTAGTACCTTCATGGAGCCACGGCTTGCTTTTTCTCCTCTTTAATATCTATCTAGAATCATTTCAGAGTGGGATTTTTCAGTCTGTAAAAATAAATAATAATTTCACTATTACATATTCAGTATATAAATTTAGACTTGTTTAAAAGTATAAAATCTTAGAAAATGGATCAAAAGGCACATTCAGAAAAAAAAAAACAATAAACTTACACAAAATATTTTAAAAACCCAAATTCATTTATACCTTTTCTTTTCTATACACAGATACATTAAATGTCAAATGACAAACTAAGTTAAGTAATAATAAACTGGGGGAAATTTTGAAACACATAATGACAAAATATTTCCTTGATTTGCAGAGAGCTTAAACAAAACAACAAGAAAAATAATATATGTATGAAGGAAAATAAATACGAATGGCAATGCTATAATGAAAAGACGTGGTAACACAGACTCTCTAATTCGAGAGGGTCTACATTAAAGTTGAAACAGAAATTTGGTATCAAAGTGTCCATATATCTCTGCTATATAATGAATATAAAAATGTACATCAATTGCCTAGTAAATCAAGGTTAGAAATGATCCAGAAGGTTCAACTGAGAGATGGCTACTAGTAGGTATGGAAATATAAGATGCATGATATAAAAAGACTTCACATAAAATGGCTTTTCATAGATGTGTAAAGATATGCAAGGGCTTTTCCTAGAAACCGCTCTAAAAGGTTTAAGCCATTAAGAAGGAAAACTGGGATGTCTAAAGATCACACATATTTAGAGAAATAACTTTAGTAATTCTAAAAATAGAGTGCTTTTATGAGCTATTGTGTTGGACTGCTGTTTCCCAGAATGTATCACCTTTGCGGTAAGTTCTACTATATCCAGAATATTTAGAATTTTAATACAAACTCATTCCCTGTTCTGTATTTCCAAACACCTGATTCTGATTTACTATTCTTATTATTCACATATTTATCAATGTCTAATATCCCATAAGGTATATTTATTTGCTACTATTTTATCTCCTATCTTGCTCTTTAATAATATATATTGTCATGGTGTAAGGAATTACCAATATATCCTAAGCACTTAAACAGTGACACACATATGGTACTCAATAGATACTTGAATAAATGAATCTAAATGACTTCATCTTAAATATTTATAGGAAATTCTACTAGTAATACTGGAGAAGGAAATGACAACCCACTCCAGGATTCTTGCCTGGAGGATTTCATGGACAGAGGAGCCTGGCAGGGTTACCATCCACGGGGTCGCAAAGAGTTGGACACGACTGAGCGACTTTCACTCACTCACTACTAGGAACGACATGCTAGATTTCATCATGATAAGACTCAGTAATGCCAAGTGATTTTGGATTTTAAGTAGAAAAATCTTAATCTTTTTCAGTTAAAGTCTGATAGAGTAATTATTAAATACCAACAACAATATTAAGGACATCTTATAGCTTCAGATCTCAGACACAATGATCAGTCCTTTTCATACCCTGGAGGGACTTAGATTCCAATAAAAGATGGAAGGGCTCACGAAATTGGATTATAAATAGTATTAAGAGTTTCTCACAAAGACATGCACATGGCCACAGGAGACTTCTTAAGAGATCTGGATCAACCTTTATGTTTGCTGTTGAAATCTGTTTATTTAACATTTCCAGAATAACTGCTAGTTTGTAAAACAACAATTGTGATTCTTTCAGGAGTTAGACATTACAGAAAGGTACAAAATGATAATTCTAGGAATCTTCATAAATTGGTGAAGAATAAAATGAGTGTGCTTCAGTTCAGTCGCTCAGTCGTGTCCAACTCTGCGACCCCATGGACTGCAGAATGCCAGGCTTCCTTGTCCATCACCAACTCTGGATCTTGCTCAAACTCATGTCCATCGAGTCGGTGATGCCATCCAACCATCTCATCCTCTGTCATCCACTTCTCCTCTTGCCCTCAATCTTCCCTACCATCAGGGTCTTTACCAATGAGTCAGATCTTTGCATCAGGTGGCCAGAGGATTGGAGCTTCAGCTTCAGCATCCGTTCTTCCAATGACTATTCAGGACTGATTTCCTTTAGGATGGACTGGTTGGATCTCCTTGCTGTCCAAGGGACTCTCAAGAATCTTCTCCAACACCACAGTTCAAAAGCATCAATTCTTCAGCACTCAGCTCTCTTTATAGGCCAACTCTCACATCCATACATGACTACTGGAAAAACCATAGCCTTGACTAGATGGACCTTTGTCGGTCAGGTAATGTCTTTGCTTTTTAGTATGCTGTCTAGTTTGGTCATAGCTTTTCTTCCAAGGAGCAGACATCTTTTAATTTCATGGCTGCAGTCACCATCTGCAGTGATTTTGGAGCCCAAGAAAATAATGTCTCTCACTGTTTCCATTGTTTCCCCATCTATTTGACATGAAGTGATGGGATCGGATGCCATGATCTTAGTTTTCTGTATGTTGAGTTTTAAGCCAACTTTTTCACTCTCCCTTTCACTTCCATCTTTCACTTTCATTAGTTTTTACATATTATTTCTGCCATGATCAGCAGACTTTCCCTGATGTGTTTGAAAACCATAAACAATGCAAGCTAAAACACAGTTACTAAGGAAGGTAAATGAAAACATACTAATTCTTAGGTATAATTACAATTTTTGGCAAATATTTCTGAACCATATTGATATTTTCTAAGTAAAAATATCAAAAGTAGAATTCAATAAACTAAATATTTAGATACATCCGAGTTAAAATGCTAAAATCATGGACAGTGGTTAACAAACAAGTATTTGAGATTTATTTAAATCAATTGTATGTCATCTTATCTTAGAGACAAGTCTAATCCCTAAATGAAATTATTTTAAATGAAAGAGAAATCATTATTTTACTTGCAATTCTAAATATTAGTTAAACTTAGGTTAAAAACAGATGTCATTTTGAATTGGTTTTGGGCATGTGGTCATTTACGTGGGACTAGATATTCATTTGGAGAAGGAAATGGCAACCCACTCCAGTGTTCTTGTTTGGAGAATCCCAGGGACGGGAGAGCCTGGTGGGCTTCCATCTATGGGGTCACACAGAGTTGGACACGACTGGGGTGACTTATCAGTAGCAGATATTCATTGCTCATAAGAGAGAAAAGTTAATCAAAGTATTTATTATTCATATGGCATGCATGGCATGACAGTAGCCTTTATGATAAAATCTTTTTCTTTCGAGTATTAGAGAAGTAAAGCACTACATCCCCTTCTCTACACAAAATAGTAACAGCTCCATTCAGGATAAATCATCGGTTCTGTTGAGAAGAAAATTCCCAAAGATAAAACCCTCTACTAAAACTTTCAATATTAAAAACAGGCGTATTTCTAGTTAAAACACTATCAAAACATTATGGAGAACAGTATGGAGGTCTCTTAAACTAAAAATAGTTACGATGTGATCCTGCAGTCCTACTCTTGGGCAGGCTGCTGCTGCTAAGTCACTTCAGTCGTGTCCGACTCTGTGTGACCCCATAGACGGCAGCCCACCAGGCTCCCCCGTCCCTGGGATTCTCCAAACAAGAACACTGGAGTGGGTTGCCATTTCCTTCTCCAATGTGTGAAAGTGAAAAGTGAAAGTGAAGTCACTCAGTCGTGTCCAACCCTTAGCGACCCCATGGACTGTGGCCTACCAGGCTCCTCCATCCATGGGATTTTCCAGGCAAGAGTACTGGAATGGCTTGCCATTGCCTCTCCAACTCTTGGGCATATATCCAGACAAAAGACTAATTCAAAAAGATATGGGCACCCCAATGTTTACAGCAACCAAGACATGGAAGCAACCTAAATATCCATTGTCAGATGAATGAATAAAGAAAATGTGGTATAATATACAATGAAGTATTACTACTCAGCCATAAAGAAAGAATGAAATAATACCATCTGCAGCAACATGAATGGATCTAGAGATTATCATACTAACTGAAATAAGTCAGACAGTGAAAGACAAATATCATATCACTTATTTGTGGAATCTAACAAAAATGGTCCAGGGAACCTGCTGGCAGTCCAATGGTTAGGGCTTCGTGCCTTCACTGCCCCTATTAGGATTAATCCCTATTCAGGAAACACAGTTCCTGCAAGGGTGTAGCCAAAAGTAAAAAAGTGGGGAGGGACTTCTCTGTCAGTCCAGTGGTTAAGTCTCCATATTTGCAATGCAGGGGATGCAAATTCGATTCCTGATTGGGGAACTAACATGCCAGATGGTGCAGTCAAAGAATAAATAAATTGAAGTATATGTACACAGATAAATACTTTAAAGTAAAAGTATAAAAGAAGAAAAAAAGGTACATATGAAATCATTTACGTGACAGAAATAGACTCACAGACAGACAACACACCTATGATTAGCAAATGGGAAGTTTGGGATTAGCAGATACATGTTACTATAGACTAGGTAAACAATGAGGACCTACTGTTTAGCACAGGGAACTATGTTCAATATCTTATAACAACCTCGAAAGGAAAAGAATCTGAAAAAGAAAAAAATATGTATAATGGGAAAGACTAGCGATCTCTTCCAGAAAATGAGATACCAAGAGAACATTTCATGCAAAGATGGGCACAACAAAGGACAGAAATAGTATGGACCTAACAGAAGCAGAAGATATTAAGAAGAGGTGATCAAGATCTTCATGACCCAGATAACCACGATGGTGGGATCACTCACCTAAAGCCAGACATCCTGAAATGTGAAGTCAAGTGGGCCTTAGGAAGCATCACTATGAACAAAGCTAGTGGATGTGATGAAATTCCAGTTGAGCTATTTCAAATCCTGAAAGATGATGCTGTGAAAGTGTTTCACTCAATATGCCAGCATATTTGGAAAACTCAGCAGTGGCCACATGACTGGAAAAAGTCAGTTTTCATTCCAACCCCAAAGAAACACAATGCCGAAGAATACTCAAACTACCGCACAATTGCACTCATCTCAAATGCTAGCAAAGTCGTGCTCAAAATTCTCCAAGCCAGGCTTCAAAAGCACATGAACCATGAACTTCCAGATGTTCAAGGTGGATTTAGAATAGGCAGAGGAACCAGAGAGCAAATTGCCAACATCTGATGGACCATCAAAAAAGCAAGAGAGTTCCAGAAAAACATCTACTGTTGCTTTATTGACTATGCCAAAGCCTTTGACTGTGTGGATCACAACAAACTGTGAAAGATTCTGAAAGAGATGGGAACACCAGACCACCTGACCTGCCTCCTGAGAAATCTGCATGCAGGTCAAGAAGCACAACAGTTAGAAATGGACATGGAACAACAGACTGGTTCTAAATTGGGAAAGGAGTACATCAAGGTTGTATAGTTACCCTGTTTATTTAGCCTATATGCAGAGTACATCATGTGAAATGCCGGGCTGGATGAAGCACAAGCTGGAATCAAGATTGCTGGGAGAAATATCAATGACCTCAGATATGCAGATGACACCACCCTTATGGCAGAAAGTGAAGAACTAAAGAGCCTCTTGATGAAAGTGAAAGAGGAGAGTGAAAAAGTTGGCTTAAAACTCAACATACAGAAAACAAAGATCATGGCATCTGGTCCCATCACTTCATGGCAAATTGATGGAGAAACAAGGAAACAATGAGAGACTACTTTTTTGGACTCCAAAATCACTGCAGTTGGTGACTGCAGCCAGGAAATTAAAAGACGATTGCTCCTTGGAAGAAAAGCAATGACCAACCTAGACAGCATATTAAAAAGCAGAGACATTACTTGGCCAACAAAGGTCCACCTAGTCAAAGCTATGGTTTTTCCAGTAGTCATGTATGGATGTGAGAGTTGGCCTATAAAGAAAGCTGAGCCTCGAAGAATTGATTTTTTTGAACTGTGGTGTTGGAGGAGACTCTTGAGAGTCCCTTGGGCTACAAGGAGATGCAACCAGTCCATCCTAAAGGAAATCAGTCTGAATTTTCATTGGAAGGACTGATGCTGAAGCTCAAGCTCCAATACTTTGGCCACCTGATGCAAAGAACTGACTGATTGAAAAAGGCCCTGATGCTTGGAAAGATTGAAGGCGGGAGGAGAAGGGGATGACAGAGGATGAGATGGTTGGATGGCATCACTGACTCGATGGACATATTTTTGAGCAAGATACAGAGTTGGTGATGGGCAAGGAAGCCTGGCATTCTGCAGTCCCTGGGGTTGCAAAGAGTCAGACTCAACTGAGAGACTAGACTCAATATATAACTCAATATATAACTGAATCACTTTGTTGTACACTTGAAACACAACATTGTAAATTAACTACACTTCAATGTAAAAAAAGAAATTAAAAAGGTGAGGTAACACAAAGTAGACAAACTGCTTAACAATCTGACTACAGTCCTTGGGTGGTCTTTTTTGTTTTGTGGTTCATTTTGATTAGTTCTTTCTTTTGCTTTTGAGGGAATTTAAAAGGCATTTAAAATAAGCAAGCCATTGATAGACTCTAGTGACAGATTTTATTTTCCTGGGCTCCACAACCACTGCGAATGACTGTGGCCATGAAATTACAAGACGCTTGCTTCCTGGAAGGAAAGCTGTGACAAAGCTAGACAGCATAATAAAAAGCAGAGACGTCACTTTACCACTTTGCTGACAAAGGTCCGTATAGTCAAAGCTATGGTTTTTCCAGTAGCCGTGTATAGATGTGAGAGTTGGGCCATAAAGAAGGTTGAGCGCTGAAGAATTGATGCTTTCAAACTGTGGTGCTGGAGAAGACTCTTGAGAGTCCCTTGGACTGCAAGGAGATCCAACCAGTCCATCCTAAAGGAAATCAGTCCTGAATAGTCATTGGAAGGACTGAGGCTGAAACTTCAGTACTTTAGCTACCTGAAGAGATGAGTTGACTCATTGGAAAAGACCCTGATGTTGGGAAAGGTTGAAGGAAGGAGGAGAAGGGGGCTACAGAGGATGAGATGGTTAACTGGCATCACTGCCTCAATGGACAGGAGTCTGAGCAAACTCTGGGAGACAGTGAAAGACAGGGAAACCTGGCATGTTGCAGTTCATGGGGTTGCAAAGTGTCTGAGTGATTAGCAACAACAGAATCCAGAAGGACATTGAGACAGCAAAACTACTGTTGAATAGTAAAGTTCATATATGTATATATATAATATTTATATATAGGCTTCCAGGAATAAACTCAACAATGCAATGGGGTTGTGGGTGACAAGGTTCAACAGCAATCCAGGCATTTTTTCTAAAATGAATACAAGGTATTGAGTCTTTTTAGGTTAAGTTCTGGTAGCAACACTGTGGGAGAAGGCAATGACACCCCACTCCAGTGCTCTTGCTGGAAAATTCCATGGACGGAGGAGCCTGGTGGGCTGTAGTCCATGGGGTCACGAAGAGTCGGACACAACTGAGAGACTTCACTTTCACTTTTCAATTTCACGCATTGGAGAAGGAAATGGCAACCCACTCCAGTGTTCTTGCCTGGAGAATCCCAGGGACAGGGGAGCCTGGTGGGCTGCCGTCTATGGGGTTGCACAGAGTCGGACACGACTGAAGCGACTTAGCAGCAGCAGCAGCATCACTGTTGCAAAGTAATGGTCAGGGCTGCTTTCTGTAAATAAGGTTTAGCTTGGATTTCTGAAACTTATTCAGTAGTAATACAATTGTTAAAATAAACTAATTTCAGTCTTGGGGTTGAACAGTATTCAAGCAAATTCTTTGTTTTTCACAGAAGTTTCAGGACAGTAAAAACAAGCAAACAAACAAACACTTTGCTATGCCTTATTCTCTTCCTACAAACCTCTTCTTCAATGTTGTTCCTATACTTATGACTGAAAGCCATATGAATATTTACTATAATGATTCACTTTTCTGTAATTAAGGAAGAGTTCCAAATGTACCTGATTCCCCCCAAATCAGTTCCTCTCAAGGAGGGTGTATGAAGAATAACAGGAAGGTAAGTAAATCACTAAACATTGATTCCACTACTCTTACCATGTCTGTTGCAGGCTTTGCTGCAGCTTTTCAGTCCTTTTCCTGAGATGTAAAGATTGATTTTAATGGGATAGATCATTAATCTATTACTTATATATTTATAAATTATACATTCTTAATAAAAAGTTAATGTAAATTGTACTTTGTCTCTCAGTGGTTTTGCCCTGTTAATTTTACACAGTGTCCTATCTCTCTGATGTTATACCACAACTTCACATTTCCATCCTTTCAAAGTTGGATTTATTTTACAGCCTCACAAAATTTTATGTAGTGATACTAACATGCGTCAACAAGTGATCTTCACTCACAGTATCTATTTTAATCTTCAACTCATCCTTTTTAATTAAACACTATATTTTGATAGGAATATTGAAATTCACAGAAATTATTTGCCCCAAGTCATACAGGTGATAGTGACAGATCTCAGAATCTGAACTCAGGTTAGATGAACTCCCAGTCCATGGTAAGAGTCAGGAGGGAGAATTATCAGAACTGAGCAGGAGATGAGAGGACCTTCATAAGGAATCATTAGCACAGGAAACTCAACTTCAGCAGGAGAGATTCTGGCATTACTGCCCAGTGAAGGGTCAGCTGAGCTCTTCCATTTCAAGGTAAACTACCACTCTAAGTCTTTGGACTGGTGAACATGAGTGGTCCTAGGGAGGTGAGAGCTTTATTTCTTGTCAAAGTGAACTTTCAGGGCAGATGAGATGGTATTAGAAAGTCATGGCCCTCTTGAAATGGTCTCTGGAGAAACATTTTCTTTTTAAGCATTTCTTTCCCTCTTGAGGTAAACTCAGAGAATAGTTGTGTTGGGGAATCTGACAGAAAAGCAACTCAGTGTTTCTCAATAATGGGCCAGTTCTAGTTTCTGAGATCTGATCAATTACTTTCATCCCATGTGAAACTTAGTAAAAGGACACGTCCCTAAAATGGGGCTGGGGGGCCAGAAAGGAGAGCTCCTGTGTGGTGCCAAGTGACGTCCATTACAGTAAGAAGCACTGATTTCAGGCCCCAACAAGGAAAGGTGTACATTGTGTCTCCTGTAAGAAATCTCCTACCCCAGGATTTTTGTTAGCCCTGGTTGCCCAGTGGTTAAGAATCCACCTGCCAATGCAGGGGACACAGATTTGATCCCTAGGTTGAGGAAGATCCTACATATTGCAGAGCAACTAAGCCTGCATACACCAACTACTGAAGCCTGAGCAACCTAGAGCCTGTGCTCTTCAATAAGAGAAGGCCACGGCAATGAGAAGCCTGCATACCGCCGTGAAGAGCAGGCCCTGCTCGCTGCAACCAGAGAAAGCCTGTGCCCAGCAACACAGACCCAGTGCAGCCAAAAATTAGATAATCAAATAAAATAGGGACATTTAAAAAGGAATCTACTACCATAATCAAGAAACCCATAAACAATAAATGCTGGAGAAGGTGTGGAGAAAAGGGAATCTGTCTAGACTGTTGGTGGGAATGTAAACTGATACAGCCACTGTGGAGAACAGTATGTTGGTTCCTTAAAACACTAAAAAAACAACTACCTTATGACCCAGCAATCCCACTACTAGGCATACACCTTGAGAAAACTGTAATTCAAGAAGATATACGTACCCCAATGTTCACAGCAGCACTAGTTACAACAGCCAGGACACGGACCCAACATAAGTGTCTATCAACAGATGAATTAAGATGATGTGGTACGTATATACAAGGGAATACTACTCAGCCATGTAAAGAAACAAAACTGGGCCATTTGTAGAGATGTGGATGGAACTAGAGACTGTCACAGTGAAGTAAGTCAGAAAGAGAAAATATTATCTATAACACATTTATGAGGAATCTAGAAAAATGGTACAGATAAACCTAGTCCCAGGGCAGACACAGAGATGCAGATGCAGAGAAGGGATGTGTGGACATCGGGGGAAAGAGAGGGTGGGGTGAGTCGGGAGATCAGGTCTGACATTACACTACCATGCGTGCAAGAGATAGCGAGTGGGAACCTTCAGTACAGCACCGGGAGCTCAGCTCAGCGCTCTGCGATGATCTAGTGTGGTGGGAGGGACACCCAAGAGGGAGTGGATATATGTATTTATGTAGTTAATACACTTCACTGTACAGCAGAAATTAACATAAAATAGTAAAGCGATTATACTCCAAAGACAAAAACATCCACTACCCCACCAACTCAGCCAATGAGGAACCATCATCACCCTGAAGTCCCTTTTCTCTAGTGAACTTTCATTCATAGCAACACTTCCCAGCAGCCTGTTTTTTTCTCTGTAAAGTGACGTTTCTTTCCTTTGTCTGATGCAT